>NC_091697.1:6892500-7517500 GCF_041296265.1 Equus caballus
ACCTCTCAGACATGCCGGAACCACATGCCAATGACACCGGAAGCACCTGCCGAGCACGCCAGAACCACCTGCTCGACTCGCCAAAACCACCTGCTGGACACGCCAAAATCACCTGCCGGCTACGCCACAACCATTTGGTGAACTCTTCGCAATCACCTGCCGGGCTTGCTGGAACCACCTGCTGGTCACGCCAACATCACCTGCCAGCTATGCCAGAACCACTTGGCGGACACCATGGAAACACCTGTCGGGCCGGCCGGAACCACCTCTCAGACGTGCCAGAACCATGAGCCTGAGATGGCGGAACCACTCCCCGAACAGACCGAAACCACCTGCCAGACCCGCCTGAAGCCCTTGGCAAGCACGCCTGATCCACCTGCTCAACTAGCTGGAACCAACTTCCTGACATGCCAAAATCACCTGCCAGGTATACCAGAACCACTTGGTGGACACTCCGGAATCATCTGCCGGACATGCCAGAACCAGCTCTGAGACACACCAGAACCACGTGCCAGAGACGCCGGAAGCACCAGCTGAGCATGCCTGAGCCACCTGCTCGACTCGCAAGATACACCTGTCGGACATGCCAAAATCACCTTCCGGGTACGCCAGAAACACTGGGCGGACGCTCCGGAATCACCTGTCGGGCGTGCCGGAACCACCTCTCAGACTTGCCAGAACCATGTTCTGGACACGCCGGTACCACCTGCCGAGTATGCCGGAAGCAGCTGATCCACTCCCCAGAACCACCTAGTGGACACGCCAAAATCAACTGCCGGCTACGCCAGAACCACTCGGCAGACACTCCGGAATCACAGGCCAGGCATTCCGGAACCACCTCTCAGAGGTGCCAGAACCAAATGCTGGAGACTCCGGTATCACCTGCCGGGCATGCCGGAACCACCTCTCAGAGGTGCCAGAACCACATGCCGGACACTCCGGAATCACCTGCAGGGCATGCTGGAACCACGTGCTGGACATGCCGGAACCACCTGCCGGACATGCCGGAACCACCCGCCGGACATTCCGGAACCACCGGCTCGACTCGCCGGAACCATTGCCGGACATGCAAAATCACCTGCCGGCTACGCCAGAACCACTTGGCGAACACTCCGGAATCACCTGTCGGGCATGCCGGAACCAACTCTCAGACGTGCCAGAACCTCGTGACGGTCACGCCAGAACCACCTGCCGGACACGCCGGCACAACAGGCTCGAGTCGTCGGAACCACCGCTGGACATGCAAACTGACCTGCCGGCTACGCCAGAACGACTTGGCGAACACTCCGCAATCACCTGCAGGGCATGGCGGAACCACCTCTCAGACATGCCGGAACCACATGCCAATGACACCGGAAGCACCTGCTGAGCACGCCAGGACAACCTGCTCGACTCGGCAAAACCACCCGCTGGACACGCCAAAATCACCTGCCAGCTATGCCAGAACCACTCGGCAGACACTCCGGAATCACCTGCCGGCCTGGCTGGAACCACCTGCCGGTCACGCCAACATCACCTTTCAGCTATGCCAGAACCACTTGGCGGACACTCCGGAAACACCTGTCGGGCCGGCCGGAACCACCTATCAGACGTGCCAGAACCATGTGCCTGAGATGCCGGAACCACTCCCCGTACACACCGAAACCATCTGCCAGACCTGCCTGAACCCGATGGCGAGCACGCCTGATCCACCTGCTCAACTAGCCGGAACCACCTTCCTGACACGCCAAAATCACCTGCCAGGTATACCAGAACCACTTGGTGGACTCTCCGGAATCATCTGCCGGACATGCCAGAACCAGCTCTCAGACACACCACAACCACGTGCCAGAGATGCCGGAAGCACCAGCTGAGCATGCCTCAGCCACCTGCTCGACTCGCAAGAAACACCTGTCGGACATGCCAAAATCACCTGACGGGTACGCCAGAAACACTTGGCGGACGCTCTGGAATCACCTGTCGGGCGTGCTGGAACCACCTCTCAGACTTGCCAGAACCATGTTCTGGACACGCCGGTACCACCTGCCGAGTATGCCGGAACCAGCTGATCCACTCCCCAGAACCACCTATTGGACAAGCCAAAATCAACTGCCGGCTACGCCGGAACCACCGGCTCGACTAGCCGGAACAACCGCCGGACATGCAAAATCACCTGCCGGCTACGGCAGAACCACTTGGCGAACACTCCGGAATCACCTTCCTGGCATGGCGGAGCCACCTCTCAGACATGCCGGAACCACATGCCAATGAAACCGGAAGCACCTGCCGAGCACGCCAGAACCACCTGCTTGACTCGCCAAAACCACCTGATGGACACGCCAAAATCACCTGCCGGCTACGCCACAACCATTTGGTGAACTCTTCGGAATCACCTGCCGGGCTGGCTGGAAACACCTGCCGGTCACGCCAAAATCACCTGCCAGCTATGCCAGAACCTCGTGGCGGACACCATGGAAACACCTGTCGGGCCGGCCGGAACCACCTCTCAGACGTGCCAGAACCATGTGCCTGAGATGCCGGAACCACACCCCGAACAGACCGAAACCACCTGCCAGACCCACCTGAACCAAATGCCGAGCACGCCGGAACCACCTACTCGACTCGCTGGAACCACCTACCTGACACACTAAAATCACCTGCCGGGTATGCCACAACCACTTGTTGGACACTCCGGAATCATCTGCCGGACATGCCAGAACCAGCTCTCAGACACACCACAACCACGTGCCTGACACGCCGGAAGCACCTGCTGAGCATGCCTGAGCCACCTGCTCGACTCGCAAGATACACCTGTCGGACATGCCAAAATCACCTGCCGGTTACGCCAGAATAACTTGGCGGACTCTCCGGAATCACCTGTCGGGCGTGCCGGAACCACCTCTCAGACCTGCCAGAACCACATGCCGGACACTCCAGAATCACCTCCCGGGCATGCTGGAACCACGTGCTGAACACGCCGGTACCTCCTGCCGAGTATGCCGGAACCAGCTGATCCACTCCCCAGAACCACCTAGTGGACACGCCAAAATCAACTGCCGGCTACGCCAGAACCACTCGGCAGACACTCCGGAGTCACAGGCCAGGCATTCCGGAACCACCTCTCAGAGGTGCCAGAACCAAATGCCGGAGTCTCCGGTATCACCTGCCGGGCAGGCCGGAACCACCTCTCAGAGGTGCCAGAACCACATTCCGGACACTCCGGAATCACCTGCCGGGCATGCCGGAACCACCTCTCAGAGGTGCCAGAACCATATGCCGGACACTCCGGAATCACCTGTCGGGCATGCCGGAACCATCTCTCAGACGTGCAAGAACCTTGTTCCGGACATGCTGGTACCACCTGCCGAGCTCGCCGGAACCACCTGCTGTACACGCCAAAATCACCTGCCAGCTACGCCAGAACCACAGGGCAGACACTCCGGAATCACCTGCCGGGCTGGCTGGAACCACCTGCCGGTCACCCCAACATCACATTTCAGCTACGCCAGAACCACTTGGCGGATACTCTGGAAATACCTCTCCGGCCGGCCGGAACCACGTCTCAGACGTGCCAGAACCATGTGCCTGAGATGCCGGAACCACTCCCCGAACAGACCGAAACCACCTGCCAGACCCGCCTGAACCCCCTGGCGAGCACGCCTGATCCACCTGCTCAACTAGCCGGAACCAACTTCCTGACACGCCAAAATCACCTGCCGGCTACGCCACAACCATTTGGTGAACTCTTCGGAATCACCTGCCGGGCTGGCTCCAGAACCACTCGGCAGACACTCCGGAACCACCTGCCGGGCATGCCGGAACCACCTCTCAGACATGCCGGAACCACATGCCAATGACACCGGAAGCACCTGCCGAGCACGCCAGAACCACCTGCTCGACTCGCCAAAACCACCTGCTGGACACGCCAAAATCACCTGCCGGCTACGCCACAACCATTTGGTGAACTCTTCGCAATCACCTGCCGGGCTTGCTGGAACCACCTGCTGGTCACGCCAACATCACCTGCCAGCTATGCCAGAACCACTTGGCGGACACCATGGAAACACCTGTCGGGCCGGCCGGAACCACCTCTCAGACGTGCCAGAACCATGAGCCTGAGATGGCGGAACCACTCCCCGAACAGACCGAAACCACCTGCCAGACCCGCCTGAAGCCCCTGGCAAGCACGCCTGATCCACCTGCTCAACTAGCTGGAACCAACTTCCTGACATGCCAAAATCACCTGCCAGGTATACCAGAACCACTTGGTGGACACTCCGGAATCATCTGCCGGACATGCCAGAACCAGCTCTGAGACACACCAGAACCACGTGCCAGAGACGCCGGAAGCACCAGCTGAGCATGCCTGAGCCACCTGCTCGACTCGCAAGATACACCTGTCGGACATGCCAAAATCACCTTCCGGGTACGCCAGAAACACTGGGCGGACGCTCCGGAATCACCTGTCGGGCGTGCCGGAACCACCTCTCAGACTTGCCAGAACCATGTTCTGGACACGCCGGTACCACCTGCCGAGTATGCCGGAAGCAGCTGATCCACTCCCCAGAACCACCTAGTGGACACGCCAAAATCAACTGCCGGCTACGCCAGAACCACTCGGCAGACACTCCGGAATCACAGGCCAGGCATTCCGGAACCACCTCTCAGAGGTGCCAGAACCAAATGCCGGAGACTCCGGTATCACCTGCCGGGCATGCCGGAACCACCTCTCAGAGGTGCCAGAACCACATGCCGGACACTCCGGAATCACCTGCAGGGCATGCTGGAACCACGTGCTGGACATGCCGGAACCACCTGCCGGACATGCCGGAACCACCTGCCGGACATTCCGGAACCACCGGCTCGACTCGCCGGAACCATTGCCGGACATGCAAAATCACCTGCCGGCTACGCCAGAACCACTTGGCGAACACTCCGGTATCACCTGCCGGGCATGCTGGAACCACCTCTCAGAGCTGCCAGAACCACATGCCGGACACTCCGGAATCACCTGCCGGGCAGGCCGGAACCACCTGCCGGACATGCCGGAACCACCGGCTCGACTCGCCGGAACCATTGCCGGACATGCAAAATCACCTGCCGGCTACGCCAGAACCACTTGGCGAACACTCCGGAATCACCTGTCGGGCATGCCGGAACCAACTCTCAGACGTGCCAGAACCTCGTGACGGTCACGCCAGAACCACCTGCCGGACACGCCGGCACAACAGGCTCGAGTCGTCGGAACCACCGCTGGACATGCAAACTGACCTGCCGGCTACGCCAGAACGACTTGGCGAACACTCCGGAATCACCTGTCGGGCATGCCGGAACCGCCTCTCAGACTTGCCAGAACCATGTTCCGGACACGCTGGTACCACCTGCCGAGTATGCCGGAACCACGTGATCCACTCCCCAGAACCACCTAGTGGACACGCCAGAATCACCTGCCGACTACGCCAGAACCACTCGGCAGACACTCCGGAACCACCTGCCGGGGATGCCAGAACCGCCTCTCAGAGGTGCCAGAACCACATGCCGGACACTCCGGAATCACCTGCCGGGCATGCCGGAACCACCTCTCAGAGGTGTCAGAACCACATGCCGGACACTCCGGAATCACCTGCCTGGCATGACGGAACCATCTCTCAGACGTGCCAGAACCATGTTCCGGACACGCTGGTACCACCTGCCGAGCTCGCCGGAACCACCTGCTGGACACGCCAAAATCACCTGCCGGCTACGCCACAACCATTTGGTGAACGCTTCGGAATCACCTGCCGGGCTTGCTGCAACCACCTGCCGGTCACGCCAATATCACCTGCCAGCTATGCCAGAACCACTTGGCAGACACCATGGAAACACCTGTCGGGCCGGCCGGAACCACCTATCAGACGTGCCAGAACCATGTGCCTGAGATGCCGGAACCACACCCCGAACAGACCGAAACCACCTGCCAGACCCGCCTGAACCACCTGCCGAGCACGCTGGAACCGCCTACTCGACTCGCCGAAACCACCTACCTGACACGCTAAAATCACCTGACGGGTATGCCACAACCACTTGTTGGACACTCCGGAATCATCTGCCGGACATGCCAGAACCAGCTCTCAGACACACCAGAACCGCGTGCCAGACACGCCGGAAGCACCTGCTGAGCATGCCTGAGCCAAATGCTCGACTTGCAAGAAACACCTGCCAGACACGCCAAAATCACCTGCCGGGTACGCCAGAACCACGTGGCGGACACTCCGGAATCACCTGTCGGGCATGCCGGAACCAACTATCAGACGGACCAGAACCTCGTGCCGGTCACGCCAGAACCACCTGCCGGACAGACCGGAAACACCTGCTGGATACGCCGCAACCACCGGCTCGACTCGCCGGAACCACCGCCGGACATGCAAAATGACCTGCCGGCTACGCCAGAACCACTTGGCGAACACTCCGGAATCACCTGTCGGGCATGCCGGAACCACATCTCAGACTTGCCAGAACCATGTTCCGGACACGCCGGAACCACCTGCCGAGCTTGCCGGAACCACCTGCTGGACACGCCAAAATCACCTGCCTGCTACGCCAGAACCACTCGGCAGACACTCGGGAATCACATGCCACGCATTCCGGAACCACCTCTCAGAGGTGCCATAACGAAATGCCGGACACTCCGGTATCACCTGCCGGGCATGCCGGAACCACCTGCTGGACATGCCGGAACCACCGGCTCGACTCCCCGGAACCATTACCGGACATGCAAAATCACCTGCCGGCTACGCCAGAACCACTTGGCGAACACTCCGGAATCACCTGCCGGGCATGGCGGAGCCACCTCTCAGACATGCCGGAACCACATGCCAATGACACCAGAAGCACCTGCGCAGCACGCCAGAACCAACTGCTCGACTCGCCAAAACCACCTGCTGGACACGCCAAAATCACCTGCCGGCTACGCCAGAACCACTCGGCAGACACTCCGGAATCACCTGCCGGGCTGGCTGGAACCACCTGCCGGTCACGCCAACATCACCTTTCACCTACGCCAGAACCACTTGGCGGACACTCTGGAAACACCTGTCGGGCCGGCCGGAACCACCTCTCAGACGTGCCAGAACCATGTGCCTGAGATGCCGGAACCACTCCCCGAACAGACCGAAACCACCTGCCAGACCCGCCTGAACCCCCTGGCGAGCACGCCTGATCCACCTGCTCAACTAGCCGGAACCACCTTCCTGACACTCCAAAATCACCTGCCAGGTATCCCAGAACCACTTGGTGGTCACTCCGGAATCATCTGCCGGAGATGCCAGAACCAGCTCTCAGACACACCAGAACCACGTGCCAGAGACGCCGGAAGCACCAGCTGAGCATGCCTGAGCCACCTGCTCGACTCGCAAGATACACCTGTCGGACATGCCAAAATCACCTGCCGGTTATGCCAGAATAACTTGGCGGACTCTCCGGAATCGCCTGTCGGGCGTGCCGGAACCACCTCTCAGACTTGCCAGAACCACATGCCGGACACTCCAGAATCACCTCCCGGGCATGCTGGAACCACGTGCTGAACACGCCGGTACCTCCTGCCGAGTATGCCGGAACCAGCTGATCCACTCCCCAGAACCACCTAGTGGACACGCCAAAATCAACTGCCGGCTACGCCAGAACCACTCGGCAGACACTCCGGAGTCACAGGCCAGGCATTCCGGAACCACCTCTCAGAGGTGCCAGAACCAAATGCCGGAGTCTCCGGTATCACCTGCCGGGCAGGCCGGAACCACCTCTCAGAGGTGCCAGAACCACATTCCGGACACTCCGGAATCACCTGCCGGGCATGCCGGAACCACCTCTCAGAGGTGCCAGAACCATATGCCGGACACTCCGGAATCACCTGCCGGGCATGCCGGAACCATCTCTCAGACGTGCAAGAACCTTGTTCCGGACATGCTGGTACCACCTGCCGAGCTCGCCGGAACCACCTGCTGTACACGCCAAAATCACCTGCCAGCTACGCCAGAACCACAGGGCAGACACTCCGGAATCACCTGCCGGGCTGGCTGGAACCACCTGCCGGTCACCCCAACATCACATTTCAGCTACGCCAGAACCACTTGGCGGACACTCTGGAAACACCTCTCCGGCCGGCCGGAACCACGTCTCAGACGTGCCAGAACCATGTGCCTGAGATGCCGGAACCACTCCCCGAACAGACCGAAACCACCTGCCAGACCCGCCTGAACCCCCTGGCGAGCACGCCTGATCCACCTGCTCAACTAGCCGGAACCAACTTCCTGACACGCCAAAATCACCTGCCGGCTACGCCACAACCATTTGGTGAACTCTTCGGAATCACCTGCCGGGCTGGCTCCAGAACCACTCGGCAGACACTCCGGAACCACCTGCCGGGCATGCCGGAACCACCTCTCAGACATGCCGGAAACACATGCCAATGACACCGGAAGCACCTGCCGAGCACGCCAGAACCACCTGCTCGACTCGCCAAAACCACCTGCTGGACACGCCAAAATCACCTGCCGGCTACGCCACAACCATTTGGTGAACTCTTCGCAATCACCTGCCGGGCTTGCTGGAACCACCTGCTGGTCACGCCAACATCACCTGCCAGCTATGCCAGAACCACTTGGCGGACACCATGGAAACACCTGTCGGGCCGGCCGGAACCACCTCTCAGACGTGCCAGAACCATGAGCCTGAGATGGCGGAACCACTCCCCGAACAGACCGAAACCACCTGCCAGACCCGCCTGAAGCCCCTGGCAAGCACGCCTGATCCACCTGCTCAACTAGCTGGAACCAACTTCCTGACATGCCAAAATCACCTGCCAGGTATACCAGAACCACTTGGTGGACACTCCGGAATCATCTGCCGGACATGCCAGAACCAGCTCTGAGACACACCAGAACCACGTGCCAGAGACGCCGGAAGCACCAGCTGAGCATGCCTGAGCCACCTGCTCGACTCGCAAGATACACCTGTCGGACATGCCAAAATCACCTTCCGGGTACGCCAGAAACACTGGGCGGATGCTCCGGAATCACCTGTCGGGCGTGCCGGAACCACCTCTCAGACTTGCCAGAACCATGTTCTGGACACGCCGGTACCACCTGCCGAGTATGCCGGAAGCAGCTGATCCACTCCCCAGAACCACCTAGTGGACACGCCAAAATCAACTGCCGGCTACGCCAGAACCACTCGGCAGACACTCCGGAATCACAGGCCAGGCATTCCGGAACCACCTCTCAGAGGTGCCAGAACCAAATGCCGGAGACTCCGGTATCACCTGCCGGGCATGCCGGAACCACCTCTCAGAGGTGCCAGAACCACATGCCGGACACTCCGGAATCACCTGCAGGGCATGCTGGAACCACGTGCTGGACATGCCGGAACCACCTGCCGGACATGCCGGAACCACCTGCCGGACATTCCGGAACCACCGGCTCGACTCGCCGGAACCATTGCCGGACATGCAAAATCACCTGCCGGCTACGCCAGAACCACTTGGCGAACACTCCGGAATCACCTGTCGGGCATGCCGGAACCAACTCTCAGACGTGCCAGAACCTCGTGACGGTCACGCCAGAACCACCTGCCGGACACGCCGGCACAACAGGCTCGAGTCGTCGGAACCACCGCTGGACATGCAAACTGACCTGCCGGCTACGCCAGAACGACTTGGCGAACACTCCGCAATCACCTGCAGGGCATGGCGGAACCACCTCTCAGACATGCCGGAACCACATGCCAATGACACCGGAAGCACCTGCTGAGCACGCCAGGACAACCTGCTCGACTCGGCAAAACCACCCGCTGGACACGCCAAAATCACCTGCCAGCTACGCCAGAACCACTCGGCAGACACTCCGGAATCACCTGCCGGGCTGGCTGGAACCACCTGCCGGTCACGCCAACATCACCTTTCAGCTATGCCAAAACCACTTGGCGGACACTCCGGAAAAACCTGTCGGGCCGGCCGGAACCACCTATCAGACGTGCCAGAACCATGTGCCTGAGATGCCGGAACCACTCCCCGTACACACCGAAACCATCTGCCAGACCTGCCTGAACCCGATGGCGAGCACGCCTGATCCACCTGCTCAACTAGCCGGAACCACCTTCCTGACACGCCAAAATCACCTGCCAGGTATACCAGAACCACTTGGTGGACTCTCCGGAATCATCTGCCGGACATGCCAGAACCAGCTCTCAGACACACCACAACCACGTGCCAGAGATGCCGGAAGCACCAGCTGAGCATGCCTCAGCCACCTGCTCGACTCGCAAGAAACACCTGTCGGACATGCCAAAATCACCTGACGGGTACGCCAGAAACACTTGGCGGACGCTCTGGAATCACCTGTCGGGCGTGCTGGAACCACCTCTCAGACTTGCCAGAACCATGTTCTGGACACGCCGGTACCACCTGCCGAGTATGCCGGAACCAGCTGATCCACTCCCCAGAACCACCTATTGGACAAGCCAAAATCAACTGCCGGCTACGCCGGAACCACCGGCTCGACTAGCCGGAACAACCGCCGGACATGCAAAATCACCTGCCGGCTACGGCAGAACAACTTGGCGAACACTCCGGAATCACCTTCCTGGCATGGCGGAGCCACCTCTCAGACATGCCGGAACCACATGCCAATGAAACCGGAAGCACCTGCCGAGCACGCCAGAACCACCTGCTTGACTCGCCAAAACCACCTGATGGACACGCCAAAATCACCTGCCGGCTACGCCACAACCATTTGGTGAACTCTTCGGAATCACCTGCCGGGCTGGCTGGAAACACCTGCCGGTCACGCCAAAATCACCTGCCAGCTATGCCAGAACCTCTTGGCGGACACCATGGAAACACCTGTCGGGCCGGCCGGAACCACCTCTCAGACGTGCCAGAACCATGTGCCTGAGATGCCGGAACCACACCCCGAACAGACCGAAACCACCTGCCAGACCCACCTGAACCAAATGCCGAGCACGCCGGAACCACCTACTCGACTCGCTGGAACCACCTACCTGACACACTAAAATCACCTGCCGGGTATGCCACAACCACTTGTTGGACACTCCGGAATCATCTGCCGGACATGCCAGAACCAGCTCTCAGACACACCACAACCACGTGCCTGACACGCCGGAAGCACCTGCTGAGCATGCCTGAGCCACCTGCTCGACTCGCAAGATACACCTGTCGGACATGCCAAAATCACCTGCCGGTTACGCCAGAATAACTTGGCGGACTCTCCGGAATCACCTGTCGGGCGTGCCGGAACCACCTCTCAGACTTGCCAGAACCACATGCCGGACACTCCAGAATCACCTCCCGGGCATGCTGGAACCACGTGCTGAACACGCCGGTACCTCCTGCCGAGTATGCCGGAACCAGCTGATCCACTCCCCAGAACCACCTAGTGGACACGCCAAAATCAACTGCCGGCTACGCCAGAACCACTCGGCAGACACTCCGGAGTCACAGGCCAGGCATTCCGGAACCACCTCTCAGAGGTGCCAGAACCAAATGCCGGAGTCTCCGGTATCACCTGCCGGGCAGGCCGGAACCACCTCTCAGAGGTGCCAGAACCACATTCCGGACACTCCGGAATCACCTGCCGGGCATGCCGGAACCACCTCTCAGAGGTGCCAGAACCATATGCCGGACACTCCGGAATCACCTGTCGGGCATGCCGGAACCATCTCTCAGACGTGCAAGAACCTTGTTCCGGACATGCTGGTACCACCTGCCGAGCTCGCCGGAACCACCTGCTGTACACGCCAAAATCACCTGCCAGCTACGCCAGAACCACAGGGCAGACACTCCGGAATCACCTGCCGGGCTGGCTGGAACCACCTGCCGGTCACCCCAACATCACATTTCAGCTACGCCAGAACCACTTGGCGGATACTCTGGAAATACCTCTCCGGCCGGCCGGAACCACGTCTCAGACGTGCCAGAACCATGTGCCTGAGATGCCGGAACCACTCCCCGAACAGACCGAAACCACCTGCCAGACCCGCCTGAACCCCCTGGCGAGCACGCCTGATCCACCTGCTCAACTAGCCGGAACCAACTTCCTGACACGCCAAAATCACCTGCCGGCTACGCCACAACCATTTGGTGAACTCTTCGGAATCACCTGCCGGGCTGGCTCCAGAACCACTCGGCAGACACTCCGGAACCACCTGCCGGGCATGCCGGAACCACCTCTCAGACATGCCGGAAACACATGCCAATGACACCGGAAGCACCTGCCGAGCACGCCAGAACCACCTGCTCGACTCGCCAAAACCACCTGCTGGACACGCCAAAATCACCTGCCGGCTACGCCACAACCATTTGGTGAACTCTTCGGAATCACCTGCCGGGCTTGCTGGAACCACCTGCTGGTCATGCCAACATCACCTGCCAGCTATGCCAGAACCACTTGGCGGACACCATGGAAACACCTGTCGGGCCGGCCGGAACCACCTCTCAGACGTGCCAGAACCATGAGCCTGAGATGGCGGAACCACTCCCCGAACAGACCGAAACCACCTGCCAGACCCGCCTGAAGCCCCTGGCAAGCACGCCTGATCCACCTGCTCAACTAGCTGGAACCAACTTCCTGACATGCCAAAATCACCTGCCAGGTATACCAGAACCACTTGGTGGACACTCCGGAATCATCTGCCGGACATGCCAGAACCAGCTCTGAGACACACCAGAACCACGTGCCAGAGACGCCGGAAGCACCAGCTGAGCATGCCTGAGCCACCTGCTCGACTCGCAAGATACACCTGTCGGACATGCCAAAATCACCTTCCGGGTACGCCAGAAACACTGGGCGGACGCTCCGGAATCACCTGTCGGGCGTGCCGGAACCACCTCTCAGACTTGCCAGAACCATGTTCTGGACACGCCGGTACCACCTGCCGAGTATGCCGGAAGCAGCTGATCCACTCCCCAGAACCACCTAGTGGACACGCCAAAATCAACTGCCGGCTACGCCAGAACCACTCGGCAGACACTCCGGAATCACAGGCCAGGCATTCCGGAACCACCTCTCAGAGGTGCCAGAACCAAATGCCGGAGACTCCGGTATCACCTGCCGGGCATGCCGGAACCACCTCTCAGAGGTGCCAGAACCACATGCCGGACACTCCGGAATCACCTGCAGGGCATGCTGGAACCACGTGCTGGACATGCCGGAACCACCTGCCGGACATGCCGGAACCACCTGCCAGACATTCCGGAACCACCGGCTCGACTCGCCGGAACCATTGCCGGACATGCAAAATCACCTGCCGGCTACGCCAGAACCACTTGGCGAACACTCCGGTATCACCTGCCGGGCATGCTGGAACCACCTCTCAGAGCTGCCAGAACCACATGCCGGACACTCCGGAATCACCTGCCGGGCAGGCCGGAACCACCTGCCGGACATGCCGGAACCACCGGCTCGACTCGCCGGAACCATTGCCGGACATGCAAAATCACCTGCCGGCTACGCCAGAACCACTTGGCGAACACTCCGGAATCACCTGTCGGGCATGCCGGAACCAACTCTCAGACGTGCCAGAACCTCGTGACGGTCACGCCAGAACCACCTGCCGGACACGCCGGCACAACAGGCTCGAGTCGTCGGAACCACCGCTGGACATGCAAACTTACCTGCCGGCTACGCCAGAACGACTTGGCGAACACTCCGGAATCACCTGTCGGGCATGCCGGAACCGCCTCTCAGACTTGCCAGAACCATGTTCCGGACACGCTGGTACCACCTGCCGAGTATGCCGGAACCACGTGATCCACTCCCCAGAACCACCTAGTGGACACGCCAGAATCACCTGCCGACTACGCCAGAACCACTCGGCAGACACTCCGGAACCACCTGCCGGGGATGCCAGAACCGCCTCTCAGAGGTGCCAGAACCACATGCCGGACACTCCGGAATCACCTGCCGGGCATGCCGGAACCACCTCTCAGAGGTATCAGAACCACATGCCGGACACTCCGGAATCACCTGCCTGGCATGACGGAACCATCTCTCAGACGTGCCAGAACCATGTTCCGGACACGCTGGTACCACCTGCCGAGCTCGCCGGAACCACATGCTGGACACGCCAAAATCACCTGCCGGCTACGCCACAACCATTTGGTGAACGCTTCGGAATCACCAGCCGGGCTTGCTGCAACCACCTGCCGGTCACGCCAATATCACCTGCCAGCTATGCCAGAACCACTTGGCGGACACCATGGAAACACCTGTCGGGCCGGCCGGAACCACCTATCAGACGTGCCAGAACCATGTGCCTGAGATGCCGGAACCACACCCCGAACAGACCGAAACCACCTGCCAGACCCGCCTGAACCACCTGCCGAGCACGCTGGAACCGCCTACTCGACTCGCCGAAACCACCTACCTGACACGCTAAAATCACCTGACGGGTATGCCACAACCACTTGTTGGACACTCCGGAATCATCTGCCGGACATGCCAGAACCAGCTCTCAGACACACCAGAACCGCGTGCCAGACACGCCGGAAGCACCTGCTGAGCATGCCTGAGCCAAATGCTCGACTTGCAAGAAACACCTGCCAGACACGCCAAAATCACCTGCCGGGTACGCCAGAACCACGTGGCGGACACTCCGGAATCACCTGTCGGGCATGCCGGAACCAACTATCAGACGGACCAGAACCTCGTGCCGGTCACGCCAGAACCACCTGCCGGACAGACCGGAAACACCTGCTGGATACGCCGCAACCACCGGCTCGACTCGCCGGAACCACCGCCGGACATGCAAAATGACCTGCCGGCTACGCCAGAACCACTTGGCGAACACTCCGGAATCACCTGTCGGGCATGCCGGAACCACATCTCAGACTTGCCAGAACCATGTTCCGGACACGCCGGAACCACCTGCCGAGCTTGCCGGAACCACCTGCTGGACACGCCAAAATCACCTGCCTGCTACGCCAGAACCACTCGGCAGACACTCGGGAATCACATGCCACGCATTCCGGAACCACCTCTCAGAGGTGCCATAACGAAATGCCGGACACTCCGGTATCACCTGCCGGGCATGCCGGAACCACCTGCTGGACATGCCGGAACCACCGGCTCGACTCCCCGGAACCATTACCGGACATGCAAAATCACCTGCCGGCTACGCCAGAACCACTTGGCGAACACTCCGGAATCACCTGCCGGGCATGGCGGAGCCACCTCTCAGACATGCCGGAACCACATGCCAATGACACCAGAAGCACCTGCGCAGCACGCCAGAACCAACTGCTCGACTCGCCAAAACCACCTGCTGGACACGCCAAAATCACCTGCCGGCTACGCCAGAACCACTCGGCAGACACTCCGGAATCACCTGCCGGGCTGGCTGGAACCACCTGCCGGTCACGCCAACATCACCTTTCACCTACGCCAGAACCACTTGGCGGACACTCCGGAAACACCTGTCGGGCCGGCCGGAACCACCTCTCAGACGTGCCAGAACCATGTGCCTGAGATGCCGGAACCACTCCCCGAACAGACCGAAACCGCCTGCCAGACCCGCCTGAACCCCCTGGCAAGCACGCCTGATCCACCTGCTCAACTAGCCGGAACCACCTTCCTGACACTCCAAAATCACCTGCCAGGTATCCCAGAACCACTTGGTGGTCACTCCGGAATCATCTGCCGGAGATGCCAGAACCAGCTCTCAGACACACCAGAACCACGTGCCAGAGACGCCGGAAGCACCAGCTGAGCATGCCTGAGCCACCTGCTCGACTCGCAAGATACACCTGTCGGACATGCCAAAATCACCTGCCGGTTATGCCAGAATAACTTGGCGGACTCTCCGGAATCGCCTGTCGGGCGTGCTGGAACCACCTCTCAGACTTGCCAGAACCACATGCCGGACACTCCAGAATCACCTCCCGGGCATGCTGGAACCACGTGCTGGACATGCCGGAACCACCTGCCGGACATGCCGGAACCACCTGCCGGACATTCCGGAACCACCGGCTCGACTCGCCGGAACCATTGCCTGACATGCAAAATCACCTGCCGGCTACACCAGAACCACTTGGCGAACACTCCGCAATCACCTGCAGGGCATGGCGGAACCACCTCTCAGACATGCCGGAACCACATGCCAATGACACCGGAAGCACCTGCTGAGCACGCCAGGACAACCTGCTCGACTCGGCAAAACCACCCGCTGGACACGCCAAAATCACCTGCCAGCTACGCCAGAACCACTCGGCAGACACTCCGGAATCACCTGCCGGCCTGGCTGGAACCACCTGCCGGTCACGCCAACATCACCTTTCAGCTATGCCAGAACCACTTGGCGGACACTCCGGAAACACCTGTCGGGCCGGCCGGAACCACCTATCAGACGTGCCAGAACCATGTGCCTGAGATGCCGGAACCACTCCCCGTACACACCGAAACCATCTGCCAGACCTGCCTGAACCCGATGGCGAGCACGCCTGATCCACCTGCTCAACTAGCCGGAACCACCTTCCTGACACGCCAAAATCACCTGCCAGGTATACCAGAACCACTTGGTGGACTCTCCGGAATCATCTGCCGGACATGCCAGAACCAGCTCTCAGACACACCACAACCACGTGCCAGAGATGCCGGAAGCACCAGCTGAGCATGCCTCAGCCACCTGCTCGACTCGCAAGAAACACCTGTCGGACATGCCAAAATCACCTGCCGGGTACGCCAGAAACACTTGGAGGACGCTCTGGAATCACCTGTCGGGCGTGCTGGAACCACCTCTCAGACTTGCCAGAACCATGTTCTGGACACGCCGGTACCACCTGCCGAGTATGCCGGAACCAGCTGATCCACTCCCCAGAACCACCTATTGGACAAGCCAAAATCAACTGCCGGCTACGCCGGAACCACCGGCTCGACTAGCCGGAACAACCGCCGGACATGCAAAATCACCTGCCGGCTACGGCAGAACCACTTGGCGAACACTCCGGAATCACCTTCCTGGCATGGCGGAGCCACCTCTCAGACATGCCGGAACCACATGCCAATGAAACCGGAAGCACCTGCCGAGCACGCCAGAACCACCTGCTTGACTCGCCAAAACCACCTGATGGACACGCCAAAATCACCTGCCGGCTACGCCACAACCATTTGGTGAACTCTTCGGAATCACCTGCCGGGCTGGCTGGAAACACCTGCCGGTCACGCCAAAATCACCTGCCAGCTATGCCAGAACCTCTTGGCGGACACCATGGAAACACCTGTCGGGCCGGCCGGAACCACCTCTCAGACGTGCCAGAACCATGTGCCTGAGATGCCGGAACCACACCCCGAACAGACCGAAACCACCTGCCAGACCCACCTGAACCAAATGCCGAGCACGCCGGAACCACCTACTCGACTCGCTGGAACCACCTACCTGACACGCTAAAATCACCTGCCGGGTATGCCACAACCACTTGTTGGACACTCCGGAATCATCTGCCGGACATGCCAGAACCAGCTCTCAGACACACCACAACCACGTGCCTGACACGCCGGAAGCACCTGCTGAGCATGCCTGAGCCACCTGCTCGACTCGCAAGATACACCTGTCGGACATGCCAAAATCACCTGCCGGTTACGCCAGAATAACTTGGCGGACTCTCCGGAATCACCTGTCGGGCGTGCCGGAACCACCTCTCAGACCTGCCAGAACCACATGCCGGACACTCCAGAATCACCTCCCGGGCATGCTGGAACCACGTGCTGAACACGCCGGTACCTCCTGCCGAGTATGCCGGAACCAGCTGATCCACTCCCCAGAACCACCTAGTGGACACGCCAAAATCAACTGCCGGCTACGCCAGAACCACTCGGCAGACACTCCGGAGTCACAGGCCAGGCATTCCGGAACCACCTCTCAGAGGTGCCAGAACCAAATGCCGGAGTCTCCGGTATCACCTGCCGGGCAGGCCGGAACCACCTCTCAGAGGTGCCAGAACCACATTCCGGACACTCCGGAATCACCTGCCGGGCATGCCGGAACCACCTCTCAGAGGTGCCAGAACCATATGCCGGACACTCCGGAATCACCTGCCGGGCATGCCGGAACCATCTCTCAGACGTGCAAGAACCTTGTTCCGGACATGCTGGTACCACCTGCCGAGCTCGCCGGAACCACCTGCTGTACACGCCAAAATCACCTGCCAGCTACGCCAGAACCACAGGGCAGACACTCCGGAATCACCTGCCGGGCTGGCTGGAACCACCTGCCGGTCACCCCAACATCACATTTCAGCTACGCCAGAACCACTTGGCGGACACTCTGGAAACACCTCTCCGGCCGGCCGGAACCACGTCTCAGACGTGCCAGAACCATGTGCCTGAGATGCCGGAACCACTCCCCGAACAGACCGAAACCACCTGCCAGACCCGCCTGAACCCCCTGGCGAGCACGCCTGATCCACCTGCTCAACTAGCCGGAACCAACTTCCTGACACGCCAAAATCACCTGCCGGCTACGCCACAACCATTTGGTGAACTCTTCGGAATCACCTGCCGGGCTGGCTCCAGAACCACTCGGCAGACACTCCGGAACCACCTGCCGGGCATGCCGGAACCACCTCTCAGACATGCCGGAACCACATGCCAATGACACCGGAAGCACCTGCCGAGCACGCCAGAACCACCTGCTCGACTCGCCAAAACCACCTGCTGGACACGCCAAAATCACCTGCCGGCTACGCCACAACCATTTGGTGAACTCTTCGGAATCACCTGCCGGGCTTGCTGGAACCACCTGCTGGTCACGCCAACATCACCTGCCAGCTATGCCAGAACCACTTGGCGGACACCATGGAAACACCTGTCGGGCCGGCCGGAACCACCTCTCAGACGTGCCAGAACCATGAGCCTGAGATGGCGGAACCACTCCCCGAACAGACCGAAACCACCTGCCAGACCCGCCTGAAGCCCCTGGCAAGCACGCCTGATCCACCTGCTCAACTAGCTGGAACCAACTTCCTGACATGCCAAAATCACCTGCCAGGTATACCAGAACCACTTGGTGGACACTCCGGAATCATCTGCCGGACATGCCAGAACCAGCTCTGAGACACACCAGAACCACGTGCCAGAGACGCCGGAAGCACCAGCTGAGCATGCCTGAGCCACCTGCTCGACTCGCAAGATACACCTGTCGGACATGCCAAAATCACCTTCCGGGTACGCCAGAAACTGGGCGGACGCTCCGGAATCACCTGTCGGGCGTGCCGGAACCACCTCTCAGACTTGCCAGAACCATGTTCTGGACACGCCGGTACCACCTGCCGAGTATGCCAGAAGCAGCTGATCCACTCCCCAGAACCACCTAGTGGACACGCCAAAATCAACTGCCGGCTACGCCAGAACCACTCGGCAGACACTCCGGAATCACAGGCCAGGCATTCCGGAACCACCTCTCAGAGGTGCCAGAACCAAATGCCGGAGACTCCGGTATCACCTGCCGGGCATGCCGGAACCACCTCTCAGAGGTGCCAGAACCACATGCCGGACACTCCGGAATCACCTGCAGGGCATGCTGGAACCACATGCTGGACATGCCGGAACCACCTGCCGGACATTCCGGAACCACCGGCTCGACTCGCCGGAACCATTGCCGGACATGCAAAATCACCTGCCGGCTACGCCAGAACCACTTGGCGAACACTCCGGAATCACCTGTCGGGCATGCCGGAACCAACTCTCAGACGTGCCAGAACCTCGTGACGGTCACGCCAGAACCACCTGCCGGACACGCCGGCACAACAGGCTCGAGTCGTCGGAACCACCGCTGGACATGCAAACTGACCTGCCGGCTACGCCAGAACGACTTGGCGAACACTCCGCAATCACCTGCAGGTCATGGCGGAACCACCTCTCAGACATGCCGGAACCACATGCCAATGACACCGGAAGCACCTGCTGAGCACGCCAGGACAACCTGCTCGACTCGGCAAAACCACCCGCTGGACACGCCAAAATCACCTGCCAGCTACGCCAGAACCACTCGGCAGACACTCCGGAATCACCTGCCGGCCTGGCTGGAACCACCTGCCGGTCACGCCAACATCACCTTTCAGCTATGCCAGAACCACTTGGCGGACACTCCGGAAACACCTGTCGGGCCGGCCGGAACCACCTATCAGACGTGCCAGAACCATGTGCCTGAGATGCCGGAACCACTCCCCGTACACACCGAAACCATCTGCCAGACCTGCCTGAACCCGATGGCGAGCACGCCTGATCCACCTGCTCAACTAGCCGGAACCACCTTCCTGACACGCCAAAATCACCTGCCAGGTATACCAGAACCACTTGGTGGACTCTCCGGAATCATCTGCCGGACATGCCAGAACCAGCTCTCAGACACACCACAACCACGTGCCAGAGATGCCGGAAGCACCAGCTGAGCATGCCTCAGCCACCTGCTCGACTCGCAAGAAACACCTGTCGGACATGCCAAAATCACCTGCCGGGTACGCCAGAAACACTTGGCGGACGCTCTGGAATCACCTGTCGGGCGTGCTGGAACCACCTCTCAGACTTGCCAGAACCATGTTCTGGACACGCCGGTACCACCTGCCGAGTATGCCGGAACCAGCTGATCCACTCCCCAGAACCACCTATTGGACAAGCCAAAATCAACTGCCGGCTACGCCGGAACCACCGGCTCGACTAGCCGGAACAACCGCCGGACATGCAAAATCACCTGCCGGCTACGGCAGAACCACTTGGCGAACACTCCGGAATCACCTTCCTGGCATGGCGGAGCCACCTCTCAGACATGCCGGAACCACATGCCAATGAAACCGGAAGCACCTGCCGAGCACGCCAGAACCACCTGCTTGACTCGCCAAAACCACCTGATGGACACGCCAAAATCACCTGCCGGCTACGCCACAACCATTTGGTGAACTCTTCGGAATCACCTGCCGGGCTGGCTGGAAACACCTGCCGGTCACGCCAAAATCACCTGCCAGCTATGCCAGAACCTCTTGGCGGACACCATGGAAACACCTGTCGGGCCGGCCGGAACCACCTCTCAGACGTGCCAGAACCATGTGCCTGAGATGCCGGAACCACACCCCGAACAGACCGAAACCACCTGCCAGACCCACCTGAACCAAATGCCGAGCACGCCGGAACCACCTACTCGACTCGCTGGAACCACCTACCTGACACGCTAAAATCACCTGCCGGGTATGCCACAACCACTTGTTGGACACTCCGGAATCATCTGCCGGACATGCCAGAACCAGCTCTCAGACACACCACAACCACGTGCCTGACACGCCGGAAGCACCTGCTGAGCATGCCTGAGCCACCTGCTCGACTCGCAAGATACACCTGTCGGACATGCCAAAATCACCTGCCGGTTACGCCAGAATAACTTGGCGGACTCTCCGGAATCACCTGTCGGGCGTGCCGGAACCACCTCTCAGACCTGCCAGAACCACATGCCGGACACTCCAGAATCACCTCCCGGGCATGCTGGAACCACGTGCTGAACACGCCGGTACCTCCTGCCGAGTATGCCGGAACCAGCTGATCCACTCCCCAGAACCACCTAGTGGACACGCCAAAATCAACTGCCGGCTACGCCAGAACCACTCGGCAGACACTCCGGAGTCACAGGCCAGGCATTCCGGAACCACCTCTCAGAGGTGCCAGAACCAAATGCCGGAGTCTCCGGTATCACCTGCCGGGCAGGCCGGAACCACCTCTCAGAGGTGCCAGAACCACATTCCGGACACTCCGGAATCACCTGCCGGGCATGCCGGAACCACCTCTCAGAGGTGCCAGAACCATATGCCGGACACTCCGGAATCACCTGCCGGGCATGCCGGAACCATCTCTCAGACGTGCAAGAACCTTGTTCCGGACAT
Source organism: Equus caballus (assembly GCF_041296265.1). NCBI lineage: Eukaryota > Metazoa > Chordata > Mammalia > Perissodactyla > Equidae > Equus > Equus caballus. Next base: position 6,914,390 of record NC_091697.1, read on the forward strand.
GCTGGTACCACCTGCCGAGCTCGCCGGAACCACCTGCTGTACACGCCAAAATCACCTGCCAGCTACGCCAGAACCACAGGGCAGACACTCCGGAATCACCTGCCGGGCTGGCTGGAACCACCTGCCGGTCACCCCAACATCACATTTCAGCTACGCCAGAACCACTTGGCGGACACTCTGGAAACACCTCTCCGGCCGGCCGGAACCACGTCTCAGACGTGCCAGAACCATGTGCCTGAGATGCCGGAACCACTCCCCGAACAGACCGAAACCACCTGCCAGACCCGCCTGAACCCCCTGGCGAGCACGCCTGATCCACCTGCTCAACTAGCCGGAACCAACTTCCTGACACGCCAAAATCACCTGCCGGCTACGCCACAACCATTTGGTGAACTCTTCGGAATCACCTGCCGGGCTGGCTCCAGAACCACTCGGCAGACACTCCGGAACCACCTGCCGGGCATGCCGGAACCACCTCTCAGACATGCCGGAACCACATGCCAATGACACCGGAAGCACCTGCCGAGCACGCCAGAACCACCTGCTCGACTCGCCAAAACCACCTGCTGGACACGCCAAAATCACCTGCCGGCTACGCCACAACCATTTGGTGAACTCTTCGGAATCACCTGCCGGGCTTGCTGGAACCACCTGCTGGTCACGCCAACATCACCTGCCAGCTATGCCAGAACCACTTGGCGGACACCATGGAAACACCTGTCGGGCCGGCCGGAACCACCTCTCAGACGTGCCAGAACCATGATCCTGAGATGGCGGAACCACTCCCCGAACAGACCGAAACCACCTGCCAGACCCGCCTGAAGCCCCTGGCAAGCACGCCTGATCCACCTGCTCAACTAGCTGGAACCAACTTCCTGACATGCCAAAATCACCTGCCAGGTATACCAGAACCACTTGGTGGACACTCCGGAATCATCTGCCGGACATGCCAGAACCAGCTCTGAGACACACCAGAACCACGTGCCAGAGACGCCGGAAGCACCAGCTGAGCATGCCTGAGCCACCTGCTCGACTCGCAAGATACACCTGTCGGACATGCCAAAATCACCTTCCGGGTACGCCAGAAACACTGGGCGGATGCTCCGGAATCACCTGTCGGGCGTGCCGGAACCACCTCTCAGACTTGCCAGAACCATGTTCTGGACACGCCGGTACCACCTGCCGAGTATGCCGGAAGCAGCTGATCCACTCCCCAGAACCACCTAGTGGACACGCCAAAATCAACTGCCGGCTACGCCAGAACCACTCGGCAGACACTCCGGAATCACAGGCCAGGCATTCCGGAACCACCTCTCAGAGGTGCCAGAACCAAATGCCGGAGACTCCGGTATCACCTGCCGGGCATGCCGGAACCACCTCTCAGAGGTGCCAGAACCACATGCCGGACACTCCGGAATCACCTGCAGGGCATGCTGGAACCACGTGCTGGACATGCCGGAACCACCTGCCGGACATGCCGGAACCACCTGCCGGACATTCCGGAACCACCGGCTCGACTCGCCGGAACCATTGCCGGACATGCAAAATCACCTGCCGGCTACGCCAGAACCACTTGGCGAACACTCCGGTATCACCTGCCGGGCATGCTGGAACCACCTCTCAGAGCTGCCAGAACCACATGCCGGACACTCCGGAATCACCTGCCGGGCAGGCCGGAACCACCTGCCGGACATGCCGGAACCACCGGCTCGACTCGCCGGAACCATTGCCGGACATGCAAAATCACCTGCCGGCTACGCCAGAACCACTTGGCGAACACTCCGGAATCACCTGTCGGGCATGCCGGAACCAACTCTCAGACGTGCCAGAACCTCGTGACGGTCACGCCAGAACCACCTGCCGGACACGCCGGCACAACAGGCTCGAGTCGTCGGAACCACCGCTGGACATGCAAACTGACCTGCCGGCTACGCCAGAACGACTTGGCGAACACTCCGGAATCACCTGTCGGGCATGCCGGAACCGCCTCTCAGACTTGCCAGAACCATGTTCCGGACACGCTGGTACCACCTGCCGAGTATGCCGGAACCACGTGATCCACTCCCCAGAACCACCTAGTGGACACGCCAGAATCACCTGCCGACTACGCCAGAACCACTCGGCAGACACTCCGGAACCACCTGCCGGGGATGCCAGAACCGCCTCTCAGAGGTGCCAGAACCACATGCCGGACACTCCGGAATCACCTGCCGGGCATGCCGGAACCACCTCTCAGAGGTGTCAGAACCACATGCCGGACACTCCGGAATCACCTGCCTGGCATGACGGAACCATCTCTCAGACGTGCCAGAACCATGTTCCGGACACGCTGGTACCACCTGCCGAGCTCGCCGGAACCACCTGCTGGACACGCCAAAATCACCTGCCGGCTACGCCACAACCATTTGGTGAACGCTTCGGAATCACCTGCCGGGCTTGCTGCAACCACCTGCCGGTCACGCCAATATCACCTGCCAGCTATGCCAGAACCACTTGGCGGACACCATGGAAACACCTGTCGGGCCGGCCGGAACCACCTATCAGACGTGCCAGAACCATGTGCCTGAGATGCCGGAACCACACCCCGAACAGACCGAAACCACCTGCCAGACCCGCCTGAACCACCTGCCGAGCACGCTGGAACCGCCTACTCGACTCGCCGAAACCACCTACCTGACACGCTAAAATCACCTGACGGGTATGCCACAACCACTTGTTGGACACTCCGGAATCATCTGCCGGACATGCCAGAACCAGCTCTCAGACACACCAGAACCGCGTGCCAGACACGCCGGAAGCACCTGCTGAGCATGCCTGAGCCAAATGCTCGACTTGCAAGAAACACCTGCCAGACACGCCAAAATCACCTGCCGGGTACGCCAGAACCACGTGGCGGACACTCCGGAATCACCTGTCGGGCATGCCGGAACCAACTATCAGACGGACCAGAACCTCGTGCCGGTCACGCCAGAACCACCTGCCGGACAGACCGGAAACACCTGCTGGATACGCCGCAACCACCGGCTCGACTCGCCGGAACCACCGCCGGACATGCAAAATGACCTGCCGGCTACGCCAGAACCACTTGGCGAACACTCCGGAATCACCTGTCGGGCATGCCGGAACCACATCTCAGACTTGCCAGAACCATGTTCCGGACACGCCGGAACCACCTGCCGAGCTTGCCGGAACCACCTGCTGGACACGCCAAAATCACCTGCCTGCTACGCCAGAACCACTCGGCAGACACTCGGGAATCACATGCCACGCATTCCGGAACCACCTCTCAGAGGTGCCATAACGAAATGCCGGACACTCCGGTATCACCTGCCGGGCATGCCGGAACCACCTGCTGGACATGCCGGAACCACCGGCTCGACTCCCCGGAACCATTACCGGACATGCAAAATCACCTGCCGGCTACGCCAGAACCACTTGGCGAACACTCCGGAATCACCTGCCGGGCATGGCGGAGCCACCTCTCAGACATGCCGGAACCACATGCCAATGACACCAGAAGCACCTGCGCAGCACGCCAGAACCAACTGCTCGACTCGCCAAAACCACCTGCTGGACACGCCAAAATCACCTGCCGGCTACGCCAGAACCACTCGGCAGACACTCCGGAATCACCTGCCGGGCTGGCTGGAACCACCTGCCGGTCACGCCAACATCACCTTTCACCTACGCCAGAACCACTTGGCGGACACTCCGGAAACACCTGTCGGGCCGGCCGGAACCACCTCTCAGACGTGCCAGAACCATGTGCCTGAGATGCCGGAACCACTCCCCGAACAGACCGAAACCACCTGCCAGACCCGCCTGAACCCCCTGGCGAGCACGCCTGATCCACCTGCTCAACTAGCCGGAACCACCTTCCTGACACTCCAAAATCACCTGCCAGGTATCCCAGAACCACTTGGTGGTCACTCCGGAATCATCTGCCGGAGATGCCAGAACCAGCTCTCAGACACACCAGAACCATGTGCCAGAGACGCCGGAAGCACCAGCTGAGCATGCCTGAGCCACCTGCTCGACTCGCAAGATACACCTGTCGGACATGCCAAAATCACCTGCCGGTTATGCCAGAATAACTTGGCGGACTCTCCGGAATCGCCTGTCGGGCGTGCCGGAACCACCTCTCAGACTTGCCAGAACCACATGCCGGACACTCCAGAATCACCTCCCGGGCATGCTGGAACCACGTGCTGAACACGCCGGTACCTCCTGCCGAGTATGCCGGAACCAGCTGATCCACTCCCCAGAACCACCTAGTGGACACGCCAAAATCAACTGCCGGCTACGCCAGAACCACTCGGCAGACACTCCGGAGTCACAGGCCAGGCATTCCGGAACCACCTCTCAGAGGTGCCAGAACCAAATGCCGGAGTCTCCGGTATCACCTGCCGGGCAGGCCGGAACCACCTCTCAGAGGTGCCAGAACCACATTCCGGACACTCCGGAATCACCTGCCGGGCATGCCGGAACCACCTCTCAGAGGTGCCAGAACCATATGCCGGACACTCCGGAATCACCTGCCGGGCATGCCGGAACCATCTCTCAGACGTGCAAGAACCTTGTTCCGGACATGCTGGTACCACCTGCCGAGCTCGCCGGAACCACCTGCTGTACACGCCAAAATCACCTGCCAGCTACGCCAGAACCACAGGGCAGACACTCCGGAATCACCTGCCGGGCTGGCTGGAACCACCTGCCGGTCACCCCAACATCACATTTCAGCTACGCCAGAACCACTTGGCGGACACTCTGGAAACACCTCTCCGGCCGGCCGGAACCACGTCTCAGACGTGCCAGAACCATGTGCCTGAGATGCCGGAACCACTCCCCGAACAGACCGAAACCACCTGCCAGACCCGCCTGAACCCCCTGGCGAGCACGCCTGATCCACCTGCTCAACTAGCCGGAACCAACTTCCTGACACGCCAAAATCACCTGCCGGCTACGCCACAACCATTTGGTGAACTCTTCGGAATCACCTGCCGGGCTGGCTCCAGAACCACTCGGCAGACACTCCGGAACCACCTGCCGGGCATGCCGGAACCACCTCTCAGACATGCCGGAACCACATGCCAATGACACCGGAAGCACCTGCCGAGCACGCCAGAACCACCTGCTCGACTCGCCAAAACCACCTGCTGGACACGCCAAAATCACCTGCCGGCTACGCCACAACCATTTGGTGAACTCTTCGCAATCACCTGCCGGGCTTGCTGGAACCACCTGCTGGTCACGCCAACATCACCTGCCAGCTATGCCAGAACCACTTGGCGGACACCATGGAAACACCTGTCGGGCCGGCCGGAACCACCTCTCAGACGTGCCAGAACCATGAGCCTGAGATGGCGGAACCACTCCCCGAACAGACCGAAACCACCTGCCAGACCCGCCTGAAGCCCCTGGCAAGCACGCCTGATCCACCTGCTCAACTAGCTGGAACCAACTTCCTGACATGCCAAAATCACCTGCCAGGTATACCAGAACCACTTGGTGGACACTCCGGAATCATCTGCCGGACATGCCAGAACCAGCTCTGAGACACACCAGAACCACGTGCCAGAGACGCCGGAAGCACCAGCTGAGCATGCCTGAGCCACCTGCTCGACTCGCAAGATACACCTGTCGGACATGCCAAAATCACCTTCCGGGTACGCCAGAAACACTGGGCGGACGCTCCGGAATCACCTGTCGGGCGTGCCGGAACCACCTCTCAGACTTGCCAGAACCATGTTCTGGACACGCCGGTACCACCTGCCGAGTATGCCGGAAGCAGTTGATCCACTCCCCAGAACCACCTAGTGGACACGCCAAAATCAACTGCCGGCTACGCCAGAACCACTCGGCAGACACTCCGGAATCACAGGCCAGGCATTCCGGAACCACCTCTCAGAGGTGCCAGAACCAAATGCCGGAGACTCCGGTATCACCTGCCGGGCATGCCGGAACCACCTCTCAGAGGTGCCAGAACCACATGCCGGACACTCCGGAATCACCTGCAGGGCATGCTGGAAACACGTGCTGGACATGCCGGAACCACCTGCCGGACATGCCGGAACCACCTGCCGGACATTCCGGAACCACCGGCTCGACTCGCCGGAACCATTGCCGGACATGCAAAATCACCTGCCGGCTACGCCAGAACCACTTGGCGAACACTCCGGTATCACCTGCCGGGCATGCTGGAACCACCTCTCAGAGCTGCCAGAACCACATGCCGGACACTCCGGAATCACCTGCCGGGCAGGCCGGAACCACCTGCCGGACATGCCGGAACCACCGGCTCGACTCGCCGGAACCATTGCCGGACATGCAAAATCACCTGCCGGCTACGCCAGAACCACTTGGCGAACACTCCGGAATCACCTGTCGGGCATGCCGGAACCAACTCTCAGACGTGCCAGAACCTCGTGACGGTCACGCCAGAACCACCTGCCGGACACGCCGGCACAACAGGCTCGAGTCGTCGGAACCACCGCTGGACATGCAAACTGACCTGCCGGCTACGCCAGAACGACTTGGCGAACACTCCGGAATCACCTGTCGGGCATGCCGGAACCGCCTCTCAGACTTGCCAGAACCATGTTCCGGACACGCTGGTACCACCTGCCGAGTATGCCGGAACCACGTGATCCACTCCCCAGAACCACCTAGTGGACACGCCAGAATCACCTGCCGACTACGCCAGAACCACTCGGCAGACACTCCGGAACCACCTGCCGGGGATGCCAGAACCGCCTCTCAGAGGTGCCAGAACCACATGCCGGACACTCCGGAATCACCTGCCGGGCATGCCGGAACCACCTCTCAGAGGTGTCAGAACCACATGCCGGACACTCCGGAATCACCTGCCTGGCATGACGGAACCATCTCTCAGACGTGCCAGAACCATGTTCCGGACACGCTGGTACCACCTGCCGAGCTCGCCGGAACCACCTGCTGGACACGCCAAAATCACCTGCCGGCTACGCCACAACCATTTGGTGAACGCTTCGGAATCACCTGCCGGGCTTGCTGCAACCACCTGCCGGTCACGCCAATATCACCTGCCAGCTATGCCAGAACCACTTGGCGGACACCATGGAAACACCTGTCGGGCCGGCCGGAACCACCTATCAGACGTGCCAGAACCATGTGCCTGAGATGCCGGAACCACACCCCGAACAGACCGAAACCACCTGCCAGACCCGCCTGAACCACCTGCCGAGCACGCTGGAACCGCCTACTCGACTCGCCGAAACCACCTACCTGACACGCTAAAATCACCTGACGGGTATGCCACAACCACTTGTTGGACACTCCGGAATCATCTGCCGGACATGCCAGAACCAGCTCTCAGACACACCAGAACCGCGTGCCAGACACGCCGGAAGCACCTGCTGAGCATGCCTGAGCCAAATGCTCGACTTGCAAGAAACACCTGCCAGACACGCCAAAATCACCTGCCGGGTACGCCAGAACCACGTGGCGGACACTCCGGAATCACCTGTCGGGCATGCCGGAACCAACTATCAGACGGACCAGAACCTCGTGCCGGTCACGCCAGAACCACCTGCCGGACAGACCGGAAACACCTGCTGGATACGCCGCAACCACCGGCTCGACTCGCCGGAACCACCGCCGGACATGCAAAATGACCTGCCGGCTACGCCAGAACCACTTGGCGAACACTCCGGAATCACCTGTCGGGCATGCCGGAACCACATCTCAGACTTGCCAGAACCATGTTCCGGACACGCCGGAACCACCTGCCGAGCTTGCCGGAACCACCTGCTGGACACGCCAAAATCACCTGCCTGCTACGCCAGAACCACTCGGCAGACACTCGGGAATCACATGCCACGCATTCCGGAACCACCTCTCAGAGGTGCCATAACGAAATGCCGGACACTCCGGTATCACCTGCCGGGCATGCCGGAACCACCTGCTGGACATGCCGGAACCACCGGCTCGACTCCCCGGAACCATTACCGGACATGCAAAATCACCTGCCGGCTACGCCAGAACCACTTGGCGAACACTCCGGAATCACCTGCCGGGCATGGCGGAGCCACCTCTCAGACATGCCGGAACCACATGCCAATGACACCAGAAGCACCTGCGCAGCACGCCAGAACCAACTGCTCGACTCGCCAAAACCACCTGCTGGACACGCCAAAATCACCTGCCGGCTACGCCAGAACCACTCGGCAGACACTCCGGAATCACCTGCCGGGCTGGCTGGAACCACCTGCCGGTCACGCCAACATCACCTTTCACCTACGCCAGAACCACTTGGCGGACACTCCGGAAACACCTGTCGGGCCGGCCGGAACCACCTCTCAGACGTGCCAGAACCATGTGCCTGAGATGCCGGAACCACTCCCCGAACAGACCGAAACCACCTGCCAGACCCGCCTGAACCCCCTGGCGAGCACGCCTGATCCACCTGCTCAACTAGCCGGAACCACCTTCCTGACACTCCAAAATCACCTGCCAGGTATCCCAGAACCACTTGGTGGTCACTCCGGAATCATCTGCCGGAGATGCCAGAACCAGCTCTCAGACACACCAGAACCACGTGCCAGAGACGCCGGAAGCACCAGCTGAGCATGCCTGAGCCACCTGCTCGACTCGCAAGATACACCTGTCGGACATGCCAAAATCACCTGCCGGTTATGCCAGAATAACTTGGCGGACTCTCCGGAATCGCCTGTCGGGCGTGCCGGAACCACCTCTCAGACTTGCCAGAACCACATGCCGGACACTCCAGAATCACCTCCCGGGCATGCTGGAACCACGTGCTGAACACGCCGGTACCTCCTGCCGAGTATGCCGGAACCAGCTGATCCACTCCCCAGAACCACCTAGTGGACACGCCAAAATCAACTGCCGGCTACGCCAGAACCACTCGGCAGACACTCCGGAGTCACAGGCCAGGCATTCCGGAACCACCTCTCAGAGGTGCCAGAACCAAATGCCGGAGTCTCCGGTATCACCTGCCGGGCAGGCCGGAACCACCTCTCAGAGGTGCCAGAACCACATTCCGGACACTCCGGAATCACCTGCCGGGCATGCCGGAACCACCTCTCAGAGGTGCCAGAACCATATGCCGGACACTCCGGAATCACCTGCCGGGCATGCCGGAACCATCTCTCAGACGTGCAAGAACCTTGTTCCGGACATGCTGGTACCACCTGCCGAGCTCGCCGGAACCACCTGCTGTACACGCCAAAATCACCTGCCAGCTACGCCAGAACCACAGGGCAGACACTCCGGAATCACCTGCCGGGCTGGCTGGAACCACCTGCCGGTCACCCCAACATCACATTTCAGCTACGCCAGAACCACTTGGCGGACACTCTGGAAACACCTCTCCGGCCGGCCGGAACCACGTCTCAGACGTGCCAGAACCATGTGCCTGAGATGCCGGAACCACTCCCCGAACAGACCGAAACCACCTGCCAGACCCGCCTGAACCCCCTGGCGAGCACGCCTGATCCACCTGCTCAACTAGCCGGAACCAACTTCCTGACACGCCAAAATCACCTGCCGGCTACGCCACAACCATTTGGTGAACTCTTCGGAATCACCTGCCGGGCTGGCTCCAGAACCACTCGGCAGACACTCCGGAACCACCTGCCGGGCATGCCGGAACAACCTCTCAGACATGCCGGAACCACATGCCAATGACACCGGAAGCACCTGCCGAGCACGCCAGAACCACCTGCTCGACTCGCCAAAACCACCTGCTGGACACGCCAAAATCACCTGCCGGCTACGCCACAACCATTTGGTGAACTCTTCGCAATCACCTGCCGGGCTTGCTGGAACCACCTGCTGGTCACGCCAACATCACCTGCCAGCTATGCCAGAACCACTTGGCGGACACCATGGTAACACCTGTCGGGCCGGCCGGAACCACCTCTCAGATGTGCCAGAACCATGAGCCTGAGATGATGGAACAACACCCCGAACCGACCGAAACCACCTGCCAGACCCGCCTGAAGCCCCTGGCAAGCACGCCTGATCCACCTGCTCAACTAGCTGGAACCAACTTCCTGACATGCCAAAATCACCTGCCAGGTATACCAGAACCACTTGGTGGACACTCCGGAATCATCTGCCGGACATGCCAGAACCAGCTCTGAGACACACCAGAACCACGTGCCAGAGACGCCGGAAGCACCAGCTGAGCATGCCTGAGCCACCTGCTCGACTCGCAAGATACACCTGTCGGACATGCCAAAATCACCTTCCGGGTACGCCAGAAACACTGGGCGGACGCTCCGGAATCACCTGTCGGGCGTGCCGGAACCACCTCTCAGACTTGCCAGAACCATGTTCTGGACACGCCGGTACCACCTGCCGAGTATGCCGGAAGCAGTTGATCCACTCCCCAGAACCACCTAGTGGACACGCCAAAATCAACTGCCGGCTACGCCAGAACCACTCGGCAGACACTCCGGAATCACAGGCCAGGCATTCCGGAACCACCTCTCAGAGGTGCCAGAACCAAATGCCGGAGACTCCGGTATCACCTGCCGGGCATGCCGGAACCACCTCTCAGAGGTGCCAGAACCACATGCCGGACACTCCGGAATCACCTGCAGGGCATGCTGGAAACACGTGCTGGACATGCCGGAACCACCTGCCGGACATGCCGGAACCACCTGCCGGACATTCCGGAACCACCGGCTCGACTCGCCGGAACCATTGCCGGACATGCAAAATCACCTGCCGGCTACGCCAGAACCACTTGGCGAACACTCCGGTATCACCTGCCGGGCATGCTGGAACCACCTCTCAGAGCTGCCAGAACCACATGCCGGACACTCCGGAATCACCTGCCGGGCAGGCCGGAACCACCTGCCGGACATGCCGGAACCACCGGCTCGACTCGCCGGAACCATTGCCGGACATGCAAAATCACCTGCCGGCTACGCCAGAACCACTTGGCGAACACTCCGGAATCACCTGTCGGGCATGCCGGAACCAACTCTCAGACGTGCCAGAACCTCGTGACGGTCACGCCAGAACCACCTGCCGGACACGCCGGCACAACAGGCTCGAGTCGTCGGAACCACCGCTGGACATGCAAACTGACCTGCCGGCTACGCCAGAACGACTTGGCGAACACTCCGGAATCACCTGTCGGGCATGCCGGAACCGCCTCTCAGACTTGCCAGAACCATGTTCCGGACACGCTGGTACCACCTGCCGAGTATGCCGGAACCACGTGATCCACTCCCCAGAACCACCTAGTGGACACGCCAGAATCACCTGCCGACTACGCCAGAACCACTCGGCAGACACTCCGGAACCACCTGCCGGGGATGCCAGAACCGCCTCTCAGAGGTGCCAGAACCACATGCCGGACACTCCGGAATCACCTGCCGGGCATGCCGGAACCACCTCTCAGAGGTGTCAGAACCACATGCCGGACACTCCGGAATCACCTGCCTGGCATGACGGAACCATCTCTCAGACGTGCCAGAACCATGTTCCGGACACGCTGGTACCACCTGCCGAGCTCGCCGGAACCACCTGCTGGACACGCCAAAATCACCTGCCGGCTACGCCACAACCATTTGGTGAACGCTTCGGAATCACCTGCCGGGCTTGCTGCAACCACCTGCCGGTCACGCCAATATCACCTGCCAGCTATGCCAGAACCACTTGGCGGACACCATGGAAACACCTGTCGGGCCGGCCGGAACCACCTATCAGACGTGCCAGAACCATGTGCCTGAGATGCCGGAACCACACCCCGAACAGACCGAAACCACCTGCCAGACCCGCCTGAACCACCTGCCGAGCACGCTGGAACCGCCTACTCGACTCGCCGAAACCACCTACCTGACACGCTAAAATCACCTGACGGGTATGCCACAACCACTTGTTGGACACTCCGGAATCATCTGCCGGACATGCCAGAACCAGCTCTCAGACACACCAGAACCGCGTGCCAGACACGCCGGAAGCACCTGCTGAGCATGCCTGAGCCAAATGCTCGACTTGCAAGAAACACCTGCCAGACACGCCAAAATCACCTGCCGGGTACGCCAGAACCACGTGGCGGACACTCCGGAATCACCTGTCGGGCATGCCGGAACCAACTATCAGACGGACCAGAACCTCGTGCCGGTCACGCCAGAACCACCTGCCGGACAGACCGGAAACACCTGCTGGATACGCCGCAACCACCGGCTCGACTCGCCGGAACCACCGCCGGACATGCAAAATGACCTGCCGGCTACGCCAGAACCACTTGGCGAACACTCCGGAATCACCTGTCGGGCATGCCGGAACCACATCTCAGACTTGCCAGAACCATGTTCCGGACACGCCGGAACCACCTGCCGAGCTTGCCGGAACCACCTGCTGGACACGCCAAAATCACCTGCCTGCTACGCCAGAACCACTCGGCAGACACTCGGGAATCACATGCCACGCATTCCGGAACCACCTCTCAGAGGTGCCATAACGAAATGCCGGACACTCCGGTATCACCTGCCGGGCATGCCGGAACCACCTGCTGGACATGCCGGAACCACCGGCTCGACTCCCCGGAACCATTACCGGACATGCAAAATCACCTGCCGGCTACGCCAGAACCACTTGGCGAACACTCCGGAATCACCTGCCGGGCATGGCGGAGCCACCTCTCAGACATGCCGGAACCACATGCCAATGACACCAGAAGCACCTGCGCAGCACGCCAGAACCAACTGCTCGACTCGCCAAAACCACCTGCTGGACACGCCAAAATCACCTGCCGGCTACGCCAGAACCACTCGGCAGACACTCCGGAATCACCTGCCGGGCTGGCTGGAACCACCTGCCGGTCACGCCAACATCACCTTTCACCTACGCCAGAACCACTTGGCGGACACTCCGGAAACACCTGTCGGGCCGGCCGGAACCACCTCTCAGACGTGCCAGAACCATGTGCCTGAGATGCCGGAACCACTCCCCGAACAGACCGAAACCACCTGCCAGACCCGCCTGAACCCCCTGGCGAGCACGCCTGATCCACCTGCTCAACTAGCCGGAACCACCTTCCTGACACTCCAAAATCACCTGCCAGGTATCCCAGAACCACTTGGTGGTCACTCCGGAATCATCTGCCGGAGATGCCAGAACCAGCTCTCAGACACACCAGAACCACGTGCCAGAGACGCCGGAAGCACCAGCTGAGCATGCCTGAGCCACCTGCTCGACTCGCAAGATACACCTGTCGGACATGCCAAAATCACCTGCCGGTTATGCCAGAATAACTTGGCGGACTCTCCGGAATCGCCTGTCGGGCGTGCCGGAACCACCTCTCAGACTTGCCAGAACCACATGCCGGACACTCCAGAATCACCTCCCGGGCATGCTGGAACCACGTGCTGAACACGCCGGTACCTCCTGCCGAGTATGCCGGAACCAGCTGATCCACTCCCCAGAACCACCTAGTGGACACGCCAAAATCAACTGCCGGCTACGCCAGAACCACTCGGCAGACACTCCGGAGTCACAGGCCAGGCATTCCGGAACCACCTCTCAGAGGTGCCAGAACCAAATGCCGGAGTCTCCGGTATCACCTGCCGGGCAGGCCGGAACCACCTCTCAGAGGTGCCAGAACCACATTCCGGACACTCCGGAATCACCTGCCGGGCATGCCGGAACCACCTCTCAGAGGTGCCAGAACCATATGCCGGACACTCCGGAATCACCTGCCGGGCATGCCGGAACCATCTCTCAGACGTGCAAGAACCTTGTTCCGGACATGCTGGTACCACCTGCCGAGCTCGCCGGAACCACCTGCTGTACACGCCAAAATCACCTGCCAGCTACGCCAGAACCACAGGGCAGACACTCCGGAATCACCTGCCGGGCTGGCTGGAACCACCTGCCGGTCACCCCAACATCACATTTCAGCTACGCCAGAACCACTTGGCGGACACTCCGGAAACACCTCTCCGGCCGGCCGGAACCACGTCTCAGACGTGCCAGAACCATGTGCCTGAGATGCCGGAACCACTCCCCGAACAGACCGAAACCACCTGCCAGACCCGCCTGAACCCCCTGGCGAGCACGCCTGATCCACCTGCTCAACTAGCCGGAACCAACTTCCTGACACGCCAAAATCACCTGCCGGCTACGCCACAACCATTTGGTGAACTCTTCGGAATCACCTGCCGGGCTGGCTCCAGAACCACTCGGCAGACACTCCGGAACCACCTGCCGGGCATGCCGGAACCACCTCTCAGACATGCCGGAACCGCATGCCAATGACACCGGAAGCACCTGCCGAGCACGCCAGAACCACCTGCTCGACTCGCCAAAACCACCTGCTGGACACGCCAAAATCACCTGCCGGCTACGCCACAACCATTTGGTGAACTCTTCGGAATCACCTGCCGGGCTTGCTGGAACCACCTGCTGGTCACGCCAACATCACCTGCCAGCTATGCCAGAACCACTTGGCGGACACCATGGAAACACCTGTCGGGCCGGCCGGAACCACCTCTCAGACGTGCCAGAACCATGAGCCTGAGATGGCGGAACCACTCCCCGAACAGACCGAAACCACCTGCCAGACCCGCCTGAAGCCCCTGGCAAGCACGCCTGATCCACCTGCTCAACTAGCTGGAACCAACTTCCTGACATGCCAAAATCACCTGCCAGGTATACCAGAACCACTTGGTGGACACTCCGGAATCATCTGCCGGACATGCCAGAACCAGCTCTGAGACACACCAGAACCACGTGCCAGAGACGCCGGAAGCACCAGCTGAGCATGCCTGAGCCACCTGCTCGACTCGCAAGATACACCTGTCGGACATGCCAAAATCACCTTCCGGGTACGCCAGAAACACTGGGCGGACGCTCCGGAATCACCTGTCGGGCGTGCCGGAACCACCTCTCAGACTTGCCAGAACCATGTTCTGGACACGCCGGTACCACCTGCCGAGTATGCCGGAAGCAGCTGATCCACTCCCCAGAACCACCTAGTGGACACGCCAAAATCAACTGCCGGCTACGCCAGAACCACTCGGCAGACACTCCGGAATCACAGGCCAGGCATTCCGGAACCACCTCTCAGAGGTGCCAGAACCAAATGCCGGAGACTCCGGTATCACCTGCCGGGCATGCCGGAACCACCTCTCAGAGGTGCCAGAACCACATGCCGGACACTCCGGAATCACCTGCAGGGCATGCTGGAAACACGTGCTGGACATGCCGGAACCACCTGCCGGACATGCCGGAACCACCTGCCGGACATTCCGGAACCACCGGCTCGACTCGCCGGAACCATTGCCGGACATGCAAAATCACCTGCCGGCTACGCCAGAACCACTTGGCGAACACTCCGGTATCACCTGCCGGGCATGCTGGAACCACCTCTCAGAGCTGCCAGAACCACATGCCGGACACTCCGGAATCACCTGCCGGGCAGGCCGGAACCACCTGCCGGACATGCCGGAACCACCGGCTCGACTCGCCGGAACCATTGCCGGACATGCAAAATCACCTGCCGGCTACGCCAGAACCACTTGGCGAACACTCCGGAATCACCTGTCGGGCATGCCGGAACCAACTCTCAGACGTGCCAGAACCTCGTGACGGTCACGCCAGAACCACCTGCCGGACACGCCGGCACAACAGGCTCGAGTCGTCGGAACCACCGCTGGACATGCAAACTGACCTGCCGGCTATGCCAGAACCACTTGGCGAACACTCCGGAATCACCTGTCGGGCCTGCCCGAACCACCTCTCAGACTTGCCAAAACCATGTTCCGGACACGCCGGTACCACCTGCCGAGTATGCCGGAACCACCTGATCCACTCCCCAGAACCACCTGCTGGATACGCCTGAATCACCTGCCGGCTACTCCAGAACCACTCGGCAGACACTCCGTAACCAACTGCCGGGCATGCCGGAACCACCTCTCAGAGGTGCCAGAACCACATGCCGGACACTCCGGTATCACCTGCCGGGCATGCCGGAACCATCTCTCAGACTTGCCAGAACCATGTTCCGGACATGCCGGAACCACCTGCCGAGCTTGCCGGAACCACCTGCTGGACACGCCAAAATCACCTGCCGGCTACGCCAGAACCACTCGGCAGACACTCGGGAATCACATGCCACGCATTCCGGAACCACCTCTCAGAGGTGCCAGAACCAAATGCCGGACACTCCGGAATCACCTGCCGGGCATGACGGAACCGCCTCTCAGAGGTGCCAGAACCACATGCCGGAGACTCCCGAATCAACTGCCGGGCATGCCGGAACCATCTGTGAGACGTGCTAGAACCATGTGCCTGAGATGCCGGAACCACACCCCGAACAGACGAAACCACCTGCCAGACCGGCCTGAACCACCTGCCGAGCACGCCGGAACCACCTCCTCGACTCGCTGGAACCACCTACCTGACACGCTAAAATCACCTGCCGGGTATGCCACAACCACTTGGTGGACACTCCGGAATCATCTGCCGGACATGCCAGAACCAGCTCTCAGACAAACCCGAACCACGTGCCAGACATGCCGGAAGCACCTGCTGAGCATGCCTGAGCCAAATGCTCGACTTGCAAGAAGCACCTGCCAGACACGCCAAAATCACCTGCCGTGTACGCCAGAACCATGTGGCGGACACTCCGGAATCACCTGTCGGGCATGCCGGAACCGCCTCTCAGACTTGCCTAAACCATGTTCCGGACACGCCGGTACCACCTGCCGAGTATGCCGGAACCACCTGATCCACTCCCCAGAACCACCTGCTGGACACGCCAGAATCACCTGCCGACTACGCCAGAACCACTCGGCAGACACTCCGGAACCACCTGCCGGGCATGCCGGAACCACCTCTCAGAGGTGCCAGAACCACATGCCGAACACTCCCGAATCACCTGCCGGGCATGCCGGAACCATCTCTCAGACGTGCAAGAACCTTGTTCCGGACATGCTGGTACCACCTGCCGGGCTCGCCGGAACCACCTGCTGTACACGCCAAAATCACCTGCCAGCTACGCCAGAACCACACGGCAGACACTCCGGAATCACCTGCCGGGCTGGCTGGAACCACCTGCCGGTCACGCCAACATCACCTTTCAGGTACGCCAGAACCACTTGGCGGACACTCCGGAAACACCTCTCCGGCCGGCCGGAACCACCTCTCAGACGTGCCAGAACCATGTGCCTGAGATGCCGGAACCACTCCCCGAACAGACCGAAACCACCTGCCACACCCGCCTGAACCCCCTGGCGATCACGCCTGATCCACCTGCTCAACTAGCCGGAACCAACTTCCTGACACGCCAAAATCACCTGCCAGGTATACAAGAACCACTTGGTGGACACTCCGGAATCATCTGCCGGACATGCCAGAACCAGCTCTCAGACACACCAGAAGCACGTGCCAGAGACGCCGGAAGCAATAGCAGAGCATGCCTGAGCCACCTGCTCGACTCGCAAGAAACAACTGTCGGACATGCCAAAATCACTTGCCGGGTACGCCAGAAACACTTGGCGGACGCTCCGGAATCACCTGTCGGGCGTGCCGGAACCACCTCTCAGACTTGCCAGAACGATGTTCTGGACACGCCGGTACCACCTGCCGAGTATGCCGGAACCAGCTGATCCACTCCCCAGAACCACCTAGTGGACACGCCAAAATCAACTGCCGGCTACGCCGGAACCACCGGCTCGACTCGCCGGAACCACCGCCGGACATGCAAAATGACCTGCCGGCTACGCCAGAAGCACTTGGCGAACACTCCGGAATCACCTGTCGGGCATGCCGGAACCGCCTCTCAGACTTGCCAGAACCATGTGCCTGAGATGCCGGAACCACACCCCGAACAGACCGAAACCACCTGCCAGACCTGCCTGAACCACCTGCCGAGCACGCTGGAACCACCTACACGACTCGCAGGAACCATCTACCTGACACGCTAAAATCACCTGCCGGGTATGCCACAACCACTTGGTGGACACCCCGGAATCATCTGCCGGACATGCCAGAACCAGCTCTCAGACACACCAGAACCACGTGCCAGACACGCCGGAAGCACCTGCTGAGCATGCCTGAGCCAAATGCTCGACTTGCAGGAAACACCTGCCAGACACGCCAAAATCACCTGCCGGTTACGCCAGAACCACATGGCGGACACTCCGGAATCACCTGTCGGGCATGCCGGAACCAACTCTCAGACATGCCAGAACCTCGTGCCGGTCACGCCAGAACCACCTGCCGAGTATGCTGGAACCACCTGATCCTCTCCCCAGAACCACCTGCTGTACACGCCAGAATCACCTGCCGACTACGCCAGAACCACTCGGCAGACACTCCGGAACCACCTGCCGGGCATGCCGGACCCACATCTCAGAGGTGCCAGAACCACATCCCGGACACTCCGGAATCACCTGCCTGGCATGCAGGAACCATCTCTCAGAGGTGCCAGAACCATGTTCCGGACATGCTGGTACCACCTGCCGAGCTCGCCAGAACCACCAGCTGGACACGCCAAAATCACCTGCCAGCTACGCCAAAACCACACGGCAGACACTCCGGAATCACCTGCCGGGCTGGCTGGAACCACCTGCCGGTCACGCCAACATCACCTTTCAGCTACGCCAGAACCACTTGGCGGACACTCCGGAAACACCTCTCCGGCCGGCCGGAACCACCTCTCAGACGTGCCAGAACCATGTGCCTGAGATGCCGGAACCACTCCCCGAACAGACCGAAACCACCTGCCAGACCCGCCTGAACCCCCTGGCGAGCACGCCTGATCCACCTGCTCAACTAGCCGGAACCAACTTCCTGACATTCCAAAATCACCTGCCGGCTACGCCACAACCATTTGGTGAACTCTTCGGAATCACCTGCCGGGCTGGCTCCAGAAACACTCGGCAGACACTCCGGAACCACCTGCCGGGCATGCCGGAACCACCTCTCAGACATGCCGGAACCACATGCCAATGACACCGGAAGCACCTGCCGAGCACGCCAGAACCACCTGCTCGACTCGCCAAAACCACCTGCTGGACACGCCAAAATCACCTGCCGGCTACGCCACAACCATTTGGTGAACTCTTCGGAATCACCTGCCAGGCTTGCTGGAACCACCTGCTGGTGACGCCAACATCACCTGCCAGCTATGCCAGAACCACTTGGCGGACACCATGGAAACACCTGTCGGGCCGGCCGGAACCACCTCTCAGACGTGCCAGAACCATGAGCCTGAGATGCCGGAACCACTCCCCGAACAGACCAAAACCACCTGCCAGACCCGCCTGAAGCCCCTGGCAAGCACGCCTGATCCACCTGCTCAACTAGCTGGAACCAACTTCCTGACACGCCAAAATCACCTGCCAGGTATACCAGAACCACTTGGTGGACACTCCGGAATCATCTGCCCGACATGCCAGAACCAGCTCTCAGACACACCAGAACCATGTGCCAGAGACGCCGGAAGCACCAGCTGAGCATGCCTGAGCCACCTACTCGACTCGCAAGATACACCTGTCAGACATGCCAAAATCACCTGCCGGGTACGCCAGAAACACTTGGCGGACGCTCCGGAATGACCTGTCGGGCGTGCCGGAACCACCTCTCAGACTTGCCAGAACCATGTTCTGGACATGCCGGTACCACCTGCCGAGTATGCCGGAACCAGCTGATCCACTCCCCAGAACCACCTAGTGGTCACGCCAAAATCAACTGCCGGCTATGCCAGAACCACTCGGCAGGCACTCCGGAATCACAGGCCAGGCATTCCGGATCCACCTCTCAGAGGTGCCAGAACCAAATGTCGGACACTCCGGTATCACCTGCCGGGCATGCCGGAACCACCTCTCAGAGGCGCCAGAACCACATGCCGGACACTCCGGAATCACCTGACGGACATGCCGGAACCATCTCTCAGACGTGCCAGAACCACGTTCCGGACATGCCGGAACCACCTGCCGAGCTCGCCGGAACCAGCTGCTGGACACGCCAAAATCACCTGCCGGCTACGCCAGAACCACTCGGCATACACTCCGGAATCACCTGCCGGGCATGCCGGAACCACCTGCCGGACATGCCGGAACCACCGGCTCGACTCGCCGTAACCATTGCCGGACATGCAAAATCACCTGCCGGCTACGCCAGAACCACTTGGCGAACACTCCGGAATCACCTGCCGGGCATGGCGGAACCACCTCTCAGACATGCCGGAACCACATGCCAATGACACCGGAAGCACCTGCCTAGCACGCCAGAACGACCTGCTCGACTCGCCAAATCCACCTGCTGGACACGCCAAAATCACCTGCCGGCTACGCCACAACCATTTGGTGAACGCTTCGGAATCACCTGCCGGGCCGGCTGGAACCACCTGCCGGTCACGCCAACATCACCTGCCAGCTATGCCAGAACCACTTGGCGGACACCATGGAAACACCTGTCGGGCCGGCCGGAACCACCTCTCAGACGTGCCAGAACCATGTGCCTGAGTTGCCGGAACCACACCCCGAACAGACCGAAACCACCTGCCAGACCCGCCTGAACCACCTGCCGAGCACGCCGGAACCGCCTACTCGACTCGCCGGAACCACCTACCTGACACGCTAAAATCACCTGCCGGGTATGCCACAACCACTTGGTGGACACTCCGGAATCATCTGCCGGACATGCCAGAACCAGCTCTCAGACACACCAGAACCACGTGCCAGACACGCCGGAAGCACCTGCTGAGCATGCCTGATCCAAATGCTCGACTTGCAAGAAACACCTGCCAGACACGCCAAAATCACCTGCCGGGTACGCCAGAACCACGTTGCGGACACTCCGGAATCACCTGTCGGGCATGCCGGAACCAACTCTCAGACGTGCCAGAACCTCGTGCCGGTCACGCCAGAACCACCTGCCGGACAGACCCGAAACACTTGCTGGACACGCCGGAACCTTCGGCTCGACTCGCCGGAACCACCGCCGGACATGCAAAATGACCTGCCGGCTACGCCAGAACCACTTGGCGAACACTCCGGAATCACCTGTCGGGCATGCCGGAACCACCTCTCAGACTTGCCAGAACCAAGTTCCGGACACGCCGGTACCACCTGCCGAGTATGCCGGAACCACCTGATCCACTCCCCAAAACCACCTGCTGGATACGCCAGAATCACCTGCCGGCTACGCCAGAACCACTCGGCAGACACTCCACAACCAACTGTCGGGTATGCCGGAACCACCTCTCAGAGGCGCCAGAACCACATGACGGACAATCCGGAATCACCTGCCGGGCATGCCGGAACCATCTCTCAGACGTGCCAGAAACATGTTCCGGACATGCCGGAACCACCTGCCGAGCTCGCCGGAACCACCTGCTGGACACGCCAAAATCACCTGCCGGCTACGCCAGAACCACTTGGCAGACACTCCGGAATCACATGCCGGGCATTCCGGAACCACCTCTCACAGGTGCCAGAACCAAATGCTGGACACTCCGGTATCACCTGCCGGGCATGCCGGAACCACCTCTCAGAGGTGCCAGAACCACATGCCGGACACTCCGGAATCACCTGCCGGGCATGCCGGAACCACCTCTCAGAGGTGCCAGAACCACATGCCGGACACTCCAGAATCACCTGTCGGGCATGCCGGAACCACCTCTCAGAGGTGCCAGAACCACATGCCGGACACTCCCGAATTACCTGCCGGGCATGCCGGAACCATCTCTCAGACGTGCCAGAACCATGATCCGGACACGCTGCTACCACCTGCCGAGCTCGCTGGAACCACCTGCTGGACACGCCAAAATCACCTGCCGGCTACGCCACAACCATTTGGTGAACTCTTCGGAATCACCTGCCGGGCTTGCTGGAACCACCTGCCGGTCACGCCAACATCACCTGCCAGCTATGCCAGAACCACTTGGCGGACACCATGGAATCACCTGTCGGGCATGCCGGAACCGCCTCTCAGACTTGCCAGAACCATGTTCCTTACACGCCGGTACCACCTGCCGAGTATGCCGGAACCAACTGATCCACTCCCCAGAACCACCTGCTGGACACGCCAGAATCACCTGCCGACTATGCCAGAACCACTCGGCAGCCACTCCGGAACCACCTGCCGGGCATGCCGGAACCAGCTCTCAGAGGTTCCGGAACCACTTGCCGAACACTCCAGAATCACCTGCCTGGCATGCCGGAACCACCTCTCAGAGGTGCCAGAACCACATGCCGGACACTCCCGAATCACCTGCCGGGCATGCCGGAACCATCTCTCAGACGTGCCAGAACCATGTTCCGGACACGCTGGTACCACCTGCCGAGCTCGCCGGAACCACCTGCTGGACACGCCAAAATCACCTGCCAGCTACGCCAGAACCACACGGCAGACACTCCGGAATCACCTGCCGGGCTGGCTGGAACCACCTGCCGGTCACGCCAATATCACCTGCCAGCTGTGCCAGAACCACTTGGCGGACACCATGGAAACACCTGTCGGGCTGGCCGGAACCACCTCTCAGACGTGCCAGAACCATGAGCCTGAGATGCCGGAACCACTCCCCGAACAGACCGAAACCTCCTGCCAGACCCGCCTGAAGCCCCTGGCAAGCACGCCTGATCCACCTGCTCAACTAGCCGGAACCAACTTCCTGACACGCCAAAATCACCTGCCAGGTATACCAGAACCACTTGGTGGACACTCCGGAATCATCTGCCGGACATGCCAGAACCAGCACTCAGACACCCCAGAACCACGTGCCAGAGACGCCGGAAGCACCAGCTGAGCATGCCTGAGCCACCTGCTCGAATCGCAAGATACACCTGTCGGACATGCCAAAATCACCTGCCGGGTACGCCAGAAACACTGGGCGGACGCTCCGGAATCACCTGTCGGGCGTGCCGGAACCACCTCTCAGACTTGCCAGAACCATGTTCTGGACACGCCGGTACCACCTGCCGAGTATGCCGGAACCAGCTGATCCACTCCCCAGAACCACCTAGTGGACACGCGAAAATCAACTGCCGGCTACGCCAGAACCACTTGGCAGACACTCCGGAATCACATGCCAGGCATTCCGGAACCACCTCTCAGAGGTGCCAGAACCAAATGCCGGATACTCCGGTACACCTGCCGGGCATGCCAGAACCACCTCTCAGAGGTGCCAGAACCACATGCCGGACACTCCGGAATCACCTGCAGGGCATGCTGGAACCACGTGCTGGACATGCCGGAACCACCTGCCGGACATGCCGGAACCACCTGCCGGACATTCCAGAATCACTGGCTCGACTCGCCGGAACCATTGCCGGACATGCAAAATCACCTGCCGGCTACGCCAGAACCACTTGGCGAACACTCCGGAATCACCTGCCGGGCATGGCGGAACCACCTCTCAGACATGCCGGAACCACATGCCAATGACACCGGAAGCACCTGCCTAGCACGCCAGAACCACCTGCTCGACTCGCCAAATCCACATGCTGGACACGCCAACATCACCTGCCAGCTATGCCAGAACCACGTGGCGGACACCATGGAAACACCTTTCGGGCCGGCCGGAACCACCTCTCAGACGTGCCAGAACCATGTGCCTGAGATGCCGGAACCACACCCCGAACAGACCGAAACCACCTGCCAGACCCGCCTGAACCACCTGCCGAGCACGCCGGAACCGCCTACTCGACTCGCCGGAACCACCTACCTGACACGCTAAAATCACCTGCCGGGTATGCCACAACCACTTGGTGGACACTCCGGAATCATCTGCCGGACATGCCAGAACCAGCTCTCAGACACACCAGAACCACGTGCCAGACACGCCGGAAGCACCTGCTGAGCATGCCTGAGCCAAATGCTCGACTTGCAAGAAACACCTGCCTGACACGCCAAAATCACCTGCCGGGTACGCCAGAACCACGTGGCGGACACTCCGGAATCCACTGACGGGCATGCCGGAACCAACTCTCAGACTTGACAGAACCTCGTGCCGGTCACGCCAGAACCACCTGCCGGACAGACCGGAAACACCTGCATGATACGCCGCAACCACCGGCTCGACTCGCCGGAACCACCGCCGGACATGCAAAATGACCTGCAGGCTATGCCAGAACCACTTGGCGAACACTCCGGAATCACCTGTCTGGCCTGCCGGAACCACCTCTCAGACTTGCAAGAACCATGTTCCGGACACGCCGGTACCACCTGCCGAGTATGCCGGAACCACCTGATCCACTCCCCAGAACCACCTGCTGGATACGCCAAAATCACCTGCGAGCTACGCCAGAACAACACGGCAGACACTCCGGAATCACCTGCCGGGCTGGCTGGAACCACCTGCCTGTCACGCCAACATCACCTTTCAGCTACGCCAGAACCAATTGGCGAACACTCCGGAAACACCTGTCCGGCCGGCCGGAACCACCTCTCAGACGTGCCAGAACCATGTGCCTGAGATGCCGGAACCACTCCCCGAACAGACCGAAACCACCTGCCAGACCCGCCTGAACCCCCTGGCGAGCACGCCTGATCCACCTGCTCAACTAGCCGGAACAACCTTCCTGACATGCCAAAATCACCTGCCGGCTACGCCACAACCATTTGGTGAACTCTTCGGAATCACCTGCCGGGCTGGCTCCAGAACCACTCGGCAGACACTCCGGAACCACCTGCCGGGCATGCCGGAACCACCTCTCAGACATGCCGGAACCACATGCCAATGACACCGGAAGCACCTGCCGAGCACGCCAGAACCACCTGCTCGACTCGCCAAAACCACCTGCTGGACACGCCAAAATCACCTGCCGGCTACGCCACAACCATATGGTGAACTCTTCGGAATCACCTGCCGGGCTTGCTGGAACCACCTGCCAGTCACGCCAACATCACCTGCCAGCTATGCCAGAACCACTTGGCGGACACCATGGAAACACCTGTCGGGCCGGCCGGAACCACCTCTCAGACGTGCCAGAACCATGTGCCTGAGATGCCGGAACCACTCCCCGAACAGACCGAAACCACCTGCCAGACCCGCCTGAACCACCTGGCGAGCACGCCTGATCCACCTGCTCAACTAGCCGGAACCAACTCCCTGACACGCCTAAATCACCTGCCAGGTATACAAGAACCACTTGTGGACACTCCGGAATCATCTGCCGGACATGCCAGAACCAGCTCTCAGACACACCAGAACCACGTGCCAGAGACGTCGGAAGCAACAGCTGAGCATGCCTGAGCCACCGGCTCGACTCGCAAGATACACCTGTCGGATGCCAAAATCACCTGCCGGGTACGCCAGAAATACTTGGCGGACGCTCCGGAATCACCTGTCGGGCGTGCCGGAACCTCCTCTCAGACTTGCCAGAACCATGTTCCGGACACGCAGGTACCACCTGCCGAATATGCCGGAAGCAGCTGATCCACTCCCCAGGACCACCTAGTGGACACGCCAAAATCAACTGCCGGCTACGCCAGAACCACTCTTCAGAAACTCCGGAATCACAGGCCAGGCATTCCGGAACCACCTCTCAGAGGTGCCAGAACCAGATGCCGGACACTCCGGAATCACCTGCCGGGCATGCTGGAACCACGTGCTGGACATTCCGGAACCACCTGCCGGACATGCCGGAACCACATTCGGGACATTCCGGAACCACCGGCTCGACTCGCCGGAACCATTGCCGGACATGCAAAATCACCTGCCGGCTACGCCAGAACCACTTGGCGAACACTCCGGTATCACATGCCGGGCATGCCGGAACCACCTCTCAGAGGTGCCAGAACCACATGCCGGACACTCCGGAATCACCTGCCGGGCATGCTGGAACCACATGCCGGACACTGCAGAATCACCTGCCGGGCATGCCGGAACCACCTCTCAGACTTGCCAGAACCAAGTTCCGGACACGCCGGTACCACCTGCCGAGTATGCCGGAACCACCTGATCCACTCCCCAAAACCACCTGCTGGATACGCCAGAATCACCTGCCGGCTACGCCAGAACCATATGGTGAACTCTTCGGAATCACCTGCCGGGCTTGCTGGAACCACCTGCCGGTCACGCCAACATCACCTGCCAGCTATGCCAGAACCACTTGGCGGACACCATGGAAACACCTGTCCGGCCGGCCGGAACCACCTCTCAGACGTGCCAGAACCATGTGCCTGAGATGCCGGAACCACTCCCCGAACAGACCGAAACCACCTGCCAGACCCGCCTGAACCACCTGGCGAGCACGCCTGATCCACCTGCTCAACTAGCCGGAACCAACTCCCTGACACGCCTAAATCACCTGCCAGGTATACAAGAACCACTTGTGGACACTCCGGAATCATCTGCCGGACATGCCAGAACCAGCTCTCAGACACACCAGAACCACGTGCCAGAGACGTCGGAAGCAACAGCTGAGCATGCCTGAGCCACCTGCTCGACTCGCAAGATACACCTGTCGGATGCCAAAATCACCTGCCGGGTACGCCAGAAATACTTGGCGGACGCTCCGGAATCACCTGTCGGGCGTGCCGGAACCTCCTCTCAGACTTGCCAGAATCATGTTCCGGACACGCAGGTACCACCTGCCGAATATGCCGGAAGCAGCTGATCCACTCCCCAGGACCACCTAGTGGACACGCCAAAATCAACTGCCGGCTACGCCAGAACCACTCTTCAGAAACTCCGGAATCACAGGCCAGGCATTCCGGAACCACCTCTCAGAGGTGCCAGAACCAGATGCCGGACACTCCGGAATCACCTGCCGGGCATGCTGGAACCACGTGCTGGACATTCCGGAACCACCTGCCGGACATGCCGGAACCACATTCGGGACATTCCGGAACCACCGGCTCGACTCGCCGGAACCATTGCCGGACATGCAAAATCACCTGCCGGCTACGCCAGAACCACTTGGCGAACACTCCGGTATCACATGCCGGGCATGCCGGAACCACCTCTCAGAGGTGCCAGAACCACATGCCGGACACTCCGGAATCACCTGCCGGGCATGCTGGAACCACATGCCGGACACTGCAGAATCACCTGCCGGGCATGCCGGAACCACCTCTCAGACTTGCCAGAACCAAGTTCCGGACACGCCGGTACCACCTGCCGAGTATGCCGGAACCACCTGATCCACTCCCCAAAACCACCTGCTGGATACGCCAGAATCACCTGCCGGCTACGCCAGAACCATATGGTGAACTCTTCGGAATCACCTGCCGGGCTTGCTGGAACCACCTGCCGGTCACGCCAACATCACCTGCCAGCTATGCCAGAACCACTTGGCGGACACCATGGAAACACCTGTCCGGCCGGCCGGAACCACCTCTCAGACGTGCCAGAACCATGTGCCTGAGATGCCGGAACCACTCCCCGAACAGACCGAAACCACCTGCCAGACCCGCCTGAACCACCTGGCGAGCACGCCTGATCCACCTGCTCAACTAGCCGGAACCAACTCCCTGACACGCCTAAATCACCTGCCAGGTATACAAGAACCACTTGTGGACACTCCGGAATCATCTGCCGGACATGCCAGAACCAGCTCTCAGACACACCAGAACCACGTGCCAGAGACGTCGGAAGCAACAGCTGAGCATGCCTGAGCCACCTGCTCGACTCGCAAGATACACCTGTCGGATGCCAAAATCACCTGCCGGGTACGCCAGAAATACTTGGCGGACGCTCCGGAATCACCTGTCGGGCGTGCCGGAACCTCCTCTCAGACTTGCCAGAACCATGTTCCGGACACGCAGGTACCACCTGCCGAATATGCCGGAAGCAGCTGATCCACTCCCCAGGACCACCTAGTGGACACGCCAAAATCAACTGCCGGCTACGCCAGAACCACTCTTCAGAAACTCCGGAATCACAGGCCAGGCATTCCGGAACCACCTCTCAGAGGTGCCAGAACCAGATGCCGGACACTCCGGAATCACCTGCCGGGCATGCTGGAACCACGTGCTGGACATTCCGGAACCACCTGCCGGACATGCCGGAACCACATTCGGGACATTCCGGAACCACCGGCTCGACTCGCCGGAACCATTGCCGGACATGCAAAATCACCTGCCGGCTACGCCAGAACCACTTGGCGAACACTCCGGTATCACATGCCGGGCATGCCGGAACCACCTCTCAGAGGTGCCAGAACCACATGCCGGACACTCCGGAATCACCTGCCGGGCATGCTGGAACCACATGCCGGACACTGCAGAATCAACTGCCGGGCATGCCGGAACCACCTCTCAGACTTGCCAGAACCAAGTTCCGGACACGCCGGTACCACCTGCCGAGTATGCCGGAACCACCTGATCCACTCCCCAAAACCACCTGCTGGATACGCCAGAATCACCTGCCGGCTACGCCACAACCACTCGGCAGACACTCCATAACCAACTGCCGGGCATGCCGGAACCACCTCTCAGAGGTGCCAGAACCACATGCCGGACACTCCGGAATCACCTGCAGGGCATGCTGGAACCACGTGCTGGACATGCCGGAACCACCTGCCGGACATGCCGGAACCACCTGCCGGACATTCCGGAACCACCGGCTCGACTCGCCGGAACCATTGCCGGACATGCAAAATCACCTGCCGGGTACGCCAGAACCACGTGGCGGACACTCCGGAATCACCTGTCGGGCATGCCGGAACCAACTCTCAGACGTGCCACAACCTCATGCCGGTCACGCCAGAACCACCTGCCGGACAGACCGGAAACACCTGCTGGATACGCCGCAACCACCGGCTCGACTCGCCGGAACCACCGCCGGACATGCAAAATGACCTGCCGGCTATGCCAGAACCACTTGGCGAACACTCCGGAATCACCTGTCGGGCCTCCCCGAACCACCTCTCAGACTTGCCAAAACCATGTTCCGGACACGCCGGTACCACCTGCCGAGTATGCCGGAACCACCTGATCCACTCCCCAGAACCACCTGCTGGATACGCCAGAATCACCTGCCGGCTACTCCAGGACCACTTGGCAGACACTCCGTAACCAACTGCCGGGCATGCCGGAACCACCTCTCAGAGGTGCCAGAACCGCATGCCGGACACTCCGGAATCACCTGCCGGGCATCCCGGTACCACCTCTCCGAGGTGCCAGAACGACATGCCGGACACTCCCGAATCACCTGCCGGGCATGCCGGAACCATCTGTCAGACGTGCCAGAACCATGTGCCTGAGATGCCGGAACCACACCCCGAACAGACGAAACCAACTGCCAGACCCGCCTGAACCACCTGCCGAGCACGCCGGAACCACCTACTCGACTCGCTGGAACCACCTACCTGACACGCTAAAATCACCTGCCGGGTATGCCACAACCACTTGGTGGACACTCCGGAATCATCTGCCGGACATGCCAGAACCAGCTCTCAGACAAACCAGAACCACGTGCCAGACATGCCGGAAGCACCTGCTGAGCATGCCTGAGCCAAATGCTCGACTTGCAAGAAGCACCTGCCAGACACGCCAAAACCACCTGCCGGGTACGCCAGAACCATGTGGCGGACACTCCGGAATCACCTGTCGGGCATGCCGGAACCGCCTCTCAGACTTGCCAGAACCATGTTCCGGACACGCCGGTACCACCTGCCGAGTATGCCGGAACCACCTGATCCACTCCCCAGAACCACCTGCTGGACATGCAAGAATCACCTGCCGACTACGCCAGAACCACTCGGCAGACGCCCCGGAACCACCTGCCGGGCATGCCGGAACAACCTCTCAGAGATGCCAGAACCACATGCGAACACTCCGGAATCACCTGCCGGGCATGCCGGAACCACCTCTCAGAGGTGCCAGAACCACATGCCGGACACTCCCGAATCACCTGCCGGGCATGCCGGAACCATCTCTCAGACGTGCAAGAACCTTGTTCCGGACATGCTGGTACCACCTGCCGAGCTCGCCGGAACCACCTGCTGTACACGCCAGAATCACCTGCCGGCTACGCCAGAACCACTCGCCAGACACTCCGGAACCACCTCCCGGGCATGCCGGAACCACCTCTCAGACTTGCCAGAACCATGTTCTGGACACGCCGGTACCGCCTGCTGAGTATGCCGGAACGAGCTGATCCACTCCCCAGAACCACCTAGTGGTCACGCCAAAATCAACTGCCGGCTACGCCAGAACCTCTCGGCAGACACTCCGGAATCACAGGCCAGGCATTCCGGAACCACCTCTCAGAGGTGCCAGAACCAAATGCCGGAGACTCCAGTATCACCTGCCGGGCATGCCGGAACCACCTCTCAGAGGTGCCAGAACCACATGTCGGACACTCCGGAATCACCTGCAGGGCATGCTGGAACCACGTGCTGGACATGCCGGAACCAGCTGCCGGACATGCCGGAACCACCTGCCGGACATTCCGGAACCACCGGCTCGACTCGCCGGAACCATTGCCGGACATGCAAAATCACCTGCCGGCTACGCCAGAACCACTTGGCGAACACTCCGGTATCACCTGCCGGGCATGACGGAACCACCTCTCAGAGGTGCCAGAACCACATGCCGGACACTCCGGAATCACCTGCCGGGCATGAAGGAACCACCTGCCGGACATGCCGGAACCACCGGCTCGAATCGCCCGAACCATTGCCGGACATGCAAAATCACCTGCCGGCTACGCCAGAACCACTTGGCGAACACTCCGGAATCACCTGCCGGGCATGGCGGAACCACCTCTCAGACATGCCGGAACCACATTCAAATGACACCTGAAGCACCTGCCGAGCACGCCAGAACCACCTGCTCGACTCGCCAAATCCACCTGCTGGACACGCCAAAATCACCTGCCGGCTACGCCACAACCATTTGGTGAACGCTTCGGAATCACCTGCCGGGCTGGCTGGAACCACCTGCCGGTCACCCCAACATCACCTGCCAGCTATGCCAGAACCACTTGGCTGACACCATGGAAACACCTGTCGGGCCGGCCGGAACCACCTCTCAGACGTGCCAGAACCATGTGCCTGAGATGCCGGAACCACACCCCGAACAGTCCGAAACCACCTGCCAGACCCGCCTGAACCACCTGGCGAGCACGCCGGAACCACCTACTCGACTCGCCGGAACCACCTACCTGACACGCTAAAATCACCTGCCGGGTATGCCACAACCACTTGGTGGACACTCCGGAATCATCTGCCGGACATGCCAGAACCAGCTCTCAGACACACCAGAACCGCGTGCTAGAAACGCCGGAAGCACCTGCTGAGCATGCCTGAGCCAAATGCTCGACTTGCAAGAAACACCTGCCTGACATGCCAAAATCACCTGCCGGGTACGCCAGAACCACGTGGCGGACACCCCGGAATCACCTGTCGGGCATGCCGGAACCAACTATCAGACG
Source organism: Equus caballus (assembly GCF_041296265.1). Lineage (NCBI taxonomy): Eukaryota > Metazoa > Chordata > Mammalia > Perissodactyla > Equidae > Equus > Equus caballus. The sequence continues at coordinate 6,945,744 of NC_091697.1, forward strand.
TACCAGAACTTCGTGCCGGTCACGCCAGAACCACCTGCCGGACAGACCGGAAACACCTGCTGGGTACGCCGCAACCACCGGCTCGACTTGCCGGAACCACCGCCGGACATGCAAAATGACCTGCCGGCTATGCCAGAACCACTTGGCGAACACTCCGGAATCACCTGTCGGGCATGCCGGAACCACCTCTCAGACTTGCCAGAACCATGTTCCGGACACGCCGGTACGACCTGCCGAGTAGGCCAGAAACACCTGATCCACTCCCCAGAACCACCTGCTGGATACGCCTGAATCACCTGCCGGCTACTCCAGGACCACTCGGCAGACACTCCGTAACCAACTGCCGGGCATGCCGGAACCACCTCTCAGAGGTGCCAGAACCACATGCCGGACACTCCGGAATCACCTGCCGGTCATGCCGGAACCACCTCCCGGACATGCCGGAACCACCGGCCCGACTCGCCGTAACCATTGCCGGACATGCAAAATGACCTGCCGGCTACGCCAGAACCACTTGGCGAACACTCCGGAATCACCTGTCGGGTGTGCTGGAACCACCCCTCAGACTTGCCAGAACCATGTTCTGGACACGCCGGTACCACCTGCGGAGTTGCCGGAACCACCTGGTCCACTCTCCAGAACCACCTAGTGGACACGCCAGAATCACCTGCCGACTACGCCAGAACCACTCGGCAGACACTCCGGAACCACCTGCCGGGCATTCCGGAACCACTTCTCAGAGGTGCCAGAACCACATGCCGGAGACTCCGGTATCACCTGCCGGGCATGCAGGAACCACCTCTCAGAGGTGCCAGAACCACATGCCAGACACTCCGGAATCACCTGCCTGGCATGACGGAACCATCTCTCAGACGTGCCAGAACCATGTTCCGGACACGCTGGTACCACCTGCCGAGCTCGCCGGAACCGCCTGCTGGACACGCCAAAATCACCTGCCAGCTACGCCAGAACCACACGGCAGACACTCCGGAATCACCTGCCGGGCTCTCTGGAACCACCTGCCGGTCACGCCAACATCACCTTTCAGCCACGCCAGAACCACTTGGTGGAAACTCTGGAAACACCTCTACGGCCGGCGGTAACCACCTCTAAGACGTGCCAGAAACATGTGCCTGAGATGCCGGAACCACTACCCGAACAGACCGAAAGCACCTGCCAGACCCGCCTGAAACCCCTGGCGAGCACGCCTGATCCACCTGCTCAACTAGCCGGAACCAACTTCCTGACATTCCAAAATCACCTGCCGGCTACGCCACAACCATTTGGTGAACTCTTCGGAATCACCTGCCGGGCTGGCTCCAGAACCACTCGGCAGACACTCCGGAACCACCTGCCGGGCATGCCGGAACCACCTCTCAGACATGCCGGAACCACATGCCAATGACACCGGAAGCACCTGCCGAGCAGGCCAGAACCACCTGCTCGACTCGCCAAAACCACCTGCTGGACACGCCAAAATCACCTGCCGGCTACGCCACAACCATTTGGTGAACTCTTCGGAATCACCTGCCGGGCTTGCTGGAACCACCTGCTGGTCACGCCAACATCACCTGCCAGCTATGCCAGAACCACTTGGCGGACACCATGGAAACACCTGTCGGGCCGGCCGGAACCACCTCTCAGACATGCCAGAACCATGAGCCTGAGATGGCGGAACCACTCCCCGAACAGACCGAAACCACCTGCCAGACCCGCCTGAAGCCCCTGGCAAGCACGCCTGATCCACCTGCTCAACTAGCTGGAACCAACTTCCTGACACGCCAAAATCACCTGCCAGGTATACAAGAACCACTTGGTGGACACTCCGGAATCATCTGCCGGACATGCCAGAACCAGCTCTCAGACACACCAGAACCACGTGCCAGAGACGCCGGAAGCACCAGCTGAGCATGCCTGAGCCACCTGCTCGACTCGCAAGATACACCTGTCGTACATGCCCAAATCACCTGCCGGGTACGCCAGAAACACTGGGCGGACGCTCCGGAATCACCTGTCGGGCGTGCCGGAACCACCTCTCAGACTTGCCAGAACCATGTTCTGGACACGCCGGTACCACCTGCCGAGTATGCCGGAAGCAGCTGATCCACTCCCCAGAACCACCTAGTGGACACGCCAAAATCAACTGCCGGCTACGCCGGAACCACTCGGCAGACACTCCGGAATCACAGGCCAGGCATTCCGGAACCACCTCTCAGAGGTGCCAGAACCAAATGCCGGAGACTCCGGTATCACCTGCCGGGCATGCCGGAACCACCTCTCAGAGGTGCCAGAACCACATGCCGGACACTGCGGAATCACCTGCAGGGCATGCTGGAACCACATGCTGGACATGCCGGAACCACCTGCCGGACATGCCGGAACCACCTGCCGGACATTCCGGAACCACCGGCTCGACTCGCCGGAACCATTGCCGGACATGCAAAATCACCTGCCGGCTACGCCAGAACCACTTGGCGAACACTCCGGTATCACCTGCCGTGCATGCCGGAACCACCTGCCGGACATGCAGGAACCACATGCCGGACATGCCGGAACCACCGGCTCGACTCGCCGGAACCATTGCCGGACATGCAAAATCACCTGCTGGGTACGACAGAACCACTTGGCGAGCACTCCGGAATCACCTGCCGGGCATGGCGGAACCACCTCTAACACATGCCGGAACCACATGCCAATGACACCGGAAGATCCTGCCGAGCAAGCCAGAACCACCTGCTCGACTCGCCGAAACCACCTGCTGGACACGCCAAAATCACCTGCCGGCCAAGCCACAACCATTTGGTGAATGCTTCGGAATCACCTGCCGGGCTGGCTGGAACCACCTGCCGGTCACGCCAACATCACCTGCCAGCTATGCCAGAACCACTTGGCGGACACCATGGAAACACCTGTCGGGCCGGCCGGAACCACCTATCAGACGTGCCACAACCATGTGCCTGAGATGCCGGAACCACACCCCGAACAGACCGAAACCACCTGCCAGACCCGCCTGAACCACCTGCCGAGCACGCCGGAACCGCCTACTCGACTCGCCGGAACCACATACCTGACACGCTAAAATCACCTGCCGGGTATGCCACAACCACTTGGGGGACACTCCGGAATCATCTGCCGGACATGCCAGAACCAGCTCTCAGACACACCAGAACCACGTGCCAGAGACGCCGGAAGCAGCAGCTGAGCATGCCTGAGCCACCTGCTCGACTCGCAAGATACACCTGTCGGACATGCCAAAATCACCTGCCGGGTACGCCAGAAACACTGGGCGGACGCTCCGGAATCACCTGTCGGGCGTGCCGGAACCACCTCCCAGACTTGCTAGAACCATGTTCTGGACACGCCGGTACCACCTGCCGAGTATGCCGGAACCAGCTGATCCACTCCCCAGAACCACCTAGTGGACACGCGAAAATCACCTGCCGGCTACGCCACAACAATTTGGTGAACTCTTCGGAATCACCTGCCCGGCTGGCTGGAACCACCTGCCGGTCACGCCAACATCACCTGCCAGCTATGCCAGAACCACTTGGCGGACACCATGGAAACACCTGTCGGACCAGCCGGAACCGCCTCTCAGACGTGCCAGAACCATGTGCCTGAGATGCCGGAACCACACCCCGAACAGACCGAAACCACCTGCCAGACCCGCCTGAACCACCTGCCGAGCACGCCGGAACCGCCTACTCGACTCGCCGGAACCACCGCCGGACATGCAAAATGACCTGCCGGCTATGCCAGAACCACTTGGCGAACACTCCGGAATCACCTGTCTGGCCTGCCGGAACCACCTCTCAGACTTGCCAGAACCATGTTCCGGACACGCCGGTACCACCTGCCGAGTATGCCGGAACCACCTGATCCACGCCCCAGAACCACCTGCTGGATACGCCAGAATCACCTGCCGGCTACTCCAGAACCACTTGGCAGACACTCCGTAACCAACTGCCAGGCATGCCGGAACCACCTCTCAGAGGTGCCAGAACCGCATGCCGGACACTCCGGAATCACCTGCCGGGCATGCCGGAACCACCCCTCAGAGGTGCCAGAACCACATGCCGGACACTCCGGAATCACCTGCCGGGCATGCCGGAACCATCTGTCAGACGTGCCAGAACCATGTGCCTGAGATGCCGGAACCAGACCCCGAAGAGACGAAACCACCTGCCAGACCCGCCTGAACCACCTTCCGAGCACGCCGGAACCACCTTCTTGACTCGCTGGGACCACCTACCTGACACGCTAAAATCACCTGCCGGGTATGACACAACCACTTGGTGGACACTCCGGAATCATCTGCCGGACATGCCAGAACCAGCTCTCAGACACACCAGAACCACGTGCCAGACATGCCGGAAGCACCTGCTGAGCATGCCTGAGCCAAATGCTCGACTTGCAAGAAGCACCTGCCAGACACGCCAAAATCACCTGCCGGGTAGGACAGAACCACGTGGCGGACCCTCCGGAATCCTCTGTCTGGCATGACGGAACCAACTCTCAGACGTGCCAGAAGCTCGTGCCGGTCACGCCAGAACCACCTGCCGGGTATGCTGGAACCACCTTATCCTCTCCCCAGAACCACCTGCTGGACACGCCAGAATCACCTGCCGGCTACGCCAGAACCACTCGGCAGACACTCCGGAACCACCTGCCGGGCATGCCGGAACCATCTCTCAGACGTGCAAGAACCTTGTTCTGGACATGCTGGTACCACCTGCCGAGCTCGCCGGAACCGCCTGCTGTACACGCCAAAATCACCTGCCAGCTACGCCTGAACCACACGGCAGACACTCCGGAATCACATGCCGGGCTGGCTGGAACCACCTGCCAGTCATGCCAACATCACCTTTCAGCTACGCCAGAACCACTTGGCGGACAATCCGGAAAAACCTCTCCGGCCGGCAGGAACCACCTCTCAGACGTGCCAGAACCATGTGCCTGAGATGCCGGAACCACTCCCCGAACAGACCGAAACCACCTGCCACACCCGCCTGAACCCACTGGCGAGAACGCCTGATCCACCTGCTCAACTAGCCGGAACCAACTTCCTGACACGCCAAAATAACCTGCCGGCTACGCCACAACCATTTGGTGAACTCTTCGGAATCACCTGCCGGTCTGGCTGGACCCACCTGCCGGTCACGCAAACATCACCTGCCAGCTATGCCAGAACCTCTTGGCGGACACCATGGAAACACCTGTCGGGCCGGCCGGAACCACCTCTCAGACGTGCCAGAACCATGAGCCTGAGATGCCGGAACCACTCCCCGAACAGACCAAAACCACCTGCCAGACCCGCGTGAACCCCCTGGCGAGTACGCCTGATCCACCTGATCAACTAGCCGGAACCAACTTCCTGACACGCCAAAATCATCTGCCAGGTATGCAAGAACCACTTGGTGGACACTCCGGAATCATCTGCCGGACATGCCAGAACCAGCTCTCAGACACACCAGTACCACGTGCCAGAGACGCCGGAAGCACCAGCTGAGCATGCCTCAGCCAGCTGCTCGACTCGCAAGATACACCTGTCGGACAGGCGATAATCACCTGCCGGGTAAGCCAGAAACACTTGGCGGATGCTCCGGAATCACCTGTCGGGCGTGCCGGAACCACCTCTCAGACTTGCCAGAACCATGTTCTGGACACGCCGGTACCACCTGCCGAGTATGCCGGAACCAGCTGATCCACTACACACAACCACCTAGTGGACACGCCAAAATCAACTGCCGGCTACGCCAGAACCACTCGGCAGACACTCCGGAATCACAGGCCAGGCATTCCTGAACCACCTCTCAGAGGTGCCAGAACCAAATGCCGGAGACTCCGGTATTACCTGCCGGGCATGCCAGAACCACCTCTCAGAGGTGCCAGAACCACATGCCGGAAACTCCGGAATCACCTGCCGGGAATGCTGGAATCACATGCTGGACATGCCGGAACCACCTGCCGGACATGCCGGAACCACCTGCCGGATATTCTGGAACCACCGGCTCGACTTGCCGGAACCATTGCCGGACATGCAAAATCACCTGCCGGCTACGCCAGAACCACTTGGCGAACACTCCGGTGTCACCTGCCGTGCATGCCGGAACCTCCTCTCAGAGGTGCCAGAAACACATGCCGGACACTCCGGAATCACCTGCCGGGCATGCCGGAACCACCTGCCGGACATGCCGGAACCACCGGCTCGACTCGCCGGACCCATTGCCGGACATGCAAAATCACCTGCCGGCTACGCCAGAACCACTTGAGGAACACTCCGGAATCACCTGCCGGGCATGCCAGAACCACCTCTCAGACATGCCGGAACCACATGCCAATGACACCGAAGCACCTGCCGAGCACGTCAGAACCATCTGCTCGACTCGCCAAACCACCTGCTGGACATGCCAAAATCACCTTCCGGCTACGCCACAACCGTTTGGTGAACACTTCGGAATCACATGCCGGGCTGGCTGGAAACACCTGCCGGTCACGCCAACATCACCTGCCAGCTATGCCAGAACCACTTGGCGGACACCATGAAAACACCTGTCGGGCCGGCCGGAACCACCTCTCAGACGTGCCAGAACCATGTGCCTGAGATGCCGGAACCACACCCCGAACAGACCGAAACTACCTGACAGACCAGCCTTAACCACCTGCCGAGCACGCCGGAACCACCTACTCGACTCGCTGCAACCACCTACCTGAAACGCTAAAATCACCTGCCGGGTATGCCACAACCACTTGGTGGACACTCCGGAATCATCTGCCGGACATGCCAGAACCAGCTCTCAGACACACCAGAACCACGTGCCAGACACGCCGGAAGCACCTGCTGAGCATGCCTGAGCCAAATGCTCGACTTGCAAGAAGCACCTGCCAGACACGCCAAAATCACCTGCCGGGTACGTAGAACCACGTGGCGGACACTTCGGAATCACCTGTCGGGCATGCCAGAAAAAACTCTCAGACGTGCCAGAACGTCGTGCCGGTCACGCCAGAAGCACCTGCCGGACACGCCGGAACCACCGGCTCGACTCGCCGGAACCACCGCCGGACATGCAAAATGACCTGCCGGCTATGCCAGAACCACTTGGCGAACACTCCGGAATCACCTGTCGGGCCTGCCCGAACCACCTCTCAGACTTGCCAGAACCATGTTCCGGACACGCCGGTACCACCTGCCGAGTATGCCGGAACCACCTGATCCACTTCCCAGAACCACCTGCTGGATATGCCAGAATCACCAGCCGGCTACTCCAGAACCACTTGGCAGACACTCCGTAACCAACTGCCGGGCATGCCGGAACCACCTCTCAGAGGTGCCAGAACCGCATGCCGGACACTCCGGTATCACCTGCCGGGCATGCCGGAACCACCTCCCAGAGGTGCCAGAACCACATGCCGGACACTCCCGAATCACCTGCCGGGCATGCCGGAACCATCTGTCAGACGTGCCAGAACCATGTGCCTGAGATGCCGGAACCACACCCCGAACAGACGAAACCACATGCCAGACCCGCCTGAACCAACTTCCGAGCACGCCGGTACCACCTACTCAACTCGCTGGAACCACCTACCTGACACGCTAAAATCACCTGCCGGGTATGCCACAACCACTTGGTGGACACTCCGGAATCATCTGCCGGACATGCCAGAACCAGCTCTCAGACACACCAGAACCACGTGCCAGACACGCCGGAAGCACCTGCTGAGCATGCCTGAGCCAAATGCTCGACTTGCAAGGAGCACCTGCCAGACACGCCAAAATCACCTGCCTGGTACGACAGAACCACGTGGCGGACACTCCGGAATCCACTGTCGGGCATGCCGGAACCAACTCTCAGACGTGCCAGAACCTCGTGCCGGTCACGCCAGAACCACCTGCCGAGTATGCTGGAACCACCTGATCCTCTCCCCAGAACCACCTGCTGGACACGCCAGAATCACCTGCCGGCTACGCCAAAACCACTCGGCAGACACTCCGGAATCAACTGTCGGGCATGCAAAATGACCTGCCTCTCAGACATGCCGGAACCACATGCCAATGACTCCGGAAGCACCTGCCGAGCAAGCCAGAACCACCTGCTCGACTCGCCAAAACCACCTGCTGGACACGCCAAAATCACATGCCGGGTACGCCAGAACCACGTGGCGGACACTCCGGAATCACCTGTCGGGCATGCCGGAACCAACTCTCAGACGTGCCAGAACCTCGTGCCGGTCACGCCAGAACCACCTGCCGGACAGACCGGAAACACCTGCTGGACACGCCGGAACCACCGGCTCGACTCGCCGGAACCACCGCCGGACATGCAAAATGACCTGCCGGCCACGCCAGAACCACTTGGCGAACACTCTGGAATCACCTGTCGGGCATGCCGGAACCACCTCTCAGACTTGCCAGAACCAAGTTCCGGACACGCCGGTACCACCTACCGAGTATGCCGGAAACACCTGATCCACTCCCCAAAACCACCTGCTGGATACGCCAGAATCACCTGCCGGCTACGCCAGAACCACTCGGCAGACACTCCATAACCAACTGCCGGGCATGCCGGAACCACCTCTCAGAGGTGCCAGAACCACATGACGGACACTCCGGAATCACCTGCCGGGCCTGACGGAACCATCTGTCAGACGTGGCAGAACCATGTCCAGGACATGCCGGAACCACCTGCCGAGCTCGCCGGAACCACCTGCTGGACACGCCAAAATCACCTGCCGGCTATGCCAGAACCACTCGGCAGACACTCCGGAATCACATGCCGGGCATTCCGGAACCACCTCTCACAGGTGCCAGAACCAAATGCTGGGCACTCCGGTATCACTTGCCGGGCATGCCGGAACCACCTCTCAGAGGTGCCAGAACCACATGCCGGACACTCCCGAATCACCTGCCGGGCATGCCGGAACCATCTCTCAGACGTGCAAGAACCTTGTTCCGGACATGCTGGTACCACCTGCCGAGCTCGCCGGAACCACCTGCTGTACACGCCAAAATCACCTGCCAGCTACGCCAGAACCACACGGCAGACACTCCGGAATCACCTGCTGGGCTGGCTGGAACCACCTGCCGGTCACGCCAACATCACCTTTCAGCTACGCCAGAACCACTTGGCGGACACTCCGGAAACACCTCTCCGGCCGGCCGGAACCACCTCTCAGACGTGCCAGAACCATGTGCCTGAGATGCCGGAACCACTCCCCGAACAGACCGAAACCATCTGCCAGACCCGCCTGAACCCCCTGGCGAGCACGCCTGATCCACCTGCTCAACTATCCGGAACCAACTTCCTGACATTCCAAAATCACCTGCCGGCTACGCCACAACCATTTGGTGAACTCTTCGGAATCACCTGCCGGGCTGGCTCCAGAACCACTCGGCAGACACTCCGGAACCACCTGCCGGGCATGCCGGAACCACCTCTCAGACATGCCGGAACCACATGCCAATGACACCGGAAGCACCTGCCGAGCACGCCAGAACCACCTGCTCGACTCGCCAAAACCACCTGCTGGACACGCCAAAATCACCTGCCGGCTACGCCACAACCATTTGGTGAACTATTCGGAATCACCTGCCGGGCTTGCTGGAACCACCTGCTGGTCACGCCAACATCACCTGCCAGCTATGCCAGAACCACTTGGCGGACACCATGGAAACACCTGTCGTGCCGGCCGGAACCACCTCTCAGACGTGCCAGAACCATGAGCCTGAGATGGCGGAACCACTCCCCGAACAGACCGAAACCACCTGCCAGACCCGCCTGAAGCCCCTGGCAAGCACGCCTGATCCACCTGCTCAACTAGCCGGAACCAACTTCCTGACACGCCAAAATCACCTGCCAGGTATACAAGAACCACTTGGTGGACACTCCGGAATCATCTGCCGGACATGCCAGAACCAGCTCTCAGACACACCAGAACCACGTGCCAGAGACGCCGGAAGCACCAGCTCAGCATGCCTGGGCCACCTGCTCGACTCGCAAGATACACCTGTCGGACATGCCAAAATCACCTGCCGGGTACGCCAGAAACACTGGGCGGACGCTCCGGAATCACCTGTAGGGCGTGCCGGAACCACCTCTCAGACTATCCAGAACCATGTTCTGGACACGCCGGTACCACCTGCCGAGTATGCCGGAACCAGCTGATCCACTCCCCAGAACCACCTAGTGGACACGCCAAAATCAACTGCCGGCTACGCCAGAACCACTCGGCAGACACTCCGGAATCACAGGCCAGGCATTCCGGAACCACCTCTCAGAGGTGCCAGAACCAAATGCCGGAGACTCCGGTACACCTGCCGGGCATGCCGGAACCACCTCTCAGAGGTGCCAGAACCACATGCCGGACACTCCGGAATCACCTGCAGGGCATGCTGGAACCACATGCTGGACATGCCGGAACCACCTGCCGGACATGCCGGAACCACCTGCCGGACATTCCGGAACCACCGGCTCGACTCGCCGGAACCATTGCCGGACATGCAAAATCACCTGCCGGCTACGCCAGAACCACTTGGCGAACACCCGGTATCACCTGCCGTGCATGCTGGAACCACCTGCCGGACATGCAGGAACCACATGCCGGACATGCCGGAACCACCGGCTCGACTCGCCGGAACCATTGCCGGACATGCAAAATCACCTGCCGGCTACGCCAGAACCACTTGGCGAACACTCCGGAATCACCTGCCGGGCATGGTGGAACCACCTCTAAGACATGCCGGAACCACATGCCAATGACACCGGAAGCACCTGGCGAGCAAGCCAGAACCACCTGCTCGACTCGCCAAAACCACCTGCTGGACACGCCAAAATCACCTGCCGGCTACGCCACAACCATTTGGTGAACTCTTCGGAATCACCTGCCGGGCTTGCTGGAACCACCTGCCTGTCATGCCAACATCACCTACCAGCTATGGCAGAACCACTTGGCGGACACCATGGAAACACCTGTCGTGCCGGCCGGAACCACCTATCAGACGTGCCAGAACCATGTGCCTGAGATGCCGGAACCACACCCCGAACAGACCGAAACCACCTGCCAGACCCACCTGAACCACCTGCCGAGCACGCCGGAACCACCTACTCGACTCGCTGCAACCACCTACCTGACACGCTAAAATCACCTGCCGGGTATGCCACAACCACTTGGTGGACACTCCGGAATCATCTGCCGGACATGCCAGAACCAGCTCTCAGACACACCAGAACCACGTGCCAGACACGCCGGAAGCACCTGCTGAGCATGCCTGAGCCAAATGCTCGACTTGCAAGAAGCACCTGCCAGACACGCCAAAATCACCTGCCGGGTACGCCAGAACCACGTGGCGGACACTCCGGAATCACCTGTCGGGCATGCCGGAACCAACTCTCAGACGTGCCAGAACCTCGTGCCGGTCACGCCAGAACCACGTGCCGGACACGCCGGAACCACAGGCTCGACTCGTCGGAACCACCGCTGGACATGCAAAATGACCTGCCGGCTACGCCAGAACCGCTTGGCGAACACTCCGGAATCACCTGTCGGGCATGCCGGAACCGCCTCTCAGACTTGCCGGAACCATGTTCCGGACACTCTGGTACCACCTGCCGAGTATGCCGGAACCACCTGATCCACTCCCCACAACCACCAGCTGGACACGCCAGAATCACCTGCCGACTACGCCAGAACCACTCGGCAGACACTCCGGAACCACCTGCCGGGCATGCCGGAACCGCCTCTCAGAGGTGCCAGAACCACATGCCGGGCACTCCGGAATCACCTGCTTGGCATGACGGAACCATCTCTCAGACGTGCCAGAACCATGTTCCGGACACGCTGGTACCACCTGCCGAGCTCGCCGGAACCACCTGCTGGACACGCCAAAATCACCTGCCAGCTACGCCAGAACCACACGGCAGACACTCCGGAATCACCTGCCGGGCTGGCTGGAACCACCTGCTGGTGACGCCAACATCACCTTTCAGCTACGCCAGAACCACTTGGCGGACACTCCGGAAACACCTCTCCGGCCAGCCGGAACCACCTCTCAGACGTGCCAGAACCATGTGCCTGAGATGCCGCAACCACGCCCCAAACAGACCGAAACCACCTGCCAGACCCGCCTGTACCCCCTGGCGAGCACGCCTGATCCACATGCTCAACTAGCCGGAACCAACTTCCTGACTACGCCACAACCATTTGGTGAACTCTTCGGAATCACATGCCGGGCTGGCTCCAGAACCACTCGGCAGACACTCCGGAACCACCTGCCGGGCATGCTGGAACCACCTCTCAGACATGCCGGAACCACATGCCAATGACACCGGAAGCACCTGCCGAGCACGCCAGAACCACCTGCTCGACTCGCCAAAACCACCTGCTGGACACACCAAAATCACCTGCCGGCTACGCCACAACCATTTGGTGAACACTTCGGAATCACCTGCCGGGCTTGCTGGAACCACCTGCCGGTAACGCCAATATCACCTGCCAGCTATGCCAGAACCACTTGGCGGACACCATGGAAACACCTGTCGGGCCGGCCGGACCTCTCAGACGTGCCAGAACCATGTGCCTGAGATGCCGGAACCACTCCCCGAACAGACCGAAACCACCTGCCAGACCCGCCTGAAGCCCCTGGCAAGCACGCCTGATCCACCTGCTCAACTAGCCGGAACCAACTTCCTGACACGCCAAAATCACCTGCCAGGTATACAAGAACCACTTGGTGGACACTCCGGAATCATCTGCCGGACATGCCAGAACCAGCTCTCAGACACACCAGAACCACGTGCCAGAGATGCCGGAAGCACCAGCTGAGCATGCCTGAGCCACCTGCTCGACTCGCAAGATACACCTGTCGGACATGCCCAAATCACCTGCCGGGTACGCCAGAAACACTGGGCGGACGCTCCGGAATCACCTGTCGGGCGTGTCGGAACCACCTCTCAGACTTGCCAGAACCATGTTCTGGACACGCCGGTACCGCCTGCTGAGTATGCCGGAACCAGCTGATCCACTCCCCAGAACCACCTAGTGGTCACGCCAAAATCAACTGCCGGCTACGCCAGAACCTCTCGGCAGACACTCCGGAATCACAGGCCAGGCATTCCGGAACCACCTCTGAGAGGTGCCAGAACCACATGCCGGAGACTCCGGAATCACCTGCAGGGCATGCTGGAACCACGTGCTGGACATGCCGGAACCAGCTGCCGGACATGCCGGAACCACCTGCCGGACATTCCGGAACCACCGGCTCGACTCGCCGGAACCATTGCCGGACATGCAAAATCACCTGCCGGCTACGCCAGAACCACTTGGCGAACACTCCGGTATCACCTGCCGGGCATGACGGAACCACCTCTCAGAGGTGCCAGAACCACATGCCGGACACTCCGGAATCACCTGCCGGGCATGAAGGAACCACCTGCCGGAAATGCCGGAACCACCGGCTCGACTCGCCTGAAACATTGCTGGACATGCAAAATCACCTGCCGGCTACGCCAGAACCACTTGGCGAACACTCCGGAATCACCTGCCGGGCATGGCGGAACCACCTCTCAGACATGCCGGAACCACATTCAAATGACACCTGAAGCACCTGCCGAGCACGCCAGAACCACCTGCTCGACTCGCCAAATCCACCTGCTGGACACGCCAAAATCACCTGCCGGCTACGCCACAACCATTTGGTGAACGCTTCGGAATCACCTGCCGGGCTGGCTGGAACCACCTGCCGGTCACCCCAACATCACCTGCCAGCTATGCCAGAACCACTTGGCTGACACCATGGAAACACCTGTCGGGCCGGCCGGAACCACCTATCAGACGTGCCAGAACCATGTGCCTGAGATGCCGGAACCACACCCCGAACAGTCCGAAACCACCTGCCAGACCCCCCTGAACCACCTGGCGAGCACGCCGGAACCACCTACTCGACTCGCCGGAACCACCTACCTGACACGCTAAAATCACCTGCCGGGTATGCCACAACCACTTGGTGGACACTCCGGAATCATCTGCCGGACATGCCAGAACCAGCTCTCAGACTCACCAGAACCACGTGCCAGACACGCCGGAAGCACCTGCTGAGCATGCCTGAGCCAAATGCTCGACTTGCAAGAAACACCTGCCTGACATGCCAAAATCACCTGCCGGGTACGCCAGAACCACGTGGCGGACACTCCGGAATCACCTGTCGGGCATGCCGGAACCAACTATCAGACGTACCAAAACTTCGTGCCGGTCACGCCAGAACCACCTGCCGGACAGACCGGAAACACCTGCTGGATACGCCGCAACCACCGGCTCGACTTGCCGGAACCACCGCCGGACATGCAAAATGACCTGCCGGCTATGCCAGAACCACTTGGCGAACACTCCGGAATCACCTGCCGGGCTCTCTGGAACCACCTGCCGGTCACGCCAACATCACCCTTCAGCCACGCCAGAACCACTTGGTGGAAACTCTGGAAACACCTCTATGGCCGGCGGTAACCACCTCTAAGATGTGCCAGAAACATGTGCCTGAGATGCCGGAACCACTCCCCGAACAGACCGAAAGCACCTGCCAGACCCGCCTGAACCCCCTGGCGAGCACGCCTGATCCACCTGCTCAACTAGCCGGAACCAACTTCCTGACATTCCAAAATCACCTGCCGGCTACGCCACAACCATTTGGTGAACTCTTCGGAATCACCTGCCGGGCTGGCTCCAGAACCACTCGGCAGACACTCCGGAACCACCTGCCGGGCATGCCGGAACCACCTCTCAGACATGCCGGAACCACATGCCAATGACACCGGAAGCACCTGCCGAGCAGGCCAGAACCACCTGCTCGACTCGCCAAAACCACCTGCTGGACACGCCAAAATCACCTGCCGGCTACGCCACAACCATTTGGTGAACTCTTCGGAATCACCTGCCGGGCTTGCTGGAACCACCTGCTGGTCACGCCAACATCACCTGCCAGCTATGCCAGAACCACTTGGCGGACACCATGGAAACACCTGTCGGGCCGGCCGGAACCACCTCACAGACATGCCAGAACCATGAGCCTGAGATGCCGGAACCACTCCCTGAACAGACCGAAACCACCTGCCAGACCCGCCTGAAGCCCCTGGCAAGCACGCCTGATCCACCTGCTCAACTAGCTGGAACCAACTTCCTGACACGCCAAAATCACCTGCCAGGTATACAAGAACCACTTGGTGGACACTCCGGAATCATCTGCCGGACATGCCAGAACCAGCTCTCAGACACACCAGAACCACGTGCCAGAGACGCCGGAAGCACCAGCTGAGCATGCCTGAGCCACCTTCTCGACTCGCAAGATACACCTGTCGGACATGCCAAAATCACCTGCCGGGTACGCCAGAAACACTGGGCGGACGCTCCGGAATCACCTGTCGGGCGTGCCGGAACCACCTCTCAGACTTGCCAGAACCATGTTCTGGACACGCCGGTACCACCTGCCGAGTATGCCGGAACCAGCTGATCCACTCCCCAGAACCACCTAGTGGACACGCCAAAATCAACTGCCGGCTACGCCGGAACCACTCGGCAGACACTCCGGAATCACAGGCCAGGCATTCCGGAACCACCTCTCAGAGGTGCCAGAACCAAATGCCGGAGACTCCAGTATCACCTGCCGGGCATGCCGGAACCACCTCTCAGAGGTGCCAGAACCACATGCCGGACACTGCGGAATCACCTGCAGGGCATGCTGGAACCACATGCTGGACATGCCGGAACCACCTGCCGGACATGCCGGAACCACCTGCCGGACATTCCGGAACCACCGGCTCGACTCGCCGGAACCATTGCCGGACATGCAAAATCACCTGCCGGCTACGCCAGAACCACTTGGCGAACACTCCGGTATCACCTGCCGTGCATGCCGGAACCACCTGCCGGACATGCAGGAACCACATGCCGGACATGCCGGAACCACCGGCTCGACTCGCCGGAACCATTGCCGGACATGCAAAATCACCTGCTGGCTACGACAGAACCACTTGGCGAACACTCTGGAATCACCTGCCGGGCATGGCGGAACCACCTCTAACACATGCCGGAACCACATGCCAATGACACCGGAAGATCCTGCCGAGCAAGCCAGAACCACCTGCTCGACTCGCCAAAACCACCTGCTGGACACGCCAAAATCACCTGCCGGCCACGCCACAACCATTTGGTGAATGCTTCGGAATCACCTGCCGGGCTGGCTGGAACCACCTGCCGGTCACGCCAACATCACCTGCCAGCTATGCCAGAACCACTTGGCGGACACCATGGAAACACCTGTCGGGCCGGCCGGAACCACCTATCAGACGTGCCACAACCATGTGCCTGAGATGCCGGAACCACACCCCGAACAGACCGAAACCACCTGCCAGACCCGCCTGAACCAGCTGCCGAGCACGCCGTAACCGCCTACTCGACTCGCCGGAACCACCTACCTGACACGCTAAAATCACCTGCCGGGTATGCCACAACCACTTGGGGGACACTCCGGAATCATCTGCCGGACATGCCAGAACCAGCTCTCAGACTCACCAGAACCACGTGCCTGACACGCCGGAAGCACCTGCTGAGCATGCCTGAGCCAAATGCTCGACTTGCAAGAAACACCTGCCTGACACGCCAAAATCACCTGCCGGGTACGCCAGAACCACGTGGCGGACACTCCGGAATCACCTGTCGGGCATGCCGGAACCAACTCTCAGACGTGCCAGAACCTCGTGCCGGTCACGCCAGAACCACCTGCCGGACAGACCGGAAACACCTGCTGGATACGCCGCAACCACCGGCTCGACTCGCCGGAACCACCGCCAGACATGCAAAATGACCTGCCGGCTATGCCAGAACCACTTGGCGAACACTCCGGAATCACGTGTTGGGCCTGCCCGAACCACCTCTCAGACTTGCCAAAACCATGTTCCGGACACGCCGGTACCACCTGCCGAGTATGCCGGAACCACCTGATCCACTCCCCAGAACCACCTGCTGGATACGCCTGAATCACCGGCCGGCTACTCCAGAACCACTTGGCAGACACTCCGTAACCAACAGCCGGGCATGCCGGAACCACCTCTCAGAGGTGCCAGAACCACATGCCGGACACTCCGGAATCACCTGCCGGGCATGCCGGAACCACCTCCCGGACATGCCGGAACCACCGGCTCGACTCGCCGTAACCATTGCCGGACATGCAAAATGACCTGCCGGCTACGCCAGAACCACTTGGCGAACACTCCGGAATCACCTGTCGGGTGTGCTGGAACCACCCCTCAGACTTGCCAGAACCATGTTCTGGACACGCCGGTACCACCTGCGGAGTTGCCGGAACCACCTGGTCCACTCCCCAGAACCACCTAGTGGACAAGCCAGAATCACCTGCCGACTACGCCAGAACCACTCGGCAGACACTCCGGAACAACCTGCCGGGCATGCCGGAACCACCTCTCAGAGGTGCCAGAACCACATGCCGGAGACTCCGGTATCACCTGCCGGGCATGCCGGAACCACCTCTCAGAGGTGCCAGAACCATGTGCCTGAGATGCCGCAACCACGCCCCAAACAGACCGAAACCACCTGCCAGACCCGCCTGTACCCCCTGGCGAGCACGCCTGATCCACATGCTCAACTAGCCGGAACCAACTTCCTGACACGCCAAAATCACCTGCCGGCTACGCCACAACCATTTGGTGAACTCTTCGGAATCACATGCCGGGCTGGCTCCAGAACCACTTGGCAGACACTCCGGAACCACCTGCCGGGCATGCCGGAACCACCTCTCAGACATGCCGGAACCGCATGCCAATGACACCGGAAGCACCTGCCGAGCACGCCAGATCACTTGCTCGACTCGCCAAAACCACCTGCTGGACACACCAAAATCACCTGCCGGCTACGCCACAACCATTTGGTGAACACTTCGGAATCACCTGCCGGGCTTGCTGGAACCACCTGCCGGTAACGCCAATATCACCTGCCAGCTATGCCAGAACCACTTGGCGGACACCATGGAAACACCTGTCGGGCCGGCCAGAACCACCTCTCAGACGTGCCAGAACCATGTGCCTGAGATGCCGGAACCACTCCCCGAACAGACCGAAACCACCTGCCAGACCCGCCTGAAGCCCCTGGCAAGCACGCCTGATCCACCTGCTCAACTAGCCGGAACCAACTTCCTGACACGCCAAAATCACCTGCCAGGTATACAAGAACCACTTGGTGGACACTCCGGAATCATCTGCCGGACATGCCAGAACCAGCTCTCAGACACACCAGAACCACGTGCCAGAGACGCCGGAAGCACCAGATGAGCATGCCTGAGCCACCTGCTCGACTCGCAAGATACACCTGTCGGACATGCCCAAATCACCTGCCGGGTACGCCAGAAACACTGGGCGGACGCTCCGGAATCACCTGTCGGGCGTGTCGGAACCACCTCTCAGACTTGCCAGAACCATGTTCTGGACACGCCGGTACCGCCTGCTGAGTATGCCGGAACGAGCTGATCCACTCCCCAGAACCACCTAGTGGTCACGCCAAAATCAACTGCCGGCTACGCCAGAACCTCTCGGCAGACACTCCGGAATCACAGGCCAGGCATTCCGGAACCACCTCTCAGAGGTGCCAGAACCAAATGCCGGAGACTCCGGTATCACCTGCCGGGCATGCCGGAACCACCTCTCACAGGTGCCAGAACCACATGCCGGACACTCCGGAATCACCTGCAGGGCATGCTGGAGCCACGTGCTGGACATGCCGGAACCAGCTGCCGGACATGCCGGAACCACCTGCCGGACATTCCGGAACCACCGGCTCGACTCGCCGGAACCATTGCCGGACATGCAAAATCACCTGCCGGCTACGCCAGAACCACTTGGCGAACACTCCGGTATCACCTGCCGGGCATGACGGAACCACCTCTCAGAGGTGCCAGAACCACATGCCGGACACTCCGGAATCACCTGCCGGGCATGAAGGAACCACCTGCCGGAAATGCCGGAACCACCGGCTCGACTCGCCTGAAACATTGCCGGACATGCAAAATCACCTGCCGGCTACGCCAGAACCACTTGGCGAACACTCCGGAATCACCTGCCGGGCATGGCGGAACCACCTCTCAGACATGCCGGAAACACATTCAAATGACACCTGAAGCACCTGCCGAGCACGCCAGAACCACCTGCTCGACTCGCCAAATCCACCTGCTGGACACGCCAAAATCACCTGCCGGCTACGCCACAACCATTTGGTGAACGCTTCGGAATCACCTGCCGGGCTGGCTGGAACCACCTGCCGGTCACCCCAACATCACCTGCCAGCTATGCCAGAACCACTTGGCTGACACCATGGAAACACCTGTCGGGCCGGCCGGAACCACCTATCAGACGTGCCAGAACCATGTGCCTGAGATGCCGGAACCACACCCCGAAGAGTCCGAAACCACCTGCCAGACCCGCCTGAACCACCTGGCGAGCACGCCGGAACCACCTACTCGACTCGCCGGAACCACCTACCTGACACGCTAAAATCACCTGCCGGGTATGCCACAACCACTTGGTGGACACTCCGGAATCATCTGCCGGACATGCCAGAACCAGCTCTCAGACTCACCAGAACCACGTGCCAGACACGCCGGAAGCACCTGCTGAGCATGCCTGAGCCAAATGCTCGACTTGCAAGAAACACCTGCCAGACATGCCAAAATCACCTGCCGGGTACGCCAGAACCACGTGGCGGACACTCCGGAATCACCTGTCGGGCATGCCGGAACCAACTATCAGACGTACCAGAACTTCGTGCCGGTCACGCCAGAACCACCTGCCGGACAGACCGGAAACACCTGCTGGATACGCCGCAACCACCGGCTCGACTTGCCGGAACCACCGCCGGACATGCAAAATGACCTGCCGGCTATGCCAGAACCACTTGGCGAACACTCCGGAATCACCTGTCGGGCATGCCGGAACCACCTCTCAGACTTGCCAGAACCATGTTCCGGACACGCCGGTACGACCTGCCGAGTAGGCCAGAACCACCTGATCCACTCCCCAGAACCACCTGCTGGATACGCCTGAATCACCTGCCGGCTACTCCAGAACCACTCGGCAGACACTCCGGAACCAACAGCCGGGCATGCCGGAACCACCTCTCAGAGGTGCCAGAACCACATGCCGGACACTCCTGAATCACCTGCCGGGCATGCCGGAACCACCTCCCGGACATGCCGGAACCACCGGCTCGACTCGCCGTAACCATTGCCGGACATGCAAAATGACCTGCCGGCTACGCCAGAACCACTTGGCGAACACTCCGGAATCACCTGTCGGGTGTGCTGGAACCACCCCTCAGACTTGCCAGAACCATGTTCTGGACACGCCGGTAACACCTGCGGAGTTGCCGGAACCACCTGGTCCACTCCCCAGAACCACCTAGTGGACACGCCAGAATCACCTGCCGGCTACGCCAGAACCACTCGGCAGACACTCCGGAACCACCTGCCGAGCATGCCGGAACCACCTCTCAGAGGTGCCAGAACCACATGCCGGACACTCCGGAATCAGCTGCCGGGCATGCCGGAACCATCTCTCAGATGTGCCAGAACCATGTTCCGGACACGCTGGTACCACCTGCCGAGCTCGCCGGAACCGCCTGCTGGACACGCCAAAATCACCTACCAGCTACGCCAGAACCACACGGCAGACACTCCGGAATCACCTGCCGGGCTCTCTGGAACCACCTGCCGGTCACGCCAACATCACCTTTCAGCCACGCCAGAACCACTTGGTGGAAACTCTGGAAACACCTCTACGGCCGGGGGTAACCACCTCTAAGACGTGCCAGAAACATGTGCCTGAGATGCCGGAACCACTACCCGAACAGACCGAAAGCACCTGCCAGACCCGCCTGAACCCCCTGGCGAGCACGCCTGATCCACCTGCTCAACTAGCCGGAACCAACTTCCTGACATTCCAAAATCACCTGCCGGCTACGCCACAACCATTTGGTGAACTCTTCGGAATCACCTGCCGGGCTGGCTCCAGAACCACTCGGCAGACACTCCGGAACCACCTGCCGGGCATGCCGGAACCACCTCTCAGACATGCCGGAACCACATGCCAATGACACCGGAAGCACCTGCCGAGCACGCCAGAACCACCTGCTCGACTCGCCAAAACCACCTGCTGGACACGCCAAAATCACCTGCCGGCTACGCCACAACCATTTGGTGAACTCTTCGGAATCACCTGCCGGGCTTGCTGGAACCACCTGCTGGTCACGCCAACATCACCTGCCAGCTATGCCAGAACCACTTGGCGGACACCATGGAAACACCTGTCGGGCCGGCCGGAACCACCTCTCAGACATGCCAGAACCATGAGCCTGAGATGCCGGAACCACTCCCCGAACAGACCGAAACCACCTGCCAGACCCGCCTGAAGCCCCTGGCAAGCACGCCTGATCCACCCGCTCAACTAGCTGGAACCAACTTCCTGACACGCCAAAATCACCTGCCAGGTATACAAGAACCACTTGGTGGACACTCCGGAATCATCTGCCGGACATGCCAGAACCAGCTCTCAGACACACCAGAACCACGTGCCAGAGACGCCGGAAGCACCAGCTGAGCATGCCTGAGCCACCTGCTCGACTCGCAAGATACACCTGTCGTACATGCCCAAATCACCTGCCGGGTACGCCAGAAACACTGGGCGGACGCTCCGGAATCACCTGTCGGGCGTGCCGGAACCACCTCTCAGACTTGCCAGAACCATGTTCTGGACACGCCGGTACCACCTGCCGAGTATGCCGGAAGCAGCTGATCCACTCCCCAGAACCACCTAGTGGACACGCCAAAATCAACTGCCGGCTACGCCGGAACCACTCGGCAGACACTCCGGAATCACAGGCCAGGCATTCCGGAACCACCTCTCAGAGGTGCCAGAACCAAATGCCGGAGACTCCGGTATCACCTGCCGGGCATGCCGGAACCACCTCTGAGAGGTGCCAGAACCACATGCCGGACACTGCGGAATCACCTGCAGGGCATGCTGGAACCACATGCTGGACATGCCGGAACCACCTGCCGGACATGCCGGAACCACCTGCCGGACATTCCGGAACCACCGGCTCGACTCGCCGGAACCATTGCCGGACATGCAAAATCACCTGCCGGCTACGCCAGAACCACTTGGCGAACACTCCGGTATCACCTGCCGTGCATGCCGGAACCACCTGCCGGACATGCAGGAACCACATGTCGGACATGCCGGAACCACCGGCTCGACTCGCCGGAACCATTGCCGGACATGCAAAATCACCTGCTGGGTACGACAGAACCACTTGGCGAGCACTCCGGAATCACCTGCCGGGCATGGCGGAACCACCTCTAACACATGCCGGAACCACATGCCAATGACACCGGAAGATCCTGCCGAGCAAGCCAGAACCACCTGCTCGACTCGCCGAAACCACCTGCTGGACACGCCAAAATCACCTGCCGGCCAAGCCACAACCATTTGGTGAATGCTTCGGAATCACCTGCCGGGCTGGCTGGAACCACCTGCCGGTCACGCCAACATCACCTGCCAGCTATGCCAGAACCACTTGGCGGACACCATGGAAACACCTGTCGGGCCGGCCGGAACCACCTCTCAGACGTGCCACAACCATGTGCCTGAGATGCCGGAACCACACCCCGAACAGACCGAAACCACCTGCCAGACCCGCCTGAACCACCTGCCGAGGACGCCGGAACCGCCTACTCGACTTGCCGGAACCACATACCTGACACGCTAAAATCACCTGCCGGGTATGCCACAACCACTTGGGGGACACTCCGGAATCATCTGCCGGACATGCCAGAACCAGCTCTCAGACACACCAGAACCACGTGCCAGAGACGCCGGAAGCAGCAGCTGAGCATGCCTGAGCCACCTGCTCGACTCGCAAGATACACCTGTCGGACATGCCAAAATCACCTGCCGGGTACGCCAGAAACACTGGGCGGACGCTCCGGAATCACCTGTCGGGCGTGTCGGAACCACCTCTCAGACTTGCCAGAACCATGTTCTGGACACGCCGGTACCACCTGCTGAGTATGCCGGAACGAGCTGATCCACTCCCCAGAACCACCTAGTGGTCACGCCAAAATCAACTGCCGGCTACGCCAGAACCTCTCGGCAGACACTCCGGAATCACAGGCCAGGCATTCCGGAACCACCTCTCAGAGGTGCCAGAACCAAATGCCGGAGACTCCGGTATCACCTGCCGGGCATGCCGGAACCACCTCTCACAGGTGCCAGAACCACATGCCGGACACTCCGGAATCACCTGCCGGGCATGCCGGAACCACGTGCTGGACATGCCGGAACCAGCTGCAGGACATGCCGGAACCACCTGCCGGACATTCCGGAACCACCGGCTCGACTCGCCGGAACCATTGCCGGACATGCAAAATCACCTGCCGGCTACGCCAGAACCACTTGGCGAACACTCCGGTATCACCTGCCGTGCATGCCGGAACCACCCGCCGGACATGCAGGAACCACATGCCGGACATGCCGGAACCACCGGCTCGACTCGCCGGAACCATTGCCGGACATGCAAAATCACCTGCTGGCTACGACAGAACCACTTGGCGAACACTCCGGAATCACCTGCCGGGCATGGCGGAACCACCTCTAACACATGCCGGAACCACATGCCAATGACACCGGAAGATCCTGCCGAGCAAGCCAGAACCACCTGCTCGACTCGCCGAAACCACCTGCTGGAGACGCCAAAATCACCTGCCGGCCACGCCACAACCATTTGGTGAATGCTTCGGAATCACCTGCTGGGCTGGCTGGAACCACCTGCCGGTCACGCCAACATCACCTGCCAGCTATGCCAGAACCACTTGGCGGACACCATGGAAACACCTGTCGGGCCGGCCGGAACCACCTATCAGACGTGCGAGAACCATGTTCCTGACACGCCGGTACCACCTGCCGAGTATGCCGGAACCACCTGATCCACTCCCCAGAACCACCTGCTGGATACGCCAGAATCACCTGCCAGCTACTCCAGAACCACTTGGCAGACACTCCGTAACCAACTGCCGGGCATGCCGGAACCACCTCTCAGAGGTGCCAGAACCGCATGCCGGACACTCCGGAATCACCTGCCGGGCATGCCGTAACCACCCCTCAGAGGTGCCAGAACCACATGCCGGACACTCCGGAATCACCTGCCGGGCATGCCGGAACCATCTGTCAGACGTGCCAGAACCATGTGCCTGAGATGCCGGAACCACACCCCGAACAGACGAAACCACCTGCCAGACCCGCCTGAACCACCTTCCGAGCAAGCCGGAACCACCTTCTCGACTCGCTGGGACCACCTACCTGACACGCAAAAATCACCTGCCGGGCATGACACAACCACTTGGTGGACACTCCGGAATCATCTGCCGGACATGCCAGAACCAGCTCTCAGACACACCAGAACCACGTGCCAGACATGCCGGAAGCACCTGCTGAGCATGCCTGAGCCAAATGCTCGACTTGCAAGAAGCACCTGCCAGACACGCCAAAATCACCTGCCGGGTAGGACAGAACCACGTGGCGGACACTCCGGAATCCTCTGTCGGGCATGACGGAACCAACTCTCAGACGTGCCAGAAGCTCATGCTGGTCACGCCAGAACCACCTGCCGAGTATGCTGGAACCACCTGATCCTCTCCCCAGAACCACCTGCTGGACATGCCAGAATCACCTGCCGGCTACGCCAGAACCACTCGGCAGACACTCCGGAACCACCTGCCGAGCATGCCGGAACCACCTCTCAGAGGTGCCAGAACCACATGCCGGACACTCCCGAATCACCTGCCGGGCATGCCGGAACCATCTCTCAGACGTGCAAGAACCTTGTTCCGGACATGCTGGTACCACCTGCCGAGCTCGCCGGAACCACCTGCTGTACACGCCAAAATCACCTGCCAGCTACGCCTGAACCACACGGCAGACACTCCGGAATCACCTGCCGGGCTGGCTGGAACCACCTGCCGGTCATGCCAACATCACCTTTCAGCTACGCCAGAACCACTTGGCGGACACTCCGGAAAAACCTATCCGGCCGGCCGGGACCACCTCTCAGACGTGCCAGAACCATGTGCCTGAGATGCCGGAACCACTCCCCGAACAGACCGAAACCACCTGCCACACCCGCCTGAAGCCCCTGGCGAGAACGCCTGATCCACCTGCTCAACTAGCCGGAACCAACTTCCTGACACGCCAAAATAACCTGCCGGCTACGCCACAACCATTTGGTGAACTCTTCGGAATCACCTGCCGGGCTGGCTGGACCCACCTGCCGGTCACGCAAACATCACCTGCCAGCTATGCCAGAACCTCTTGGCGGACACCATGGAAACACCTGTCGGGCCGGCCGGAACCACCTCTCAGACGTGCCAGAACCATTAGCCTGAGATGCCGGAACCACTCCCCGAACAGACCAAAACCACCTGCCAGACCCGCGTGAACCCCCTGGCGAGTACGCCTGATCCACCTGATCAACTAGCCGGAACCAACTTCCTGACACGCCAAAATCATCTGCCAGGTATGCAAGAACCACTTGGTGGACACTCCGGAATCATCTGCCGGACATGCCGGAACCAGCTCTCAGACACACCAGTACCACGTGCCAGAGACGCCGGAAGCACCAGCTGAGCATGCCTCAGCCAGCTGCTCGACTCGCAAGATACGCCTGTCGGACAGGCGATAATCACCTGCCGGGTAAGCCAGAAACACTTGGCGGCCGCTCCGGAATCACCTGTCGGGCGTGCCGGAACCACCTCTCAGACTTGCCAGAACCATGTTCTGGACACGCCGATACCACCTGCCGAGTATGCCGGAACCAGCTGATCCACTACCCACAACCACCTAGTGGACACGCCAAAATCAACTGCCGGCTACGCCAGAACCACTCGGCAGACACTCCGGAATCACAGGCCAGGCATTCCTGAACCACCTCTCAGAGGTGCCAGAACCAAATGCCGGAGACTCCGGTATTACCTGCCGGGCATGCCGGAACCACCTCTCAGAGGTGCCAGAACCACATGCCGGAAACTCCGGAATCACCTGCCGGGAATGCTGGAATCACATGCTGGACATGCCGGAACCACCTGCCGGACATGCCGGAACCACCTGCCGGATATTCTGGAACCACCGGCTCGACTTGCAGGAACCATTGCCGGACATGCAAAATCACCTGCCGGCTACGCCAGAACCACTTGGCGAACACTCCGGTGTCACGTTCCGGGCATGCCGGAACCACCTCTCAGAGGTGCCAGAAACACATGCCGGACACTCCGGAATCACCTGCCGGGCATGCCGGAACCACCTGCCGGACATGCCGGAACCACCGGCTCGACTCGCCGGACCCATTGCCGGACATGCAAAATCACCTGCCGGCTAAGCCAGAACCACTTGAGGAACACTCCGGAATCACCTGCCGGGCATGGCGGAACCACCTCTCAGACATGCCGGAACCACATGCCAATGACACCGAAGCACCTGCCGAGCACGTCAGAACCATCTGCTCGACTCGCCAAACCACCTGCTGGACACGCCAAAATCACCTTCCGGCTACGCCACAACCATTTGGTGAACACTTCGGAATCACCTGCCGGGCTGGCTGGAAACACCTGCCGGTCACGCCAACATCACCTGCCAGCTATGCCAGAACCACTTGGCGGACACCATGAAAACACCTGTCGGGCCGGCCGGAACCACCTCTCAGACGTGCCAGAACCATGTGCCTGAGATGCCGGAACCACTCCCCGAACAGACCGAAACTACCTGACAGACCAGCCTTAACCACCTGCCGAGCACGCCGGAACCACCTACTCGACTCGCTGGAACCACCTACCTGAAACGCTAAAATCACCTGCCGGGTATGCCACAACCACTTGGTGGACACTCCGGAATCATCTGCCGGACATGCCAGAACCAGCTCTCAGACACACCAGAACCACGTGCCAGACACGCCGGAAGCACCTGCTGAGCATGCCTGAGCCAAATGCTCGACTTGCAAGAAGCACCTGCCAGACACGCCAAAATCACCTGCCGGGTACGTAGAACCACGTGGCGGACACTTCGGAATCACCTGTCGGGCATGCCGGAACCAACTCTCAGACGTGCCAGAACGTCGTGCCGGTCACGCCAGAAGCACCTGCCGGACACGCCGGAACCACCGGCTCGACTCGCCGGAACCACCGCCGGACATGCAAAATGACCTGCCGGCTATGCCAGAACCACTTGGCGAACACTCCGGAATCACCTGTCGGGCCTGCCCGAACCACCTCTCAGACTTGCCAGAACCATGTTCCGGACACGCCGGTACCACCTGCCGAGTATGCCGGAACCACCTGATCCACTTCCCAGAACCACCTGCTGGATATGCCAGAATCACCTGCCGGCTACTCCAGAACCACTTGGCAGACACTCCGTAACCAACTGCCGGGCATGCCGGAACCACCTCTCAGAGGTGCCAGAACCGCATGCCGGACACTCCGGTATCACCTGCCGGGCATGCCGGAACCACCTGTCAGAGGTGCCAGAACCACATGCCGGACACTCCCGAATCACCTGCCGGGCATGCCGGAACCATCTGTCAGACGTGCCAGAACCATGTGCCTGAGATGCCGGAACCACACCCCGAACAGACGAAACCACATGCCAGACCCGCCTGAACCAACTTCCGAGCTTGCCGGTACCACCTACTCGACTCGCTGGAACCACCTACCTGACACGCTAAAATCACCTGCCGGGTATGCCACAACCACTTGGTGGACACTCCGGAATCATCTGCCGGACATGCCAGAACCAGCTCTCAGACACACCAGAACCACGTGCCAGACATGCCGGAAGCACCTGCTGAGCATGCCTGAGCCAAATGCTCGACTTGCAAGGAGCACCTGCCAGACACGCCAAAATCACCTGCCTGGTACGACAGAACCACGTGGCGGACACTCCGGAATCCACTGTCGGGCATGCCGGAACCAACTCTCAGACGTGCCAGAACCTCGTGCCGGTCACGCCAGAACCACCTGCCGAGTATGCTGGAACCACCTGATCCTCTCCCCAGAACCACCTGCTGGACACGCCAGAATCACCTGCCGGCTACGCCAAAACCACTCGGCAGACACTCTGGAATCACCTGTCGGGCATGCAAAATGACCTGCCTCTCAGACATGCCGGAACCACATGCCAATGACTCCGGAAGCACCTGCCGAGCAAGCCAGAACCACCTGCTCGACTCGCCAAAACCACCTGCTGGACACGCCAAAATCACATGCCGGGTACGCCAGAACCACGTGGCGGACACTCCGGAATCGCCTGTCGGGCATGCCGGAACCAACTCTCAGACGTGCCAGAACCTCGTGCCGGTCACGCCAGAACCACCTGCCGGACAGACCGGAAACACCTGCTGGACACGCCGGAACCACCGGCTCGACTCGCCGGAACCACCGCCAGATATGCAAAATGACCTGCCGGCTACGCCAGAACCACTTGGCGAACACTCTGGAATCACCTGTCGGGCATGCCGGAACCACCTCTCAGACTTGCCAGAACCAAGTTCCGGACACGCCGGTACCACCTGCCGAGTATGCCGGAAACACCTGATCCACTCCCCAAAACCACCTGCTGGATACGCCAGAATCACCTGCCGGCTACGCCAGAACCACTCGGCAGACACTCCATAACCAACTGCCGGGCATGCCGGAACCACCTCTCAGAGGTGCCAGAACCACATGACGGACACTCCGGAATCACCTGCCGGGCATGACGGAACCATCTGTCAGACGTGGCAGAACCATGTCCCGGACATGCCGGAACCACCTGCCGAGCTCGCCGGAACCACCTGCTGGACACGCCAAAATCACCTGCCGGCTATGCCAGAACCACTCGGCAGACACTCCGGAATCACATGCCGGGCATTCCGGAACCACCTCTCACAGGTGCCAGAACCAAATGCTGGGCACTCCGGTATCACTTGCCGGGCATGCCGGAACCACCTCTCAGAGGTGCCAGAACCACATGTCGGACACTCCGGAATCACCTGCCGGGCATGCCGGAACCACCTCTCAGAGGTGCCAGAACCACATTCCGGACACTCCGGAATCATCTGCCGGACATGCCAGAACCAGCTCTCAGACACACCAGAAGCACGTGCCAGAGACGCCGGAAGCACCAGCTGAGCATGCCTGAGCCACCTGCTCGACTCGCAAGAAACACCTGTCGGACATGCCAAAATCACCTGCCGGGTACGCCAGAAACACTTGGCGGACGCTCCGGAATCACCTGTCAGGCGTGCCGGAACCACCTCTCAGACTTGCCAAAACCATGTTCTGGACACGCCGGTACAACCTGTCGAGTATGCCAAAACCAGCTGATCCACTCCCCAAAACCACCTAGTGGACACGCAAAAACCAAATGCCGGCAACGCCAGAACCACTCGGCAGACACTCCGGAATCACAGGCCAGGCATTCCGGAACCACCTCTCAGAGGTGCCAGAACCACATGCCGGACACTCCGGAATCACCTGCCGGGCATGCCGGAACCACCTGCCGGACATGCCGGAACCACCGGCTCGACTCGCCGGAACCATTGCCGGACATGCAAAATGACCTGCCGGCTACGCCAGAACCACTTGGCGAACACTCCGGAATCACCTGTCGGGTGTGCTGGAACCACCCCTCAGACTTGCCAGAACCATGTTCTGGACACGCCGGTACCACCTGCGGAGTTGCCGGAACCACCTGGTCCACTCCCCAGAACCACCTAGTGGACACGCCAGAATCACCTGCCGACTACGCCAGAACCACTCGGCAGACACTCCGGAACCACCTGCCTGGCATGCCGGAACCACTTCTCAGAGGTGCCAGAACCACATGCCGGAGACTCCGGTATCACCTGCCGGGCATGCCGGAACCACCTCTCAGAGGTGCCAGAACCACATGCCGGACACTCCGGAATCACCTGCCTGGAATGACGGAACCATCTCTCAGACGTGCCAGAACCATGTTCCGGAGACGCTGGTACCACCTGCCGAGCTCGCCGGAACCGCCTGCTGGACACGCCAAAATCACCTGCCAGCTACGCCAGAACCACACGGCAGACACTCCGGAATCACCTGCCGGGCTCTCTGGAACCACCTGCCGGTCACGCCAACATCACCTTTCAGCCACGCCAGAACCACTTGGTGGAAACTCTGGAAACACCTCTACGGCCGGCGGTAACCACCTCTAAGACGTGCCAGAAACATGTGCCTGAGATGCCGGAACCACTACCCGAACAGACCGAAAGCACCTGCCAGACCCGCCTGAACCCCCTGGCGAGCACGCCTGATCCACCTGCTCAACTAGCCGGAACCAACTTCCTGACATTCCAAAATCACCTGCCGGCTACGCCACAACCATTTGGTGAACTCTTCGGAATCACCTGCCGGGCTGGCTCCAGAACCACTCGGCAGACACTCCGGAACCACCTGCCGGGCATGCCGGAACCACCTCTCAGACATGCCGGAACCACATGCCAATGACACCGGAAGCACCTGCCGAGCACGCCAGAACCACCTGCTCGACTCGCCAAAACCACCTGCTGGACACGCCAAAATCACCTGCCGGCCACGCCACAACCATTTGGTAAACTCTTCGGAATCACCTGCCGGGCATGCCGGAACCACCTCTCAGAGGTGCCAGAACCACATGCCGGACACTCCCGAATCCCCTGCCGGGCATGCCGGAACCGCCTCTCAGACTTGCCAGAACCATGTTCCTTACACGCCGGTACCACCTGCCGAGTATGCCGGAACCAACTGATCCACTCCCCAGAACCACCTGCTGGACACGCCAGAATCACCTGCCGACTACGCCAGAACCACTCGGCAGACACTCCGGAACCACCTGCCGGGCATGCCGGAACCACCTCTCAGAGGTTCCAGAACCACTTGCCGAACACTCCAGAATCACCTGCCTGGCATGCCGGAACCACCTCTCAGAGGTGCCAGAACCACATGCCGGACACTGCCGAATCACCTGCCGGGCATGCCGGAACCATCTCTCAGACGTGCCAGAACCATGTTCCGGACACGCTGGTACCACCTGCTGAGCTCGCCGGAACCACCTGCTGGACACGCGAAAATCATGTGCCGGCTACGCCAGAACCACACGGCAGACACTCCGGAATCACCTGCCGGGCATGCCGGAACCACCTGCCGGACATGCCGGAACCACCGGCTCGACTCGCCGTAACCATTGCCGGACAAGCAAAATCACCTGCCAGCTACGCCAGAACCACACGGCAGACACTCCGGAATCACCTGCCGGGCTCTCTGGAACCACCTGCCGGTCACGCAACATCACCTTTCAGCCACGCCAGAACCACTTGGTGGAAACTCTGCAAACACCTCTACGGCCGGCGGTAACCACCTCTCAGACGTGCCAGAAACATGTGCCTGAGATGCCGGAACCACTACCCGAACAGACCGAAAGCACCTGCCAGACCCGCCTGAACCCCCTGGCGAGCACGCCTGATCCACCTGCTCAACTAGCCGGAACCAACTTCCTGACATTCCAAAATCACCTGCCGGCTACGCCACAACCATTTGGTGAACTCTTCGGAATCACCTGCCGGGCTGGCTCCAGAACCACTCGGCAGACACTCCGGAACCACCTGCCGGGCATGCCGGAACCACGTGCCGGACACGCCGGAACCACAGGCTCGACTCGTCGGAACCACCGCTGGACATGCAAAATGACCTGCCGGCTACGCCAGAACCGCTTGGCGAACACTCCGGAATCACCTGTCGGGCATGCCGGAACCGCCTCTTAGACTTGCCAGAACCATGTTCCGGACACTCTGGTACCACCTGCCGAGTATGCCGGAACCACCTGATCCACTCCCCACAACCACCAGCTGGACACGCCAGAATCACCTGCCGACGACGCCAGAACCACTCGGCAGACACTCCGGAACCACCTGCCGGGCATGCCGGAACCGCCTCTCAGAGGTGCCAGAACCACATGCCGGGCACTCCGGAATCACCTGCTTGGCATGACGGAACCATCTCTCAGACGTGCCAGAACCATGTTCCGGACACGCTGGTACCACCTGCCGAGCTCGCCGGAACCACCTGCTGGACACGCCAAAATCACCTGCCAGCTACACCAGAACCACACGGCAGACACTCCGGAATCACCTGCCGGGCATGGCGGAACCACCTCTAACACATGCCGGAACCACATGCCAATGACACCGGAAGCACCTGCCGAGCACGCCAGAACCACCTGCTGGACACGCCAAAATCACCTGCCGGCCACGCCACAACCATTTGGTGAATGCTTCGGAATCACCTGCCGGGCTGGCTGGAACCACCTGCCGGTCACGCCAACATCACCTGCCAGCTATGCCAGAACCTCTTGGCGGACACCATGGAAACACCTGTCGGGCCGGCCGGAACCACCTCTCACAGGTGCCAGAACCAAATGCTGGACACTCCGGTATCACCTGCCGGGCATGCCGGAACCACCTCTCAGAGGTGCCAGAACCACATGCCGGACACTCCGGAATCACCTGCCGGGCATGCCGGAACCACCTCTCAGAGGTGCCAGAACCACATGCCGGACAGTCCAGAATCACCTGTCGGGCATGCCGGAACCACCTCTCAGAGGTGCCAGAACCACATGCCGGACACTCCTGAATCACCTGCCGGGCATGCCGGAACCACCTCCCGGACATGCCGGAACCACCGGCTCGACTCGCCGTAACCATTGCCGGACATGCAAAATGACCTGCCGGCTACGCCAGAACCACTTGGCGAACACTCCGGAATCACCTGTCGGGTGTGCTGGAACCACCCCTCAGACTTGCCAGAACCATGTTCTGGACACGCCGGTAACACCTGCGGAGTTGCCGGAACCACCTGGTCCACTCCCCAGAACCACCTAGTGGACACGCCAGAATCACCTGCCGGCTACGCCAGAACCACTCGGCAGACACTCCGGAACCACCTGCCGAGCATGCCGGAACCACCTCTCAGAGGTGCCAGAACCACATGCCGGACACTCCGGAATCAGCTGCCGGGCATGCCGGAACCATCTCTCAGATGTGCCAGAACCATGTTCCGGACACGCTGGTACCACCTGCCGAGCTCGCCGGAACCGCCTGCTGGACACGCCAAAATCACCTACCAGCTACGCCAGAACCACACGGCAGACACTCCGGAATCACCTGCCGGGCTCTCTGGAACCACCTGCCGGTCACGCCAACATCACCTTTCAGCCACGCCAGAACCACTTGGTGGAAACTCTGGAAACACCTCTACGGCCGGGGGTAACCACCTCTAAGACGTGCCAGAAACATGTGCCTGAGATGCCGGAACCACTACCCGAACAGACCGAAAGCACCTGCCAGACCCGCCTGAACCCCCTGGCGAGCACGCCTGATCCACCTGCTCAACTAGCCGGAACCAACTTCCTGACATTCCAAAATCACCTGCCGGCTACGCCACAACCATTTGGTGAACTCTTCGGAATCACCTGCCGGGCTGGCTCCAGAACCACTCGGCAGACACTCCGGAACCACCTGCCGGGCATGCCGGAACCACCTCTCAGACATGCCGGAACCACATGCCAATGACACCGGAAGCACCTGCCGAGCACGCCAGAACCACCTGCTCGACTCGCCAAAACCACCTGCTGGACACGCCAAAATCACCTGCCGGCTACGCCACAACCATTTGGTGAACTCTTCGGAATCACCTGCCGGGCTTGCTGGAACCACCTGCTGGTCACGCCAACATCACCTGCCAGCTATGCCAGAACCACTTGGCGGACACCATGGAAACACCTGTCGGGCCGGCCGGAACCACCTCTCAGACATGCCAGAACCATGAGCCTGAGATGCCGGAACCACTCCCCGAACAGACCGAAACCACCTGCCAGACCCGCCTGAAGCCCCTGGCAAGCACGCCTGATCCACCTGCTCAACTAGCTGGAACCAACTTCCTGACACGCCAAAATCACCTGCCAGGTATACAAGAACCACTTGGTGGACACTCCGGAATCATCTGCCGGACATGCCAGAACCAGCTCTCAGACACACCAGAACCACGTGCCAGAGACGCCGGAAGCACCAGCTGAGCATGCCTGAGCCACCTGCTCGACTCGCAAGATACACCTGTCGTACATGCCCAAATCACCTGCCGGGTACGCCAGAAACACTGGGCGGACGCTCCGGAATCACCTGTCGGGCGTGCCGGAACCACCTCTCAGACTTGCCAGAACCATGTTCTGGACACGCCGGTACCACCTGCCGAGTATGCCGGAAGCAGCTGATCCACTCCCCAGAACCACCTAGTGGACACGCCAAAATCAACTGCCGGCTACGCCGGAACCACTCGGCAGACACTCCGGAATCACAGGCCAGGCATTCCGGAACCACCTCTCAGAGGTGCCAGAACCAAATGCCGGAGACTCCGGTATCACCTGCCGGGCATGCCGGAACCACCTCTGAGAGGTGCCAGAACCACATGCCGGACACTGCGGAATCACCTGCAGGGCATGCTGGAACCACATGCTGGACATGCCGGAACCACCTGCCGGACATGCCGGAACCACCTGCCGGACATTCCGGAACCACCGGCTCGACTCGCCGGAACCATTGCCGGACATGCAAAATCACCTGCCGGCTACGCCAGAACCACTTGGCGAACACTCCGGTATCACCTGCCGTGCATGCCGGAACCACCTGCCGGACATGCAGGAACCACATGCCGGACATGCCGGAACCACCGGCTCGACTCGCCGGAACCATTGCCGGACATGCAAAATCACCTGCTGGGTACGACAGAACCACTTGGCGAGCACTCCGGAATCACCTGCCGGGCATGGCGGAACCACCTCTAACACATGCCGGAACCACATGCCAATGACACCGGAAGATCCTGCCGAGCAAGCCAGAACCACCTGCTCGACTCGCCGAAACCACCTGCTGGACACGCCAAAATCACCTGCCGGCCAAGCCACAACCATTTGGTGAATGCTTCGGAATCACCTGCCGGGCTGGCTGGAACCACCTGCCGGTCACGCCAACATCACCTGCCAGCTATGCCAGAACCACTTGGCGGACACCATGGAAACACCTGTCGGGCCGGCCGGAACCACCTCTCAGACGTGCCACAACCATGTGCCTGAGATGCCGGAACCACACCCCGAACAGACCGAAACCACCTGCCAGACCCGCCTGAACCACCTGCCGAGGACGCCGGAACCGCCTACTCGACTTGCCGGAACCACATACCTGACACGCTAAAATCACCTGCCGGGTATGCCACAACCACTTGGGGGACACTCCGGAATCATCTGCCGGACATGCCAGAACCAGCTCTCAGACACACCAGAACCACGTGCCAGAGACGCCGGAAGCAGCAGCTGAGCATGCCTGAGCCACCTGCTCGACTCGCAAGATACACCTGTCGGACATGCCAAAATCACCTGCCGGGTACGCCAGAAACACTGGGCGGACGCTCCGGAATCACCTGTCGGGCGTGTCGGAACCACCTCTCAGACTTGCCAGAACCATGTTCTGGACACGCCGGTACCACCTGCTGAGTATGCCGGAACGAGCTGATCCACTCCCCAGAACCACCTAGTGGTCACGCCAAAATCAACTGCCGGCTACGCCAGAACCTCTCGGCAGACACTCCGGAATCACAGGCCAGGCATTCCGGAACCACCTCTCAGAGGTGCCAGAACCAAATGCCGGAGACTCCGGTATCACCTGCCGGGCATGCCGGAACCACCTCTCACAGGTGCCAGAACCACATGCCGGACACTCCGGAATCACCTGCCGGGCATGCCGGAACCACGTGCTGGACATGCCGGAACCAGCTGCAGGACATGCCGGAACCACCTGCCGGACATTCCGGAACCACCGGCTCGACTCGCCGGAACCATTGCCGGACATGCAAAATCACCTGCCGGCTACGCCAGAACCACTTGGCGAACACTCCGGTATCACCTGCCGTGCATGCCGGAACCACCCGCCGGACATGCAGGAACCACATGCCGGACATGCCGGAACCACCGGCTCGACTCGCCGGAACCATTGCCGGACATGCAAAATCACCTGCTGGCTACGACAGAACCACTTGGCGAACACTCCGGAATCACCTGCCGGGCATGGCGGAACCACCTCTAACACATGCCGGAACCACATGCCAATGACACCGGAAGATCCTGCCGAGCAAGCCAGAACCACCTGCTCGACTCGCCGAAACCACCTGCTGGAGACGCCAAAATCACCTGCCGGCCACGCCACAACCATTTGGTGAATGCTTCGGAATCACCTGCCGGGCTGGCTGGAACCACCTGCCGGTCACGCCAACATCACCTGCCAGCTATGCCAGAACCACTTGGCGGACACCATGGAAACACCTGTCGGGCCGGCCGGAACCACCTATCAGACGTGCGAGAACCATGTTCCTGACACGCCGGTACCACCTGCCGAGTATGCCGGAACCACCTGATCCACTCCCCAGAACCACCTGCTGGATACGCCAGAATCACCTGCCAGCTACTCCAGAACCACTTGGCAGACACTCCGTAACCAACTGCCGGGCATGCCGGAACCACCTCTCAGAGGTGCCAGAACCGCATGCCGGACACTCCGGAATCACCTGCCGGGCATGCCGTAACCACCCCTCAGAGGTGCCAGAACCACATGCCGGACACTCCGGAATCACCTGCCGGGCATGCCGGAACCATCTGTCAGACGTGCCAGAACCATGTGCCTGAGATGCCGGAACCACACCCCGAACAGACGAAACCACCTGCCAGACCCGCCTGAACCACCTTCCGAGCAAGCCGGAACCACCTTCTCGACTCGCTGGGACCACCTACCTGACACGCAAAAATCACCTGCCGGGCATGACACAACCACTTGGTGGACACTCCGGAATCATCTGCCGGACATGCCAGAACCAGCTCTCAGACACACCAGAACCACGTGCCAGACATGCCGGAAGCACCTGCTGAGCATGCCTGAGCCAAATGCTCGACTTGCAAGAAGCACCTGCCAGACACGCCAAAATCACCTGCCGGGTAGGACAGAACCACGTGGCGGACACTCCGGAATCCTCTGTCGGGCATGACGGAACCAACTCTCAGACGTGCCAGAAGCTCATGCTGGTCACGCCAGAACCACCTGCCGAGTATGCTGGAACCACCTGATCCTCTCCCCAGAACCACCTGCTGGACATGCCAGAATCACCTGCCGGCTACGCCAGAACCACTCGGCAGACACTCCGGAACCACCTGCCGAGCATGCCGGAACCACCTCTCAGAGGTGCCAGAACCACATGCCGGACACTCCCGAATCACCTGCCGGGCATGCCGGAACCATCTCTCAGACGTGCAAGAACCTTGTTCCGGACATGCTGGTACCACCTGCCGAGCTCGCCGGAACCGCCTGCTGTACACGCCAAAATCACCTGCCAGCTACGCCTGAACCACACGGCAGACACTCCGGAATCACCTGCCGGGCTGGCTGGAACCACCTGCCGGTCATGCCAACATCACCTTTCAGCTACGCCAGAACCACTTGGCGGACACTCCGGAAAAACCTATCCGGCCGGCCGGGACCACCTCTCAGACGTGCCAGAACCATGTGCCTGAGATGCCGGAACCACTCCCCGAACAGACCGAAACCACCTGCCACACCCGCCTGAAGCCCCTGGCGAGAACGCCTGATCCACCTGCTCAACTAGCCGGAACCAACTTCCTGACACGCCAAAATAACCTGCCGGCTACGCCACAACCATTTGGTGAACTCTTCGGAATCACCTGCCGGGCTGGCTGGACCCACCTGCCGGTCACGCAAACATCACCTGCCAGCTATGCCAGAACCTCTTGGCGGACACCATGGAAACACCTGTCGGGCCGGCCGGAACCACCTCTCAGACGTGCCAGAACCATTAGCCTGAGATGCCGGAACCACTCCCCGAACAGACCAAAACCACCTGCCAGACCCGCGTGAACCCCCTGGCGAGTACGCCTGATCCACCTGATCAACTAGCCGGAACCAACTTCCTGACACGCCAAAATCATCTGCCAGGTATGCAAGAACCACTTGGTGGACACTCCGGAATCATCTGCCGGACATGCCGGAACCAGCTCTCAGACACACCAGTACCACGTGCCAGAGACGCCGGAAGCACCAGCTGAGCATG
Organism: Equus caballus; assembly: GCF_041296265.1. Classification (NCBI taxonomy): domain Eukaryota; kingdom Metazoa; phylum Chordata; class Mammalia; order Perissodactyla; family Equidae; genus Equus; species Equus caballus. The sequence continues at coordinate 6,984,037 of NC_091697.1, forward strand.
CCTCAGCCAGCTGCTCGACTCGCAAGATACGCCTGTCGGACAGGCGATAATCACCTGCCGGGTAAGCCAGAAACACTTGGCGGCCGCTCCGGAATCACCTGTCGGGCGTGCCGGAACCACCTCTCAGACTTGCCAGAACCATGTTCTGGACACGCCGATACCACCTGCCGAGTATGCCGGAACCAGCTGATCCACTACCCACAACCACCTAGTGGACACGCCAAAATCAACTGCCGGCTACGCCAGAACCACTCGGCAGACACTCCGGAATCACAGGCCAGGCATTCCTGAACCACCTCTCAGAGGTGCCAGAACCAAATGCCGGAGACTCCGGTATTACCTGCCGGGCATGCCGGAACCACCTCTCAGAGGTGCCAGAACCACATGCCGGAAACTCCGGAATCACCTGCCGGGAATGCTGGAATCACATGCTGGACATGCCGGAACCACCTGCCGGACATGCCGGAACCACCTGCCGGATATTCTGGAACCACCGGCTCGACTTGCAGGAACCATTGCCGGACATGCAAAATCACCTGCCGGCTACGCCAGAACCACTTGGCGAACACTCCGGTGTCACGTTCCGGGCATGCCGGAACCACCTCTCAGAGGTGCCAGAAACACATGCCGGACACTCCGGAATCACCTGCCGGGCATGCCGGAACCACCTGCCGGACATGCCGGAACCACCGGCTCGACTCGCCGGACCCATTGCCGGACATGCAAAATCACCTGCCGGCTAAGCCAGAACCACTTGAGGAACACTCCGGAATCACCTGCCGGGCATGGCGGAACCACCTCTCAGACATGCCGGAACCACATGCCAATGACACCGAAGCACCTGCCGAGCACGTCAGAACCATCTGCTCGACTCGCCAAACCACCTGCTGGACACGCCAAAATCACCTTCCGGCTACGCCACAACCGTTTGGTGAACACTTCGGAATCACCTGCCGGGCTGGCTGGAAACACCTGCCGGTCACGCCAACATCACCTGCCAGCTATGCCAGAACCACTTGGCGGACACCATGAAAACACCTGTCGGGCCGGCCGGAACCACCTCTCAGACGTGCCAGAACCATGTGCCTGAGATGCCGGAACCACTCCCCGAACAGACCGAAACTACCTGACAGACCAGCCTTAACCACCTGCCGAGCACGCCGGAACCACCTACTCGACTCGCTGGAACCACCTACCTGAAACGCTAAAATCACCTGCCGGGTATGCCACAACCACTTGGTGGACACTCCGGAATCATCTGCCGGACATGCCAGAACCAGCTCTCAGACACACCAGAACCACGTGCCAGACACGCCGGAAGCACCTGCTGAGCATGCCTGAGCCAAATGCTCGACTTGCAAGAAGCACCTGCCAGACACGCCAAAATCACCTGCCGGGTACGTAGAACCACGTGGCGGACACTTCGGAATCACCTGTCGGGCATGCCGGAACCAACTCTCAGACGTGCCAGAACGTCGTGCCGGTCACGCCAGAAGCACCTGCCGGACACGCCGGAACCACCGGCTCGACTCGCCAGAACCACCGCCGGACATGCAAAATGACCTGCCGGCTATGCCAGAACCACTTGGCGAACACTCCGGAATCACCTGTCGGGCCTGCCCGAACCACCTCTCAGACTTGCCAGAACCATGTTCCGGACACGCCGGTACCACCTGCCGAGTATGCCGGAACCACCTGATCCACTTCCCAGAACCACCTGCTGGATATGCCAGAATCACCTGCCGGCTACTCCAGAACCACTTGGCAGACACTCCGTAACCAACTGCCGGGCATGCCGGAACCACCTCTCAGAGGTGCCAGAACCGCATGCCGGACACTCCGGTATCACCTGCCGGGCATGCCGGAACCACCTGTCAGAGGTGCCAGAACCACATGCCGGACACTCCCGAATCACCTGCCGGGCATGCCGGAACCATCTGTCAGACGTGCCAGAACCATGTGCCTGAGATGCCGGAACCACACCCCGAACAGACGAAACCACATGCCAGACCCGCCTGAACCAACTTCCGAGCTTGCCGGTACCACCTACTCGACTCGCTGGAACCACCTACCTGACACGCTAAAATCACCTGCCGGGTATGCCACAACCACTTGGTGGACACTCCGGAATCATCTGCCGGACATGCCAGAACCAGCTCTCAGACACACCAGAACCACGTGCCAGACATGCCGGAAGCACCTGCTGAGCATGCCTGAGCCAAATGCTCGACTTGCAAGGAGCACCTGCCAGACACGCCAAAATCACCTGCCTGGTACGACAGAACCACGTGGCGGACACTCCGGAATCCACTGTCGGGCATGCCGGAACCAACTCTCAGACGTGCCAGAACCTCGTGCCGGTCACGCCAGAACCACCTGCCGAGTATGCTGGAACCACCTGATCCTCTCCCCAGAACCACCTGCTGGACACGCCAGAATCACCTGCCGGCTACGCCAAAACCACTCGGCAGACACTCTGGAATCACCTGTCGGGCATGCAAAATGACCTGCCTCTCAGACATGCCGGAACCACATGCCAATGACTCCGGAAGCACCTGCCGAGCAAGCCAGAACCACCTGCTCGACTCGCCAAAACCACCTGCTGGACACGCCAAAATCACATGCCGGGTACGCCAGAACCACGTGGCGGACACTCCGGAATCGCCTGTCGGGCATGCCGGAACCAACTCTCAGACGTGCCAGAACCTCGTGCCGGTCACGCCAGAACCACCTGCCGGACAGACCGGAAACACCTGCTGGACACGCCGGAACCACCGGCTCGACTCGCCGGAACCACCGCCAGATATGCAAAATGACCTGCCGGCTACGCCAGAACCACTTGGCGAACACTCTGGAATCACCTGTCGGGCATGCCGGAACCACCTCTCAGACTTGCCAGAACCAAGTTCCGGACACGCCGGTACCACCTGCCGAGTATGCCGGAAACACCTGATCCACTCCCCAAAACCACCTGCTGGATACGCCAGAATCACCTGCCGGCTACGCCAGAACCACTCGGCAGACACTCCATAACCAACTGCCGGGCATGCCGGAACCACCTCTCAGAGGTGCCAGAACCACATGACGGACACTCCGGAATCACCTGCCGGGCATGACGGAACCATCTGTCAGACGTGGCAGAACCATGTCCCGGACATGCCGGAACCACCTGCCGAGCTCGCCGGAACCACCTGCTGGACACGCCAAAATCACCTGCCGGCTATGCCAGAACCACTCGGCAGACACTCCGGAATCACATGCCGGGCATTCCGGAACCACCTCTCACAGGTGCCAGAACCAAATGCTGGGCACTCCGGTATCACTTGCCGGGCATGCCGGAACCACCTCTCAGAGGTGCCAGAACCACATGTCGGACACTCCGGAATCACCTGCCGGGCATGCCGGAACCACCTCTCAGAGGTGCCAGAACCACATTCCGGACACTCCGGAATCATCTGCCGGACATGCCAGAACCAGCTCTCAGACACACCAGAAGCACGTGCCAGAGACGCCGGAAGCACCAGCTGAGCATGCCTGAGCCACCTGCTCGACTCGCAAGAAACACCTGTCGGACATGCCAAAATCACCTGCCGGGTACGCCAGAAACACTTGGCGGACGCTCCGGAATCACCTGTCAGGCGTGCCGGAACCACCTCTCAGACTTGCCAAAACCATGTTCTGGACACGCCGGTACAACCTGTCGAGTATGCCAAAACCAGCTGATCCACTCCCCAAAACCACCTAGTGGACACGCAAAAACCAAATGCCGGCAACGCCAGAACCACTCGGCAGACACTCCGGAATCACAGGCCAGGCATTCCGGAACCACCTCTCAGAGGTGCCAGAACCACATGCCGGACACTCCGGAATCACCTGCCGGGCATGCCGGAACCACCTCCCGGACATGCCGGAACCACCGGCTCGACTCGCCGTAACCATTGCCGGACATGCAAAATGACCTGCCGGCTACGCCAGAACCACTTGGCGAACACTCCGGAATCACCTGTCGGGTGTGCTGGAACCACCCCTCAGACTTGCCAGAACCATGTTCTGGACACGCCGGTACCACCTGCGGAGTTGCCGGAACCACCTGGTCCACTCCCCAGAACCACCTAGTGGACACGCCAGAATCACCTGCCGACTACGCCAGAACCACTCGGCAGACACTCCGGAACCACCTGCCTGGCATGCCGGAACCACTTCTCAGAGGTGCCAGAACCACATGCCGGAGACTCCGGTATCACCTGCCGGGCATGCCGGAACCACCTCTCAGAGGTGCCAGAACCACATGCCGGACACTCCGGAATCACCTGCCTGGAATGACGGAACCATCTCTCAGACGTGCCAGAACCATGTTCCGGAGACGCTGGTACCACCTGCCGAGCTCGCCGGAACCGCCTGCTGGACACGCCAAAATCACCTGCCAGCTACGCCAGAACCACACGGCAGACACTCCGGAATCACCTGCCGGGCTCTCTGGAACCACCTGCCGGTCACGCCAACATCACCTTTCAGCCACGCCAGAACCACTTGGTGGAAACTCTGGAAACACCTCTACGGCCGGCGGTAACCACCTCTAAGACGTGCCAGAAACATGTGCCTGAGATGCCGGAACCACTACCCGAACAGACCGAAAGCACCTGCCAGACCCGCCTGAACCCCCTGGCGAGCACGCCTGATCCACCTGCTCAACTAGCCGGAACCAACTTCCTGACATTCCAAAATCACCTGCCGGCTACGCCACAACCATTTGGTGAACTCTTCGGAATCACCTGCCGGGCTGGCTCCAGAACCACTCGGCAGACACTCCGGAACCACCTGCCGGGCATGCCGGAACCACCTCTCAGACATGCCGGAACCACATGCCAATGACACCGGAAGCACCTGCCGAGCACGCCAGAACCACCTGCTCGACTCGCCAAAACCACCTGCTGGACACGCCAAAATCACCTGCCGGCCACGCCACAACCATTTGGTAAACTCTTCGGAATCACCTGCCGGGCATGCCGGAACCACCTCTCAGAGGTGCCAGAACCACATGCCGGACACTCCCGAATCCCCTGCCGGGCATGCCGGAACCGCCTCTCAGACTTGCCAGAACCATGTTCCTTACACGCCGGTACCACCTGCCGAGTATGCCGGAACCAACTGATCCACTCCCCAGAACCACCTGCTGGACACGCCAGAATCACCTGCCGACTACGCCAGAACCACTCGGCAGACACTCCGGAACCACCTGCCGGGCATGCCGGAACCACCTCTCAGAGGTTCCAGAACCACTTGCCGAACACTCCAGAATCACCTGCCTGGCATGCCGGAACCACCTCTCAGAGGTGCCAGAACCACATGCCGGACACTGCCGAATCACCTGCCGGGCATGCCGGAACCATCTCTCAGACGTGCCAGAACCATGTTCCGGACACGCTGGTACCACCTGCTGAGCTCGCCGGAACCACCTGCTGGACACGCGAAAATCATGTGCCGGCTACGCCAGAACCACACGGCAGACACTCCGGAATCACCTGCCGGGCATGCCGGAACCACCTGCCGGACATGCCGGAACCACCGGCTCGACTCGCCGTAACCATTGCCGGACAAGCAAAATCACCTGCCAGCTACGCCAGAACCACACGGCAGACACTCCGGAATCACCTGCCGGGCTCTCTGGAACCACCTGCCGGTCACGCAACATCACCTTTCAGCCACGCCAGAACCACTTGGTGGAAACTCTGCAAACACCTCTACGGCCGGCGGTAACCACCTCTCAGACGTGCCAGAAACATGTGCCTGAGATGCCGGAACCACTACCCGAACAGACCGAAAGCACCTGCCAGACCCGCCTGAACCCCCTGGCGAGCACGCCTGATCCACCTGCTCAACTAGCCGGAACCAACTTCCTGACATTCCAAAATCACCTGCCGGCTACGCCACAACCATTTGGTGAACTCTTCGGAATCACCTGCCGGGCTGGCTCCAGAACCACTCGGCAGACACTCCGGAACCACCTGCCGGGCATGCCGGAACCACGTGCCGGACACGCCGGAACCACAGGCTCGACTCGTCGGAACCACCGCTGGACATGCAAAATGACCTGCCGGCTACGCCAGAACCGCTTGGCGAACACTCCGGAATCACCTGTCGGGCATGCCGGAACCGCCTCTTAGACTTGCCAGAACCATGTTCCGGACACTCTGGTACCACCTGCCGAGTATGCCGGAACCACCTGATCCACTCCCCACAACCACCAGCTGGACACGCCAGAATCACCTGCCGACGACGCCAGAACCACTCGGCAGACACTCCGGAACCACCTGCCGGGCATGCCGGAACCGCCTCTCAGAGGTGCCAGAACCACATGCCGGGCACTCCGGAATCACCTGCTTGGCATGACGGAACCATCTCTCAGACGTGCCAGAACCATGTTCCGGACACGCTGGTACCACCTGCCGAGCTCGCCGGAACCACCTGCTGGACACGCCAAAATCACCTGCCAGCTACACCAGAACCACACGGCAGACACTCCGGAATCACCTGCCGGGCATGGCGGAACCACCTCTAACACATGCCGGAACCACATGCCAATGACACCGGAAGCACCTGCCGAGCACGCCAGAACCACCTGCTGGACACGCCAAAATCACCTGCCGGCCACGCCACAACCATTTGGTGAATGCTTCGGAATCACCTGCCGGGCTGGCTGGAACCACCTGCCGGTCACGCCAACATCACCTGCCAGCTATGCCAGAACCTCTTGGCGGACACCATGGAAACACCTGTCGGGCCGGCCGGAACCACCTCTCAGACGTGCCAGAACCATGTGCCTGAGATGCCGGAACCACACCCCGAACAGACCGAAACCACCTGCCAGACCCACCTGAACCAAATGCCGAGCACGCCGGAACCACCTACTCGACTCGCTGGGACCACCTACCTGACACGCTAAAATCACCTGCCGGGTATGCCACAACCACTTGTTGGACACTCCGGAATCATCTGCCGGACATGCCAGAACCAGCTCTCAGACACACCACAACCACGTGCCTGACACGCCGGAAGCATCTGCTGAGCATGCCTGAGCCACCTGCTCGACTCGCAAGATACACCTGTCGGACATGCCAAAATCACCTGCCGGTTACGCCAGAATAACTTGGCGGACTCTCCGGAATCACCTGTCGGGCGTGCCGGAACCACCTCTCAGACCTGCCAGAACCACATGCCGGACACTCCAGAATCACCTCCCGGGCATGCTGGAACCACGTGCTGAACACGCCGGTACCTCCTGCCGAGTATGCCGGAACCAGCTGATCCACTCCCCAGAACCACCTAGTGGACACGCCAAAATCAACTGCCGGCTACGCCAGAACCACTCGGCAGACACTCCGGAGTCACAGGCCAGGCATTCCGGAACCACCTCTCAGAGGTGCCGGAACCAAATGCCGGAGTCTCCGGTATCACCTGCCAGGCAGGCCGGAACCACCTCTCAGAGGTGCCAGAACCACATTCCGGACACTCCGGAATCACCTGCCGGGCATGCCGGAACCACCTCTCAGAGGTGCCAGAACCATATGCCGGACACTCCGGAATCACCTGTCGGGCATGCCGGAACCATCTCTCAGACGTGCAAGAACCTTGTTCCGGACATGCTGGTACCACCTGCCGAGCTCGCCGGAACCACCTGCTGTACACGCCAAAATCACCTGCCAGCTACGCCAGAACCACAGGGCAGACACTCCGGAATCACCTGCCGGGCTGGCTGGAACCACCTGCCGGTCACCCCAACATCACATTTCAGCTACGCCAGAACCACTTGGCGGACACTCTGGAAACACCTCTCCGGCCGGCCGGAACCACGTCTCAGACGTGCCAGAACCATGTGCCTGAGATGCCGGAACCACTCCCCGAACAGACCGAAACCACCTGCCAGACCCGCCTGAACCCCCTGGCGAGCACGCCTGATCCACCTGCTCAACTAGCCGGAACCAACTTCCTGACACGCCAAAATCACCTGCCGGCTACGCCACAACCATTTGGTGAACTCTTCGGAATCACCTGCCGGGCTGGCTCCAGAACCACTCGGCAGACACTCCGGAACCACCTGCCGGGCATGCCGGAACCACCTCTCAGACATGCCGGAACCACATGCCAATGACACCGGAAGCACCTGCCGAGCACGCCAGAACCACCTGCTCGACTCGCCAAAACCACCTGCTGGACACGCCAAAATCACCTGCCGGCTACGCCACAACCATTTGGTGAACTCTTCGGAATCACCTGCCGGGCTTGCTGGAACCACCTGCTGGTCACGCCAACATCACCTGCCAGCTATGCCAGAACCACTTGGCGGACACCATGGAAACACCTGTCGGGCCGGCCGGAACCACCTCTCAGACGTGCCAGAACCATGAGCCTGAGATGGCGGAACCACTCCCCGAACAGACCGAAACCACCTGCCAGACCCGCCTGAAGCCCCTGGCAAGCACGCCTGATCCACCTGCTCAACTAGCTGGAACCAACTTCCTGACATGCCAAAATCACCTGCCAGGTATACCAGAACCACTTGGTGGACACTCCGGAATCATCTGCCGGACATGCCAGAACCAGCTCTGAGACACACCAGAACCACGTGCCAGAGACGCCGGAAGCACCAGCTGAGCATGCCTGAGCCACCTGCTCGACTCGCAAGATACACCTGTCGGACATGCCAAAATCACCTTCCGGGTACGCCAGAAACACTGGGCGGACGCTCCGGAATCACCTGTCGGGCGTGCCGGAACCACCTCTCAGACTTGCCAGAACCATGTTCTGGACACGCCGGTACCACCTGCCGAGTATGCCGGAACCAGCTGATCCACTCCCCAGAACCACCTAGTGGACACGCCAAAATCAACTGCCGGCTACGCCAGAACCACTCGGCAGACACTCCGGAATCACAGGCCAGGCATTCCGGAACCACCTCTCAGAGGTGCCAGAACCAAATGCCGGAGACTCCGGTATCACCTGCCGGGCATGCCGGAACCACCTCTCAGAGGTGCCAGAACCACATGCCGGACACTCCGGAATCACCTGCAGGGCATGCTGGAACCACGTGCTGGACATGCCGGAACCACCTGCCGGACATGCCGGAACCACCTGCCGGACATTCCGGAACCACCGGCTCGACTCGCCGGAACCATTGCCGGACATGCAAAATCACCTGCCGGCTACGCCAGAACCACTTGGCGAACACTCCGGTATCACCTGCCGGGCATGCTGGAACCACCTCTCAGAGCTGCCAGAACCACATGCCGGACACTCCGGAATCACCTGCCGGGCAGGCCGGAACCACCTGCCGGACATGCCGGAACCACCGGCTCGACTCGCCGGAACCATTGCCGGACATGCAAAATCACCTGCCGGCTACGCCAGAACCACTTGGCGAACACTCCGGAATCACCTGTCGGGCATGCCGGAACCAACTCTCAGACGTGCCAGAACCTCGTGACGGTCACGCCAGAACCACCTGCCGGACACGCCGGCACAACAGGCTCGAGTCGTCGGAACCACCGCTGGACATGCAAACTGACCTGCCGGCTACGCCAGAACGACTTGGCGAACACTCCGGAATCACCTGTCGGGCATGCCGGAACCGCCTCTCAGACTTGCCAGAACCATGTTCCGGACACGCTGGTACCACCTGCCGAGTATGCCGGAACCACGTGATCCACTCCCCAGAACCACCTAGTGGACACGCCAGAATCACCTGCCGACTACGCCAGAACCACTCGGCAGACACTCCGGAACCACCTGCCGGGGATGCCAGAACCGCCTCTCAGAGGTGCCAGAACCACATGCCGGACACTCCGGAATCACCTGCCGGGCATGCCGGAACCACCTCTCAGAGGTGTCAGAACCACATGCCGGACACTCCGGAATCACCTGCCTGGCATGACGGAACCATCTCTCAGACGTGCCAGAACCATGTTCCGGACACGCTGGTACCACCTGCCGAGCTCGCCGGAACCACCTGCTGGACACGCCAAAATCACCTGCCGGCTACGCCACAACCATTTGGTGAACGCTTCGGAATCACCAGCCGGGCTTGCTGCAACCACCTGCCGGTCACGCCAATATCACCTGCCAGCTATGCCAGAACCACTTGGCGGACACCATGGAAACACCTGTCGGGCCGGCCGGAACCACCTATCAGACGTGCCAGAACCATGTGCCTGAGATGCCGGAACCACACCCCGAACAGACCGAAACCACCTGCCAGACCCGCCTGAACCACCTGCCGAGCACGCTGGAACCGCCTACTCGACTCGCCGAAACCACCTACCTGACACGCTAAAATCACCTGACGGGTATGCCACAACCACTTGTTGGACACTCCGGAATCATCTGCCGGACATGCCAGAACCAGCTCTCAGACACACCAGAACCGCGTGCCAGACACGCCGGAAGCACCTGCTGAGCATGCCTGAGCCAAATGCTCGACTTGCAAGAAACACCTGCCAGACACGCCAAAATCACCTGCCGGGTACGCCAGAACCACGTGGCGGACACTCCGGAATCACCTGTCGGGCATGCCGGAACCAACTATCAGACGGACCAGAACCTCGTGCCGGTCACGCCAGAACCACCTGCCGGACAGACCGGAAACACCTGCTGGATACGCCGCAACCACCGGCTCGACTCGCCGGAACCACCGCCGGACATGCAAAATGACCTGCCGGCTACGCCAGAACCACTTGGCGAACACTCCGGAATCACCTGTCGGGCATGCCGGAACCACATCTCAGACTTGCCAGAACCATGCTCCGGACACGCCGGAACCACCTGCCGAGCTTGCCGGAACCACCTGCTGGACACGCCAAAATCACCTGCCTGCTACGCCAGAACCACTCGGCAGACACTCGGGAATCACATGCCACGCATTCCGGAACCACCTCTCAGAGGTGCCATAACGAAATGCCGGACACTCCGGTATCACCTGCCGGGCATGCCGGAACCACCTGCTGGACATGCCGGAACCACCGGCTCGACTCCCGTGAACCATTACCGGACATGCAAAATCACCTGCCGGCTACGCCAGAACCACTTGGCGAACACTCCGGAATCACCTGCCGGGCATGGCGGAGCCACCTCTCAGACATGCCGGAACCACATGCCAATGACACCAGAAGCACCTGCGCAGCACGCCAGAACCAACTGCTCGACTCGCCAAAACCACCTGCTGGACACGCCAAAATCACCTGCCGGCTACGCCAGAACCACTCGGCAGACACTCCGGAATCACCTGCCGGGCTGGCTGGAACCACCTGCCGGTCACGCCAACATCACCTTTCACCTACGCCAGAACCACTTGGCGGACACTCCGGAAACACCTGTCGGGCCGGCCGGAACCACCTCTCAGACGTGCCAGAACCATGTGCCTGAGATGCCGGAACCACTCCCCGAACAGACCGAAACCACCTGCCAGACCCGCCTGAACCCCCTGGCGAGCACGCCTGATCCACCTGCTCAACTAGCCGGAACCACCTTCCTGACACTCCAAAATCACCTGCCAGGTATCCCAGAACCACTTGGTGGTCACTCCGGAATCATCTGCCGGAGATGCCAGAACCAGCTCTCAGACACACCAGAACCACGTGCCAGAGACGCCGGAAGCACCAGCTGAGCATGCCTGAGCCACCTGCTCGACTCGCAAGATACACCTGTCGGACATGCCAAAATCACCTGCCGGTTATGCCAGAATAACTTGGCGGACTCTCCGGAATCGCCTGTCGGGCGTGCCGGAACCACCTCTCAGACTTGCCAGAACCACATGCCGGACACTCCAGAATCACCTCCCGGGCATGCTGGAACCACATGCTGGACATGCCGGAACCACCTGCCGGACATGCCGGAACCACCTGCCGGACATTCCGGAACCACAGGCTCGACTCGCCGGAACCATTGCCTGACATGCAAAATCACCTGCCGGCTACACCAGAACCACTTGGCGAACACTCCGCAATCACCTGCAGGGCATGGCGGAACCACCTCTCAGACATGCCGGAACCACATGCCAATGACACCGGAAGCACCTGCTGAGCACGCCAGGACAACCTGCTCGACTCGGCAAAACCACCCGCTGGACACGCCAAAATCACCTGCCAGCTACGCCAGAACCACTCGGCAGACACTCCGGAATCACCTGCCGGCCTGGCTGGAACCACCTGCCGGTCACGCCAACATCACCTTTCAGCTATGCCAGAACCACTTGGCGGACACTCCGGAAACACCTGTCGGGCCGGCCGGAACCACCTATCAGACGTGCCAGAATCATGTGCCTGAGATGCCGGAACCACTCCCCGTACACACCGAAACCATCTGCCAGACCTGCCTGAACCCGATGGCGAGCACGCCTGATCCACCTGCTCAACTAGCCGGAACCACCTTCCTGACACGCCAAAATCACCTGCCAGGTATACCAGAACCACTTGGTGGACTCTCCGGAATCATCTGCCGGACATGCCAGAACCAGCTCTCAGACAAACCACAACCACGTGCCAGAGACGCCGGAAGCACCAGCTGAGCATGCCTCAGCCACCTGCTCGACTCGCAAGAAACACCTGTCGGACATGCCAAAATCACCTGCCGGGTACGCCAGAAACACTTGGCGGACGCTCTGGAATCACCTGTCGGGCGTGCTGGAACCACCTCTCAGACTTGCCAGAACCATGTTCTGGACACGCCGGTACCACCTGCCGAGTATGCCGGAACCAGCTGATCCACTCCCCAGAACCACCTATTGGACAAGCCAAAATCAACTGCCGGCTACGCCGGAACCACCGGCTCGACTAGCCGGAACAACCGCCGGACATGCAAAATCACCTGCCGGCTACGGCAGAACCACTTGGCGAACACTCCGGAATCACCTTCCTGGCATGGCGGAGCCACCTCTCAGACATGCCGGAACCACATGCCAATGAAACCGGAAGCACCTGCCGAGCACGCCAGAACCACCTGCTTGACTCGCCAAAACCACCTGATGGACACGCCAAAATCACCTGCCGGCTACGCCACAACCATTTGGTGAACTCTTCGGAATCACCTGCCGGGCTGGCTGGAAACACCTGCCGGTCACGCCAAAATCACCTGCCAGCTATGCCAGAACCTCTTGGCGGACACCATGGAAACACCTGTCGGGCCGGCCGGAACCACCTCTCAGACGTGCCAGAACCATGTGCCTGAGATGCCGGAACCACACCCCGAACAGACCGAAACCACCTGCCAGACCCACCTGAACCAAATGCCGAGCACGCCGGAACCACCTACTCGACTCGCTGGAACCACCTACCTGACACGCTAAAATCACCTGCCGGGTATGCCACAACCACTTGTTGGACACTCCGGAATCATCTGCCGGACATGCCAGAACCAGCTCTCAGACACACCACAACCACGTGCCTGACACGCCGGAAGCACCTGCTGAGCATGCCTGAGCCACCTGCTCGACTCGCAAGATACACCTGTCGGACATGCCAAAATCACCTGCCGGTTACGCCAGAATAACTTGGCGGACTCTCCGGAATCACCTGTCAGGCGTGCCGGAACCACCTCTCAGACCTGCCAGAACCACATGCCGGACACTCCAGAATCACCTCCCGGGCATGCTGGAACCACGTGCTGAACACGCCGGTACCTCCTGCCGAGTATGCCGGAACCAGCTGATCCACTCCCCAGAACCACCTAGTGGACACGCCAAAATCAACTGCCGGCTACGCCAGAACCACTCGGCAGACACTCCGGAGTCACAGGCCAGGCATTCCGGAACCACCTCTCAGAGGTGCCAGAACCAAATGCCGGAGTCTCCGGTATCACCTGCCGGGCAGGCCGGAACCACCTCTCAGAGGTGCCAGAACCACATTCCGGACACTCCGGAATCACCTGCCGGGCATGCCGGAACCACCTCTCAGAGGTGCCAGAACCATATGCCGGACACTCCGGAATCACCTGCCGGGCATGCCGGAACCATCTCTCAGACGTGCAAGAACCTTGTTCCGGACATGCTGGTACCACCTGCCGAGCTCGCCGGAACCACCTGCTGTACACGCCAAAATCACCTGCCAGCTACGCCAGAACCACAGGGCAGACACTCCGGAATCACCTGCCGGGCTGGCTGGAACCACCTGCCGGTCACCCCAACATCACATTTCAGCTACGCCAGAACCACTTGGCGGACACTCTGGAAACACCTCTCCGGCCGGCCGGAACCACGTCTCAGACGTGCCAGAACCATGTGCCTGAGATGCCGGAACCACTCCCCGAACAGACCGAAACCACCTGCCAGACCCGCCTGAACCCCCTGGCGAGCACGCCTGATCCACCTGCTCAACTAGCCGGAACCAACTTCCTGACACGCCAAAATCACCTGCCGGCTACGCCACAACCATTTGGTGAACTCTTCGGAATCACCTGCCGGGCTGGCTCCAGAACCACTCGGCAGACACTCCGGAACCACCTGCCGGGCATGCCGGAACCACCTCTCAGACATGCCGGAACCACATGCCAATGACACCGGAAGCACCTGCCGAGCACGCCAGAACCACCTGCTCGACTCGCCAAAACCACCTGCTGGACACGCCAAAATCACCTGCCGGCTACGCCACAACCATTTGGTGAACTCTTCGGAATCACCTGCCGGGCTTGCTGGAACCACCTGCTGGTCACGCCAACATCACCTGCCAGCTATGCCAGAACCACTTGGCGGACACCATGGAAACACCTGTCGGGCCGGCCGGAACCACCTCTCAGAGGTGCCAGAACCAAATGCCGGAGACTCCGGTATCACCTGCCGGGCATGCCGGAACCACCTCTCAGAGGTGCCAGAACCACATGCCGGACACTCCGGAATCACCTGCAGGGCATGCTGGAACCACGTGCTGGACATGCCGGAACCACCTGCCGGACATGCCGGAACCACCTGCCGGACATTCCGGAACCACCGGCTCGACTCGCCGGAACCATTGCCGGACATGCAAAATCACCTGCCGGCTACGCCAGAACCACTTGGCGAACACTCCGGTATCACCTGCCGGGCATGCTGGAACCACCTCTCAGAGCTGCCAGAACCACATGCCGGACACTCCGGAATCACCTGCCGGGCAGGCCGGAACCACCTGCCGGACATGCCGGAACCACCGGCTCGACTCGCCGGAACCATTGCCGGACATGCAAAATCACCTGCCGGCTACGCCAGAACCACTTGGCGAACACTCCGGAATCACCTGTCGGGCATGCCGGAACCAACTCTCAGACGTGCCAGAACCTCGTGACGGTCACGCCAGAACCACCTGCCGGACACGCCGGCACAACAGGCTCGAGTCGTCGGAACCACCGCTGGACATGCAAACTGACCTGCCGGCTACGCCAGAACGACTTGGCGAACACTCCGGAATCACCTGTCGGGCATGCCGGAACCGCCTCTCAGACTTGCCAGAACCATGTTCCGGACACGCCGGTACCACCTGCCGAGTATGCCGGAACCACGTGATCCACTCCCCAGAATCACCTAGTGGACACGCCAGAATCACCTGCCGACTACGCCAGAACCACTCGGCAGACACTCCGGAACCACCTGCCGGGGATGCCAGAACCGCCTCTCAGAGGTGCCAGAACCACATGCCGGACACTCCGGAATCACCTGCCGGGCATGCCGGAACCACCTCTCAGAGGTGTCAGAACCACATGCCGGACACTCCGGAATCACCTGCCTGGCATGACGGAACCATCTCTCAGACGTGCCAGAACCATGTTCCGGACACGCTGGTACCACCAGCCGAGCTCGCCGGAACCACCTGCTGGACACGCCAAAATCACCTGCCGGCTACGCCACAACCATTTGGTGAACGCTTCGGAATCACCTGCCGGGCTTGCTGCAACCACCTGCCGGTCACGCCAACATCACCTGCCAGCTATGCCAGAACCACTTGGCGGACACCATGGAACCACCTGCCGAGCACGCCGGAACCGCCTACTCGACTCACCGGAACCACCTACCTGACACGCTAAAATCACCTGCCGGGTATGCCACAACCACTTGGGGGACACTCCGGAATCATCTGCCGGACATGCCAGAACCAGCTCTCAGACTCACCAGAAGCACGTGCCAGACACGCCGGAAGCACCTGCTGAGCATGCCTGAGCCAAATGCTCGACTTGCAAGAAACACCTGCCTCACACGCCAAAATCACCTGCCGGGTACGCCAGAACCACGTGGCGGACACTCTGGAATCACCTGTCGGGCATGCCGGAACCAACTCTCAGACGTGCCAGAACCTCGTGCCGGTCACGCCAGAACCACCTGCCGGACAGACCGGAAACACCTGCTGGATACGCCGCAACCACCGGCTCGACTCGCCGGAACCACCGCCGGACATGCAAAATGACCTGCCGGCTATGCCAGAACCACTTGGCGAACACTCCGGAATCACCTGTCGGGCCTGCCCGAAACACCTCTCAGACTTTCCAAAACCATGTTCCGAACACGCCGGTACCACCTGCTGAGTATGCCGGAACCACCTGATCCACTCCCCAGAACCACCTGCTGGATACGCCTGAATCACCTGCCGGCTACTCCAGAACCACTCGGCAGACACTCCGTAACCAACTGCCGGGCATGCCGGAACCACCTCTCAGAGGTGCCAGAACCACATGCCGGACACTCCGGAATCACCTGCCGGGCATGCCGGAAACATCTCTCAGACTTGCCAGAACCATGTTCCGGACATGCCGGAACCACCTGCCGAGCTTGCCGGAACCACCTGCTGGACACGCCAAAATCACCTGCCGGCTACGCCAGAACCACTCGGCAGACACTCGGGAATCACATGCCACGCATTCCGGAACCACCTCTCAGAGGTGCCAGAACCAAATGCCGGACACTCCGGAATCACCTGCCGGGCATGCCGGAACCACCTCTCAGAGGGGCCAGAACCACATGCCGGAGACTCCCGAATCAACTGCCGGGCATGCCGGAACCATCTGTGAGACGTGCCAGAACCATGTGCCTGAGATGCCGGAACCACGCCCCGAACAGACGAAACCACCTGCCAGACCGGCCTGAACCACCTGCCGAGCACGCCGGAACCACCTCCTCGACTCGCTGGAACCACCTACCTGACACGCTATAATCACCTGCCGGGTATGCCACAACCACTTGGTGGACACTCCGGAATCATCTGCCGGACATGCCAGAACCAGCTCTCAGACAAACCAGAACCACGTGCCAGACATGCCGGAAGCACCTGCTGAGCATGCCTGAGCCAAATGCTCGACTTGCAAGAAGCACCTGCCAGACACGCCAAAATCACCTGCCGGGTACGCCAGAACCATGTGGCGGACACTCCGGAATCACCTGCCGGGCATGCCGGAACCGCCTCTCAGACTTGCCAGAACCATGTTCCGGACACGCCGGTACCACCTGCCGAGTATGCCGGAACCACCTGATCCACTCCCCAGAACCACCTGCTGGACACGCCAGAATCACCTGCTGACTACGCCAGAACCACTCGGCAGACACTCCGGAACCACCTGCCGGGCATGCCGGAACCACCTCTCAGAGGTGCCAGAACCACATGCCGGACACTCCCGAATCACCTGCCGGGCATGCCGGAACCACCTCTCAGCCTTGCCAGAACCATGATCAGGACACGCCCGTACCACCTGCCGAGTATGCCGGAACCACCTGATCCACTCCCCAGAACCACCTGCAGGACACACCAGAATCACCTGCCGGCTACGCCACAACCATTTGGTGAACTCTTCGGAATCACCTGCCAGGCTGGCTGGAACCACCTGCTGGTCACCCCAACATCACCTGCCAGCTATGCCAGAACCACTTGGCGGACACCATGGAAACACCTGTCGGGCCGGCCGGAACCACCTCTCAGACGTGCCAGAACCATGAGCCTGAGATGCCGGAACCACTCCCCGAACAGACCGAAACCACCTGCCAGACCCGCCTGAAGCCCCTGGCAAGCACGCCTGAGCCACCTGCTCAACTAGCTTGAACCAACTTCCTGACACGCCAAAATCACCTGCCAGGTATACAAGAACCACTTGGTGGACACTCCGGAATCATCTGCCGGACATGCCAGAACCAGCTCTGAGACACACCAGAACCACGTGCCAGAGACGCCGGAAGCACCAGCTGAGCATGCCTGAGCCACCTGCTCGACTCGCAAGATACACCTGTCGGACATGCCAAAATCACCTGCCGGGTACGCCAGAAACACTGGGCGGACGCTCCTGAATCACCTGTCGGGCGTGCCGGAACCACCTCTCAGACTTGCCAGAACCATGTTCTGGACACGCCGGTACCACCTGCCGAGTATGCCGGAACCAGCTGATCCACTCCCCAGAACCACCTAGTTGTCACGCCAAAATCAACTGCCGGCTACGCCAGAACCACTCGGCAGACACTCCGGAATCACAGGCCAGGCATTCCGGAACCACCTCTCAGAGGTGCCAGAACCAAATGTCGGACACTCCGGTATCACCTGCCGGGCATGCCGGAACCACCTCTCAGAGGTGCCAACCACATGCCGGACACTCCGGAATCACCTGCAGGGCATGCTGGAACCACATGCTGGACATGCCGGAACCACCTGCCGGACATGCCGGAACCGCCTGCCGGACATTCCGGAACCACTGGCTCGACTCGCCGTAACCATTGCCGGACATGCAAAATCACCTGCCGGCTACGCCAGAACCACTTGGCGAACACTCCGGTATCACCTGTCGGGCATGCCGGAACCACCTCTCAGAGGTGCCAGAACCATATGCCGGACACTCCGGAATCACCTGCCGGGCATGCCGGAACCACCTGCCGGACATGCCGGAACCACATGCCAATGACACCGGAAGATCCTGCCGAGCAAGCCAGAACCACCTGCTCGACTCGCCAAAACCACCTGCTGGACACGCCAAAATCACCTGCCGGCTACGCCACAACCATTTGGTGAATGCTTCGGAATCACCTGCCGGGCTGGCTGGAACCACCTGCCGGTCACGCCAACATCACCTGCCAGCTATGCCAGAACCACTTGGCGGACACCATGGAAACACCTGTCGGGCCGGCCGGAACCACCTATCAGACGTGCCAGAACCATGTGCCTGAGATGCCGGAACCACACCCCGAACAGACCGAAACCACCTGCCAGACCCGCCTGAACCACCTGCCGAGCACGCCGGAACCGCCTACTCGACTCGCCGGAACCACCTACCTGACACGCTAAAATCACCTGCCGGGTATGCCACAACCACTTGGGGGACACTCCGGAATCATCTGCCGGACATGCCAGAACCAGCTCTCAGACTCACCAGAACCACGTGCCAGACACGCCGGAAGCACCTGCTGAGCATGCCTGAGCCAAATGCTCGACTTGCAAGAAACACCTGCCTCACACGCCAAAATCACCTGCCGGGTACGCCAGAACCACATGGCGGACACTCCGGAATCACCTGTCGGGCATGCCGGAACCCACTCTTAGACGTGCCAGAACCTCGTGCCGGTCACCCCAGAACCACCTGCCGGACAGACCGGAAACACCTGCTGGATACGCCGCAACCACCGGCTCGACTCGCCGGAACCACCGCCGGACATGCAAAATGACCTGCCGGCTATGCCAGAACCACTTGGCGAACACTCCGGAATCACCTGTCGGGCCTGCCCGAACCACCTCTCAGACTTGCCAAAACCATGTTCCGGACACGCCGGTACCACCTGCCGAGTATGCCGGAACCACCTGATCCACTCCCCAGAACCACCTGCTGGAAACGCCTGAATCACCTGCCGGCTACTCCTGAACCACTCGGCAGACACTCCGTAACCAACTGCCGGGCATGCCGGAACCACCTCTCAGAGGTGCCAGAACCACATGCCGGACACTCCGGTATCACCTGCCGGGCATGCCGGAACCATCTCTCAGACTTGCCAGAACCATGTTCCGGACATGCCGGAACCACCTGCCGAGCTTGCCGGAACCACCTGCTGGACACGCCAAAATCACCTGCCGGCTACGCCAGAACCACTCGGCAGACACTCGGGAATCACATGCCACGCATTCCGGAACCACCTCTCAGAGGTGCCAGAACCACATGCCGAACACTACGGAATCACCTGCCGGGCATGCCGGAACCACCTCTCAGAGGTGCCAGAACCACATGCCGGACACTCCCGAATCACCTGCCGGGCATGCCGGAACCATCTCTCAGACGTGCAAGAACCTTGTTCCGGACATGCTGGTACCACCTGCCGGGCTCGCCGGAACCACCTGCTGTACACGCCAAAATCACCTGCCAGCTACGCCAGAACCACACGGCAGACACTCCGGAATCACCTGCCGGGCTGGCTGGAACCACCTGCCGGTCACGCCAACATCACCTTTCAGCTACGCCAGAACCACTTGGCGGACACTCCGGAAACACCTCTCCGGCCGGCCGGAACCACCTCTCAGACGTGCCAGAACCATGTGCCTGAGATGCCGGAACCACTCCCCGAACAGACCGAAACCACCTGCCAGACCCGCCTGAACCCCCTGGCGATCACGCCTGATCCACCTGCTCAACTAGCCGGAACCAACTTCCTGACACGCCAAAATCACCTGCCAGGTATACAAGAACCACTTGGTGGACACTCCGGAATCATCTGCCGGACATGCCAGAACCAGCTCTCAGACACACCAGAAGCACGTGCCAGAGACGCCGGAAGCACCAGCAGAGCATGCCTGAGCCACCTGCTCGACTCGCAAGAAACAACTGTCGGACATGCCAAAATCACTTGCCGGGTACGCCAGAAACACTTGGCGGACGCTCCGGAATCACCTGTCGGGCGTGCCGGAACCACCTCTCAGACTTGCCAGAACGATGTTCTGGACACGCCGGTACCACCTGCCGAGTATGCCGGAACCAGCTGATCCACTCCCCAGAACCACCTAGTGGACACGCCAAAATCAACTGCCGGCTACGCCGGAACCACCGGCTCGACTCGCCGGAACCACCGCCGGACATGCAAAATGACCTGCCGGCTACGCCAGAAGCACTTGGCGAACACTCCGGAATCACCTGTCGGGCATGCCGGAACCGCCTCTCAGACTTGCCAGAACCATGTGCCTGAGATGCCGGAACCACACCCCGAACAGACCGAAACCACCTGCCAGACCCGCCTGAACCAACTGCCGAGCACGCCGGAACCGCCTACTCGACTCGCCGGAACCACCTACCTGACACGCTAAAATCACCTGCCGGGTATGCCACAACCACTTGGTGGACACTCCGGAATCATCTGCCGGACATGCCAGAACCAGCTCTCAGACACACCAGAACCACGTGCCAGACACGCCGGAAGCACCTGCTGAGCATGCCTGATCCAAATGCTCGACTTGCAAGAAACACCTGCCAGACACGCCAAAATCACCTGCCGGGTACGCCAGAACCACTCGGCAGACACTCCACAACCAACTGTCGGGTATGCCGGAACCACCTCTCAGAGGCGCCAGAACCACATGACGGACAATCCGGAATCACCTGCCGGGCATGCCGGAACCATCTCTCAGACGTGCCAGAACCATGTTCCGGACATGCCGGAACCACCTGCCGAGCTCGCCGGAACCACCTGCTGGACACGCCAAAATCACCTGCCGGCTACGCAGGAACCACTTGGCAGACACTCCGGAATCACATGCCGGGCATTCCGGAACCACCTGTCACAGGTGCCAGAACCAAATGCTGGACACTCCGGTATCATCTGCCGGGCATGCCGGAACCACCTCTCAGAGGTGCCAGAACCACATGCCGGACACTCCGGAATCACCTGCCGGGCATGCCGGAACCACCTCTCAGAGGTGCCAGAACCACATGCCGGACACTCCAGAATCACCTGCCGGGCATGCCGGAACCACCTCTCAGAGGTGCCAGAACCACATGCCGGACACTCCCGAATTACCTGCCGGGCATGCCGGAACCATCTCTCAGACGTGCCAGAACCATGATCCGGACACGCTGCTACCACCTGCCGAGCTCGCTGGAACCACCTGCTGGACACGCCAAAATCACCTGCCGGCTACGCCACAACCATTTGGTGAACTCTTCGGAATCACCTGCCGGGCTTGCTGGAACCACCTGCCGGTCACGCCAATATCACCTGCCAGCTATGCCAGAACCACTTGGCGGACACCATGGAATCACCTGTCGGGCATGCCGGAACCGCCTCTCAGACTTGCCAGAACCATGTTCCTTACACGCCGGTACCACCTGCCGAGTATGCCGGAACCAACTGATCCACTCCCCAGAACCACCTGCTGGACACGCCAGAATCACCTGCCGACTACGCCAGAACCACTCGGCAGCCACTCCGGAACCACCTGCCGGGCATGCCGGAACCAGCTCTCAGAGGTTCCGGAACCACTTGCCGAACACTCCAGAATCACCTGCCTGGCATGCCGGAACCACCTCTCAGAGGTGCCAGAACCACATGCCGGACACTCCCGAATCACCTGCCGGGCATGCCGGAACCATCTCTCAGACGTGCCAGAACCATGTTCCGGACACGCTGGTACCACCTGCCGAGCTCGCCGGAACCACCTGCTGGACACGCCAAAATCACCTGCCAGCTACGCCAGAACCACACGGCAGACACTCCGGAATCACCAGCCGGGCTGGCTGGAACCACCTGCCGGTCACGCCAATATCACCTGCCAGCTGTGCCAGAACCACTTGGCGGACACCATGGAAACACCTGTCGGGCGGGCCGGAACCACCTCTCAGACGTGCCAGAACCATGAGCCTGAGATGCCGGAACCACTCCCCGAACAGACCGAAACCACCTGCCAGACCCGCCTGAAGCCCCTGGCAAGCACGCCTGATCCACCTGCTCAACTAGCTGGAACCAACTTCCTGACACGCCAAAATCACCTGCCAGGTATACAAGAACCACTTGGTGGACACTCCGGAATCATCTGCCGGACATGCCAGAACCAGCACTCAGACACCCCAGAACCACGTGCCAGAGACGCCGGAAGCACCAGCTGAGCATGCCTGAGCCACCTGCTCGAATCGCAAGATACACCTGTCGGACATGCCAAAATCACCTGCCGGGTACGCCAGAAACACTGGGCGGACGCTCCGGAATCACCTGTCGGGCGTGCCGGAACCACCTCTCATACTTGCCAGAACCATGTTCTGGACACGCCGGTACCACCTGCCGAGTATGCCGGAACCAGCTGATCCACTCCCCAGAACCACCTAGTGGACACGCGAAAATCAACTGCCGGCTACGCCAGAACCACTTGGCAGACACTCCGGAATCACATGCCAGGCATTCCGGAACCACCTCTCAGAGGTGCCAGAACCAAATGCCGGATACTCCGGTACACCTGCCGGGCATGCCAGAACCACCTCTCAGAGGTGCCAGAACCACATGCCGGACACTCCGGAATCACCTGCAGGGCATGCTGGAACCACGTGCTGGACATGCCGGAACCACCTGCCGGACATGCCGGAACCACCTGCCGGACATTCCAGAATCACTGGCTCGACTCGCCGGAACCATTGCCGGACATGCAAAATCACCTGCCGGCTACGCCAGAACCACTTGGCGAACACTCCGGAATCACCTGCCGGGCATGGCGGAACCACCTCTCAGACATGCCGGAACCACATGCCAATGACACCGGAAGCACCTGCCTAGCACGCCAGAACCACCTGCTCGACTCGCCAAATCCAACTGCTGGACACGCCAACATCACCTGCCAGCTATGCCAGAACCACGTGGCGGACACCATGGAAACACCTTTCGGGCCGGCCGGAACCACCTCTCAGACGTGCCAGAACCATGTGCCTGAGATGCCGGAACCACACCCCGAACAGACCGAAACCACCTGCCAGACCCGCCTGAACCACCTGCCGAGCACGCCGGAACCGCCTACTCGACTCGCCGGAACCACCTACCTGACACGCTAAAATCACCTGCCGGGTATGCCACAACCACTTGGTGGACACTCCGGAATCATCTGCCGGACATGCCAGAACCAGCTCTCAGACACACCAGAACCACGTGCCAGACACGCCGGAAGCACCTGCTGAGCATGCCTGAGCCAAATGCTCGACTTGCAAGAAACACCTGCCTGACACGCCAAAATCACCTGCCGGGTACGCCAGAACCACGTGCCGGACACTCCGGAATCACCTGACGGGCATGCCGGAACCAACTCTCAGACTTGACAGAACCTCGTGCCGGTCACGCCAGAACCACTTGCCGGACAGACCGGAAACACCTGCATGATACGCCGCAACCACCGGCTCGACTCGCCGGAACCACCGCCGGACATGCAAAATGACCTGCCGGCTATGCCAGAACCACTTGGCGAACACTCCGGAATCACCTGTCTGGCCTGCCGGAACCACCTCTCAGACTTGCAAGAACCATGTTCCGGACACGCCGGTACCACCTGCCGAGTATGCCGGAACCACCTGATCCACTCCCCAGAACCACCTGCTGGATACGCCAAAATCACCTGCGAGCTACGCAGAACAACACGGCAGACACTCCGGAATCACCTGCCGGGCTGGCTGGAACCACCTGCCTGTCACGCCAACATCACCTTTCAGCTACGCCAGAACCAATTGGCGAACACTCCGGAAACACCTGTCCGGCCGGCCGGAACCACCTCTCAGACGTGCCAGAACCATGTGCCTGAGATGCCGGAACCACTCCCCGAACAGACCGAAACCACCTGCCAGACCCGCCTGAACCCCCTGGCGAGCACGCCTGATCCACCTGCTCAACTAGCCGGAACAACCTTCCTGACATGCCAAAATCACCTGCCGGCTACGCCACAACCATTTGGTGAACTCTTCGGAATCACCTGCCGGGCTGGCTCCAGAACCACTCGGCAGACACTCCGGAACCACCTGCCGGGCATGCCGGAACCACCTCTCAGACATGCCGGAACCACATGCCAATGACACCGGAAGCACCTGCCGAGCACGCCAGAACCACCTGCTCGACTCGCCAAAACCACCTGCTGGACACGCCAAAATCACCTGCCGGCTACGCCACAACCATATGCTGAACTCTTCGGAATCACCTGCCGGGCTTGCTGGAACCACCTGCCGGTCACGCCAACATCACCTGCCAGCTATGCCAGAACCACTTGGCGGACACCATGGAAACACCTGTCGGGCCGGCCGGAACCACCTCTCAGACGTGCCAGAACCATGTGCCTGAGATGCCGGAACCACTCCCCGAACAGACCGAAACCACCTGCCAGACCCGCCTGAACCACCTGGCGAGCACGCCTGATCCACCTGCTCAACTAGCCGGAACCAACGCCCTGACACGCCTAAATCACCTGCCAGGTATACAAGAACCACTTGTGGACACTCCGGAATCATCTGCCGGACATGCCAGAACCAGCTCTCAGACACACCAGAACCACGTGCCAGAGACGTCGGAAGCAACAGCTGAGCATGCCTGAGCCACCTGCTCGACTCGCAAGATACACCTGTCGGATGCCAAAATCACCTGCCGGGTACGCCAGAAATACTTGGCGGACGCTCCGGAATCACCTGTCGGGCGTGCCGGAACCTCCTCTCAGACTTGCCAGAACCATGTTCCGGACACGCAGGTACCACCTGCCGAATATGCCGGAAGCAGCTGATCCACTCCCCAGGACCACCTAGTGGACACGCCAAAATCAACTGCCGGCTACGCCAGAACCACTCTTCAGAAACTCCGGAATCACAGGCCAGGCATTCCGGAACCACCTCTCAGAGGTGCCAGAACCAGATGCCGGACACTCCGGAATCACCTGCCGGGCATGCTGGAACCACGTGCTGGACATTCCGGAACCACCTGCCGGACATGCCGGAACCACATTCGGGACATTCCGGAACCACCGGCTCGACTCGCCGGAACCATTGCCGGACATGCAAAATCACCTGCCGGCTACGCCAGAACCACTTGGCGAACACTCCGGTATCACATGCCGGGCATGCCGGAACCACCTCTCAGAGGTGCCAGAACCACATGCCGGACACTCCGGAATCACCTGCCGGGCATGCTGGAACCACATGCCGGACACTGCAGAATCACCTGCCGGGCATGCCGGAACCACCTCTCAGACTTGCCAGAACCAAGTTCCGGACACGCCGGTACCACCTGCCGAGTATGCCGGAACCACCTGATCCACTCCCCAAAACCACCTGCTGGATACGCCAGAATCACCTGCCGGCTACGCCACAACCACTCGGCAGACACTCCATAACCAACTGCCGGGCATGCCGGAACCACCTCTCAGAGGTGCCAGAACCACATGCCGGACACTCCGGAATCACCTGCCGGGCATGCCGGAACCATCTCTCAGACGTGCCAGAACCATGTCCCGGACATGCCGGAACCACCTGCCGAGCTCGCCAGAACCACCTGCTGGACACGCCAAAATCACCTGCCGGCTACGCCACAACCATTTGGTGAACGCTTCGGAATCACCTGCCGGGCTGGCTGGAACCACCTGCCGGTCACCCCAACATCACCTGCCAGCTATGCCAGAACCACTTGGCTGACACCATGGAAACACCTGTCGGGCCGGCCGGAACCACCTATCAGACGTGCCAGAACCATGTGCCTGAGATGCCGGAACCAGACCCCGAACAGACCGAAACCACCTGCCAGACCCGCCTGAACCACCTGGCGAGCACGCCGGAACCACCTACTCGACTCGCCGGAACCACCTACCTGACACGCTAAAATCACCTGCCGGGTATGCCACAACCACTTGGTGGACACTCCGGAATCATCTGCTGGACATGCCAGAACCAGCTCTCAGACACACCAGAACCGCGTGCTAGAAACGCCGGAAGCACCTGCTGAGCATGCCTGAGCCAAATGCTCGACTTGCAAGAAACACCTGCCTGACATGCCAAAATCACCTGCCAGGTACGCCAGAACCACGTGGCGGACACTCCGGAATCACCTGTCGGGCATGCCGGAACCAACTATCAGACGTACCAGAACTTCGTGCCGGTCACGCCACAACCACCTGCCGGACAGACCGGAAACACCTGCTGGGTACGCCGCAACCACCGGCTCGACTTGCCGGAACCACCGCCGGACATGCAAAATGACCTGCCGGCTATGCCAGAACCACTTGGCGAACACTCCGGAATGACCTGTCGGGCATGCCGGAACCACCTCTCAGACTTGCCAGAACCATGTTCCGGACACGCCGGTACGACCTGCCGAGTAGGCCAGAACCACCTGATCCACTCCCCAGAACCACCTGCTGGATACGCCTGAATCACCTGCCGGCTACTCCAGAACCACTCGCCAGACACTCCGTAACCAACTGCCGGGCATGCCGGAACCACCTCTCAGAGGTGCCAGAACCACATGCCGGACACTCCGGAATCACCTGCCGGGCATGCCGGAACCACCTCCCGGACATGCCGGAACCACCGGCTCGACTCGCCGTAACCATTGCCGGACATGCAAAATGACCTGCCGGCTACGCCAGAACCACTTGGCGAACACTCCGGAATCACCTGTCGGGCATGCCGGAACCACATCTCAGACTTGCCAGAACCATGCTCCGGACACGCCGGAACCACCTGCCGAGCTTGCCGGAACCACCTGCTGGACACGCCAAAATCACCTGCCTGCTACGCCAGAACCACTCGGCAGACACTCGGGAATCACATGCCACGCATTCCGGAACCACCTCTCAGAGGTGCCATAACGAAATGCCGGACACTCCGGTATCACCTGCCGGGCATGCCGGAACCAACTGCTGGACATGCCGGAACCACCGGCTCGACTCCCCGGAACCATTACCGGACATGCAAAATCACCTGCCGGCTACGCCAGAACCACTTGGCGAACACTCCGGAATCACCTGCCGGGCATGGCGGAGCCACCTCTCAGACATGCCGGAACCACATGCCAATGACACCAGAAGCACCTGCGCAGCACGCCAGAACCAACTGCTCGACTCGCCAAAACCACCTGCTGGACACGCCAAAATCACCTGCCGGCTACGCCAGAACCACTCGGCAGACACTCCGGAATCACCTGCCGGGCTGGCTGGAACCACCTGCCGGTCACGCCAACATCACCTTTCACCTACGCCAGAACCACTTGGCGGACACTCCGGAAACACCTGTCGGGCCGGCCGGAACCACCTCTCAGACGTGCCAGAACCATGTGCCTGAGATGCCGGAACCACTCCCCGAACAGACCGAAACCACCTGCCAGACCCGCCTGAACCCCCTGGCGAGCACGCCTGATCCACCTGCTCAACTAGCCGGAACCACCTTCCTGACACTCCAAAATCACCTGCCAGGTATCCCAGAACCACTTGGTGGTCACTCCGGAATCATCTGCCGGAGATGCAAGAACCAGCTCTCAGACACACCAGAACCACGTGCCAGAGACGCCGGAAGCACCAGCTGAGCATGCCTGAGCCACCTGCTCGACTCGCAAGATACACCTGTCGGACATGCCAAAATCACCTGCCGGTTATGCCAGAATAACTTGGCGGACTCTCCGGAATCGCCTGTCGGGCGTGCCGGAACCACCTTTCAGACTTGCCAGAACCACATGCCAGACACTCCAGAATCACCTCCCGGGCATGCTGGAACCACGTGCTGGACATGCCGGAACCACCTGCCGGACATGCCGGAACCACCTGCCGGACATTCCGGAACCACCGGCTCGACTCGCCGGAACCATTGCCTGACATGCAAAATCACCTGCCGGCTACACCAGAACCACTTGGCGAACACTCCGCAATCACCTGCAGGGCATGGCGGAACCACCTCTCAGACATGCCGGAACCACATGCCAATGACACCGGAAGCACCTGCTGAGCACGCCAGGACAACCTGCTCGACTCGGCAAAACCACCCGCTGGACACGCCAAAATCACCTGCCGGGTACGCCAGAAACACTTGGCGGACGCTCTGGAATCACCTGTCGGGCGTGCTGGAACCACCTCTC
This sequence comes from Equus caballus, assembly GCF_041296265.1. Taxonomy (NCBI): domain Eukaryota; kingdom Metazoa; phylum Chordata; class Mammalia; order Perissodactyla; family Equidae; genus Equus; species Equus caballus. Next base: position 7,013,057 of record NC_091697.1, read on the forward strand.
AGACTTGCCAGAACCATGTTCTGGACACGCCGGTACCACCTGCCGAGTATGCCGGAACCAGCTGATCCACTCCCCAGAACCACCTATTGGACAAGCCAAAATCAACTGCCGGCTACGCCGGAACCACCGGCTCGACTAGCCGGAACAACCGCCGGACATGCAAAATCACCTGCCGGCTACGGCAGAACCACTTGGCGAACACTCCGGAATCACCTTCCTGGCATGGCGGAGCCACCTCTCAGACATGCCGGAACCACATGCCAATGAAACCGGAAGCACCTGCCGAGCACGCCAGAACCACCTGCTTGACTCGCCAAAACCACCTGATGGACACGCCAAAATCACCTGCCGGCTACGCCACAACCATTTGGTGAACTCTTCGGAATCACCTGCCGGGCTGGCTGGAAACACCTGCCGGTCACGCCAAAATCACCTGCCAGCTATGCCAGAACCTCTTGGCGGACACCATGGAAACACCTGTCGGGCCGGCCGGAACCACCTCTCAGACGTGCCAGAACCATGTGCCTGAGATGCCGGAACCACACCCCGAACAGACCGAAACCACCTGCCAGACCCACCTGAACCAAATGCCGAGCACGCCGGAACCACCTACTCGACTCGCTGGAACCACCTACCTGACACGCTAAAATCACCTGCCGGGTATGCCACAACCACTTGTTGGACACTCCGGAATCATCTGCCGGACATGCCAGAACCAGCTCTCAGACACACCACAACCACGTGCCTGACACGCCGGAAGCACCTGCTGAGCATGCCTGAGCCACCTGCTCGACTCGCAAGATACACCTGTCGGACATGCCAAAATCACCTGCCGGTTACGCCAGAATAACTTGGCGGACTCTCCGGAATCACCTGTCGGGCGTGCCGGAACCACCTCTCAGACCTGCCAGAACCACATGCCGGACACTCCAGAATCACCTCCCGGGCATGCTGGAACCACGTGCTGAACACGCCGGTACCTCCTGCCGAGTATGCCGGAACCAGCTGATCCACTCCCCAGAACCACCTAGTGGACACGCCAAAATCAACTGCCGGCTACGCCAGAACCACTCGGCAGACACTCCGGAGTCACAGGCCAGGCATTCCGGAACCACCTCTCAGAGGTGCCAGAACCAAATGCCGGAGTCTCCGGTATCACCTGCCGGGAAGGCCGGAACCACCTCTCAGAGGTGCCAGAACCACATTCCGGACACTCCGGAATCACCTGCCGGGCATGCCGGGAACCACCTCTCAGAGGTGCCAGAACCATATGCCGGACACTCCGGAATCACCTGCCGGGCATGCCGGAACCATCTCTCAGACGTGCAAGAACCTTGTTCCGGACATGCTGGTACCACCTGCCGAGCTCGCCGGAACCACCTGCTGTACACGCCAAAATCACCTGCCAGCTACGCCAGAACCACAGGGCAGACACTCCGGAATCACCTGCCGGGCTGGCTGGAACCACCTGCCGGTCACCCCAACATCACATTTCAGCTACGCCAGAACCACTTGGCGGACACTCTGGAAACACCTCTCCGGCCGGCCGGAACCACGTCTCAGACGTGCCAGAACCATGTGCCTGAGATGCCGGAACCACTCCCCGAACAGACCGAAACCACCTGCCAGACCCGCCTGAACCCCCTGGCGAGCACGCCTGATCCACCTGCTCAACTAGCCGGAACCAACTTCCTGACACGCCAAAATCACCTGCCGGCTACGCCACAACCATTTGGTGAACTCTTCGGAATCACCTGCCGGGCTGGCTCCAGAACCACTCGGCAGACACTCCGGAACCACCTGCCGGGCATGCCGGAACCACCTCTCAGACATGCCGGAACCACATGCCAATGACACCGGAAGCACCTGCCGAGCACGCCAGAACCACCTGCTCGACTCGCCAAAACCACCTGCTGGACACGCCAAAATCACCTGCCGGCTACGCCACAACCATTTGGTGAACTCTTCGGAATCACCTGCCGGGCTTGCTGGAACCACCTGCTGGTCACGCCAACATCACCTGCCAGCTATGCCAGAACCACTTGGCGGACACCATGGAAACACCTGTCGGGCCGGCCGGAACCACCTCTCAGACGTGCCAGAACCATGAGCCTGAGATGGCGGAACCACTCCCCGAACAGACCGAAACCACCTGCCAGACCCGCCTGAAGCCCCTGGCAAGCACGCCTGATCCACCTGCTCAACTAGCTGGAACCAACTTCCTGACATGCCAAAATCACCTGCCAGGTATACCAGAACCACTTGGTGGACACTCCGGAATCATCTGCCGGTCATGCCAGAACCAGCTCTGAGACACACCAGAACCACGTGCCAGAGACGCCGGAAGCACCAGCTGAGCATGCCTGAGCCACCTGCTCGACTCGCAAGATACACCTGTCGGACATGCCAAAATCACCTTCCGGGTACGCCAGAAACACTGGGCGGACGCTCCGGAATCACCTGTCGGGCGTGCCGGAACCACCTCTCAGACTTGCCAGAACCATGTTCTGGACACGCCGGTACCACCTGCCGAGTATGCCGGAACCAGCTGATCCACTCCCCAGAACCACCTAGTGGACACGCCAAAATCAACTGCCGGCTACGCCAGAACCACTCGGCAGACACTCCGGAATCACAGGCCAGGCATTCCGGAACCACCTCTCAGAGGTGCCAGAACCAAATGCCGGAGTCTCCGGTATCACCTGCCGGGCATGCCGGAACCACCTCTCAGAGGTGCCAGAACCACATGCCGGACACTCCGGAATCACCTGCAGGGCATGCTGGAACCACGTGCTGGACATGCCGGAACCACCTGCCGGACATGCCGGAACCACCTGCCGGACATTCCGGAACCACCGGCTCGACTCGCCGGAACCATTGCCGGACATGCAAAATCACCTGCCGGCTACGCCAGAACCACTTGGCGAACACTCCGGTATCACCTGCCGGGCATGCTGGAACCACCTCTCAGAGCTGCCAGAACCACATGCCGGACACTCCGGAATCACCTGCCGGGCAGGCCGGAACCACCTGCCGGACATGCCGGAACCACCGGCTCGACTCGCCGGAACCATTGCCGGACATGCAAAATCACCTGCCGGCTACGCCAGAACCACTTGGCGAACACTCCGGAATCACCTGTCGGGCATGCCGGAACCAACTCTCAGACGTGCCAGAACCTCGTGACGGTCACGCCAGAACCACCTGCCGGACACGCCGGCACAACAGGCTCGAGTCGTCGGAACCACCGCTGGACATGCAAACTGACCTGCCGGCTACGCCAGAACGACTTGGCGAACACTCCGGAATCACCTGTCGGGCATGCCGGAACCGCCTCTCAGACTTGCCAGAACCATGTTCCGGACACGCCGGTACCACCTGCCGAGTATGCCGGAACCACGTGATCCACTCCCCAGAACCACCTAGTGGACACGCCAGAATCACCTGCCGACTACGCCAGAACCACTCGGCAGACACTCCGGAACCACCTGCCGGGGATGCCAGAACCGCCTCTCAGAGGTGCCAGAACCACATGCCGGACACTCCGGAATCACCTGCCGGGCATGCCGGAACCACCTCTCAGAGGTGTCAGAACCACATGCCAGACACTCCGGAATCACCTGCCTGGCATGACGGAACCATCTCTCAGACGTGCCAGAACCATGTTCCGGACACGCTGGTACCACCAGCCGAGCTCGCCGGAACCACCTGCTGGACACGCCAAAATCACCTGCCGGCTACGCCACAACCATTTGGTGAACGCTTCGGAATCACCTGCCGGACTTGCTGCAACCACCTGCCGGTCACGCCAACATCACCTGCCAGCTATGCCAGAACCACTTGGCGGACACCATGGAACCACCTGCCGAGCACGCCGGAACCGCCTACTCGACTCACCGGAACCACCTACCTGACACGCTAAAATCACCTGCCGGGTATGCCACGACCACTTGGGGGACACTCCGGAATCATCTGCCGGACATGCCAGAACCAGCTCTCAGACTCACCAGAACCACGTGCCAGACACGCCGGAAGCACCTGCTGAGCATGCCTGAGCCAAATGCTCGACTTGCAAGAAACACCTGCCTGACACGCCAAAATCACCTGCCGGGTACGCCAGAACCACATGGCGGACACTCCGGAATCACCTGTCGGGCATGCCGGAACCCACTCTCAGACGTGCCAGAACCTCGTGCCGGTCACCCCAGAACCACCTGCCGGACAGACCGGAAACACCTGCTGGATACGCCGCAACCACCGGCTATACTCGCCGGAACCACCGCCGGACATGCAAAATGACCTGCCGGCTATGCCAGAACCACTTGGCGAACACTCCGGAATCACCTGTCGGGCCTGCCCGAACCACCTCTCAGACTTGCCAAAACCATGTTCCAGACACGCCGGTACCACCTGCCGAGTATGCCGGAACCACCTGATCCACTCCCCAGAACCACCTGCTGGATACGCCTGAATCACCTGCCGGCTACTCCAGAACCACTCGGCAGACACTCCGTAACCAACTGCCGGGCATGCCGGAACCACCTCTCAGAGGTGCCAGAACCACATGCCGGACACTCCAGAATCACCTGCCGGGCTGGCTGGAACCACCTGCCGGTCACCCCAACATCACCTTTCACCTACGCCAGAACCACTTGGCAGACACTCCGGAAACACCTGTCGGGCCGGCAGCAACCACCTCTCAGACGTGCCAGAACCATGTGCCTGAGATGCCGGAACCACTCCCCGAACAGACCGAAACCACCTGCCAGACCCGCCTGAACCACCTGCCGAGCACGCCGGAACCACCGGCTCAACTCGCCGGAACCACCGCCGGACATGCAAAATGACCTGCCGGCTACGCCAGAACCACTTGGCGAACACTCCGGAATCACCTGTCAAGCATGCCGGAACCGCCTCTCAGACTTGCCAGAACCATGTTCCTTACACGCCGGTACCACCTGCCGAGTATGCCGGAACCAACTGATCCACTCCCCAGAACCACCTGCCGGTCACGCCAATATCACCTGCCAGCTGTGCCAGAACCACTTGGCGGACACCATGGAAACACCTGTCGGGCCGGCCGGAACCACCTCTCAGACGTGCCAGAACCATGAGACTGAGATGGCGGAACCACTCCCCGAACAGACCGAAACCACCTGCCAGACCCGCCTGAAGCCCCTGGCAAGCATGCCTGATCCACCTGCTCAACTAGCCGGAACCAACTTCCTGACACGCCAAAATCACCTGGCAGGTATACCAGAACCACTTGGTGGACACTCCGGAATCATCTGCCGGACATGCCAGAACCAGCTCTCAGACACACCAAGACCACGTGCCAGAGACGCCGGAAGCACTAGCTGAGCATGCCTGAGCCACCTGCTCGACTCGCAAGATACGCCTGCCTGACACGCCAAAATCACCTGCCGGGTACGCCAGAACCACGTGGCGGACACTCCGGAATCACCTGTCGGGCATGCCGGAACCACCTCTCAGACGTGCCAGAACCTCGTGCCGGTCGCGCCAGAACCACCCGCCGGACAGACCGGAAACACCTGCTGGATACGCCACAACCACCGGCTCGACTCGCCGGAACCACCGCCGGACATGCAAAATGACCTGCCGGCTATGCCAGAACCACTTGGCGAACACTCCGGAATCACCTGTCGGGCCTGCCGGAACCACCTCTCAGACTTGCCAGAACCATGTTCCGGACACGCCGGTACCACCTGCCGAGTATGCCAGAACCACCTGATCCACTCCCCAGAACCACCTGCTGGATACGCCAGAATCACCTGCCGGCTACTCCAGAACCACTTGGCAGACACTCCGTAACCAACCGCCGGGCATGCCGGAACCACCTCTCAGAGGTGCCAGAACCGCATGCCGGACACTCCGGAATCACCTGCCGGGCATGCCGGAACCACCTGATCCTCTCCACAGAACCACCTGCTGGACACGCCAGAATCACCTGCCGACTACGCCAGAACCACTCGGCAGACACTCCGGAACCACCTGCGGGGCATGCCAGAACCACCTCTAAGAGGTGCCAGAACCACATGCCGGACACTCCGGAATCACATGCCGGGCTTGCCGGAACCATCTCTCAGATGTGCCAGAACCATGTTCCGGACACGCCGGTACCACCTGCCGAGCTCGCCGGAACCACCTGCTGGACTCGCCAAAATCACGTGCCGGCTACGCCAGAACCACTCGGCAGACACTCCGGAATCACCTGCCGGGCTGGCTGGAACCACCTGCTGGTCACGCCAACATCACCTTTCAGCTACGCCAGAACCACTTGGCGGAAACTCCGGAATCACCTGTCGGGCCGGCCACAACCACCTCTCAGACGTGCCAGAACCATGTGCCTGAGATGCCGGAACCACACCCCGAACAGACGAAACCACTTGCCAGACCCGCCTGAACCACCTTCCGAGCACGCCGGAACCACCGACTCGACTCGACGGAACCACCTACCTGACACGCTAAAATCACCTGCCGGGTATGCCACAACCACTTGGTGGACACTCCGGAATCATCTGCCGGAAATGCCAGAACCAGCTCTCAGACTCACCAGAACCACGTGCCAGACACGCCGGAAGCACCTGCTGAGCATGCCTGAGCCAAATGCTCGACTTGCAAGAAACACCTGCCAGACACGCCAAAATCACCTGCCGGGTACGCCAGAACCACGTGGCGGACACTCCGGAATCACCTGTCTGGCATGCCGGTACCGCCTCTCAGACTTGCCAGAACCATGTTCCGGACACGCCGGTACCACCTGCTGAGTATGCCGGAACCACCTGATCCACTCCCCAGAACCACCTGCTGGACGCGCCAGAATCACCTGCCGACTACGCCAGAACCACTCGGCAGCCACTCCGGAACCACCTGCCGGGCATGCCATACCCACATCTCAGAGGTGCCAGAACCCCATGCCGAACACTCCGGAATCACCTGCCGGGCATGCCGGGAACCACCTCTCAGAGGTGCCAGAACCACATGCCGGACACTCCCGAATCAACTGCCGGGCATGCCGGAACCATCTCTCAGACGTGCAAGAACCTTGTTCCGGACATGCTGGTACCACCTGCCGAGCTCGCCGGAACCACCTGCTGGACACGCCAAAATCACCTGCCAGCTACGCCAGAACCACACGGCAGACACTCCGGAATCACCTGCCGGGCTGGCTGGAACCACCTGCCGGTCATGCCAACATCACCTTTCAGCTACGCCAGAACCACTTGGCGGACACTCCGGAAACACCTCTCCGGCCGGCCGGAACCACCTCTCAGACGTGCCAGAACCATGTGCCTGAGATGCCGGAACCACTCCCCGAAAAGACCGAAACCACCTGCCAGACCCGCCTGAACCCCCTGGCGAGCACGCCTGATCCACCTGCTCAACTAGCAGGAACCAACTTCCTGACATTCCAAAATCACCTGCCAGCTACGCCACAACCATTTGGTGAACTCTTCGGAATCACCTGCCGGGCTGGCTCCAGAACCACTCGGCAGACACTCCGGAACCACCTGCCGGGCATGCCGGAACCACCTCTCAGACATGGCGGAACCACATGCCAATGACACCGGAAGCACCTGCCGAGCACGCCAGAACCACCTGCTCGACTCGCCAAAACCACCTGCTGGACACGCCAAAATCACCTGCCGGCTACGCCACAGCCATTTGGTGAACTCTTCGGAATCACCTGCTGGGCTTGCTGGAACCACCTGCCGGTCACGCCAATATCACCTGCCAGCTATGCCAGAACCACTTGGCGGACACCATGGAATCACCTGTCGGGCATGCCGGAACCGCCTCTCAGACTTGCCAGAACCATGTTCCTTACACGCCGGTACCACCTGCCGAGTATGCCGGATCCAACTGATCCACTCCCCAGAACCACCTGCTGGACACGCCAGAATCACCTACCGACTACGCCAGAAGCACTCGGCAGACACTCCGGAACCACCTGCCGGGCATGCCGGAACCACCTCTCAGAGGTTCCGGAACCACTTGCCGAACACTCCAGAATCACCTGCCTGGCATGCCGGAACCACCTCTCAGAGGTGCCAGAACCACATGCCGGACACTCCCGAATCACCTGCCGGGCATGTTGGAACCATCTCTCAGACGTGCCAGAACCATGTTCCGGACACGCTGGTACCACCTGCAGAGCTCGCCGGAACCGCCTGCTGGACACGCCAAAATCACCTGCCAGCTACGCCAGAACCACACGGCAGACACTCCGGAATCACCTGCCGGGCTGGTTGGAACCACCTGCCGGTCACGCCAATATCACCTGCCAGCTGTGCCAGAACCACTTGGCGGACACCATGGAAACACCTGTCGGGCCGGCCGGAACCACCTCTCAGACGTGCCAGAAACATGAGCCTGAGATGCCGGAACCACTCCCCGAACAGACCGAAACCACCTGCCAGACCCGCCTGAAGCCCCTGGCAAGCACGCCTGATCCACCTGCTCAACTAGCTGGAACCAACTTCCTGACACGCCAAAATCACCTGCCAGGTATAGCAGAACCACTTGGTGGACACTCCGGAATCATCTGCCGGACATGCCAGAACCAGCTCTCAGACACACCAGAACCACGTGCCAGAGACGCCGGAAGCAGCAGCTGAGCATGCCTGAGCCACCTGCTCGACTCGCAAGATACACCTGTCGGACATGCCAAAATCACCTGCCGGGTACGCCAGAAACACTGGGCGGACGCTCCGGAATCCACTGTCGGGCATGCCGGAACCAACTCTCACACGTGCCAGAACCTCGTGCCGGTCACGCCAGAACCACCTGCCGAGTATGCTGGAACCACCTGATCCTCTCCCCAGAACCACCTGCTGGACACGCCAGAATCACCTGCCGGCTACGCCAAAACCACTCGGCAGACACTCCGGAATCACCTGTCGGGCATGCAAAATGACCTGCCTCTCAGACATGCCGGAACCACATGCCAATGACTCCGGAAGAACCTGCCGAGCAAGCCAGAACCACCTGTTCGACTCGCCAAAACCACCTGCTGGACACGCCAAAATCACATGGCGGGTACGCCAGAACCACGTGGCGGACACTCCGGAATCACCTGTCGGGCATGCCGGAACCAACTCTCAGACGTGCCAGAACCTCGTGCCGGTCACGCCAGAACCACCTGCCGGACAGACCGGAAACACCTGCTGGACACGCCGGAACCACCGGCTCGACTCGCCGGAACCACCGCCGGACATGCAAAATGACCTGCCGGCTACGCCAGAACCACTTGGCGAACACTCTGGAATCACCTGTCGGGCATGCCGGAACCACCTCTCAGACTTGCCAGAACCAAGTTCCGGACACGCCGGTACCACCTGCCGAGTATGCCGGAAACACCTGATCCACTCCCCAAAACCACCTGCTGGATACGCCAGAATCACCTGCCGGCTACGCCAGAACCACTCGGCAGAGACTCCATAACCAACTGCCGGGCATGCCGGAACCACCTCTCAGAGGTGCCAGAACCACATGACGGACACTCCGGAATCACCTGCCGGGCATGACGGAACCATCTGTCAGACGTGGCAGAACCATGTCCCGGACATGCCGGAACCACCTGCCGAGCTCGCCGGAACCACCTGCTGGACACGCCAAAATCACCTGCCGGCTATGCCAGAACCACTCGGCAGACACTCCGGAATCACATGCCGGGCATTCCGGAACCACCTCTCACAGGTGCCAGAACCAAATTCTGGGCACTCCGGTATCACTTGCCGGGCATGCCGGAACCACCTCTCAGAGGTGCCAGAACCACATGCCGGACACTCCGGAATCACCTGCCGGGCATGCCGGAACCACCTCTCAGAGGTGCCAGAACCACATGACGGACACTCCGGAATCACCTGCCGGGCATGACGGAACCATCTGTCAGACGTGGCAGAACCATGTCCCGGACATGCCGGAACCACCTGCCGAGCTCGCCGGAACCACCTGCTGGACACGCCAAAATCACCTGCCGGCTATGCCAGAACCACTCGGCAGACACTCCGGAATCACATGCCGGGCATTCCGGAACCACCTCTCACAGGTGCCAGAACCAAATGCTGGGCACTCCGGTATCACTTGCCGGGCATGCCGGAACCACCTCTCAGAGGTGCCAGAACCACATGCCGGACACTCCGGAATCACCTGCCGGGCATGCCGGAACCACCTCTCAGAGGTGCCAGAACCACATTCCGGACACTCCGGAATCATCTGCCGGACATGCCAGAACCAGCTCTCAGACACACCAGAAGCACGTGCCAGAGACGCCGGAAGCACCAGCTGAGCATGCCTGAGCCACCTGCTCGACTCGCAAGAAACACCTGTCGGACATGCCAAAATCACCTGCCGGGTACGCCAGAAACACTTGGCGGACGCTCCGGAATCACCTGTCAGGCGTGCCGGAACCACCTCTCAGACTTGCCAAAACCATGTTCTGGACACGCCGGTACAACCTGTCGAGTATGCCAGAACCAGCTGAACCACTCCCCAAAACAACCTAGTGGACACGCAAAAACCAAATGCCGGCAACGCCAGAACCACTCGGCAGACACTCCGGAATCACAGGCCAGGCATTCCGGAACCACCTCTCAGAGGTGCCAGAACCAAATGTCGGACACTCCGGTATCACCTGCCGGGCATGCTGGAACCACCTCTCAGAGGTGCCAGAACCACATGCCGGACACTCCGGAATCACCTGCAGGGAATGCTGGAACCACATGCTGGACATGCCGGAACCACCTGCCGGACATGCCGGAACCACCTGCCGGACATTCCGGAACCACCGGCTCGACTCGCCGGAACCAGTGCCGGACATGCAAAATCACCTGCTGGCTACGGCAGAACCACTTGGCGAACACTCCGGTATCACATGCAGGGCATGCCGGAACCAACTCTCAGAGGTGCCAGAACCACATGCCGGACACTCCGGAATCACTTGCCGGGCATGCCGGAACCACCTGCCGGACATGCCGGAACCACATGCCGGACATGCCGGAACCACCGGCTCGACTCGCCGGAACCATTGCCGGACATGCAAAATCACCTGCCGGCTACGACAGAACCACTTGGCGAACACTCCGGAATCACCTGCCGGGCATGGCGGAACCACCTCTAAGACATGCCGGCACCACATGCCAATGACACCGGAAGCACCTGCCGAGCAAGCCAGTACCACCTGCTCGACTCGCCAAAACCACCTGCTGGACACACCAAAATCACCTGCCGGCTACGCCACAACCATTTGGTGAACGCTTCGGAATCACCTGCCTGGCTTGCTGGAACCACCTGCCGGTCACGCCAACATCACCTGCCAGCTATGCCAGAACCACTTGGCGGACACCATGGAAACACCTGTCGTGCCGGCCGGAACCACCTATCAGACGTGCCAGAACCATGTGCCTGAGATGCCGGAACCACACTCCGAACAGACCGAAACCACCTGCCAGACCCGCCTGAACCACCTGCCGAGCACGCCGGAACCGCCTACTCGACTATCCGGAAACACCTACCTGACACGCTAAAATCACCTGCCGGGTATGCCACAACCACTTGGTGGACACTCCGGAATCATCTGCCGGACATGCCAGAACCAGCTCTCAGACTCACCAGAACCACGTGCCAGACACGCCGGAAGCACCTGCTGAGCATGCCTGAGCCAAATGCTCGACTTGCAAGAAACACCTGCCTGACACGTCAAAATCACCTGCCGGGTACGCCACAACCACGTGGCGGACACTCCGGAATCACCTGTCGGGCATGCCGGAACCAACTCTCAGACGTGCCACAACCTCATGCCGGTCACGCCAGAACCACCTGCCGGACAGACCGGAATCACCTGCTGGATACGCCGCAACCACCGGCTCGACTCGCCGGAACCACCGCCGGACATGCAAAATGACCTGCCGGCTATGCCAGAACCACTTGGCGAACACTCCGGAATCACCTGTCGGGCCTGCCCGAACCACCTCTCAGACTTGCCAAAACCATGTTCCGGACACGCCGGTACCACCTGCCGAGTATGCCGGAACCACCTGATCCACTCCCCAGAACCACCTGCTGGATACGCCAGAATCACCTGCCGGCTACTCCAGGACCACTTGGCAGACACTCCGTAACCAACTGCCGGGCATGCCGGAACCACCTCTCAGAGGTGCCAGAACCGCATGCCGGACACTCCGGAATCACCTGCCGGGCATCCCGGAACCACCTCTCCGAGGTGCCAGAACGACATGCCGGACACTCCCGAATCACCTGCCGGGCATGCCGGAACCATCTGTCAGACGTGCCAGAACCATGTGCCTGAGATGCCGGAACCACACCCCGAACAGACGAAACCAACTGCCAGACCCGCCTGAACCACCTGCCGAGCACGCAGGAACCACCTACTCGACTCGCTGGAACCACCTACCTGACACGCTAAAATCACCTGCCGGGTATGCCACAACCACTTGGTGGACACTCCGGAATCATCTGCCGGACATGCCAGAACCAGCTCTCAGACAAACCAGAACCACGTGCCAGACATGCCGGAAGCACCTGCTGAGCATGCCTGAGCCAAATGCTCGACTTGCAAGAAGCACCTGCCAGACACGCCAAAACCACCTGCCGGGTACGCCAGAACCATGTGGCGGACACTCCGGAATCACCTTTCGGGCATGCCGGAACCGCCTCTCAGACTTGCCAGAACCATGTTCCGGACACGCCGGTACCACCTGCCGAGTATGCCGGAACCACCTGATCCACTCCCCAGAACCACCTGCTGGACATGCCAGAATCACCTGCCGACTACGCCAGAACCACTCGGCAGACGCTCCGGAACCACCTGCCGGGCATGCCGGAACAACCTCTCAGAGATGCCAGAACCACATGCGAACACTCCGGAATCACCTGCCGGGCATGCCGGAACCACCTCTCAGAGGTGCCAGAACCACATGCCGGACACTCCCGAATCACCTGCCGGGCATGCCGGAACCATCTCTCAGACGTGCAAGAACCTTGTTCCGGACATGCTGGTACCACCTGCCGAGCTCGCCGGAACCACCTGCTGTACACGCCAGAATCACCTGCCGGCTACGCCAGAACCACTCGCCAGACACTCCGGAACCACCTGCCGGGCATGCCGGAACCACCTCTCAGACATGCCGGAACCACATGCCAATGACACCGGAAGCACCGGCCAAGCACGCCAGAACCACCTGCTCGACTCGCCAAAACCACCTGCTGGACACGCCAAAATCACCTGCCGGCAATGCCACAACCATTTGGTGAACTCTTCGGAATCACCTGCCGGGCTTGCTGGAACCACCTGCCGGTCATGCCAACATCACCTGCCAGCTATGGCAGAACCACTTGGCGGACACCATGGAAACACCTGTCGGGCCGGACGGAACCACCTATCAGACGTGCCAGAACCATGTGCCTGAGATGCCGGAACCACACCCCGAACAGACCGAAACCACCTGCCAGACCCGCCTGAACCACCTGCCGAGCACGCCGGAACCACCTTCTCGACTCGCTGCAACCACCTACCTGACACGCTAAAATCACCTGCCGGGTATGCCACAACCACTTGGTGGACACTCCGGAATCATCTGCCTGACATGCCAGAACCAGCTCTCAGACACACCAGAACCACGTGCCAGACACGCCGGAAGCACCTGCTGAGCATGCCTGAGCCACCTGCTCGACTCGCAAGATACACCTGTCGGACATGCCAAAATCACCTGCCGGGTACGCCAGAAACACTGGGCGGACGCTCCAGAACCACCTCTCAGACGTGCCAGAACCATGTGCCTGAGATGCCGCAACCACGCCCCAAACAGACCGAAACCACCTGCCAGACCCGCCTGAACCCCCTGGCGAGCACGCCTGATCCACATGCTCAACTAGCCGGAACCAACTTCATGACACGCCAAAATCACCTGCCGGCTACGCCACAACCATTTGGTGAACTCTTCGGAATCACATGCCGGGCTGGCTCCAGAACCACTCGGCAGACACTCCGGAACCACCTGCCGGGCATGCCGGAACCACCTCTCAGACATGCCGGAACCACATGCCAATGGCACCGGAAGCACTTGCCGAGCACGCCAGAACCACCTGCTCGACTCGCCAAAACCACCTGCTGGACACACCAAAATCACCTGCCGGCTACGCCACAACCATTTGGTGAACACTTCGGAATCACCTGCCGGGCTTGCTGGAACCACCTGCCGGTAAAGCCAATATCACCTACCAGCTATGCCAGAACCACTTGGCGGACACCATGGAAACACCTGTCGGGCCGGCCGGAACCACCTCTCAGACGTGCCAGAACCATGTGCCTGAGATGCCGGAACCACTCCCCGAACAGACCGAAACCACCTGCCAGACCCGCCTGAAGCCCCTGGCAAGCACGCCTGATCCACCTGCTCAACTAGCCGGAACCAACTTCCTGACACGCCAAAATCACCTGCCAGGTATACAAGAACCACTTGGTGGACACTCCGGAATCATCTGCCGGACATGCCAGAACCAGCTCTCAGACACACCAGAACCACGTGCCAGAGACGCCGGAAGCACCAGCTGAGCATGCCTGAGCCACCTGCTCAACTCGCAAGATACACCTGTCGGACATGCCAAAATCACCTGCCGGGTACGCCAGAAACACTGGGCGGACGCTCCGGAATCACCTGTCGGGCGTGTCGGAACCACCTCTCAGACTTGCCAGAACCATGTTCTGGACACGCCGGTACCGCCTGCTGAGTATGCCGGAACGAGCTGATCCACTCCCCAGAACCACCTAGTGGTCACGCCAAAATCAACTGCCGGCTACGCCAGAACCTCTCGGCAGACACTCCGGAATCACAGGCCAGGCATTCCGGAACCACCTCTCAGAGGTGCCAGAACCAAATGCCGGAGACTCCAGTATCACCTGCCGGGCATGCCGGAACCACCTCTCACAGGTGCCAGAACCACATGCCGGACACTCCGGAATCACCTGCAGGGCATGCTGGAACCACGTGCTGGACATGCCGGAACCAGCTGCCGGACATGCCGGAACCACCTGCCGGACATTCCGGAACCACCGGCTCGACTCGCCGGAACCATTGCCGGACATGCAAAATCACCTGCCGGCTACGCCAGAACCACTTGGCAAACACTCCGGTATCACCTGCCGGGCATGACGGAACCACCTCTCAGAGGTGCCAGAACCACATGCCGGACACTACGGAATCACCTGCCGGGCATGAAGGAACCACCTGCCGGACATGCCGGAACCACCGGACGACTCGCCCGAACCATTGCCGGACATGCAAAATCACCTGCCGGCTACGCCAGAACCACTTGGCGAACACTCCGGAATCACCTGCCGGGCATGCCGGAACCACCTCTCAGACATGCCGGAACCACATTCAAATGACACCTGAAGCACCTGCTGAGCACGCCAGAACCACCTGCTCGACTCGCCAAATCCACCTGCTGGACACGCCAAAATCACCTGCCGGCTACGCCACAACCATTTGGTGAACGCTTCGGAATCACCTGCCGGGCTGGCTGGAACCACCTGCCGGTCACCCCAACATCACCTGCCAGCTATGCCAGAACCACTTGGCTGACACCATGGAAACACCTGTCGGGCCGGCCGGAACCACCTATCAGACGTGCCAGAACCATGTGCCTGAGATGCCGGAACCACACCCCGAACAGTCCGAAACCACCTGCCAGACCCGCCTGAACCACCTGGCGAGCACGCCGGAACCACCTACTCGACTCGCCGGAACCACCTACCTGACACGCTAAAATCACCTGCCGGGTATGCCACAACCACTTGGTGGACACTCCGGAATCATCTGCCGGACATGCCAGAACCAGCTCTCAGACACACCAGAACCGCGTGCTAGAAACGCCGGAAGCACCTGCTGAGCATGCCTGAGCCAAATGCTCGACTTGCAAGAAACACCTGCCTGACATGCCAAAATCACCTGCCGGGTACGCCAGAACCACGTGGCGGACACTCCGGAATCACCTCTCGGGCATGCCGGAACCAACTATCAGACGTACCAGAACTTCGTGCCGGTCACGCCAGAACCACCTTCCGGACAGACCGGAAACACCTGCTGGATACGCCGCAACCACCGGCTCGACTTGCCGGAACCACCGCCGGACATGCAAAATGACTTGCCGGCTATGCCAGAACCACTTGGCGAACACTCCGGAATCACCTGTCGGGCATGCCGGAACCACCTCTCAGACTTGCCAGAACCATGTTCCGGACACGCCGGTACGACCTGCCGAGTAGGCCAGAACCACCTGATCCACTCCCCAGAACCACCTGCTGGATACGCCTGAATCACCTGCCGGCTACTCCAGAACCACTCGGCAGACACTCCGTAACCAACTGCCGGGCATGCCGGAACCACCTCTCAGAGGTGCCAGAACCACATGCCGGACACTCCGGAATCACCTGCCGGGCATGCCGGAACCACCTCCCGGACATGCCGGAACCACCGGCACGACTCGCCGTAACCATTGCCGGACATGCAAAATGACCTGCCGGCTACGCCAGAACCACTTGGCGAACACTCCGGAATCACCTGTCGGGTGTGCTGGAACCACCCCTCAGACTTGCCAGAACCATGTTCTGGACACGCCGGTACCACCAGCGGAGTTGCCGGAACCACCTGGTCCACTCTCCAGAACCACCTAGTGGACACGCCAGAATCACCTGCCGACTACGCCAGAACCACTCGGCAGACACTCCGGAACCACCTGCCGGGCATTCCGGAACCACTTCTCAGAGGTGCCAGAACCACATGCCGAGACTCCGGTATCACCTGCCGGGCATGCAGGAACCACCTCTCAGAGGTGCCAGAACCACATGCCGGACACTCCGGAATCACCTGCCTGGCATGACGGAACCATCTCTCAGACGTGCCAGAACCATGTTCCGGACACGCTGGTACCACCTGCCGAGCTCGCCGGAACCGCCTGCTGGACACGCCAAAATCACCTGCCAGCTACGCCAGAACCACACGGCAGACACTCCGGAATCACCTGCCGGGCTCTCTGGAACCACCTGCCGGTCACGCCAACATCACCTTTCAGCCACGCCAGAACCACTTGGTGGAAACTCTGGAAACACCTCTACGGCCGGCGGTAACCACCTCTAAGACGTGCCAGAAACATGTGCCTGAGATGCCGGAACCACTACCCGAACAGACCGAAAGCACCTGCCAGACCCGCCTGAACCCCCTGGCGAGCACGCCTGATCCACCTGCTCAACTAGCCGGAACCAACTTCCTGACATTCCAAAATCACCTGCCGGCTACGCCACAACCATTTGGTGAACTCTTCGGAATCACCTGCCGGGCTGGCTCCAGAACCACTCGGCAGACACTCCGGAACCACCTGCCGGGCATGCCGGAACCACCTCTCAGACATGCCGGAACCACATGCCAATGACACCGGAAGCACCTGCCGAGCAGGCCAGAACCACCTGCTCGACTCGCCAAAACCACCTGCTGGACACGCCAAAATCACCTGCCGGCTACGCCACAACCATTTGGTGAACTCTTCGGAATCACCTGCCGGGCTTGCTGGAACCACCTGCTGGTCACGCCAACATCACCTGCCAGCTATGCCAGAACCACTTGGCGGACACCATGGAAACACCTGTCGGGCCGGCCGGAACCACCTCTCAGACATGCCAGAACCATGAGCCTGAGATGCCGGAACCACTCCCCGTACAGACCGAAACCACCTGCCAGACCCGCCTGAAGCCCCTGGCAAGCACGCCTGATCCACCTGCTCAACTAGCTGGAACCAACTTCCTGACACGCCAAAATGACCTGCCAGGTATACAAGAACCACTTGGTGGACACTCCGGAATCATCTGCCGGACATGCCAGAACCAGCTCTCAGACACACCAGAACCACGTGCCAGACACGCCGGAAGCACCAGCTGAGCATGCCTGAGCCACCTGCTCGACTCGCAAGATACACCTGTCGTACATGCCCAAATCACCTGCCGGGTACGCCAGAAACACTGGGCGGACGCTCCGGAATCACCTGTCGGGCGTGCCGGAACCACCTCTCAGACTTGCCAGAACCATGTTCTGGACACGCCGGTACCACCTGCCGAGTATGCCGGAAGCAGCTGATCCACTCCCCAGAACCACCTAGTGGACACGCCAAAATCAACTGCCGGCTACGCCGGAACCACTCGGCAGACACTCCGGAATCACAGGCCAGGCATTCCGGAACCACCTCTCAGAGGTGCCAGAACCAAATGCCGGAGACTCCGGTATCACCTGCCGGGCATGCCGGAACCACCTCTCAGAGGTGCCAGAACCACATGCCGGACACTGCGGAATCACCTGCAGGGCATGCTATAACCACATGCTGGACATGCCGGAACCACCTGCCGGACATGCCGGAACCACCTGCCGGACATTCCGGAACCTCCGGCTCGACTCGCCGGAACCATTGCCGGACGTGCAAAATCACCTGCCGGCTACGCCAGAACCACTTGGCGAACACTCCGGTATCACCTGCCGTGCATGCCGGAACCACCTGCCGGACATGCAGGAACCACATGCCGGACATGCTGGAACCACCGGCTCGACTCGCCGGAACCATTGCCGGACATGCAAAATCACCTGCTGGGTACGACAGAACCACTTGGCGAGCACTCCGGAATCACCTGCCGGGCATGGCGGAACCACCTCTAACACATGCCGGAACCACATGCCAATGACACCGGAAGATCCTGCCGAGCAAGCCAGAACCACCTGCTCGACTCGCCGAAACCACCTGCTGGACACGCCAAAATCACCTGCCGGCCAAGCCACAACCATTTGGTGAATGCTTCGGAATCACCTGCCGGGCTGGCTGGAACCACCTGCCGGTCACGCCAACATCACCTGCCAGCTATGCCAGAACCACTTGGCGGACACCATGGAAACACCTGTCGGGCCGGCCGGAACCACCTCTCAGACGTGCCACAACCATGTGCCTGAGATGCCGGAACCACACCCCGAACAGACCGAAACCACCTGCCAGACCCGCCTGAACCACCTGCCGAGGACGCCGGAACCGCCTACTCGACTTGCCGGAACCACATACCTGACACGCTAAAATCACCTGCCGGGTATGCCACAACCACTTGGGGGACACTCCGGAATCATCTGCCGGACATGCCAGAACCAGCTCTCAGACACACCAGAACCACGTGCCAGAGACGCCGGAAGCAGCAGCTGAGCATGCCTGAGCCACCTGCTCGACTCGCAAGATACACCTGTCGGACATGCCAAAATCACCTGCCGGGTACGCCAGAAACACTGGGCGGACGCTCCGGAATCACCTGTCGGGCGTGCCGGAACCACCTCCCAGACTTGCCAGAACCATGTTCTGGACACGCCGGTACCACCTGCCGAGTATGCCGGAACCAGCTGATCCACTCCCCAGAACCACCTAGTGGACACGCGAAAATCAACTGCCGGCTACTCCAGAACCACTTGGCAGGCACTGCGGAATCACATGCCAGGCATTCCGGAACCACCTCTCAGAGGTGCCAGAACCAAATGCCGGAGACTCCGGTACACCTGCCGGGCATGCCGGAACCACCTCTCAGAGGTCCCAGAACCACATGCCGGACACTCCGCAATCACCAGCAGGGTATGCTGGAACCACGTGCTGGACATGCCGGAACCACCTGCCGGACATGCCGGAACCACTTGCCGGACATTCCGGAATCACCGGCTCGACTCGCCGGAACCATTGCCGGACATGCAAAATCACCTGCCGGCTACGCCAGAACCACTTGGCGAACACTCCGGAATCACCTGCCGGGCATGGCGGAACCACCTCTCAGACATGCCGGAACCAGATGCCAATGACACCGGAAGCACCTGCCTAGCACGCCAGAACCACCTGCTCGACTCGCCAAATCCACCTGGTGGACACGCCAAAATCACCTGCCGGCTACGCCACAACCATTTGGTGAACTCTTCGGAATCACCTGCCGGGCTGGCTGGAACCACCTGCCGGTCACGCCAACATCACCTGCCAGCTATGCCAGAACCACTTGGCGGACACCATGGAAACACCTGTCGGGCCAGCCGGAACCGCCTCTCAGACGTGCCAGAACCATGTGCCTGAGATGCCGGAACCACACCCCGAACAGACCGAAACCACCTGCCAGACCCGCCTGAACCACCTGACGAGCACGCCGGAACCGCCTACTCGACTCGCCGGAACCACCGCCGGACATGCAAAATGACCTGCCGGCTATGCCAGAACCACTTGGCGAACACTCCGGAATCACCTGTCGGGCCTGCCCGAACCACCTCTCAGACTTGCCAGAACCATGTTCCGGACACGCCGGTACCACCTGCCGAGTATGCCGGAACCACCTGATCCACGCCCCAGAACCACCTGCTGGATACGCCAGAATCACCTGCCGGCTACTCCAGAACCACTTGGCAGACACTCCGTAACCAACTGCCAGGCATGCCGGAACCACCTCTCAGAGGTGCCAGAACCGCATGCCGGACACTCCGGAATCACCTGCCGGGCATGCCGGAACCACCCCTCAGAGGTGCCAGAACCACATGCCGGACACTCCGGAATCACCTGCCGGGCATGCCGGAACCATGTGTCAGACGTGCCAGAACCATGTTCCTGAGATGCCGGAACCACACCCCGAACAGACGAAACCACCTGCCAGACCCGCCTGAACCACCTTCCGAGCACGCCGGAACCACCTTCTTGACTCGCTGGGACCACCTACCTGACACGCTAAAATCACCTGCCGGGTATGACACAACCACTTGGTGGACACTCCGGAATCATCTGCCGGACATGCCAGAACCAGCTCTCAGACACACCAGAACCACGTGCCAGACATGCCGGAAGCACCTGCTGAGCATGCCTGAGCCAAATGCTCGACTTGCAAGAAGCACCTGCCAGACACGCCAAAATCACCTGCCGGGTAGGACAGAACCACGTGGCGGACCCTCCGGAATCCTCTGTCGGGCATGACGGAACCAACTCTCAGACGTGCCAGAAGCTCGTGCCGGTCACGCCAGAACCACCTGCCGGGTATGCTGGAACCACCTGATCCTCTCCCCAGAACCACCTGCTGGACACGCCAGAATCACCTGCCGGCTACGCCAGAACCACTCGGCAGACACTCCGGAACCACCTGCCGAGCATGCCGGAACCACCTCTCAGAGGTGCCAGAACCACATGCCGGACACTCCCGAATCACCTGCCGGGCATGCCGGAACCATCTCTCAGACGTGCAAGAACCTTGTTCCGGACATGCTGGTACCACCTGCCGAGCTCGCCGGAACCGCCTGCTGTACACGCCAAAATCACCTGCCAGCTACGCCTGAACCACACGGCAGACACTCCGGAATCACATGCCGGGCTGGCTGGAACCACCTGCCAGTCATGCCAACATCACCTTTCAGCTACGCCAGAACCACTTGGCGGACAATCCGGAAAAACCTCTCCGGCCGGCCGGAACCACCTCTCAGACGTGCCAGAACCATGTGCCTGAGATGCCGGAACCACTCCCCGAACAGACCGAAACCACCTGCCACACCCGCCTGAACCCCCTGGCGAGAACGCCTGATCCACCTGCTCAACTAGCCGGAACCAACTTCCTGACACGCCAAAATAACCTGCCGGCTACGCCACAACCATTTGGTGAACTCTTCGGAATCACCTGCCGGGCTGGCTGGACCCACCTGCCGGTCACGCAAACATCACCTGCCAGCTATGCCAGAACCTCTTGGCGGACACCATGGAAACACCTGTCGGGCCGGCCGGAACCACCTCTCAGACGTGCCAGAACCATGAGCCTGAGATGCCGGAACCACTCCCCGAACAGACCAAAACCACCTGCCAGACCCGCGTGAACCCCCTGGTGAGTACGCCTGATCCACCTGATCAACTAGCCGGAACCAACTTCCTGACACGCCAAAATCATCTGCCAGGTATGCAAGAACCACTTGGTGGACACTCCGGAATCATCTGCCGGACATGCCGGAACCAGCTCTCAGACACACCAGTACCACGTGCCAGAGACGCCGGAAGCACCAGCTGAGCATGCCTCAGCCAGCTGCTCGACTCGCAAGATACACCTGTCGGACAGGCGATAATCACCTGCCGGGTAAGCCAGAAACACTTGGCGGCCGCTCCGGAATCACCTGTCGGGCGTGCCGGAACCACCTCTCAGACTTGCCAGAACCATGTTCTGGACACGCCGGTACCACCTGCCGAGTATGCCGGAACCAGCTGATCCACTCCCCACAACCACCTAGTGGACACGCCAAAATCAACTGCCGGCTACGCCAGAACCACTCGGCAGACACTCCGGAATCACAGGCCAGGCATTCCTGAACCACCTCTCAGAGGTGCCAGAACCAAATGCCGGAGACTCCGGTATTACCTGCCGGGCATGCCAGAACCACCTCTCAGAGGTGCCAGAACCACATGCCGGAAACTCCGGAATCACCTGCCGGGAATGCTGGAATCACATGCTGGACATGCCGGAACCACCTGCCGGACATGCCGGAACCACCTGCCGGATATTCTGGAACCACCGGCTCGACTTGCCGGAACCATTGCCGGACATGCAAAATCACCTGCCGGCTACGCCAGAACCACTTGGCGAACACTCCGGTGTCACCTGCCGGGCATGCCGGAACCTCCTCTCAGAGGTGCCAGAAACACATGCCGGACACTCCGGAATCACCTGCCGGGCATGCCGGAACCACCTGCCGGACATGCCGGAACCACATGCCAATGACACCGAAGCACCTGCCGAGCACGTCAGAACCATCTGCTCGACTCGCCAAACCACCTGCTGGACACGCCAAAATCACCTTCCGGCTACGCCACAACCGTTTGGTGAACACTTCGGAATCACCTGCCGGGCTGGCTGGAAACACCTGCCGGTCACGCCAACATCACCTGCCAGCTATGCCAGAACCACTTGGCGGACAACATGAAAACACCTGTCGGGCCGGCCGGAACCACCTCTCAGACGTGCCAGAACCATGTGCCTGAGATGCCGGAACCACACCCCGAACAGACCGAAACTACCTGACAGACCAGCCTTAACCACCTGCCGAGCACGCCGGAACCACCTACTCGACTCGCTGGAACCACCTACCTGAAACGCTAAAATCACCTGCCGGGTATGCCACAACCACTTGGTGGACACTCCGGAATCATCTGCCGGACATGCCAGAACCAGCTCTCAGACACACCAGAACCACGTGCCAGACACGCCGGAAGCACCTGCTGAGCATGCCTGAGCCAAATGCTCGACTTGCAAGAAGCACCTGCCAGACACGCCAAAATCACCTGCCGGGTACGTAGAACCACGTGGCGGACACTTCGGAATCACCTGTCGGGCATGCCGGAAAAAACTCTCAGACGTGCCAGAACGTCGTGCCGGTCACGCCAGAAGCACCTGCCGGACACGCCGGAACCACCGGCTCGACTTGCCGGAACCACCGCCGGACATGCAAAATGACCTGCCGGCTATGCCAGAACCACTTGGCGAACACTCCGGAATCACCTGTCGGGCCTGCCCGAACCACCTCTCAGACTTGCCAGAACCATGTTCCGGACACGCCGGTACCACCTGCCGAGTATGCCGGAACCACCTGATCCACTTCCCAGAACCACCTGCTGGATATGCCAGAATCACCAGCCGGCTACTCCAGAACCACTTGGCAGACACTCCGTAACCAACTGCCGGGCATGCCGGAACCACCTCTCAGAGGTGCCAGAACCGCATGCCGGACACTCCGGTATCACCTGCCGGGCATGCCGGAACCACCTCTCAGAGGTGCCAGAACCACATGCCGGACACTCCCGAATCACCTGCCGGGCATGCCGGAACCATCTGTCAGACGTGCCAGAACCATGTGCCTGAGATGCCGGAACCACACCCCGAACAGACGAAACCTCATGCCAGACCCGCCTGAACCAACTTCCGAGCACGCCGGTACCACCTACTCAACTCGCTGGAACCACCTACCTGACACGCTAAAATCACCTGCCGGGTATGCCACAACCACTTGGTGGACACTCCGGAATCATCTGCCGGACATGCCAGAACCAGCTCTCAGACACACCAGAACCACGTGCCAGACACGCCGGAAGCACCTGCTGAGCATGCCTGAGCCAAATGCTCGACTTGCAAGGAGCACCTGCCAGACACGCCAAAATCACCTGCCTGGTACGACAGAACCACGTGGCGGACACTCCGGAATCCACTGTCGGGCATGCCGGAACCAACTCTCAGATGTGCCAGAACCTCGTGCCGGTCACGCCAGAACCACCTGCCGAGTATGCTGGAACCACCTGATCCTCTCCCCAGAACCACCTGCTGGACACGCCAGAATCACCTGCCGGCTACGCCAAAACCACTCGGCAGACACTCCGCAATCACCTGTCGGGCATGCAAAATGACCTGCCTCTCAGACATGCCGGAACCACATGCCAATGACTCCGGAAGCACCTGCCGAGCAAGCCAGAACCACCTGCTCGACTCGCCAAAACCACCTGCTGGACACGCCAAAATCACATGCCGGGTACGCCAGAACCACGTGGCGGACACTCCGGAATCACCTGTCGGGCATGCCGGAACCAACTCTCAGACGTGCCAGAACCTCGTGCCGGTCACGCCAGAACCACCTGCCGGACAGACCGGAAACACCTGCTGGATACGCCGCAACCACCGGCTCGACTCGCCGGAACCACCGCCAGACATGCAAAATGACCTGCCGGCTATGCCAGAACCACTTGGCGAACACTCCGGAATCACCTGTTGGGCCTGCCCGAACCACCTCTCAGACTTGCCAAAACCATGTTCCGGACACGCCGGTACCACCTGCCGAGTATGCCGGAACCACCTGATCCACTCCCCAGAACCACCTGCTGGATACGCCTGAATCACCGGCCGGCTACTCCAGAACCACTTGGCAGACACTCCGTAACCAACAGCCGGGCATGCCGGAACCACCTCTCAGAGGTGCCAGAACCACATGCCGGACACTCCGGAATCACCTGCCGGGCATGCCGGAACCACCTCCCGGACATGCCGGAACCACCGGCTCGACTCGCCGTAACCATTGCCGGACATGCAAAATGACCTGCCGGCTACGCCAGAACCACTTGGCGAACACTCCGGAATCACCTGTCGGGTGTGCTGGAACCACCCCTCAGACTTGCCAGAACCATGTTCTGGACACGCCGGTAACACCTGCGGAGTTGCCGGAACCACCTGGTCCACTCCCCAGAACCACCTAGTGGACAAGCCAGAATCACCTGCCGACTACGCCAGAACCACTCGGCAGACACTCCGGAACCACCTGCCGGGCATGCCGGAACCACCTCTCAGAGGTGCCAGAACCACATGCCGGAGACTCCGGTATCACCTGCCGGGCATGCCGGAACCACCTCTCAGAGGTGCCAGAACCATGTGCCTGAGATGCCGCAACCACGCCCCAAACAGACCAAAACCACCTGCCAGACCCGCGTGAACCCCCTGGTGAGTACGCCTGATCCACCTGATCAACTAGCCGGAGCCAACTTCCTGACACGCCAAAATCATCTGCCAGGTATGCAAGAACCACTTGGTGGACACTCCGGAATCATCTGCCGGACATGCCGGAACCAGCTCTCAGACACACCAGTACCACGTGCCAGAGACGCCGGAAGCACCAGCTGAGCATGCCTCAGCCAGCTGCTCGACTCGCAAGATACACCTGTCGGACAGGCGATAATCACCTGCCGGGTAAGCCAGAAACACTTGGCGGCCGCTCCGGAATCACCTGTCGGGCGTGCCGGAACCACCTCTCAGACTTGCCAGAACCATGTTCTGGACACGCCGGTACCACCTGCCGAGTATGCCGGAACCAGCTGATCCACTCCCCACAACCACCTAGTGGACACGCCAAAATCAACTGCCGGCTACGCCAGAACCACTCGGCAGACACTCCGGAATCACAGGCCAGGCATTCCTGAACCACCTCTCAGAGGTGCCAGAACCAAATGCCGGAGACTCCGGTATTACCTGCCGGGCATGCCAGAACCACCTCTCAGAGGTGCCAGAACCACATGCCGGAAACTCCGGAATCACCTGCCGGGAATGCTGGAATCACATGCTGGACATGCCGGAACCACCTGCCGGACATGCCGGAACCACCTGCCGGATATTCTGGAACCACCGGCTCGACTTGCCGGAACCATTGCCGGACATGCAAAATCACCTGCCGGCTACGCCAGAACCACTTGGCGAACACTCCGGTGTCACCTGCCGGGCATGCCGGAACCTCCTCTCAGAGGTGCCAGAAACACATGCCGGACACTCCGGAATCACCTGCCGGGCATGCCGGAACCACCTGCCGGACATGCCGGAACCACATGCCAATGACACCGAAGCACCTGCCGAGCACGTCAGAACCATCTGCTCGACTCGCCAAACCACCTGCTGGACACGCCAAAATCACCTTCCGGCTACGCCACAACCGTTTGGTGAACACTTCGGAATCACCTGCCGGGCTGGCTGGAAACACCTGCCGGTCACGCCAACATCACCTGCCAGCTATGCCAGAACCACTTGGCGGACAACATGAAAACACCTGTCGGGCCGGCCGGAACCACCTCTCAGACGTGCCAGAACCATGTGCCTGAGATGCCGGAACCACACCCCGAACAGACCGAAACTACCTGACAGACCAGCCTTAACCACCTGCCGAGCACGCCGGAACCACCTACTCGACTCGCTGGAACCACCTACCTGAAACGCTAAAATCACCTGCCGGGTATGCCACAACCACTTGGTGGACACTCCGGAATCATCTGCCGGACATGCCAGAACCAGCTCTCAGACACACCAGAACCACGTGCCAGACACGCCGGAAGCACCTGCTGAGCATGCCTGAGCCAAATGCTCGACTTGCAAGAAGCACCTGCCAGACACGCCAAAATCACCTGCCGGGTACGTAGAACCACGTGGCGGACACTTCGGAATCACCTGTCGGGCATGCCGGAAAAAACTCTCAGACGTGCCAGAACGTCGTGCCGGTCACGCCAGAAGCACCTGCCGGACACGCCGGAACCACCGGCTCGACTTGCCGGAACCACCGCCGGACATGCAAAATGACCTGCCGGCTATGCCAGAACCACTTGGCGAACACTCCGGAATCACCTGTCGGGCCTGCCCGAACCACCTCTCAGACTTGCCAGAACCATGTTCCGGACACGCCGGTACCACCTGCCGAGTATGCCGGAACCACCTGATCCACTTCCCAGAACCACCTGCTGGATATGCCAGAATCACCAGCCGGCTACTCCAGAACCACTTGGCAGACACTCCGTAACCAACTGCCGGGCATGCCGGAACCACCTCTCAGAGGTGCCAGAACCGCATGCCGGACACTCCGGTATCACCTGCCGGGCATGCCGGAACCACCTCTCAGAGGTGCCAGAACCACATGCCGGACACTCCCGAATCACCTGCCGGGCATGCCGGAACCATCTGTCAGACGTGCCAGAACCATGTGCCTGAGATGCCGGAACCACACCCCGAACAGACGAAACCACATGCCAGACCCGCCTGAACCAACTTCCGAGCACGCCGGTACCACCTACTCAACTCGCTGGAACCACCTACCTGACACGCTAAAATCACCTGCCGGGTATGCCACAACCACTTGGTGGACACTCCGGAATCATCTGCCGGACATGCCAGAACCAGCTCTCAGACACACCAGAACCACGTGCCAGACACGCCGGAAGCACCTGCTGAGCATGCCTGAGCCAAATGCTCGACTTGCAAGGAGCACCTGCCAGACACGCCAAAATCACCTGCCTGGTACGACAGAACCACGTGGCGGACACTCCGGAATCCACTGTCGGGCATGCCGGAACCAACTCTCAGATGTGCCAGAACCTCGTGCCGGTCACGCCAGAACCACCTGCCGAGTATGCTGGAACCACCTGATCCTCTCCCCAGAACCACCTGCTGGACACGCCAGAATCACCTGCCGGCTACGCCAAAACCACTCGGCAGACACTCCGCAATCACCTGTCGGGCATGCAAAATGACCTGCCTCTCAGACATGCCGGAACCACATGCCAATGACTCCGGAAGCACCTGCCGAGCAAGCCAGAACCACCTGCTCGACTCGCCAAAACCACCTGCTGGACACGCCAAAATCACATGCCGGGTACGCCAGAACCACGTGGCGGACACTCCGGAATCACCTGTCGGGCATGCCGGAACCAACTCTCAGACGTGCCAGAACCTCGTGCCGGTCACGCCAGAACCACCTGCCGGACAGACCGGAAACACCTGCTGGATACGCCGCAACCACCGGCTCGACTCGCCGGAACCACCGCCAGACATGCAAAATGACCTGCCGGCTATGCCAGAACCACTTGGCGAACACTCCGGAATCACCTGTTGGGCCTGCCCGAACCACCTCTCAGACTTGCCAAAACCATGTTCCGGACACGCCGGTACCACCTGCCGAGTATGCCGGAACCACCTGATCCACTCCCCAGAACCACCTGCTGGATACGCCTGAATCACCGGCCGGCTACTCCAGAACCACTTGGCAGACACTCCGTAACCAACAGCCGGGCATGCCGGAACCACCTCTCAGAGGTGCCAGAACCACATGCCGGACACTCCGGAATCACCTGCCGGGCATGCCGGAACCACCTCCCGGACATGCCGGAACCACCGGCTCGACTCGCCGTAACCATTGCCGGACATGCAAAATGACCTGCCGGCTACGCCAGAACCACTTGGCGAACACTCCGGAATCACCTGTCGGGTGTGCTGGAACCACCCCTCAGACTTGCCAGAACCATGTTCTGGACACGCCGGTAACACCTGCGGAGTTGCCGGAACCACCTGGTCCACTCCCCAGAACCACCTAGTGGACAAGCCAGAATCACCTGCCGACTACGCCAGAACCACTCGGCAGACACTCCGGAACCACCTGCCGGGCATGCCGGAACCACCTCTCAGAGGTGCCAGAACCACATGCCGGAGACTCCGGTATCACCTGCCGGGCATGCCGGAACCACCTCTCAGAGGTGCCAGAACCATGTGCCTGAGATGCCGCAACCACGCCCCAAACAGACCAAAACCACCTGCCAGACCCGCGTGAACCCCCTGGTGAGTACGCCTGATCCACCTGATCAACTAGCCGGAGCCAACTTCCTGACACGCCAAAATCATCTGCCAGGTATGCAAGAACCACTTGGTGGACACTCCGGAATCATCTGCCGGACATGCCGGAACCAGCTCTCAGACACACCAGTACCACGTGCCAGAGACGCCGGAAGCACCAGCTGAGCATGCCTCAGCCAGCTGCTCGACTCGCAAGATACACCTGTCGGACAGGCGATAATCACCTGCCGGGTAAGCCAGAAACACTTGGCGGCCGCTCCGGAATCACCTGTCGGGCGTGCCGGAACCACCTCTCAGACTTGCCAGAACCATGTTCTGGACACGCCGGTACCACCTGCCGAGTATGCCGGAACCAGCTGATCCACTCCCCACAACCACCTAGTGGACACGCCAAAATCAACTGCCGGCTACGCCAGAACAACTCGGCAGACACTCCGGAATCACAGGCCAGGCATTCCTGAACCACCTCTCAGAGGTGCCAGAACCAAATGCCGGAGACTCCGGTATTACCTGCCGGGCATGCCAGAACCACCTCTCAGAGGTGCCAGAACCACATGCCGGAAACTCCGGAATCACCTGCCGGGAATGCTGGAATCACATGCTGGACATGCCGGAACCACCTGCCGGACATGCCGGAACCACCTGCCGGATATTCTGGAACCACCGGCTCGACTTGCCGGAACCATTGCCGGACATGCAAAATCACCTGCCGGCTACGCCAGAACCACTTGGCGAACACTCCGGTGTCACCTGCCGGGCATGCCGGAACCTCCTCTCAGAGGTGCCAGAAACACATGCCGGACACTCCGGAATCACCTGCCGGGCATGCCGGAACCACCTGCCGGACATGCCGGAACCACATGCCAATGACACCGAAGCACCTGCCGAGCACGTCAGAACCATCTGCTCGACTCGCCAAACCACCTGCTGGACACGCCAAAATCACCTTCCGGCTACGCCACAACCGTTTGGTGAACACTTCGGAATCACCTGCCGGGCTGGCTGGAAACACCTGCCGGTCACGCCAACATCACCTGCCAGCTATGCCAGAACCACTTGGCGGACAACATGAAAACACCTGTCGGGCCGGCCGGAACCACCTCTCAGACGTGCCAGAACCATGTGCCTGAGATGCCGGAACCACACCCCGAACAGACCGAAACTACCTGACAGACCAGCCTTAACCACCTGCCGAGCACGCCGGAACCACCTACTCGACTCGCTGGAACCACCTACCTGAAACGCTAAAATCACCTGCCGGGTATGCCACAACCACTTGGTGGACACTCCGGAATCATCTGCCGGACATGCCAGAACCAGCTCTCAGACACACCAGAACCACGTGCCAGACACGCCGGAAGCACCTGCTGAGCATGCCTGAGCCAAATGCTCGACTTGCAAGAAGCACCTGCCAGACACGCCAAAATCACCTGCCGGGTACGTAGAACCACGTGGCGGACACTTCGGAATCACCTGTCGGGCATGCCGGAAAAAACTCTCAGACGTGCCAGAACGTCGTGCCGGTCACGCCAGAAGCACCTGCCGGACACGCCGGAACCACCGGCTCGACTCGCCGGAACCACCGCCGGACATGCAAAATGACCTGCCGGCTATGCCAGAACCACTTGGCGAACACTCCGGAATCACCTGTCGGGCCTGCCCGAACCACCTCTCAGACTTGCCAGAACCATGTTCCGGACACGCCGGTACCACCTGCCGAGTATGCCGGAACCACCTGATCCACTTCCCAGAACCACCTGCTGGATATGCCAGAATCACCAGCCGGCTACTCCAGAACCACTTGGCAGACACTCCGTAACCAACTGCCGGGCATGCCGGAACCACCTCTCAGAGGTGCCAGAACCGCATGCCGGACACTCCGGTATCACCTGCCGGGCATGCCGGAACCACCTCTCAGAGGTGCCAGAACCACATGCCGGACACTCCCGAATCACCTGCCGGGCATGCCGGAACCATCTGTCAGACGTGCCAGAACCATGTGCCTGAGATGCCGGAACCACACCCCGAACAGACGAAACCACATGCCAGACCCGCCTGAACCAACTTCCGAGCACGCCGGTACCACCTACTCAACTCGCTGGAACCACCTACCTGACACGCTAAAATCACCTGCCGGGTATGCCACAACCACTTGGTGGACACTCCGGAATCATCTGCCGGACATGCCAGAACCAGCTCTCAGACACACCAGAACCACGTGCCAGACACGCCGGAAGCACCTGCTGAGCATGCCTGAGCCAAATGCTCGACTTGCAAGGAGCACCTGCCAGACACGCCAAAATCACCTGCCTGGTACGACAGAACCACGTGGCGGACACTCCGGAATCCACTGTCGGGCATGCCGGAACCAACTCTCAGATGTGCCAGAACCTCGTGCCGGTCACGCCAGAACCACCTGCCGAGTATGCTGGAACCACCTGATCCTCTCCCCAGAACCACCTGCTGGACACGCCAGAATCACCTGCCGGCTACGCCAAAACCACTCGGCAGACACTCCGCAATCACCTGTCGGGCATGCAAAATGACCTGCCTCTCAGACATGCCGGAACCACATGCCAATGACTCCGGAAGCACCTGCCGAGCAAGCCAGAACCACCTGCTCGACTCGCCAAAACCACCTGCTGGACACGCCAAAATCACATGCCGGGTACGCCAGAACCACGTGGCGGACACTCCGGAATCACCTGTCGGGCATGCCGGAACCAACTCTCAGACGTGCCAGAACCTCGTGCCGGTCACGCCAGAACCACCTGCCGGACAGACCGGAAACACCTGCTGGATACGCCGCAACCACCGGCTCGACTCGCCGGAACCACCGCCAGACATGCAAAATGACCTGCCGGCTATGCCAGAACCACTTGGCGAACACTCCGGAATCACCTGTTGGGCCTGCCCGAACCACCTCTCAGACTTGCCAAAACCATGTTCCGGACACGCCGGTACCACCTGCCGAGTATGCCGGAACCACCTGATCCACTCCCCAGAACCACCTGCTGGATACGCCTGAATCACCGGCCGGCTACTCCAGAACCACTTGGCAGACACTCCGTAACCAACAGCCGGGCATGCCGGAACCACCTCTCAGAGGTGCCAGAACCACATGCCGGACACTCCGGAATCACCTGCCGGGCATGCCGGAACCACCTCCCGGACATGCCGGAACCACCGGCTCGACTCGCCGTAACCATTGCCGGACATGCAAAATGACCTGCCGGCTACGCCAGAACCACTTGGCGAACACTCCGGAATCACCTGTCGGGTGTGCTGGAACCACCCCTCAGACTTGCCAGAACCATGTTCTGGACACGCCGGTAACACCTGCGGAGTTGCCGGAACCACCTGGTCCACTCCCCAGAACCACCTAGTGGACAAGCCAGAATCACCTGCCGACTACGCCAGAACCACTCGGCAGACACTCCGGAACCACCTGCCGGGCATGCCGGAACCACCTCTCAGAGGTGCCAGAACCACATGCCGGAGACTCCGGTATCACCTGCCGGGCATGCCGGAACCACCTCTCAGAGGTGCCAGAACCATGTGCCTGAGATGCCGCAACCACGCCCCAAACAGACCGAAACCACCTGCCAGACCCGCCTGTACCCCCTGGCGAGCACGCCTGATCCACATGCTCAACTAGCCGGAACCAGCTTCCTGACACGCCAAAATCACCTGCCGGCTACGCCACAACCATTTGGTGAACTCTTCGGAATCACATGCCGGGCTGGCTCCAGAACCACTCGGCAGACACTCCGGAACCACCTGCCGGGCATGCCGGAACCACCTCTCAGACATGCTGGAACCACATGCCAATGACACCGGAAGCACCTGCCGAGCACGCCAGAACCACCTGCTCGACTCGCCAAAACCACCTGCTGGACACACCAAAATCACCTGCCGGCTACGCCACAACCATTTGGTGAACACTTCGGAATCACCTGCCGGGCTTGCTGGAACCACCTGCCGGTAACGCCAATATCACCTACCAGCTATGCCAGAACCACTTGGCGGACACCATGGAAACACCTGTCGGGCCGGCCGGAACCACCTCTCAGACGTGCCAGAACCATGTGCCTGAGATGCCGGAACCACTCCCCGAACAGACCGAAACCACCTGCCAGACCCGCCTGAAGCCCCTGGCAAGCACGCCTGATCCACCTGCTCAACTAGCCGGAACCAACTTCCTGACACGCCAAAATCACCTGCCAGGTATACAAGAACCACTTGGTGGACACTCCGGAATCATCTGCCGGACATGCCAGAACCAGCTCTCAGACACACCAGAACCACGTGCCAGAGACGCCGGAAGCACCAGCTGAGCATGCCTGAGCCACCTGCTCGACTCGCAAGATACACCTGTCGGACATGCCCAAATCACCTGCCGGGGACGCCAGAAACACTGGGCGGATGCTCAGGAATCACCTGTCGGGCGTGTCGGAACCACCTCTCAGACTTGCCAGAACCATGTTCTGGACACGCCGGTACCGCCTGCTGAGTATGCCGGAACGAGCTGATCAACTCCCCAGAACCACCTAGTGGTCACGCCAAAATCAACTGCCGGCTACGCCAGAACCTCTCGGCAGACACTCCGGAATCACAGGCCAGGCATTCCGGAACCACCTCTGAGAGGTGCCAGAACCAAATGCCGGAGACTCCGGTAGCACCTGCCGGGCATGCCGGAACCACCTTTCACAGGTGCCAGAACGACATGCCGGACACTCCGGAATCACCTGCAGGGCATGTTGGAACCACGTGCTGGACATGCCGGAACCAGCTGCCGGACATGCCGGAACCACCTGCCGGACATTCCGGAACCACCGGCTCGACTCGCCGGAACCATGGCCGGACATGCAAAATCACCTGCCGGCTACGCCAGAACCACTTGGCGAACACTCCGGTATCACCTGCCGGGCATGACGGAACCACCTCTCAGAGATGCCAGAACCACATGCCGGACACTCCGGAATCACCTGCCGGGCATGAAGGAACCACCTGCCGGAAATGCCGGAACCACCGGCTCGACTCGCCTGAAACATTGCCGGACATGCAAAATCACCTGCCGGCTACGCCAGAACCACTTGGCGAACACTCCGGAATCACCTGCCTGGCATGGCGGAACCACCTCTCAGACATGCCGGAACCACATTCAAATGACACCTGAAGCACCTGCCGAGCACGCCAGAACCACCTGCTCGACTCGCCAAATCCACCTGCTGGACACGCCAAAATCACCTGCCGGCTACGCCACAACCATTTGGTGAACGCTTCGGAATCACCTGCCGGGCTGGCTGGAACCACCTGCCGGTCACCCCAACATCACCTGCCAGCTATGCCAGAACCACTTGGCTGACACCATGGAAACACCTGTCGGGCCGGCCGGAACCACCTATCAGACGTGCCAGAACCATGTGCCTGAGATGCCGGAACCACACCCCGAACAGTCCGAAACCACCTGCCAGACCCGCCTGAACCACCTGGCGAGCACGCCGGAACCACCTACTCGACTCGCCGGAACCACCTACCTGACACGCTAAAATCACCTGCCGGGTATGCCACAACCACTTGGTGGACACTCCGGAATCATCTGCCGGACATGCCAGAACCAGCTCTCAGACACACCAGAACCGCGTGCTAGAAACGCCGGAAGCACCTGCTGAGCATGCCTGAGCCAAATGCTCGACTTGCAAGAAACACCTGCCTGACATGCCAAAATCACCTGCCGGGTACGCCAGAACCACGTGGCGGACACTCCGGAATCACCTGTCGGGCATGCCGGAACCAACTATCAGACGTACCAGAACTTCGTGCCGGTCACGCCAGAACCACCTTCCGGACAGACCGGAAACACCTGCTGGATACGCCGCAACCACCGGCTCGACTTGCCGGAACCACCGCCGGACATGCAAAATGACCTGCCGGCTATGCCAGAACCACTTGGCGAACACTCCGGAATCACCTGTCGGGCATGCCGGAACCACCTCTCAGACTTGCCAGAACCATGTTCCGGACACGCCGGTACGACCTGCCGAGTAGGCCAGAACCACCTGATCCACTCCCCAGAACCACCTGCTGGATACGCCTGAATCACCTGCCGGCTACTCCAGAACCACTCGGCAGACACTCCGTAACCAACTGCCGGGCATGCCGGAACCACCTCTCAGAGGTGCCAGAACCACATGCCGGACACTCCGGAATCACCTGCCGGGCATGCCGGAACCACCTCCCGGACATGCCGGAACCACCGGCTCGACTCGCCGTAACCATTGCCGGACATGCAAAATGACCTGCCGGCTACGCCAGAACCACTTGGCGAACACTCCGGAATCACCTGTCGGGTGTGCTGGAACCACCCCTCAGACTTGCCAGAACCATGTTCTGGACACGCCGGTACCACCTGCGGAGTTGCCGGAACCACCTGGTCCACTCCCCAGAACAACCTAGTGGACACGTCAGAATCCCCTGCCGACTACGCCAGAACCACTCGGCAGACACTCCGGAACCACCTGCCGGGCATGCCGGAACCACCTCTCAGAGGTGCCAGAACCACATGCCGGAGACTCCAGTATCACCTGCCGGGCATGCCGGAACCACCTCTCAGAGGTGCCAGAACCACATGCCGGACACTCCGGAATCATCTGCCTGGCATGACGGAACCATCTCTCAGACGTGCCAGAACCATGTTCCGGACACGCTGGTACCACCTGCCGAGCTCGCCGGAACCGCCTGCTGGACACGCCAAAATCACCTGCCAGCTACGCCAGAACCACACGGCAGACACTCCGGAATCACCTGCCGGGCTCTCTGGAACCACCTGCCGGTCACGCAACATCACCTTTCAGCCACGCCAGAACCACTTGGTGGAAACTCTGCAAACACCTCCCGGCCGGCGGTAACCACCTCTAAGACGTGCCAGAACCATGAGCCTGAGATGGCGGACCACTCCCCGAACAGACCGAAACCACCTGCCAGACCCGCCTGAACCCCCTGGCGAGCACGCCTGATCCACATGCTCAACTAGCCGGAACCAACTTCCTGACATTCCAAAATCACCTGCCGGCTACGCCACAACCATTTGGTGAACTCTTCGGAATCACCTGCCGGGCTGGCTCCAGAACCACTCGGCAGACACTCCGGAACCACCTGCCGGGCATGCCGGAACCACCTCTCAGACATGGCGGAACCACATGCCAATGACACCGGAAGCACCTGCCGAGCACGCCAGAACCACCTGCTCGACTCGCCAAAACCACCTGCTGGACACGCCAAAATCACCTGCCGGCTACGCCACAACCATTTGGTGAACTCTTCGGAATCACCTGCCGGGCTTGCTGGAACCACCTGCCGGTCATGCCAACATCACCTGCCAGCTATGCCAGAACCACTTGGCGGACACCATGGAAACACCTGTCGGGCCGGCCGGAACCACCTCTCAGACGTGCCAGAACCATGAGCCTGAGATGCCGGAACCACTCCCCGAACAGACCGAAACCACCTGCCAGACCCGCCTGAAGCCCCTTGCAAGCACGCCTGATCCACCTGCTCAACTAGCTGGAACCAACTTCCTGACACGCCAAAATCACCTGCCAGGTATACAAGAACCACTTGGTGGACACTCCGGAATCATCTGCCGGACATGCCAGAACCAGCTCTCAGACACACCAGAACCACGTGCCAGAGACGCCGGAAGCACCAGCTGAGCATGCCTGAGCCACCTGATCGACTTGCAAGATACACCTGTCGGACATGCCAAAATCACCTTCCGGGTACGCCAGAAACACTGGGCGGACGCTCCCGAATGACCTGTCTGGCGTGCCGGAACCACCTCTCAGACTTGCCAGATCCATGTTCTGGACACGCCGGTACCACCTGCCGAGTATGCCGGAACCAGCTGATCCACTCCCCAGAACCACCTAGTGGACACGCCAAAATCAACTGCCGGCTACGCCAGAACCACTCGGCAGACACTCCGGAATCACAGGCCAGGCATTCCGGAACCACCTCTCAGAGGTGCCAGAACCAAATGTCGGACACTCCGGTATCACCTGCCGGGGATGCCGGAACCAGCTCTCAGAGGTGCCAGAACCACATGCCGGACACTCCGGAATCACCTGCAGGGCATGCTGGAACCACGTGCTGGACATGCCGGAACCAGCTGCCGGACATGCCGGAACCACCTTCCGGACATTCCGGAACCACTGTCTCGACTCGCCGGAACCATTGCCAGACATGCAAAATCACCTGCCGGCTACGCCAGAACCACTTGGCGAACACTCCGGTATCACCTGTCGGGCATGCCGGAACCACCTCTCAGAGGTGCCAGAACCATATGCCGGACACTCCGGAATCACCTGCCGGGCATGCCGGAACCACCTGCCGGACATGCCGGTACCACATGCCAATGACGCCGGAAGATCCTGCCGAGCAAGCCAGAACCACCTGCTCGACTCGCCAAAACCACCTGCTGGACACGCCAAAATCACCTGCCGGCTACGCCACAACCATTTGGTGAATGCTTCGGAATCACCTGCCGGGCTGTCTGGAACCACCTGCCGGTCACGCCAACATCACCTGCCAGCTATGCCAGAACCACTTGGCGGACACCATGGAAACACCTGTCGGGCCGGCCGGAACCACCTATCAGACGTGCCACAACCATGTGCCTGAGATGCCGGAACCACACCCCGAACAGACCGAAACCACCTGCCAGACCCGCCTGAACCACCTGCCGAGCACGCCGGAACCGCCTACTCGACTCGCCGGAACCACCTACCTGACACGCTAAAATCACCTGCCGGGTATGCCACAACCACTTGGGGGACACTCCGGAATCATCTGCCGGACATGCCAGAACCAGCTCTCAGACTCACCAGAACCACGTGCCAGACACGCCGAAAGCACCTGCTGAGCATGCCTGAGCCAAATGCTCGACTTGCAAGAAACACCTGCCTGACACGCCAAAATCACCTGCCGGGTACGCCAGAACCACATGGCGGACACTCCAGAATCACCTGTCGGGCATGCCGGAACCAACTCTCAGACGTGCCAGAACTTCGTGCCGGTCACGCCAGAACCACCTGCCGGACAGACCGGAAACACCTGCTGGATACGCCGCAACCACCGGCTCGACTCGCCGGAACCACCGCCGGACATGCAAAATGACCTGCCGGCTATGCCAGAACCACTTGGCGAACACTCCGGAATCACCTGTCGGGCCTGCCCGAACCACCTCTCAGACTTGCCAAAACCATGTTCCGGACACGCCGGTACCACCTGCCGAGTATGCCGGAACCACCTGATCCACTCCCCAGAACCACCTGCTGGATACGCCTGAATCACCTGCCGGCTACTCCAGAACCACTCGGCAGACACTCCGTAACCAACTGCCGGGCATGCCGGAACCACCTCTCAGAGGTGCCAGATCCACATGCCGGACACTCCGGAATCACCTGCCGGGCATGCCAGAACCATCTCTCAGACTTGCCAGAACCATGTTCCGGACATGCCGGAACCACCTGCCGAGCTTGCTGGAACCACCTGCTGGACACGCCAAAATCACCTGCCGGCTACGCCAGAACCACTCGGCAGACACTCGGGAATCACATGCCACGCATTCCGGAACCACCTCTCAGAGGTGCCAGAACCAAATGCCGGACA
Source organism: Equus caballus (assembly GCF_041296265.1). Taxonomy (NCBI): domain Eukaryota; kingdom Metazoa; phylum Chordata; class Mammalia; order Perissodactyla; family Equidae; genus Equus; species Equus caballus. The sequence goes on from NC_091697.1 coordinate 7,051,971, forward strand.
CTCCGGAATCACCTGCCGGGCATGCCGGAAGCACCTCTCAGAGGTGCCAGAACCACATGCCGGAGACTCCCGAATCAACTGCCGGGCATGCCGGAACCATCTGTGAGACGTGCCAGAACCATGTGCCTGAGATGCCGGAACCACACCCCGAACAGACGAAACCACCTGCCAGACCGGCCTGAACCACCTGCCGAGCACACCGGAACCACCTCCTCGACTCGCTGGAACCACCTACCTGTCACGCTAAAATCAGCTGCCGGGTATGCCACAACCACTTGGTGGACACTCCGGAATCATCTGCCGGACATGCCAGAACCAGCTCTCAGACACACCAGAAGCACGTGCCAGAGACGCCGGAAGCACCAGCAGAGCATGCCTGAGCCACCTGCTCGACTCGCAAGAAACACCTGTCGGACATTCCAAAATCACTTGCCGGGTACGCCAGAAACACTTGGCGGACGCTCCGGAATCACCTGTCGGGCGTGCCGGAACCACCTCTGAGACTTTCCAGAACCATGTTCTGGACACGCCGGTACCACCTGCCGAGTATGCCGGAACCAGCTGATCCACTCCCCAGAACCACCTAGTGGACACGCCAAAATCAACTGCCGGCTACGCCGGAACCACCGGCTCGACTCGCCGGAACCACCGCCGGGCATGCCGGACCCACATCTCAGAGGTGCCAGAACCACATCCCGGACACTCCGGAATCACCTGCCTGGCATGCAGGAACCATCACTCAGAGGTGCCAGAACCATGTTCCGGACACGCTGGTACCACCTGCCGAGCTCGCCAGAACCACCTGCTGGACACGCCAAAATCACCTGCCAGCTATGCCAGAACCACACGGCAGACACTGCGGAATCACCTGCCGGGCTGGCTGGAACCACCTGCCGGTCACGCCAACATCACCTTTCAGCTACGCCAGAACCACTTGGCGGACACTCCGGAAACACCTCTCCGGCCGGCCGGAACCACCTCTCAGACGTGCCAGAACCATGTGCCTGAGATGCCGGAACCACTCCCCGAACAGACCGAAACCACCTGCCAGACCCGCCTGAACCCCCTGGCGAGCACGCCTGATCCACCTGCTCAACTAGCCGGAACCAACTTCCTGACATTCCAAAATCACCTGCCAGGTATACAAGAACCACTTGGTGGACACTCCGGAATCATCTGCCGGACATGCCAGAACCAGCTCTCAGACACACCAGAACCACGTGCCAGAGACGCCGGAAGCACCAGCTGAGCATGCCTGAGCCACCTGCTCGACTCGCAAGATACACCTGTCGGACATGCCAAAATCACCTGCTGGGTACGCCAGAAACACTTGGCGGACGCTCCGGAATGACCTGTCGGGCGTGCCGGAACCACCTCTCAGACTTGCCAGAACCATGTTCTGGACACGCCGGTACCACCTGCCGAGTATGCCGGAACCAGCTGATCCACTCCCCAGAACCACCTAGTGGTCACGCCAAAATCAACTGCCGGCTATGCCAGAACCACTCGGCAGGCACTCCGGAATCACAGGCCAGGCATTCCGGATCCACCTCTCAGAGGTGCCAGAACCAAATGTCGGACACTCCGGTATCACCTGCCGGGCATGCCGGAACCACCTCTCAGAGGCGCCAGAACCACATGACGGACACTCCGGAATCACCTGCCGGGCATGACGGAACCATCTCTCAGACGTGCCAGAACCATGTTCCGGACATCCCGGAACCACCTGCCGAGCTCGCCGGAACCACCTGCTGGACACGCCAAAATCACCTGCCGGCTACGCCAGAAGCACTCGGCATACACTCCGGAATCACCTGCCGGGCATGCCGGAACCACCTGCCGGACATGCCGGAACCACCGGCTCGACTCGCCGTAACCATTGCCGGACAAGCAAAATCACCTGCCAGCTACGCCAGAACCACACGGCAGACACTCCGGAATCACCTGCCGGGCTCTCTGGAACCACCTGCCGGTCACGCAACATCATCTTTCAGCCACGCCAGAACCACTTGGTGGAAACTCTGCAAACACCTCTACGGCCGGCGGTAACCACCTCTCAGACGTGCCAGAAACATGTGCCTGAGATGCCGGAACCACTACCCGAACAGACCGAAAGCACCTGCCAGACCCGCCTGAACCCCCTGGCGAGCACGCCTGATCCACCTGCTCAACTAGCCGGAACCAACTTCCTGACATTCCAAAATCACCTGCCGGCTACGCCACAACCATTTGGTGAACTCTTCGGAATCACCTGCCGGGCTGGCTCCAGAACCACTCGGCAGACACTCCGGAACCACCTGCCGGGCATGCCGGAACCACCTCTCAGACATGCCGGAACCACATGCCAATGACACCGGAAGCACCTGCCGAGCACGCCAGAACCACCTGCTCGACTCGCCAAAACCACCTGCTGGACACGCCAAAATCACCTGCCGGCTACGCCACAACCATTTGGTGAACTCTTTGGAATCACCTGCCGGGCTTGCTAGAACCACCTGCCGGTCATGCCAACATCACCTGCCAGCTATGCCAGAACCACTTGGCGGACACCATGGAAACACCTGTCTGGCCGGCCGGAACCACCTCTCAGACATGCCAGAACCATGAGCCTGAGATGCCGGAACCACTCCCCGAACAGACCGAAACCACCTGCCAGACCCGCCTGAAGCCCCTGGCAAGCACGCCTGATCCACCTGCTCAACTAGCTGGAACCAACTTCCTGACACGCCAAATTCACCTGCCAGGTATACAAGAACCACTTGGTGGACACTCCGGAATCATCTGCCGGACATGCCAGAACCAGCTCTCAGACACACCAGAACCATGTGCCAGAGAAGCCGGAAGCACCAGCTGAGCATGCCTGAGCCACCTGCTCGACTCGCAAGATACACCTGTCGGACATGCCAAAATCACCTGCCGGGTACGCCAGAAACACTGGGCGGACGCTCCGGAATCACCTGTCGGGCGTGCCGGATCCACCTCTCAGAGGTGCCAGAACCGCATGCCGGACTCTCCGGAATCAACTGCCGGGCATGCCGGTACCAACTGATCCTCTCCACAGAACCACCTGCTGGAAACGCCAGAATCACCTGCCGGCTACGCCAGAACCACTCGGCAGACACTCCGGAACCACCTGCCGGGCATGCCGGAACCACCTCTCAGACATGCCGGAACCACATGCCAATGACACCGGAAGCACCGGCCAAGCACGCCAGAACCACCTGCTCGACTCGCCAAAACCACCTGCTGGACACGCCAAAATCACCTGCCGGCAATGCCACAACCATTTGGTGAACTCTTCGGAATCACCTGCCGGGCTTGCTGGAACCACCTGCCGGTCATGCCAACATCACCTGCCAGCTATGGCAGAACCACTTGGCGGACACCATGGAAACACCTGTCGGGCCGGACGGAACCACCTCTCAGACGTGCCAGAACCATGTGCCTGAGATGCCGGAACCACACCCCGAACAGACCGAAACCACCTGCCAGACCCGCCTGAACCACCTGCCGAGCACGCCGGAACCACCTTCTCGACTCGCTGCAACCACCTACCTGACACGCTAAAATCACCTGCCGGGTATGCCACAACCACTTGGTGGACACTCCGGAATCATCTGCCGGACATGCCAGAACCAGCTCTCAGACACACCAGAACCACGTGCCAGACACGCCGGAAGCACCTGCTGAGCATGCCTGAGCCAAATGCTCGACTTGCAAGAAGCACCTGCCAAACACGCCAAAATCACCTGCCGGGTACGCCAGAACCACGTGGCGGACACTCCGGAATCACCTGTCGGGCATGCCGGAACCAACTCTCAGACGTGCCAGAACCTCGTGCCGGTCACGCCAGAACCACGTGCCGGACACGCCGGAACCACAGGCTCGACTCGTCGGAACCACCGCTGGACATGCAAAATGACCTGCCGGCTACGCCAGAACCGCTTGGCCAACACTCCGGAATCACCTGTCGGGCATGCCGGAACCGCCTCTCAGACTTGCCAGAACCATGTTCCGGACACTCTGGTACCACCTGCCGAGTATGCCGGAACCACCTGATCCACTCCCCACAACCACCAGCTGGACACGCCAGAATCACCTGCCGACGACGCCAGAACCACTCGGCAGACACTCCGGAACCACCTGCCGGGCATGCCGGAACCGCCTCTCAGAGGTGCCAGAACCACATGCCGGGCACTCCGGAATCACCTGCTTGGCATGATGGAACCATCTCTCAGACGTCCCAGAACCATGTTCCGGACACGCTGGTACCACCTGCCGAGCTCGCCGGAACCACCTGCTGGACACGCCAAAATCACCTGCCAGCTACACCAGAACCACACGGCAGACACTCCGGAATCACCTGCCGGGCTGGCTGGAACCACCTGCTGGTGACGACAACATCACCTTTCAGCTACGCCAGAACCACTTGGCGGACACTCCGGAAACACCTCTCCGGCCAGCCGGAACCACCTCTCAGACGTGCCAGAACCATGTGCCTGAGATGCCGCAACCACGCCCCAAACAGACCGAAACCACCTGCCAGACCCGCCTGAACCCCCTGGCGAGCACGCCTGATCCACATGCTCAACTATCCGGAACCAACTTCCTGACATTCCAAAATCACCTGCCGGCTACGCCACAACCATTTGGTGAACTCTTCGGAATCACCTGCCGGGCTGGCTCCAGAACCACTCGGCAGACACTCCGGAACCACCTGCCGGGCATGCCGGAACCACCTCTCAGACATGCCGGAACCACATGCCAATGACACCGGAAGCACCTGCCGAGCACGCCAGAACCACCTGCTCGACTCGCCAAAACCACCTGCTGGACACACCAAAATCACCTGCCGGCTACGCCACAACCATTTGGTGAACACTTCGGAATCACCTGCCGGGCTTGCTGGAACCACCTGCCGGTAACGCCAATATCACCTACCAGCTATGCCAGAACCACTTGGCGGACACCATGGAAACACCTGTCGGGCCGGCCGGAACCACCTCTCAGACGTGCCAGAACATGTGCCTGAGATGCCGGAACCACTCCCCGAACAGACTGAAACCACCTGCCAGACCCGCCTGAAGCCCCTGGCAAGCACGCCTGATCCACCCGCTAAACTAGCCGGAACCAACTTCCTGACACGCCAAAATCACCTGCCAGGTATACAAGAACCACTTGGTGGACACTCCGGAATCATCTGCCGGACATGCCAGAACCAGCTCTCAGACACACCAGAACCACGTGCCAGAGACGCCGGAAGCACCAGCTGAGCATGCCTGAGCCACCTGCTCAACTCGCAAGATACACCTGTCGGACATGCCAAAATCACCTGCCGGGTACGCCAGAAACACTGGGCGGACGCTCCGGAATCACCTGTCGGGCGTGTCGGAACCACCTCTCAGACTTGCCAGAACCATGTTCTGGACACGCCGGTACCGCCTGCTGAGTATGCCGGAACGAGCTGATCCACTCCCCAGAACCACCTAGTGGTCACGCCAAAATCAATTGCCGGCTACGCCAGAACCTCTCGGCAGACACTCCGGAATCACAGGCCAGGCATTCCGGAACCACCTCTCAGAGGTGCCAGAACCAAATGCCGGAGACTCCGGTATCACCTGCCGGGCATGCTGGAACCACCTCTCACAGGTGCCAGAACCACATGCCGGACACTCCGGAATCACCTGCAGGGCATGCTGGAACCACGTGCTGGACATGCCGCAACCAGCTGCAGGACATGCCGGAACCACCTGCCGGACATTCCGGAACCACCGGCTCGACTCGCCGGAACCATTGCCGGACATGCAAAATCACCTGCCGGCTACGCCAGAACCACTTGGCGAACACTCTGGTATCACCTGCCGGGCATGACGGAACCACCTCTCAGAGGTGCCAGAACCACATGCCGGACACTCCGGAATCACCTGCCGGGCATGAAGGAACCACCTGCCGGACATGCCGGAACCACCGGCTCGACTCGCCCGAACCATTGCCGGACATGCAAAATCACCTGCCGGCTACGCCAGAACCACTTGGCGAACACTCCGGAATCACCTGCCGGGCATGGCGGAACCACCTCTCAGACATGCCGGAACCACATACAAATGACACCTGAAGCACCTGCCGAGCACGCCAGAACCACCTGCTCGACTCGCCAAATCCACCTGCTGGACACGCCAAAATCACCTGCCGGCTACGCCACAACCATTTGGTGAACGCTTCGGAATCACCTGCCGGGCTGGCTGGAACCACCTGCCGGTCACCCCAACATCACCTGCCAGCTATGCCACAACCACTTGGCTGACACCATGGAAACACCTGTCGGGCCGGCCGGAACCACCTATCAGACGTGCCAGAACCATGTGCCTGAGATGCCGGAACCACACCCCGAACAGTCCGAAACCACCTGCCAGACCCGCCTGAACCACCTGGCGAGCACGCCGGAACCACCTACTCGACTCGCCGGAACCACCTACCTGACACGCTAAAATCACCTGCCGGGTATGCCACAACCACTTGGTGGACACTCCGGAATCATCTGCCGGACATGCCAGAACCAGCTCTCAGACACACCAGAACCGCGTGCTAGAAACGCCGGAAGCACCTGCTGAGCATGCCTGAGCCAAATGCTCGACTTGCAAGAAACACCTGCCTGACATGCCAAAATCACCTGCCGGGTACGCCAGAACCACGTGGCGGACACTCCGGAATCACCTGTCGGGCGTGCCGGAACCACCTCTCAGACTTGCCAGAACCATGTTCTGGACACGCCGGTACCACCTGCCGGGTATGCCGGAACCAGCTGATCCACTCCGCAGAACCACCTAGTGGTCACGCCAAAATCAACTGCCGGCTACGCCAGAACCACTCGGCAGACACTCCGGAATCACAGGCCAGGCATTCCGGAACCACCTCTCAGAGGTGCCAGAACCAAATGTCGGACACTCCGGTATCACCTGCAGGGCATGCCGGAACCACCTCTCAGAGGTGCCAGAACCACATGCCGGACACTCCGGAATCACCTGCAGGGCATGCTGGAACCACATGCTGGACATGCCGGAACCACCTGCCGGACATGCCGGAACCACCTGCCGGACATTCCGGAACCACTGGCTCGACTCGCCGGAACCATTGCCGGACATGCAAAATCACCTGCCGGCTATGCCAGAACCACTTGGCGAACACTCCGGTATCACCTGTCGGGCATGCCGGAACCACCTCTCAGAGGTGCCAGAACCATATGCCGCACACTCCGGAATCACCTGCCGGGCATGGCGGAACCACCTCTCAGACATGCCGGAACCACATGCCAATGACACCGAAGCACCTGCCGAGCACGTCAGAACCATCTGCTCGACTCGCCAAACCACCTGCTGGACACGCCAAAATCACCTTCCGGCTACGCCACAACCGTTTGGTGAACACTTCGGAATCACCTGCCGGGCTGGCTGGAAACACCTGCCGGTCACGCCAACATCACCTGCCAGCTATGCCAGAACCACTTGGCGGACACCATGAAAACACCTGTCGGGCCGGCCGGAACCACCTCTCAGACGTGCCAGAACCATGTGCCTGAGATGCCGGAACCACACCCCGAACAGACCGAAACTACCTGACAGACCAGCCTTAACCACCTGCCGAGCACGCCGGAACCACCTACTCGACTCGCTGGAACCACCTACCTGAAACGCTAAAATCACCTGCCGGGTATGCCACAACCACTTGGTGGACACTCCGGAATCATCTGCCGGACATGCCAGAACCAGCTCTCAGACACACCAGAACCAAGTGCCAGACACGCCGGAAGCACCTGCTGAGCATGCCTGAGCCAAATGCTCGACTTGCAAGAAGCACCTGCCAGACACGCCATAAATCACCTGCCGGGTACGTAGAACCACGTGGCGGACACTTCGGAATCACCTGTCGGGCATGCCGGAACCAACTCTCAGACGTGCCAGAACGTCGTGCCGGTCACGCCAGAAGCACCTGCCGGACACGCCGGAACCACCGGCTCGACTCGCCGGAACCACCGCCGGACATGCAAAATGACCTGCCGTCTGTGCCAGAACCACTTGGCGAACACTCCGGAATCACCTGTCGGGCCTGCCCGAACCACCTCTCAGACTTGCCAGAACCATGTTCCGGACACGCCGGTACCACCTGCCGAGTATGCCGGAACCACCTGATCCACTTCCCAGAACCACCTGCTGGATATGCCAGAATCACCTACCGGCTACTCCAGAACCACTTGGCAGACACTCCGTAACCAACTGCCGGGCATGCCGGAACCACCTCTCAGAGGTGCCAGAACCGCATGCCGGACACTCCGGAATCACCTGCCGGGCATGCCGGAACCACCTCTCAGAGGTGCCAGAACCACATGCCGGACACTCCCGAATCACCTGCCGGGCATGCCGGAACGATCTGTCAGACGTGCCAGAACCATGTGCCTGAGATGCCGGAACCACACCCCGAACAGACGAAACCACATGCCAGACCCGCCTGAACCAACTTCCGAGCACGCCGGTACCACCTACTCGACTCGCTGGAACCACCTACCTGACACGCTAAAATCACCTGCCGGGTATGCCACAACCACTTGGCGGACACTCCGGAATGCACTGTCGGGCATGCCAGAACCAACTCTCAGACGTGCCAGAACCTCGTGCCGGTCACGCCAGAACCACCTGCCGAGTATGCTGCAACCACCTGATCCTCTCCCCAGAACCACCTGCTGGACACGCCAGAATCACATGCCGGCTACGCCAAAACCACTCGGCAGACACTCCGGAATCACCTGTCGGGCATGCAAAATGACCTGCCTCTCAGACATGCCGGAACCACATGCCAATGACTCCGGAAGCACCTGCCGAGCAAGCCAGAACCACCTGCTCGACTCGCCAAAACCACCTGCTGGACACGCCAAAATCACATGCCGGGTACGCCAGAACCACGTGGCGGACACTCCGGAATCACCTGTCGGGCATGCCGGAACCAACTCTCAAACGTGCCAGAACCTCGTGCCGGCCACGCGAGAACCACCTGCCGGACAGACCGGAAACACCTGCTGGACACGCCGGAACCACCGGCTCGACTCGCCGGAACCACCGCCGGACATGCAAAATGACCTGCCGGCTACGCCAGAACCACTTGGCGAACACTCTGGAATCACCTGTCGGGCATGCCGGAACCACCTCTCAGACTTGCCAGAACCAAGTTCCGGACACGCCGGTACCACCTGCCGAGTATGCCGGAAACACCTGATCCACTCCCCAAAACCACCTGCTGGATACGCCAGAATCACCTGCCGGCTACGCCAGAACCACTCGGCAGACACTCCATAACCAACTGCCGGGCATGCCGGAACCACCTCTCAGAGGTGCCAGAACCACATGACGGACACTCCGGAATCACCTGCCGGGCATGACGGAACCATCTGTCAGACGTGGCAGAACCATGTCCAGGACATGCCGGAACCACCTGCCGAGCTCGCCGGAACCACCTGCTGGACACGCCAAAATCACCTGCCGGCTATGCCAGAACCACTCGGCAGACACTCCGGAATCACATGCCGGGCATTCCGGAACCACCTCTCACAGGTGCCAGAACCAAATGCTGGGCACTCCGGTATCACTTGCCGGGCATGCTGGAACCACCTCTCAGAGGTGCCAGAACCACATGCCGGACACTCCGGAATCACCTGCCGGGCATGCCGGAACCACCTCTCAGAGGTGCCAGAACCACATTCCGGACACTCCGGAATCATCTGCCGGACATGCCAGAACCAGCTCTCAGACACACCAGAAGCACCTGCCAGAGACGCCGGAAGCACCAGCTGAGCATGCCTGAGCCACCTGCTCGACTCGCAAGAAACACCTGTCGGACATGCCAAAATCACCTGCCGGGTACGCCAGAAACACTTGGCGGACGCTCCGGAATCACCTGTCAGGCGTGCCGGAACCACCTCTCAGACTTGCCAAAACCATGTTCTGGACACGCCGGTACAACCTGTCGAGTATGCCAGAACCAGCTGATCCACTCCCCAAAACCACCTAGTGGACACGCAAAAACCAAATGCCGGCAACGCCAGAACCACTCGGCAGACACTCCGGAATCACAGGCCAGGCATTCCGGAACCACCTCTCAGAGGTGCCAGAACCAAATGTCGGACACTCCGGTATCACCTGCCGGGCATGCTGGAACCACCTCTCAGAGGTGCCAGAACCACATGCCGGACACTCCGGAATCACCTGCAGGGCATGCTGGAACCACATGCTGGACATGCCGGAACCACCTGCCGGACATGCCGGAACCACCTGCCGGACATTCCGGAACCACCGGCTCGACTCGCCGGAACCATTGCCGGACATGCAAAATCACCTGCTGGCTACGGCAGAACCACTTGGCGAACACTCCGGTATCACATGCCGGGCATGCCGGAACCACCTCTCAGAGGTGCCAGAACCACATGCCGGACACTCCGGAATCACCTGCCGGACATGCCGGAACCACCTGCCGGACATTCCGGAACCACCGGCTCGACTCGCCGGAACCATTGCCGGACATGCAAAATCACCTGCCGGCTACGACAGAACCACTTGGCGAACACTCCGGAATCACCTGCCGGGCATGGCGGAACCACCTCTAAGACATGCCGGCACCACATGCCAATGACACCGGAAGCACCTGCCGAGCAAGCCAGAACCACCTGCTCGACTCGCCAAAACCACCTGCTGGACACACCAAAATCACCTGCCGGCTACGCCACAACCATTTGGTGAACGCTTCGGAATCACCTGCCGGGCTGGCTGGAACCACCTGCCGGTCACGCCAACATCACCTGCCAGCTATGCCAGAACCACTTGGCGGACACCATGGAAACACCTGTCGTGCCGGCCGGAACCACCTATCAGACGTGCCAGAACCATGTGCCTGAGATGCCGGAACCACACCCCGAACAGACCAAAACAACCTGCCAGACCCGCCTGAACCACCTGCCGAGCACGCCGGAACCGCCTACTCGACTAGCCGGAACCACCTACCTGACACGCTAAAATCACCTGCCGGGTATGCCACAACCACTTGGTGGACACTCTGGAATCATCTGCCGGACATGCCAGAACCAGCTCTCAGACTCAACAGAACCACGTGCCAGACACACCGGAAGCACCTGCTGAGCATGCCTGAGCCAAATGCTCGACTTGCAAGAAACACCTGCCTGACACGCCAAAATCACCTGCCGGGTACGCCAGAACCACGTGGCGGACACTCCGGAATCACCTTTCGGGCATGCCGGAACCAACTCTCAGACGTGCCACAACCTCATGCCGGTCACGCCAGAACCACCTGCCGGACAGACCGGAAACACCTGCTGGATACGCCGCAACCACCGGCTCGACTCGCCGGAACCACCGCCGGACATGCAAAATGACCTGCCGGCTATGCCAGAACCACTTGGCGAACACTCCGGAATCACCTGTCGGGCCTGCCCGAACCACCTCTCAGACTTGCCAAAACCATGTTCCGGACACGCCGGTACCACCTGCCGAGTATGCCGGAACCACCTGATCCACTCCCCAGAACCACCTGCTGGATACGCCATAATCACCTTCCGGCTACTCCAGAACCACTTGGCAGACACTCCGTAACCAACTGCCGGGCATGCCGGAACCACCTCTCAAAGGTGCCAGAACCACATGCCGGACACTCCGGAATCACCTGCCGGGCATTCCGGAACCATCTCTCAGACTTGCCAGAACCATGTTCCGGACATGCCGGAACCACCTGCCGAGCTTGCCGGAACCACCTGCTGGACACGCCAAAATCACCTGCCGGCTACGCCAGAACCACTCGGCAGACACTCGGGAATCACATGCCACACATTCCGGAACCACCTCTCAGAGGTGCCGGAACCAAATGCCGGACACTCCGGAATCACCTGCCGGGCATGCCGGAACCACCTCTCAGAGGTGCCAGAACCACATGCCGGAGACTCCCGAATCACCTGCCGGGCATGCCGGAACCATCTGTCAGACGTGCCAGAACCATGTGCCTGAGATGCCGGAACCACACCCCGAACAGACGAAACCACCTGCCAGACCGGCCTGAACCACCTGCCGAGCACGCCGGAACCACCTACTCGACTCGCTGGAACCACCTACCTGACACGCTAAAATCACCTGCCGGGTATGCCACAACCACTTGGTGGACACTCCGGAATCATCTGCCGGACATGCCAGAACCAGCTCTCAGACAAACCAGAACCACATGCCAGACATGCCGGAAGCACCTGCTGAGCATGCCTGAGCCAAATGCTCGACTTGCAAGAAGCACCTGCCAGACACGCCAAAATCACCTGCCAGGTACGCCAGAACCATGTGGCGGACACTCCGGAATCACCTTTCGGGCATGCCGGAACCGCCTCTCAGACTTGCCAGAACCTTGTTCCGGACACGCCGGTACCACCTGCCGAGTATACCGGAACCACCTGATCCACTCCCCAGAACCACCTGCTGGACACGCCAGAATCACCTGCCGACTACGCCGGAACCACTCGGCAGACACTCCCGAACCACCTGCCGGGCATGCCGGAACCACCTCTCAGAGGTGCCAGAACCACATGCCGAACACTCCGGAATCACCTGCCGGGCATGCCGGAACCACCTCTCAGAGGTGCCAGAACCACATGCCGGACACTCCCGAATCACCTGCCGGGCATGCCGGAACCATCTCTCAGACGTGCAAGAACCTTGTTCCGGACATGCTTTTACCACCAGCCGAGCTCGCCGGAACCACCTGCTGTACACGCTAAAATCACCTGCCAGCTACGCCAGAACCACACGGCAGACACTCCGGAAACACCTGCCGGGCTGGCTGGAACCACCTGCCGGTCACGCCAACATCACCTTTCAGCTACACCAGAACCACTTGGCGGACACTCCGGAAACACCTCTCCGGCCGGCCGGAACCACCTCTCAGACGTGCCAGAACCATGTGCCTGAGATGCCGGAAACACTCCCCGAACAGACCGAAACCACCTGCCAGACTCGCCTGAACCCCCTGGCGAGCACGCCTGATCCACCTGCTCAACTAGCCGGAACCAACTTCCTGACACGCCAAAATCACCTGCCGGCTACGCCACAACCATTTGGTGAACTCTTCGGAATCACCTGCCGGGCTGGCTCCAGAAACACTCGGCAGACACTCCGGAACCACCTGCCGGGCATGCCGGAACCACCTCTCAGACATGGCGGAACCACATGCCAATGACACCGGAAGCACCTGCCGAGCACGCCAGAACCACCTGCTCGACTCGCCAAAACCACCTGCTGGACACGCCAAAATCACCTGCCGGCTACGCCACAACCATTTGGTGAACTCTTTGGAATAACCTGCCGGGCTTGCTGGAACCACCTGCTGGTCACGCCAACATCACCTGCCAGCTATGCCAGAACCACTTGGCGGACACCATGGAAACACCTGTCGGGGCGCCCGGAACCACCTCTCAGACGTGCCAGAACCATGAGCCTGAGATGCCGGAACCACTCCCCGAACAGACCGAAACCACCTGCCAGACCCGCCTGAAGCCCTTGGCAAGTACGCCTGAGCCACCTGCTCAACTAGCTGGAACCAACTTCCTGACACGCCAAAATCACCTGCCAGGTATACAAGAACCACTTGGTGGACACTCCGGAATCATCTGCCGGACATGCCAGAACCAGCTCTCAGACACACCAGAACCACGTGCCAGAGACGCCGGAAGCACCAGCTGAGCATGCCTGAGCCACCTGCTCGACTCGCAAGATACACCTGTCGGACATGCCAAAATCACTTGCCAGGTACGCCAGAAACACTGGGCGGACGCTCCGGAATCACCTGTCGGGCGTGCCGGAACCACCTCTCAGACTTGCCAGAACCATGTTCTGGACACGACGGTACCACCTGCCGAGTATGCCGGAACCAGCTTATCCACTCCCCAGAACCACCTAGTGGTCACGCCAAAATCAACTGCCGGCTACGCCAGAACCACTCGGCAGACACTCCGGAATCGCAGGCCAGGTATTCCGGAACCACCTCTCAGAGGTGCCAGAATCAAATGTCGGACAATCCGGTATCACCTGCCGGGCATGCCGGAACCACCTCTCAGAGATGCCAGAACCACATGCCGGACACTCCGGAATCACCTGCAGGGCATGCTGGAACCACATGCTGGACATGCCTGAACCACCTGCCGGACATGCCGGAACCACCTGCCGGACATTCCGGAACCACCGGCTCGACTCGCCGGAACCATTGCCGGACATGCAAAATCACCTGCCGGCTACGCCAGAACCACTTGGCGAACACTCCGGTATCACCACTCGGGCATGCCGGAACAACCTCTCAGAGGTGCCAGAACCATATGCCGGACACTCCGGAATCACCTGCCGGGCATGACGGAACCACCTGCCGGACATGCCGGAACCACATGCCGGACATGCCGGAACCACCGGCTCGACTCGCCGGAACCATTGCCGGACATGCAAAATCACCTGCCGGCTACGACAGAACCACTTGGCGAACACTCCGGAATCACCTGCCGGGCATGGCGGAACCACCTCTAAGAAATGCCGGAACCACATGCCAATGACACCGGAAGCACTTGCCGAGCAAGCCAGAACCACCTGCTCGACTCGCCAAAACCACCTGCTGGACACGCCAAAATCACCTGCCGGCTACGCCACAATCATTTGGTGAACGCTTCGGAATCACCTGCTGGGCTGGCTGGAACCACCTGCCGGTCACGCCAACATCACCTGCCAGCTATGCCAGAACCACTTGGCGGACACCATGGAAACACCTGTCGGGCCGGCCACAACCTCATCTCAGACGTGCCAGAACCATGTGCCTGAGATGCCGGAACCACTCCCCGAACAGACCGAAACCACCTGCCAGACCCACCTGAACCCCCTGGCGAGCACGCCTGATCCACCTGCTCAACTAGCCAGAACCAACTTCCTGACACGCCAAAATCGCCTGCGAGGTATACCAGAACCACTTGGTGGACTCTCCGGAATCATTTGCCGGACATGCCAGAACCAGCTCTCAGACACACCACAACCACGTGCCAGAGACGCCGGAAGCACCTGCTGAGCATGCCTGAGCCTAATGCTCGACTTGCAAGAAACACCTGCCAGACACGCCAAAATCACCTGCCGGGTACGCCAGAACCACGTGGCGGACACTCCGGAATCACCTGTCGGGCATGCCGGAACCAACTCTCAGACGTGCCAGAACCTCGTGCCGGACACGCCAGAACCACCTGCCGGACAGACAAGAACCACCTGCCGGACACGCCGGAGCCACCGGCTCGACTCGCCGGAACCACCGCCAGACATGCAAAATGACCTGCCGGCTACGCCAGAACCACTTGGCGAACACTCCGGAATCACCTGTCGGGCATGCCAGAACCACCTCTCAGACTTGCCAGAACCAAGTTCCGGACACGCCGGTACCACCTGCCGAGTATGCCGGAACCAGCTGATCCACTCCCCAGAACCACCTGCTGGACACGCCAGAATCACCTGCCGGCTACGCCAGAACCACTCGGCAGACACTCCGGAACCACCTGCCGGGCATGCCGGACCCACATCTCAGAGGTGCCAGAAGCACATGCCGGACACTCAGGAATCACCTGCCGGGCATGCCGGAACCATCTCTCAGACGTGCCAGAACCATGTTCCGGACACGCCGCTACCACCTGCCGAGCACGCCGGAACCACCTACTCGACTCGCTGGAACCACCTACCTGACACGCTAAAATCACATGCCGGGTATGCCACAACCACTTGGTGGACACTCCGGAATCATCTGCCGGACATGCGAGAACCAGCTCTCAGACACACCAGAAGCACGTGCCAGAGACGCCGGAAGCACCAGCTGAGCATGCCTGAGGCAACTGCTCGACTCGCAAGAAACACCTGTCGGACATGCCAAAATCACCTGCCGGGTACGCCAGAAACACTTGGCGGACGCTCCGGAATCACCTGTCGGGCGTGCCGGAACCACCTCTCAGACTTGCCAGGACCATGTTCTGGACACGCCGGGACCACCTGCCGAGTATGCCGGAACCAGCCGATCCACTCCCCAGAACCACCTAGTGGACACGCCAAAATCAACTGCCGGCTACGCCAGAACCACTGGGCAGAAACTCCGGAATCACATGCCAGGCATTCCGGAACCACCTCTCAGAGGTGCCAGAACCAAATGCCGAGACTCCGGCATCACCTGCCGGGCATGCCGGAACCACCTCTCAGGGGTGCCAGAACCACATGCCG
The DNA here is from genome assembly GCF_041296265.1 of Equus caballus. Lineage (NCBI taxonomy): Eukaryota > Metazoa > Chordata > Mammalia > Perissodactyla > Equidae > Equus > Equus caballus. The sequence goes on from NC_091697.1 coordinate 7,068,287, forward strand.
GAAACTCCGGAATCACCTGCCGGGCATGCCGGAACCACCTGCTGGACATGCCGGAATCACCTGCCGGACATGCCGGAACCACCGGTTCGACTCTCCGGAACCACCGCCGGACATGCAAAATGACCTGCTGGCTACGCCAGAACCAGTTGGCGAACACACCAGTATCACCTGTCGGGCATGCCGGAACCACCTCACAGACTTGCCAGAACCATGTTCCGGCCACGCCGGTACCACCTGCCGAGTATGCCGAAACCACCTGATAGACTCCCCAGAACCCCCTGATGGACACGACAGAATCACATGCCGACTATGCCAGAACCACTCGGCAGACACTCCGGAATCACATGCCAGGTATTCCGGAACCACCTCTCAGACGTGCCAGAACCATGTGCCTGAGATGCCGGAACCACACCCCAAACAGACCGAAACCACCTGCCAGACCCGCCTGAACCACCTGCCGAGCACGCCGGAACCACCTACTCGACTCGATGGAACCACCTACCTGACACGCTAAAATCACCTGCCTGGTATGCCACAATCACTTGGTGGACACTCTGGAATCATCTGCCGGACATGCCAGAACCAGCTCTCAGACAGACCAGAACCACGTGCCAGACACGCTGGAAGCACCTGCTGACCATGCCTGAGCCAAATGCTCGACTAGCAAGAAACACCGGCCAGACACGGCAAAATCACCTGCCTGGTACGCCAGAACCACGTGGCAGACACTCCAGAATCACCTGTCGGGCATGCCGGAACCAACTCTCAGACGTGCCAGAACCTCGTGCCGGTCACGCCAGAACCACCTGCCGGACAGACCGGAAACACCTGCTGGATACGCCGCAACCACCGGCTCGACTCGCCGGAACCACCGCCGGACATGCAAAATGACCTGCCGGCTACGCCAGAACCACTTGGCGAACACTCCGGAATCACCTGTCGGGCATGTCGGAACCGCCTCTCAGTCTTGCCAGAACCATGTTCCGGACACGCCGGTACCACCAGCCAAGTATGCCGGAACCACCTGATCCACTCAACAGAACCACCTGCTGGACACGCCAGAATCACCTGCCGACTATGCCAGAACCACTTGGAGAACACTCCGGTATCACCTGCCGGGCATGCCGGAACCACCTCTCAGAGGTGCCACAACCACATGCCGGACACTCCGGAATCACCAGCCGGGCATGCCGGAACCACCTGCCGGACATGCCGGAACCACCGGCTCGACTCGCCGGAACCATTGCCGAACATGCAAAATCACCTGCCGGCTACGCCAGAACCACTCGGCAGACACTCCGTAACCAAATGCAGGGCATGCCGGAACCACCTCTCAGAGGTGCCAGAACCACAAGCCGGACACTCCGGAATCACCTGCCGGGCATGCCGGAACCATCTCTCAGACTTGCCAGAACCATGTTCCGGACATGCCGGAACCACCTGCCGAGCTCGCAGGAACCACATGCTGGACACGCCAAAATCACCTGCCGGCTACGCCAGAACCACTCTGCAGACACTCGGGAATCACATGCCAGGCATTCCGGAACCACCTCTCAGAGGTGCCGGAGACTCCGGTATCCCCCGCCGGGCATGCCGGAACCACCTCTCAGAGGTGCCAGAACCACATGCCGGACACTCCGGAATCACCTGCAGGGCATGCTGGAACCACCTGCCGGACATGGTGGAACCACAGGCTCGACTCGCCGGAACCGTTGCCGGACATGGAAAATCACCTGCCGGCTACGCCAGAACCACTTGGCGAACACTCCGGAATCACCTGCCGGGCATGGTGGAAGCACCTCACAGAGGTGCCAGAACCACATGAGGGACACTCCCGAATCACCTGCCGGGCATGCCGGAACCATCTCTCAGACGTGCCAGAACCATGTTCCGGACACGCTGGTACCACCTGCCGAGCTCGCCGGAACCACCTGCTGGACACGCCAAAATCACCTGCCAGCTACACCAGAACCACACGGCAGACACTCCTGAATCACCTGCCGGGCTGGCTGGAACCACCTGCCGGTCACGCCACCATCACCTTTCAGCTACGCCAGAACCACTTGGCGGACACTCCGGAAACACCTCTCCGGCCGGCCGGAACCACCTCTCAGACGTGCCAGAACCATGTGCCTGAGATGCCGGAACCACTCCCCGAACAGACCGAAACCACCTGCCAGACCCGCCTGAACCCCCGGGCGAGCACGCCTGATCCACCTGCTCAACTAGCTGGAACCACCTTCCTGACACGCCAAAATCACCTGCCGGCTACGCCACAACCATTTGGTGAACTCTTCGGAATCCCCTGATGGGCTGGCTCCAGAACCACTCGGCAGACTCTCCGGAACCACCTGCCGGGCATGCCAGAACCACCTCTCAGACATGCCGGCACCACATGCCAATTACTACGGAAGCACCTGCCGAGCACGCCAGAACCACCTGCTCGACTCGCCAAAACCACCAGCTGGACACGCCAAAATCACCTGCCGGCTACGCCACAACCATTTGGTGAACTCTTCGGAATCAGCTGCCCGGCTGGCTGGAACCACCTGCCGGTCACGCCAACATCACCTGCCAACTATGCCAGGACCACTTGGCGGACACCATGGAAATACCTGTCGGGCCGGCCGGAACCACCTCACAGACGTGCCAGAACCATGTGCCTGAGATGCCGGAACCACTCCCCGAACAGACCGAAACCACCTGCCAGACCCGCCTTAACCACCTGCCGAGCACGCCGGAACCACCTACTCGACTCGCCGGAACCACCTACCTGACACGGTAAAATCACCTGCCGGGTATGCCACAACCCCTTGTTGGACACTCCGGAATCATCTGCCGGACATGCCAGAACCAGCTCTCAGACACACCAGAACCACGTGCCAGAGACGCCGGAAGCACCAGCTCAGCATGCCTCAGCCACCTGCTCGACTCGCAAGATACACCTGTCGGACATGCCAAAATCAGCTGCCGGGTACGCCAGAAACACTGGGCGGATGCTCCGGAATCACCTGTCGGGCCTGCCCGAACCACCTCTCAGACTTGCCAGAACCATGTTCTGGACACGCCGGTACCACCTGCCGAGTATGCTGGAACCAGCTGATCCACTCCCCAGAACCACCTATTGGACACGCCAAAACCAACTCCCGGCTACGCCAGAACCACTCGGCAGACACTCCGGAATCACATGCCAGGCATTCTGGAACCACCTCTCAGAGGTGCCAGAACCAAATGCCGGAGACTCCGGTACACCTGCCAGGCATGCCGGAACCACCTCTCAGAGGTGCCAGAACCACATGCCGGACACTCCGGAATCACCTGCAGGGCATGCTGGAACCACGTGCTGGACATGCCGGAACCACCTGCCGGACATGCCGGAACCACCTGCCGGACATTCCGGAGCCACCGGCTCGACTCGCCGGAACCATTGCCGGACATGCAAAATCACCTGCCGGCTACGCCAGAACCACTTGGCGAACACTCGGGTATCACCTGCCGGGCATGCTGGAACCACCTCTCATAGGTGCCAGAACCCCATGCCGGACACTCCGGAATCACCTGCCGGGCATGCCGGAACCACCTGCCGGACATGCCGGAACCACCGGCTCGACTCGCCGGAACCATTGCCGGACATGCAAAATCACCTGCCGGCTACGCCAGAATCACTTGGCGAACACTCCGGAATCACCTGCCGGGCATGGCGGAACCACCTCTCAGACATGCCGGAACCACATGCCAATGACTCCGGAAGCACCTGCCGAGCACGCCAGAACCACCTGCTCGACTCGCCAAAACCACCTGCTGGACACGCCAAAATCACCTGCCGGCTACGCCACAACCATTTGGTGAACTCTTCGGAATCACCTGCCCGGCTGGCTGGAACCACCTGCCGGTCACGCCAACATCACCTGCCAGCTATGCCAGGACCACTTGGCGGACACCATGGAAATACCTGTCGGGCCGGCCGGAACCACCTCTCAGACGTGCCAAAACGATGTGCCTGAGATGCCGGAACCACACCCCGAACAGACCGAAACCAGCTGCCAGACCCGCCTGAACCACCTGCCGAGCACGCCAGAACCACCTACTCGACTCGCCGGAACCACCTACCTGACACGCTAAAATCACCTGACGGGTATGCCACAACCCCTTCGTGGACACTCCGGAACCATCTGCCGGACATGCCAGAACCAGCTCTCAGACACACCAGAACCACGTTCCAGACACGCCGGAAACACCTGCAGAGCATGCCTGAGCCAAATGCTCGACTTGCAAGAAGCACCTGCCAGACACGCCAAAATCACCTGCCGGGTACGCCAGAACCACGTTGCGGACACTCCGGAATCACCTGTCGGGCATGCCGGTACCAACTCTCAGACGTGCCAGAACCTCGTGCCGGTCACGCCAGAACCACCTGCCGGACAGACCGGAAACACCTGATGGACACGCCGGAACCACCGGCTCGACTCGCCGGAACCACCGCCGGACATGCAAAATGACCTGCCTGCTACGCCAGAACCACTTGGCGAACACTCCGGAATCACCTGTCGGGCATGCCGGAACCACCTCTCAGACTTGCCAGAACCAAGTTCCGGACACGCCGGTACCACCTGCCGAGTATGCCGGAACCACCTGATCCACTCCCCAAAACCACCTGCTGGATACGCCAGAATCACCTGCCGGCTACGCCAGAACCACTCGGCAGACACTCCATAACCAACTGCCGGGCATGCCGGAACCAGCTCTCAGAGGCGCCAGAACCACATGACGGACACTCCGGAATCACCTGCCGGGCATGCCGCAACCATCTCTCAGACGTGCCAGAACCATGTTCCGGACATGCCGGAACCACCTGCCGAGCTCGCCGGAACCACCTGCTGGACACGCCAAAATCACCTGCCGGCTACACCAGAACCACTCGGCAGACACTCCGGAATCACATGCCGGGCATTCCGGAACCACCTCTCACAGGTGCCAGAACCAAATGCTGGACACTCCGGTATCACCTGCCGGGCATGCCGGAACCACCTCTCAGAGGTGCCAGAACCACATGCCGAACACTCCGGAATCACCTGCCGGGCATGCCGGAACCACCTGCTGGACATCCCGGAACCACCGGCTCGACTCGCCGTAACCATTGCCGGACATGCAAAATCACCTGCCGGCTACGCCAGAACCACTTGGTGAACACTCCGGAATCACCTGCCGGGCATGGCGGAACCACCTCTCAGACATGCCGGAACCATATGCCAATGACACCGGAAGCACCTGCCTAGCACGCCAGAACCACCTGCTCGACTCGCCAAATCCACCTGCTGGACACGCCAAAATCACCTGCCGGCTACGCCACAACCATTTGGTGAACGCTTCGGAATCACCTGCCGGGCTGGCTTGAACCACCTGCCGGTCACGCCAACATCACCTGCCAGCTATGCCAGAACCACTTGGCGGACACCATGGAAACACCTGTCGGGCCGGCCGGAACCACCTCTCAGACGTGCCAGAACCATGTGCCTGAGTTGTCGGAACCACACCGCGAACAGACCGAAACCACCTGCCAGACACGCCTGAACCACCTGCCGAGCATGACGGAACCGCCTACTCGTCTCTTGAACCACCTACCTGAAACGCTAAAATCACCTGCCGGGTATGCCACAACCACTTGGTGGACACTCCGGAATCATCTGCCGGACATGCCGGAACCAGCTCTCAGACACACCAGAACCAAGTGCCGGAGACGCCGCAAGCACCTGCCGAGCATGCCTGAGCCACCTGCTCGACTCGCCAGAAACACCTGCCGGACACGCCAAAATCACCTGCCGGGTATGCCAGAACCACCTGGCGGACACTACGGAATCACCTGCTGCGCATGCCGGAACCACCTCTCAGACGTGCCGGAAGCACATTCCAGGCACGCTGTAAACACCTCCCGGACAGACCGGAACCACCTGCCAAGAACGCCGGAGCCACCTGTTCGACTCGCTGGAACCACCTGCCGGACAGGCCAATATCAACTGCTGGCTATGCCAGAACCAACTGGGGGACAGTCCGGGATCACCTGCCAGCCATGGCGGAACCACCTCTCACACGGACCAGAACCACCTGCCGGAGAAGCTGGAAACACGTCCTGGACAGACTGGAACCACGTGACGGCCATGCCTGAACCACCTGCCGAGCACGGCGGAACCACCTCCCCGACACGCCAAAATCACCTGCGGGCTACGCCAGAACCACTTGGACGACTCTCCGAAATGACCTGCCGGGCATGTTGGAACCACCTCTCAGACGTGCCAGAAGCACGTGGCGGACAGTCCGGAATCACCTGTTGGGCATACGCAACCACCTCTGAGACGTACCAGAACCACGTGCCGTGCACGCCGGAACCAACTACCGGACAGACCGGAATCAACTTTTGGGCATGCCGGAACCACCAGTCAGATGTGCCAGAAACACGTGCCGGAGACGCCGGAAGCACATGCCGAGCACGTCGCAACCACCTGCTCAACTCGCCTGAACCACCTGCCGGACACGCTAAAATCACCTGCCCGCTACACCAGCACCACTTCGGGGACAAGCAGGAATCACGTGAGGGGCATGCCGGCACAGCCTCTCAGACTGAACCTCGTGCCGGACACCACAGAACCACCTGCCGGACAGACCGGAACCACCTGCCGGACACGCCGGAAACACCTACCGGACAGACCGGAACCACCTGCCAGACATCCCGGAACCATCTGCCGAGCACGCCGGAGCCGCCTGCTCGATAGGCCGGAACCACCTGCCAGACAGGCCAAAATCAACAGCTGGCTATGCTAGAACCACCTGGCGGACAGTCCAAAATCACCTGCCTGGCATGCAGGAACCACCTCTCACACGTAACAGAACCACGTTCCGGACACGCTGGAACCACATCCTGGACAGACTGGAACCACCTGCCGAGCTCGCCGGAACCACCTGCTCGACTGGCAGGACAATCGTGCCGGACACGCCTAAAGGAACTGCCGGCTACACCAGAACCACTTAACCGACACTCCAGAATCACCTGCCTGGCATGCCAGAACCACCTCTCCGACGTGCCAGAAGCACGTGCCGGACATGCCGGAACGACCAAGGGGCAGACCGGAACCACCTGCCTCACATGCCGGAACCACCTGCCGAGCACGCCAGAGCCACCTGCTCCCCTTGCCGGAACCACCTGCCAGACAGGCCAAAATCAACAGCTGGCTGTGCGAGAACAACCTGGGGGACAGTCCGGAATCACCTGCCAGCCATGGCGGAACCACCTCTCAGACGTAGCAGAACCACCTGACGGAGAAGCTGGAAACACGTCCTGGACAGTCTGGAACCACCTGCCGGCCAAGCCTGAACCACCTGCCAAGCACAACGGAACAACCTGCCAGACACGCCAAAATCAGCTGCGTGTTATGCCAGAACCACTTGGAGGACTCTCTGGGATGACCTGCCGGGCATGCCGGAACCACCTCTCAGACGTGCCAGAACCATGTGGCGGACAGTCCGGAATCACCTGTTGGGCATGCGCAACCACCTCTGAGACGTACCAGAACCACATGCCGTGCAGGCTGGAACCACCTACCGGACAGACCGGAATCACCTTTCGGGCATGCCGGAACCACCTGTCAGATGTGCCAGAAAGACGTGCCGGAGACGCCGGAAGCACCTGCCAAGCACGTTGGAACCACCTGCTCAACTCGCCTGAACCACCTGCCGGACATGCCAAAATCACCTGCCGACTATGCCAGAACCACTTGGCGAACACTCCGGAATCACTTGCCGGGCATGCAGGAACCACCTCTCAGACATGCCAGAACCCCGTGCCAATGACCCCGGAAGCACCAGCCGAGCACGCCGGAACCACCTGCTCGACTCGCCAGAACCACCTGCCGATCACGCAAAAATCACCTGCCGGCTACGCCACAACCAGTTGGTGAACACTTTGGAATCACCTGCCCGGCTTGCTGGAACCAGCTGCCGGTCATGCCAAAATCACCTGCCAACTACACCAGAACCGCTTGGCGGACACTGCGGAAACACCTGTCGGGCCAGCCGGAACCACATCTCAGACGTGCCAGAAACGTGTTCATGAGATGCTGGAACCACACCCCGAACAGACGGATACCATCTGCCAGAACCGCCTGAACCACCTGCTGAGCACGCCGGAACCACCTGCTCGAGTCACCGGTACCACCTCCCTGACACGCCAAAATCACCTGCTGGGTATGCCAGAACCACTTGGCGGACACTCCGGAATCATCTGCCGGACATGCCGGAACCAGCTCTCAGACACACCAGAACCAAGTGCCGGAGACGCCGGAAGCACCTGCCGAGCATGCCGGAGCCACCTGCTCGACTCGCCAGAAACACCTGCCGGACACGCCAAAATCACCTGCCGGGTATGCCAGAACCACCTGGCAGACACTACGGAATCACCTGCCGCGCATGCCGGAACCACCTCTCAGGCGTGCTGGAAGCACGTGCCAGACACCCCGGAAACACCTACCGGACAGACCGGAACCACCTGCCAAGACCGCCGGAGCCACCTGTTCGACTCGCTGGAACCACCTGCCGGACAGGCCAATATCAACTGCTGGCTATGCCAGAACCAACTGGGGGACAGTCCGGGATCACCTGCCAGCCATGGCGGAACCACCTCTCAGACGTACCAGAACCACCTGCCGGAGAAGCTGGAAACACGTCCTGGACAGACTGGAACCACGTGACGGCCATGCCTGAACCACCTGCGGAGCACGGCGGAACCACCTGCCCGACACGCCAAAATCACCTGCGGGCTACGCCACAACCACTTGGACGACTCTCCGAAATGACCTGCCGGGCATGTTGGAACCACCTCTCAGACGTGCCAGAAGCACGTGGCGGACAGTCCGGAACCACCTGTTGGGCATACGCAACCACCTCTGAGACGTACCAGAACCACGTGCCGTGCACGCCGGAACCACCTACCGGACAGACCGGAATCAACTTTTGGGCATGCCGGAACCACCAGTCAGATGTGCCAGAAACACGTGCCGGAGACGCCGGAAGCACCTGCCGAGCACGTCGCAACCACCTGCTCAACTCACCTGAACCACCTGCCGGACACGCCAAAATCACCTGCCCGCTACACCAGCACCACTTCAGGGACAAGCCGGAATCACGTGAGGGGCATGCCGGCACAGCCTCTCAGACTGAACCTCGTGCCGGACACCACAGAACCACCTGCCGGACAGACCGGGACCACCTGCCGGACACGCCGGAACCACCGGCTCGACCCGCCGGAACGACCGCTGGACATGCAAAATCACCTGCCGGCTACGCCGGAAACACTTGGCGAACACTCCGGAATCACCTGCCGGGCATGCCGGAACCACCTCTCAGATATGCCAGAACCACGTGCCAATGACCCCGGAAGCACCTGCCGAGCACGCCGGAACCACCTGCTCGACTCGCCAGAACCACCTGCCGGACACGCAAAAATCACCTGCCGGCTACGCCACAACCAGTTGGGGAACACTTCGGAATCACCTGCCGGGCTTGCTGGAACCACCTGCCGGTCATGCCAAAATCACCTGCCAACTACGCCAGTACCACTTGGCGGACACTGTGGAAACACCTGTCGGGCCGGCCGGAACCACATCTCACACGTGCCAGAACCATGTGCATGAGATGCTGGAACCACACCCCGAACAGACGGATACCACCTGCCAGAACCGCCTGAACCACCTGCTGAGCACGCCAGAACCACCTGCTCGACTCGCTGGTACCAGCTCCCTGACATTCCAAAATCACCTGCTGGGTATGCAAGAACCACTTGGCGGACACTCCGGAATCATCTGCCGGACATGCCGGAACCAGCTCTCAGACACACCAGAACCACGTGCCGGAGACGCCGGAAGCACCTGCCGAGCATGCCGGAGCCACCTGCTCGACTCGCCAGAAACACCTGCCGGACACGCCAAAATCACCTGCCGGGTACGCCAGAACCACCTGGCGGACACTCCGAAATCACCTGTCGCGCATGCCGGAACCACCTCTCAGACGTGCCGGAAGCACGTGCCGGACACGCCGGAATCACCTACCGGACAGACCGGAACCACCTGCCGAGCACGCCGGAGCCACCTGTTCGACTCGCTGGAACCACCTGCCGGACAGGCCAATATCAACTGCTGGCTATGCCAGAACCACCTGGGGGACGGTCCGGAATCACCTGCCAGCCATGGCGGAACCACCTCTCAGACGTACCAGAACCACCTGCCGGAGAAGCTGGAAACACGTCCTGGACAGTCTGGAACCACCTGCCGGCCAAGCCTGAACCACCTGCCTAGCACAACGGAACAACCTGCCAGACACGCCAAAATCACCTGCGTGTTATGCCAGAACCACTTGGAGGACTCTCTGGGATGACCTGCCGGGCATGCCGGAACCACCTCTCAGACGTGCCAGACCCATGTGGCGGACAGTCCGGAATCACCTGTTGGGCATGCGCAACCACCTCTGAGACGTACCAGAACCACATGCCGTGCAGGCTGGAACCACCTACCCGGACAGACCGGAATCACCTTTCGGGCATGCCGGAACCACCTGTCAGATGTGCCAGAAACACGTGCCGGAGACGCCGGAAGCACCTGCCAAGCACGTTGGAACCACCTGCTCAACTCGCCTGAACCACCTGCCGGACATGCCAAAATCACCTGCCGACTATGCCAGAACCACTTGGCGAACACTCCGGCATCACTTGCCGGGCATGCAGGAACCACCTCTCAGACATGCCAGAACCCCGTGCCAATGACCCCGGAAGCACCAGACGAGCACGCCGGAACCACCTGCTCGACTCGCCAGAACCACCTGCCGATCACGCAAAAATCACCTGCCGGGTACACAAGAACCACCTGGCGGACACTACGGAATCACCTGCCGCGAATGCCGGAACCACCACTCAGGCGTGCCGGAAGCACGTGCCAGACACGCTGGAAACACCTACCGGACAGACCGGAACCACCTGCCAAGAACGCCGGAGCCACCTGTTCGACTCGCTGGAACCACCTGCCGGACAGGCCAATATCAACTGCTGGCTATGCCAGAACCACCTAGGGGACAGTCCGGGATCACCTGCCAGCCATGGCGGAACCACCCCTCAGACGTACCAGAACCACCTGCCGGAGAAGCTGGAAACACGTCCTGGACAGACTGGAACCACGTGACGGCCATGCCTGAACCACCTGCCGAGCACGGCGGAACCACCTGCCCGACACGCCAAAATCACCTGCGGGCTACGCCAGAATCACTTGGACGACTCTCCGAAATGACCTGCCGGGCATGTTGGAACCACCTCTCAGACGTGCCAGAAGCACGTGGCGGACAGTCCGGAATCACCTGTTGGGCATACGCAACCACCTCTGAGAGGTACCAGAACCACGTGCCGTGCACGCCAGAACCACCTACCGGACAGACTGGAATCAACTTTTGGGCATGCCGGAACCACCAGTCAGATGTGCCAGAAACACGTGCCGGAGACTCCGGAAGCACCTGCCGAGCACGTCGCAACCACCTGCTCAACTCGCCTGAACCACCTGCCGGACACGCCAAAATCACCTGCCCGCTACACCAGCGCCACTTCGGGGACAAGCCAGAATCACGTGAGGGGCATGCCGGCACAGCCTCTCAGACTGAACCTCGTGCCGGACACCACAGAACCACCTGCCGGACAGACCGGAACCACCTGCCGGACACGCCGGAACCACCGCCTCGACCCGCCGGAACGACCGCTGGACATGCAAAATCACCTGCCGGCTACGCCGGAAACACTTGGCGAACACTCCGGAATCACCTGCCGGGCATGCCGGAACCACCTCTCAGATATGCCAGAACCACGTGCCAATGACCCCGGAAGCACCTGCCGAGCACGCCGGAACCACCTGCTCGACTCGCCAGAACCACCTGCCGGACACGCAAAAATCACCTGCCGGCTACGCCACAACCAGTTGGGGAACACTTCGGAATCACCTGCCGGGCTTGCTGGAACCACCTGCCGCTCATGCCAAAATCACCTGCCAACTACGCCAGTACCACTTGGCGGACACTGTGGAAACACCTGTCGGGCCGGCCGGAACCACATCTCAGACGTGCCAGAACCATGTGCATGAGATGCTGGAACCATACCCCGAACAGACGGAAAACACCTGCCAGACCCGTCTGAACAACCTGCCGAGCACGCCGGAGCCACCTGCTCGACTCGCCGGAACCACCTACCTGACATGCCCAAATCACCAGCCGGGTATGCCAGAACCACTTGGCGGACACTCCGGAATCATCTGCCGGACATGCCGGAACCAGCTCTCAGACACACCAGAACCACGTGCCGGAGACGCCGGAAGCACCTGCCGAGCATGCCGGAGCCACCTGCTCGACTCGCCAGAAACACCTGCCGGACACGCCAAAATCACCTGCCGGGTACGCCAGAACCACCTGGCGGACACTCCAAAATCACCTGTCGCGCATGCCGGAACCACCTCTCAGACGTGCCGCAAGCACGTGCCGGACACGCCGGAATCACCTACCGGACAGACCGGAACCACCTGCCGAGCACGCCGGAGCCACCTGTTCGACTCGCTGGAACCACCTGCCGGACAGGCCAATATCAACTGCTGGCTATGCCAGAACCACCTGGGGGACGGTCCGGAATCACCTGCCAGCCATGGCGGAACCACCTCTCAGACGTAGCAGAACCACCTGACAGAGAAGCTGGAAACACGTCCTGGACAGTCTGGAACCACCTGCCGGCCAAGCCTGAACCACCTGCCAAGCACAACGGAACAACCTGCCAGACACGCCAAAATCACCTGCCGGGTATGCCAGAACCACCTGGCAGACACTACGGAATCACCTGCCGCGCATGCCGGAACCACCTCTCAGGCGTGCTGGAAGCACGTGCCAGACACCCCGGAAACACCTACCGGACAGACCGGAACCACCTGCCAAGACCGCCGGAGCCACCTGTTCGACTCGCTGGAACCACCTGCCGGACAGGCCAATATCAACTGCTGGCTATGCCAGAACCAACTGGGGGACAGTCCGGGATCACCTGCCAGCCATGGCGGAACCACCTCTCAGACGTACCAGAACCACCTGCCGGAGAAGCTGGAAACACGTCCTGGACAGACTGGAACCACGTGACGGCCATGCCTGAACCACCTGTGGAGCACGGCGGAACAACCTGCCCGACACGCCAAAATCACCTGCTGGCTACGCCAGAACCACTTGGACGATTCTCCGAAATGACCTGCCGGGCATGTTGGAACCACCTCTCAGACGTGCCAGAAGCACGTGGCGGACAGTCCGGAATCACCTGTTGGGCATACGCAACCACCTCTGAGACGTACCAGAACCACGTGCCGTGCACGCCGGAACCACCTACCGGACAGACCGGAATCAACTTTTGGGAATGCCGGAACCACCAGTCAGATGTGCCAGAAACACGTGCCGGAGACGCCGGAAGCATCTGCCGAGCACGTCGCAACCACCTGCTCAACTCACCTGAACCACCTGCCGGACAAGAAAAAATCACCTGCCCGCTACACCAGCACCACTTCAGGGACATGCCGGAATCACGTGAGGGGCATGCCGGCACAGCCTCTCAGACTGAACCTCGTGCCGGACACCACAGAACCACCTGCCGGACAGACCGGAACCACCTGCCGGACACGCCGGAACCACCGGCTCAACCCGCCTGAACGACCGCTGGACATGCAAAATCACCTGCCGGCTACGCCGGAAACACTTGGCGAACACTCCGGAATCACCTGCCGGGCATGCCGGAACCACCTCTCAGATATGCCAGAACCACGTGCCAATGACCCCGGAAGCACCTGCCGAGGACGCCGGAACCACATGCTCGACTCGCCAGAACCACCTGCCGATCACGCAAAAATCACCTGCCGGCTACGCCACAACCAGTTGGTGAACACTTTGGAATCACCTGCCAGGCTTGCTGGAACCAGCTGCCGGTCATGCCAAAATCACCTGCCAACTACGCCAGAACCGCTTGGCGGACACTGCGGAAACACCTGTCGGGCCGGCCGGATCCACATCTCAGACGTGCCAGAAACGTGTTCATGAGATGCTGGAACCACACCCCGAACAGACGGATACCATCTGCCAGAACCGCCTGAACCACCTGCTGAGCACGCCGGAACCACCTGCTCGACTCACCGGTACCACCTCCCTGACACGCCAAAATCACCTGCTGGGTATGCCAGAACCACTTGGCGGACAATCCGGTATCATGTGCCGGACATGCCGGAACCAGCTCTCAGACACACCAGAACCAAGTGCCGGAGACGCCGGAAGCACCTGCCGAGCATGCCGGAGCCACCTGCTCGACTCGCCAGAAACACCTGCCGGACACGCCAAAATCACCTGCCTGCTACACCAGAAGCACTTGGCAGACAAGCCGGAATCACGTGAAGGGCATGCCGTCACAATCTCTCAGACGTGCCAGAACCTCGTGCCGGACACCCCAGAACACCCTGCCGGACAGACCGGAACCACCTGCCGGACACGCCGGAACCACCGGCGCGACTCGCCGGAACCACCCCCGGACATGCAAAATCACCTGCCGGCTACGCCAGAAACACTTGGCGAACACACCGGAATCACCTGCCGGGCATGTCGGAAGCACCTCTCAGACATGTCAGAACCACGTGCCAAGGACACCGGAAGCACCTGCCGAGCACGCCGGAACCACCTGCTCGACTCGCCAGAACCACCTGCCGCACAGGCCAAAATCACCTGCCAGGTATGCCAGAACCACTTTGTGGACTCTCCGAAATCATCTGCCGGACATGCCAGAACCAGCTCTCAGACACACCAGAACCACGTGCCGGACACGCCGGAAGCACCTGCTGAGCATGCCTGAGCAACCTGCTCGACTCGCAAGAAACACCTGCCGGACACGCCAAAATCACCTGCCGAGTACGCCAGAACCACTTGGCGGACACTCCGGAATCACAGGTCGGGCATGCCGGAACCACCTCTCAGACTTGCCAGAACCATGCTCCGGACACGCCGGTACCACCTGCCGAGTATGCCGGAACCACCTGATCCACTCCCGAGGACCACCTGCTGGACACGCCAAAATCACCTGCTGGCTACGCCAGAACCACTCGGCAGACACTCCGGAATAAGCTGCCGGGCATGCCGGAACCACCTCTTAGACATGCCAGAAGGATGTGTCGGACACGCCGGAAACACCTACCGGACAGACCGGAACCACCTGCCAGACATCCCGGAACCATCTGCCGAGCACGCCGGAGCCGCCTGCTCGATAGGCCGGAACCACCTGCCAGACAGGCCAAAATCAACAGCTGGCTATGCTAGAACCACCTGGCGGACAGTCCAAAATCACCTGCCTGGCATGCAGGAACCACCTCTCACACGTAACAGAACCACGTTCCGGACACGCTGGAACCACATCCTGGACAGACTGGAACCACCTGCCGAGCTCGCCGGAACCACCTGCTCGACTGGCAGGACAATCGTGCCGGACACGCCTAAAGGAACTGCCGGCTACACCAGAACCACTTAACCGACACTCCAGAATCACCTGCCTGGCATGCCAGAACCACCTCTCCGACGTGCCAGAAGCACGTGCCGGACATGCCGGAACGACCAAGGGGCAGACCGGAACCACCTGCCTCACATGCCGGAACCACCTGCCGAGCACGCCAGAGCCACCTGCTCCCCTTGCCGGAACCACCTGCCAGACAGGCCAAAATCAACAGCTGGCTGTGCGAGAACCACCTGGGGGACAGTCCGGAATCACCTGCCAGCCATGGCGGAACCACCTCTCAGACGTAGCAGAACCACCTGACGGAGAAGCTGGAAACACGTCCTGGACAGTCTGGAACCACCTGCCGGCCAAGCCTGAACCACCTGCCAAGCACAACGGAACAACCTGCCAGACACGCCAAAATCAGCTGCGTGTTATGCCAGAACCACTTGGAGGACTCTCTGGGATGACCTGCCGGGCATGCCGGAACCACCTCTCAGACGTGCCAGAACCATGTGGCGGACAGTCCGGAATCACCTGTTGGGCATGCGCAACCACCTCTGAGACGTACCAGAACCACATGCCGTGCAGGCTGGAACCACCTACCGGACAGACCGGAATCACCTTTCGGGCATGCCGGAACCACCTGTCAGATGTGCCAGAAACACGTGCCGGAGACGCCGGAAGCACCTGCCAAGCACGTTGGAACCACCTGCCGGACATGCCAAAATCACCTGCCGACTATGCCAGAACCACTTGGCGAACACTCCGGAATCACTTGCCGGGCATGCAGGAACCACCTCTCAGACATGCCAGAACCCCGTGCCAATGACCCCGGAAGCACCAGCCGAGCACGCCGGAACCACCTGCTCGACTCGCCAGAACCACCTGCCGATCACGCAAAAATCACCTGCCGGCTACGCCACAACCAGTTGGTGAACACTTTGGAATCACCTGCCAGGCTTGCTGGAACCAGCTGCCGGTCATGCCAAAATCACCTGCCAACTACGCCAGAACCGCTTGGCGGACACTGCGGAAACACCTGTCGGGCCGGCCGGATCCACATCTCAGACGTGCCAGAAACGTGTTCATGAGATGCTGGAACCACACCCCGAACAGACGGATACCATCTGCCAGAACCGCCTGAACCACCTGCTGAGCACGCCGGAACCACCTGCTCGACTCACCGGTACCACCTCCCTGACACGCCAAAATCACCTGCTGGGTATGCCAGAACCACTTGGCGGACACTCCGGTATCATGTGCCGGACATGCCGGAACCAGCTCTCAGACACACCAGAACCAAGTGCCGGAGACGCCGGAAGCACCTGCCGAGCATGCCGGAGCCACCTGCTCGACTCGCCAGAAACACCTGCCGGACACGCCAAAATCACCTGCCTGCTACACCAGAAGCACTTGGCAGACAAGCCGGAATCACGTGAAGGGCATGCCGTCACAATCTCTCAGACGTGCCAAAACCTCGTGCCGGACACCCCAGAACACCCTGCCGGACAGACCGGAACCACCTGCCAAGACCGCCGGAGCCACCTGTTCGACTCGCTGGAACCACCTGCCGGACAGGCCAATATCAACTGCTGGCTATGCCAGAACCAACTGGGGGACAGTCCGGGATCACCTGCCAGCCATGGCGGAACCACCTCTCAGACGTACCAGAACCACCTGCCGGAGAAGCTGGAAACACGTCCTGGACAGACTGGAACCACGTGACGGCCATGCCTGAACCACCTGCCGAGCACGGCGGAACCACCTGCCCGACACGCCAAAATCACCTGCGGGCTACGCCAGAATCACTTGGACGACTCTCCGAAATGACCTGCCGGGCATGTTGGAACCACCTCTCAGACGTGCCAGAAGCACGTGGCGGACAGTCCGGAATCACCTGTTGGGCATACGCAACCACCTCTGAGAGGTACCAGAACCACGTGCCGTGCACGCCAGAACCACCTACCGGACAGACTGGAATCAACTTTTGGGCATGCCGGAACCACCAGTCAGATGTGCCAGAAACACGTGCCGGAGACTCCGGAAGCACCTGCCGAGCACGTCGCAACCACCTGCTCAACTCGCCTGAACCACCTGCCGGACACGCCAAAATCACCTGCCCGCTACACCAGCGCCACTTCGGGGACAAGCCGGAATCACGTGAGGGGCATGCCGGCACAGCCTCTCAGACTGAACCTCGTGCCGGACACCACAGAACCACCTGCCGGACAGACCGGAACCACCTGCCGGACACGCCGGAACCACCGCCTCGACCCGCCGGAACGACCGCTGGACATGCAAAATCACCTGCCGGCTACGCCGGAAACACTTGGCGAACACTCCGGAATCACCTGCCGGGCATGCCGGAACCACCTCTCAGATATGCCAGAACCACGTGCCAATGACCCCGGAAGCACCTGCCGAGCACGCCGGAACCACCTGCTCGACTCGCCAGAACCACCTGCCGGACACGCAAAAATCACCTGCCGGCTACGCCACAACCAGTTGGGGAACACTTCGGAATCACCTGCCGGGCTTGCTGGAACCACCTGCCGGTCATGCCAAAATCACCTGCCAACTACGCCAGTACCACTTGGCGGACACTGTGGAAACACCTGTCGGGCCGGCCGGAACCACATCTCAGACGTGCCAGAACCATGTGCATGAGATGCTGGAACCACACCCCGAACAGACGGAAAACACCTGCCAGACCCGTCTGAACAACCTGTCGAGCACGCCGGAGCCACCTGCTCGACTCGCCGGAACCACCTACCTGACATGCCCAAATCACCAGCCGGGTATGCCAGAACCACTTGGCGGACACTCCGGAATCATCTGCCGGACATGCCGGAACCAGCTCTCAGACACACCAGAACCACGTGCCGGAGACGCCGGAAGCACCTGCCGAGCATGCCGGAGCCACCTGCTCGACTCGCCAGAAACACCTGCCGGACACGCCAAAATCACCTGCCGGGTACGCCAGAACCACCTGGCGGACACTCCGAAATCACCTGTCGCGCATGCCAGAACCACCTCTCAGACGTGCCGCAAGCACGTGCCGGACACGCCGGAATCACCTACCGGACAGACCGGAACCACCTGCCGAGCACGCCGGAGCCACCTGTTCGACTCGCTGGAACCACCTGCCGGACAGGCCAATATCAACTGCTGGCTATGCCAGAACCACCTGGGGGACGGTCCGGAATCACCTGCCAGCCATGGCGGAACCACCTCTCAGACGTAGCAGAACCACCTGACAGAGAAGCTGGAAACACGTCCTGGACAGTCTGGAACCACCTGCCGGCCAAGCCTGAACCACCTGCCAAGCACAACGGAACAACCTGCCAGACACGCCAAAATCACCTGCGTGTTATGCCAGAACCACTTGGAGGACTCTCTGGGATGACCTGCCGGGCATGCCGGAACCACCTCTCAGACGTGCCAGAACCATGTGGCGGACAGTCCGGAATCACCTGTTGGGCATGCGCAACCACCTCTGAGACGTACCAGAACCACATGCCGTGCAGGCTGGAACCACCTACCGGACAGACCGGAATCACCTTTCGGGCATGCCGGAACCACCTGTCAGATGTGCCAGAAACACGTGCCGGAGACGCCGGAAGCACCTGCCAAGCACGTTGGAACCACCTGCTCAACTCGCCTGAACCACCTGCCGGACATGCCAAAATCACCTGCCGACTATGCCAGAACCACTTGGCGAACACTCCGGAATCACTTGCCGGGCATGCAGGAACCACCTCTCAGACATGCCAGAACCCCGTGCCAATGACCCCGGAAGCACCAGCCGAGCACGCCGGAACCACCTGCTCGACTCGCCAGAACCACCTGCCGATCACGCAAAAATCACCTGCCGGCTACGCCACAACCAGTTGGTGAACACTTTGGAATCACCTGCCAGGCTTGCTGGAACCAGCTGCCGGTCATGCCAAAATCACCTGCCAACTACACCAGAACCGCTTGGCGGACACTGCGGAAACACCTGTCGGGCCAGCCGGAACCACATCTCAGACGTGCCAGAAACGTGTTCATGAGATGCTGGAACCACACCCCGAACAGACGGATACCATCTGCCAGAACCGCCTGAACCACCTGCTGAGCACGCCGGAACCACCTGCTCGACTCACCGGTACCACCTCCCTGACACGCCAAAATCACCTGCTGGGTATGCCAGAACCACTTGGCGGACACTCCGGAATCATCTGCCGGACATGCCGGAACCAGCTCTCAGACACACCAGAACCAAGTGCCGGAGACGCCGGAAGCACCTGCCGAGCATGCCGGAGCCACCTGCTCGACTCGCCAGAAACACCTGCCGGACACGCCAAAATCACCTGCCGGGTATGCCAGAACCACCTGGCAGACACTACGGAATCACCTGCCGCGCATGCCGGAACCACCTCTCAGGCGTGCTGGAAGCACGTGCCAGACACCCCGGAAACACCTACCGGACAGACCGGAACCACCTGCCAAGACCGCCGGAGCCACCTGTTCGACTCGCTGGAACCACCTGCCGGACAGGCCAATATCAACTGCTGGCTATGCCAGAACCAACTGGGGGACAGTCCGGGATCACCTGCCAGCCATGGCGGAACCACCTCTCAGACGTACCAGAACCACCTGCCGGAGAAGCTGGAAACACGTCCTGGACAGACTGGAACCACGTGACGGCCATGCCTGAACCACCTGCGGAGCACGGCGGAACCACCTGCCCGACACGCCAAAATCACCTGCTGGCTACGCCAGAACCACTTGGACGATTCTCCGAAATGACCTGCCGGGCATGTTGGAACCACCTCTCAGACGTGCCAGAAGCACGTGGCGGACAGTCCGGAATCACCTGTTGGGCATACGCAACCACCTCTGAGACGTACCAGAACCACGTGCCGTGCACGCCGGAACCACCTACCGGACAGACCGGAATCAACTTTTGGGCATGCCGGAACCACCAGTCAGATGTGCCAGAAACACGTGCCGGAGACGCCGGAAGCATCTGCCGAGCACGTCGCAACCACCTGCTCAACTCACCTGAACCACCTGCCGGAGAAGAAAAAATCACCTGCCCGCTACACCAGCACCACTTTGGGGACAAGCCGGAATCACGTGAGGGGCATGCCGGCACAGCCTCTCAGACTGAACCTCGTGCCGGACACCACAGAACCACCTGCCGGACAGACCGGAACCACCTTCCGGACACGCCGGAACCACCGGCTCAACCCGCCGGAACGACCGCTGGACATGCAAAATCACCTGCCGGCTACGCCGGAAACACTTGGCGAACACTCCGGAATCACCTGCCGGGCATGCCGGAACCACCTCTCAGATATGCCAGAACCACGTGCCAATGACCCCGGAAGCACCTGCCGAGGACGCCGGAACCACCTGCTCGACTCGCCAGAACCACCTGCCGGACACGCAAAAATCACCTGCCGGCTACGCCACAACCAGTTGGGGAACACTTCGGAATCACCTGCCGGGCTTGCTGGAACCACCTGCCGGTCATGCCAAAATCACCTGCCAACTACGCCAGTACCACTTGGCGGACACTGTGGAAACACCTGTCGGGCCGGCCGGAACCACATCTCAGACGTGCCAGAACCATGTGCATGAGATGCTGGAACCACACCCCGAACAGACGGAAAACACCTGCCAGACCCGTCTGAACAACCTGCCGAGCACGCCGGAGCCACCTGCTCGACTCGCCGGAACCACCTACCTGACATGCCCAAATCACCAGCCGGGTATGCCAGAACCACTTGGCGGACACTCCGGAATCATCTGCCGGACATGCCGGAACCAGCTCTCAGACACACCAGAACCACGTGCCGGAGACGCCGGAAGCACCTGCCGAGCATGCCGGAGCCACCTGCTCGACTCGCCAGAAACACCTGCCGGACACGCCAAAATCACCTGCCGGGTATGCCAGAACCACCTGGCAGACACTACGGAATCACCTGCCGCGCATGCCGGAACCACCTCTCAGGCGTGCTGGAAGCACGTGCCAGACACCCCGGAAACACCTACCGGACAGACCGGAACCACCTGCCAAGACCGCCGGAGCCACCTGTTCGACTCGCTGGAACCACCTGCCGGACAGGCCAATATCAACTGCTGGCTATGCCAGAACCAACTGGGGGACAGTCCGGGATCACCTGCCAGCCATGGCGGAACCACCTCTCAGACGTACCAGAACCACCTGCCGGAGAAGCTGGAAACACGTCCTGGACAGACTGGAACCACGTGACGGCCATGCCTGAACCACCTGCGGAGCACGGCGGAACCACCTGCCCGACACGCCAAAATCACCTGCGGGCTACGCCAGAACCACTTAGACGACTCTCCGAAATGACCTGCCGGGCATGTTGGAACCACCTCTCAGACGTGCCAGAAGCACGTGGCGGACAGTCCGGAATCACCTGTTGGGCATACGCAACCACCTCTGAGACGTACCAGAACCACGTGCCGTGCACGCCGGAACCACCTACCGGACAGACCGGAATCAACTTTTGGGCATGCCGGAACCACCAGTCAGATGTGCCAGAAACACGTGCCGGAGACGCCGGAAGCACCTGCCGAGCACGTCGCAACCACCTGCTCAACTCACCTGAACCACCTGCCGGACACGCCAAAATCACCTGCCCGCTACACCAGCACCACTTCAGGGACAAGCCGGAATCACGTGAGGGGCATGCCGGCACAGCCTCTAAGACTGAACCTCGTGCCGGACACCACAGAACCACCTGCCGGACAGACCGGAACCACCTGCCGGACACGCCGGAACCACCGGCTCAACCCGCCGGAACGACCGCTGGACATGCAAAATCACCTGCCGGCTACGCCGGAAACACTTGGCGAACACTCCGGAATCACCTGCCGGGCATGCCGGAACCACCTCTCAGAAATGCCAGAACCACGTGCCAATGACCCCGGAAGCACCTGCCGAGCACGCCGGAACCACCTGCTCGACTCGCCAGAACCACCTGCCGGACACGCAAAAATCACCTGCCGGCTACGCCACAACCAGTTGGGGAACACTTCGGAATCACCTGCCGGGCTTGCTGGAACCACCTGCCGCTCATGCCAAAATCACCTGCCAACTACGCCAGTACCACTTGGCGGACACTGTGGAAACACCTGTCGGGCCGGCCGGAACCACATCTCAGACGTGCCAGAACCATGTGCATGAGATGCTGGAACCACACCCCGAAAAGACGGAAAACACCTGCCAGACCCGTCTGAACAACCTGCCGAGCACGCCGGAGCCACCTGCTCGACTCGCCGGAACCACCTACCTGACATGCCAAAATCACCAGCCGGGTATGCCAGAACCACTTGGCGGACACTCCGGAATCATCTGCCGGACATGCCGGAACCAGCTCTCAGACACACCAGAACCACGTGCCGGAGACGCCGGAAGCACCTGCCGAGCATGCCGGAGCCACCTGCTCGACTCGCCAGAAACACCTGCCGGACACGCCAAAATCACCTGCCGGGTACGCCAGAACCACCTGGCGGACACTCCAAAATCACCTGTCGCGCATGCCGGAACCACCTCTCAGACGTGCCGCAAGCACGTGCCGGACACGCCGGAATCACCTACCGGACAGACCGGAACCACCTGCCGAGCACGCCGGAGCCACCTGTTCGACTCGCTGGAACCACCTGCCGGACAGGCCAATATCAACTGCTGGCTATGCCAGAACCACCTGGGGGACGGTCCGGAATCACCTGCCAGCCATGGCGGAACCACCTCTCAGACGTAGCAGAACCACCTGACGGAGAAGCTGGAAACACGTCCTGGACAGTCTGGAACCACCTGCCGGCCAAGCCTGAACCACCTGCCAAGCACAACGGAACAACCTGCCAGACACGCCAAAATCAGCTGCGTGTTATGCCAGAACCACTTGGAGGACTCTCTGGGATGACCTGCCGGGCATGCCGGAACCACCTCTCAGACGTGCCAGAACCATGTGGCGGACAGTCCGGAATCACCTGTTGGGCATGCGCAACCACCTCTGAGACGTACCAGAACCACATGCCGTGCAGGCTGGAACCACCTACCGGACAGACCGGAATCACCTTTCGGGCATGCCGGAACCACCTGTCAGATGTGCCAGAAACACGTGCCG
Source organism: Equus caballus (assembly GCF_041296265.1). Classification (NCBI taxonomy): domain Eukaryota; kingdom Metazoa; phylum Chordata; class Mammalia; order Perissodactyla; family Equidae; genus Equus; species Equus caballus. The sequence goes on from NC_091697.1 coordinate 7,091,999, forward strand.
GAGACGCCGGAAGCACCTGCCAAGCACGTTGGAACCACCTGCTCAACTCGCCTGAACCACCTGCCGGACATGCCAAAATCACCTGCCGACTATGCCAGAACCACTTGGCGAACACTCCGGAATCACTTGCCGGGCATGCAGGAACCACCTCTCAGACATGCCAGAACCCCGTGCCAATGACCCCGGAAGCACCAGCCGAGCACGCCGGAACCACCTGGTCGACTCGCCAGAACCACCTGCCGATCGCGCAAAAATCACCTGCCGGCTACGCCACAACCAGTTGGTGAACACTTTGGAATCACCTGCCAGGCTTGCTGGAACCAGCTGCCGGTCATGCCAAAATCACCTGCCAACTACACCAGAACCGCTTGGCGGACACTGCGGAAACACCTGTCGGGCCAGCCGGAACCACATCTCAGACGTGCCAGAAACGTGTTCATGAGATGCTGGGACCACACCCCGAACAGACGGATACCATCTGCCAGAACCGCCTGAACCACCTGCTGAGCACGCCGGAACCACCTGCTCGACTCACCGGTACCACCTCCCTGACACGCCAAAATCACCTGCTGGGTATGCCAGAACCACTTGGCGGACACTCCGGAATCATCTGCCGGACATGCCGGAACCAGCTCTCAGACACACCAGAACCAAGTGCCGGAGACGCCGGAAGCACCTGCCGAGCATGCCGGAGCCACCTGCTCGACTCGCCAGAAACACCTGCCGGACACGCCAAAATCACCTGCCGGGTATGCCAGAACCACCTGACGGACACTACGGAATCACCTGCCGCGCATGCCGGAACCACCTCTCAGACGTGCCGGAAGCACATGCCAGACATGCCGGAAACACCTACCGGACAGACCGGAACCACCTGCCAAGAACGCCGGAGCCAGCTGTTCGACTCGCTGGAACCACCTGCCGGACAGGCCAATATCAACTGCTGGCTATGCCAGAAGCACCTGGGGGACAGTACGGGATCACCTGCCAGCCATGGCGGAACCACCTCTCAGACGGACCAGAACCACCTGCCGGAAGAGCTGGAAACACGTCCTGGACAGACTGGAACCACGTGACGGCCATGCCTGAACCACCTGCCGAGCACGGCGGAACCACCTGCCCGACACGCCAAAATCGCCTGCGGGCTACGCCAGAACCACTTGGACGACTCTCCGAAATGACCTGCCGGGCATGTTGGAACCACCTCTCAGACGTGCCAGAAGCACGTGGCGGACAGTCCGGAATCACCTGTTGGGCATACGCAACCACCTCTGAGACGTACCAGAACAACGTGCCGTGCACGCCGGAACCACCTACCGGACAGACCGGAATCAACTTCTGGGCATGCCGGAACCACCAGTCAGATGTGCCAGAAACACGTGCCGGAGACGCCGGAAGCACCTGCCGAGCACGTCGCAACCACCTGCTCAACTCGCCTGAACCACCTGCCGGACATGCCATAATCACCTGCCCGCTACACCAGCACCACTTCGGGGACAAGCCGCAATCACGTGAGGGGCATGTCGGCACAGCCTCTCAGACCGAACCTCGTGCTGGACACCACAGAACCACCTGCTGGACAGACCGGAACCACCTGCCGGACACGCCGGAACCACGGGCTCGACCCGCAGGAACGACCGCTGGACATGCAAAATCACCTGCCGGCTACGCCGGAAACACTTGGCGAACACTCCGAAATCACCTGCTGGGCATGCCAGAACCACCTCTCAGATATGCCAGAACCACGTGCCAATGACCCCGGAAGCACCTGCCGAGCACGCCGGAACCACCTGCTCGACTCGCCAGAACCACCTGCCGGACACGCAGAAATCACCTGCCGGCTACGCCACAACCAGTTGGGGAACACTTCGAAATCACCTGCCGGGCTTGCTGGAACCACCTGCCGGTCATTCCAAAATCACCTGCCAACTACGCCAGTACCACTTGGCGGACACTGTGGAAACACCTGTCGGGCCGGCCGGAACCACATCTCACACGTGCCAGAACCATGTGCATGAGATGCTGGAACCACACCCCGAAAAGACGGAAAACACCTGCCAGACCCGTCTGAACAACCTGCCGAGCACGCCGGAGCCACCTGCTCGACTCGCCGGAACCACCTACCTGACATGCCAAAATCACCAGCCGGGTATGCCAGAACCACTTGGCGGACACTCCGGAATCATCTGCCGGACATGCCGGAACCAGCTCTCAGACACACAAGAACCACGTGCCGGAGACACCGGAAGCACCTGCCGAGCATGCCGGAGCCACCTGCTCGACTCGCCAGAAACACCTGCCGGACACGCCAAAATCACCTGCCGGGTACGCCAGAACCACCGGGCGGACACTCTGTAATCACCTGTCGCGCATGCCGGAACCACCTCTCAGACGTGCCGGAAGCACGTGCCGGACACGCCGGAATCACCTACCGGACAGACCGGAACCACCTGCCGAGCACGCCGGAGCCACCTGTTCGACTCGCTGGAACCACCTGCCGGACAGGCCAATATCAACTGCTGGCTATGCCAGAACCACCTGGGGGACGGTCCGGAATCGCCTGCCAGCCATGGCGGAACCACCTCTCAGACGTACCAGAACCACCTGCCGGAGAAGCTGGAAACACGTCCTGGACAGTCTGGAACCACCTGCCGGCCAAGCCTGAACCACCTGCCAAGCACAACGGAACAACCTGCCAGACACGCCAAAATCAGCTGCGTGTTATGCCAGAACCACTTGGAGGACTCTCTGGGATGACCTGCCGGGCATGCCGGAACCACCTCTCAGACGTGCCAGAACCATGTGGCGGACAGTCCGGAATCACCTGTTGGGCATGCGCAACCACCTCTGAGACGTACCAGAACCACATGCCGTGCAGGCTGGAACCACCTACCGGACAGACCGGAATCACCTTTCGGGCATGCCGGAACCACCTGTCAGATGTGCCAGAAACACGTGCCGGAGACGCCGGAAGCACCTGCCAAGCACGTTGGAACCACCTGCTCAACTCGCCTGAACCACCTGCCGGACATGCCAAAATCACCTGCCGACTATGCCAGAACCACTTGGCGAACACTCCGGAATCACTTGCCGGGCATGCAGGAACCACCTCTCAGACATGCCAGAACCCCGTGCCAATGACCCCGGAAGCACCAGCCGAGCACGCCGGAACCACCTGCTCGACTCGCCAGAACCACCTGCCGATCACGCAAAAATCACCTGCCGGCTACGCCACAACCAGTTGGTGAACACTTTGGAATCATCTGCCAGGCTTGCTGGAACCAGCTGCCGGTCATGCCAAAATCACCTGCCAACTACACCAGAACCGCTTGGCGGACACTGCGGAAACACCTGTCGGGCCAGCCAGAACCACATCTCAGACGTGCCAGAAACGTGTTCATGAGATGCTGGAACCACACCCCGAACAGACGGATACCATCTGCCAGAACCGCCTGAACCACCTGCTGAGCACGCCGGAACCACCTGCTCGACTCACCGGTACCACCTCCCTGACACGCCAAAATCACCTGCTGGGTATGCCAGAACCACTTGGCGGACACTCCGGAATCATCTGCCGGACATGCCGGAACCAGCTCTCAGACACACCAGAACCAAGTGCCGGAGACGCCGGAAGCACCTGCCGAGCATGCCGGAGCCACCTGCTCGACTCGCCAGAAACACCTGCCGGACACGCCAAAATCACCTGCCGGGTATGCCAGAACCACCTGGCAGACACTACGGAATCACCTGCCGCGCATGCCGGAACCACCTCTCAGGCGTGCTGGAAGCACGTGCCAGACACCCCGGAAACACCTACCGGACAGACCGGAACCACCTGCCAAGACCGCCGGAGCCACCTGTTCGACTCGCTGGAACCACCTGCCGGACAGACCAATATCAACTGTTGGCTATGCCAGAACCAACTGGGGGACAGTCCGGGATCACCTGCCAGCCATGGCGGAACCACCTCTCACACGGACCAGAACCACCTGCCGGAGAAGCTGGAAACACGTCCTGGACAGACTGGAACCACGTGACGGCCATGCCTGAACCACCTGCGGAGCACGGCGGAACCACCTGCCCGACACGCCAAAATCACCTGCTGGCTACGCCAGAACCACTTGGACGATTCTCCGAAATGACCTGCCGGGCATGTTGGAACCACCTCTCAGACGTGCCAGAAGCACGTGGCGGACAGTCCGGAATCACCTGTTGGGCATACGCAACCACCTCTGAGACGTACCAGAACCACGTGCCGTGCACGCCGGAACCACCTACCGGACAGACCGGAATCAACTTCTGGGCATGCCGGAACCACCAGTCAGATGTGCCAGAAACACGTGCCGGAGACGCCGGAAACACCTGCCGAGCACGTCGCAACCACCTGCTCAACTCGCCTGAACCACCTGCCGGACACGCCAAAATCCCCTGCCCGCTACGCCAGCACCACGTCGGGGACAAGCCGGAGTCACGTGAGGGGCATGTCGGCACAGCCTCTCAGACTGAACCTCGTGCCGGACACCACAGAACCACCTGTCGGACAGACCAAAACCACCTGCCGGACACGCCGGAACCACCGGCTCGACCCGCCGGAACGACCGCTGGACATGCAAAATCACCTGCCGGCTACGCCGGAAACACTTGGCGAACACTCCGGAATCACCTGCCGGGCATGCCGGAACCACCTCTCAGAAATGCCAGAACCACGTGCCAATGACCCCGGAAGCACCTGCCGAGCACGCCGGAACCACCTGCTCGACTCGCCGGAACCACCTGCCGGACACGCAAAAATCACCTGCCGGCTACGCCACAACCAGTTGGGGAACACTTCGGAATCACCTGCCGGGCTTGCTGGAACCACCTGCCGCTCATGCCAAAATCACCTGCCAACTACGCCAGTACCACTTGGCGGACACTGTGGAAACACCTGTCGGGCCGGCCGGAACCACATCTCAGACGTGCCAGAACCATGTGCATGAGATGCTGGAACCACACCCTGAACAGACGGACAACACCTGCCAGACCCGTCTGAACAACCTGCCGAGCACGCCGGAGCCACCTGCTCGACTCGCCGGAACCACCTACCTGACATGCCCAAATCACCAGCCGGGTATGCCAGAACCACTTGGCGGACACTCCGGAATCATCTGCCGGACATGCCGGAACCAGCTCTCAGACACACCAGAACCACGTGCCGGAGACGCCGGAAGCACCTGCCGAGCATGCCGGAGCCACCTGCTCGACTCGCCAGAAACACCTGCCGGACACGCCAAAATCAACTGCCGGGTACGCCAGAACCACCTGGCGGACACTCTGAAATCACCTGTCGCGCATGCCGGAACCACCTCTCAGACGTGCCGGAAGCACGTGCCGGACACGCCGGAATAACTTACCAGACAGACCGGAACCACCTCCCGAGCACGCCGGAGCCACCTGTTCGACTCGCTGGAACCACCTGCCGGACAGGCCAATATCAACTGCTGGCTATGCCAGAACCACCTGGGGGACAGTCCGGGATCACCTGCCAGCCATGGCGGAACCACCTCTCAGACGTACCAGAACCACCTGCCGGAGAAGCTGGAAACACGTCCTGGACAGTCTGGAACCACCTGCCGGCCAAGCCTGAACCACCTGCCAAGCACAACGTAACAACCTGCCAGACACGCCAAAATCAGCTGCGTGTTATGCCAGAACCACTTGGAGGACTCTCTGGGATGACCTGCCGGGCATGCCGGAACCACCTCTCAGACGTGCCAGAACCATGTGGCGGACAGTCCGGAATCACCTGTTGGGCATGCGCAACCACCTCTGAGACGTACCAGAACCACATGCCGTGCAGGCTGGAACCACCTACCGGACAGACCGGAATCACCTTTCGGGCATGCCGGAACCACCTGTCAGATGTGCCAGAAACACGTGCCAAAGACGCCGGAAGCACCTGCCAAGCACGTTGGAACCACCTGCTCAACTCGCCTGAACCACCTGCCGGACATGCCAAAATCATCTGCCGACTATGCCAGAACCACTTGGCGAACACTCCGGAATCACTTGCCGGGCATGCAGGAACCACCTCTCAGACATGCCAGAACCCCGTGCCAATGACCCCGGAAGCACCAGCCGAGCACGCCGGAACCACCTGCTCGACTCGCCAGAACCACCTGCCGATCACGCAAAAATCACCTGCCGGCTACGCCACAACCAGTTGGTGAACACTTTGGAATCACCTGCCAGGCTTGCTCGAGCCACCTGCCAGTCATGCCAAAATCACCAGCCAACTACGCCAGAACCGCTTGGCGGACACTGCGGAAACACCTGTCGGGCCGGCTGGAACCACATCTCAGACGTGCCAGAAACGTGTTCATGAGATGCTGGAACCACACCCCGAACAGACGGATACCACCTGCCAGAACCGCCTGAACCACCTGCTGAGCACGCCGGAACCACCTGCTCGACTCACCGGTACCACCTACCTGACACGCCAAAATCACCTGCTGGGTATGCCAGAACCACTTGGCGGACACTCCGGAATCATCTGCCGGACATGCCGGAACCAGCTCTCAGACACACCAGCACCAAGTGCCGGAGACGCCCGAAGCACCTGCCGAGCATGCCAGAGCCACCTGCTCGACTCGCCAGAAACTCCTGCCGGACACGCCAAAATGACCTGCCGGGTATGCCAGAACCACCTGACGGACACTACGGAATCACCTGCCGCGCATGCCGGAACCACCTCTCAGACGTGCCGGAAGCACATGCCAGACATGCCGGAAACACCTACCGGACAGACCGGAACCACCTGCCAAGAACGCCGGAGCCAGCTGTTCGACTCGCTGGAACCACCTGCCGGACAGGCCAATATCAACTGCTGGCTATGCCAGAAGCACCTGGGGGACAGTACGGGATCACCTGCCAGCCATGGCGGAACCACCTCTCAGACGGACCAGAACCACCTGCCGGAAGAGCTGGAAACACGTCCTGGACAGACTGGAACCACGTGACGGCCATGCCTGAACCACCTGCCGAGCACGGCGGAACCACCTGCCCGACACGCCAAAATCGCCTGCGGGCTACGCCAGAACCACTTGGACGACTCTCCGAAATGACCTGCCGGGCATGTTGGAACCACCTCTCAGACGTGCCAGAAGCACGTGGCGGACAGTCCGGAATCACCTGTTGGGCATACGCAACCACCTCTGAGACGTACCAGAACAACGTGCCGTGCACGCCGGAACCACCTACCGGACAGACCGGAATCAACTTCTGGGCATGCCGGAACCACCAGTCAGATGTGACAGAAACACGTGCCGGAGACGCCGGAAGCACCTGCCGAGCACGTCGCAACCACCTGCTCAACTCGCCTGAACCACCTGCCGGACATGCCATAATCACCTGCCCGCTACACCAGCACCACTTCGGGGACAAGCCGCAATCACGTGAGGGGCATGTCGGCACAGCCTCTCAGACCGAACCTCGTGCTGGACACCACAGAACCACCTGCTGGACAGACCGGAACCACCTGCCGGACACGCCGGAACCACCGGCTCGACCCGCCGGAACGACCGCTGGACATGCAAAATCACCTGCCGGCTACGCCGGAAACACTTGGCGAACACTCCGAAATCACCTGCCGGGCATGCCGGAACCACCTCTCAGATATGCCAGAACCACGTGCCAATGACCCCGGAAGCACCTGCCGAGCACGCCGGAACCACCTGCTCGACTCGCCAGAACCACCTGCCGGACACGCAGAAATCACCTGCCGGCTACGCCACAACCAGTTGGGGAACACTTCGAAATCACCTGCCGGGCTTGCTGGAACCACCTGCCGGTCATTCCAAAATCACCTGCCAACTACGCCAGTACCACTTGGCGGACACTGTGGAAACACCTGTCGGGCCGGCCGGAACCACATCTCAGACGTGCCAGAACCATGTGCATGAGATGCTGGAACCACACCCCGAAAAGACGGAAAACACCTGCCAGACCCGTCTGAACAACCTGCCGAGCACGCCGGAGCCACCTGCTCGACTCGCCGGAACCACCTACCTGACATGCCAAAATCACCAGCCGGGTATGCCAGAACCACTTGGCGGACACTCCGGAATCGTCTGCCGGACATGCCGGAACCACCTCTAAGACACACCAAAACCACGTGCCGGAGACGCCGGAAGCACCTGCCGAGCATGCCGGAGCCACCTGCTCGACTCGCCAGAAACACCTGCCGGACACGCCAAAATCACCTGCCGGGTACGCCAGAACCACCGGGCGGACACTCTGAAATCACCTGTCGCGCATGCCGGAACCACCTCTCAGACGTGCCGGAAGCACGTGCCGGACACGCCGGAATCACCTACCGGACAGACCGGAACCACCTGCCGAGCACGCCGGAGCCACCTGTTCGACTCGCTGGAACCACCTGCCGGACAGGCCAATATCAACTGCTGGCTATGCCAGAACCACCTGGGGGATGGTCCGGAATCGCCTGCCAGCCATGGCGGAACCACCTCTCAGACGTACCAGAACCACCTGCCGGAGAAGCTGGAAACACGTCCTGGACAGTCTGGAACCACCTGCCGGCCAAGCCTGAACCACCTGCCAAGCACAACGGAACAACCTGCCAGACACGCCAAAATCAGCTGCGTGTTATGCCAGAACCACTTGGAGGACTCTCTGGGATGACCTGCCGGGCATGCCGGAACCACCTCTCAGACGTGCCAGAACCATGTGGCGGACAGTCCGGAATCACCTGTTGGGCATGCGCAACCACCTCTGAGACGTACCAGAACCACATGCCGTGCAGGCTGGAACCACCTACCGGACAGACCGGAATCACCTTTCGGGCATGCCGGAACCACCTGTCAGATGTGCCAGAAACACGTGCCGGAGACGCCGGAAGCACCTGCCAAGCACGTTGGAACCACCTGCTCAACTCGCCTGAACCACCTGCCGGACATGCCAAAATCACCTGCCGACTATGCCAGAACCACTTGGCGAACACTCCGGAATCACTTGCCGGGCATGCAGGAACCACCTCTCAGACATGCCAGAACCCCGTGCCAATGACCCCGGAAGCACCAGCCGAGCACGCCGGAACCACCTGCTCGACTCGCCAGAACCACCTGCCGATCACGCAAAAATCACCTGCCGGCTACGCCACAACCAGTTGGTGAACACTTTGGAATCACCTGCCAGGCTTGCTGGAACCACCTGCCTGTCATGCCAAAATCACCTGCCAACTACGCCAGAACCGCTTGGCGGACACTGCGGAAACACCTGTCGGGCCGGCCGGAACCACATCTCAGACGTGCCAGAAACGTGTTCATGAGATGCTGGAACCACACCCCGAACAGACTGATACCACCTGCCAGAACCGCCTGAACCACCTGCTGAGCACGCCGGAACCACCTGCTCGACTCACCGGTACCACCTCCCTGACACGCCAAAATCACCTGCTGGGTATGCCAGAACCACTTGGCGGACACTCCGGAATCATCCGCCGGACATGCCGGAACCAGCTCTCAGACACACCAGAACCAAGTGCCGGAGACGCCGGAAGCACCTGCCGAGCATGCCGGAGCCACCTGCTCGACTCGCCAGAAACACCTGCCGGACACGCCAAAATCACCTGCCGGGTATGCCAGAACCACCTGGTGGACACTACAGAATCACCTGCCGCGCATGCCGGAACCACCTCTCGGACGTGCCGGAAGCACGTGCCAGACAAGCCGGAAACACCTACCGGACAGACCGGAACCACCTGCCAAGAACGCCGGAGCCACCTGTTCGGCTCGCTGGAACCAGCTGCCGGACAGGCCAATATCAACTGCTGGCTATGCCAGAACCACCTGGGGGACAGTCCGGGATCACCTGCCAGCCATGGCGGAACCACCTCTCAGACGTGCCAGAAGCACGTGGCGGACAGTCCGGAATCACCTGTTGGGCATACGCAACCACCTCTGAGACGTACCAGAACCACGTGCCGTGCACGCCGGAACCACCTACCGGACAGACCGGAATCAACTTCTGGGCATGCCGAAACCACCAGACAGATGTGCCAGAAACACGTGCCGGAGGCGCCGGAAGCACCTGCCGAGCACGTCGCAACCACCTGCTCAAATCGCCAGAACCACGTGCCGGACACGCCAAAATCACCTGCCCGCTACACCAGCACCACTTCGGGGACAAGCCGGAATCACGTGAGGGGCATGTCGGCACAGCCTCTCAGACTGAACCTCGTGCAGGACACCACAGAACCACCTGCCGGACAGACCGGAACCACCTGCCGGACACGCCGGAACCACCGGCTCGACCCGCCGGAACGACCGCTGGACATGCAAAATCACCTGACGGCTACGCCGGAAACACTTGGCGAACACTCCGGAATCACCTGCCGGGCATGCTGGAACCACCTCTCAGATATGCCAGAACCACGTGCCAATGACCCCGGAAGCACCTGCCGAGCACGCCGGAACCACCTGCTCGACTCGCCAGAACCACCTGCCGGACACGCCAAAATCACCTGCCGGGTACGCCAGAACCACCGGGCGGACACACTGAAATCACCTGTCGCGCATTCCGGAACCACCTCTCAGACGTGCCGGAAGCACGTGCCGGACACGCCGGAATAACTTACCAGACAGACCGGAACCACCTCCCGAGCACGCCGGAGCCACCTGTTCGACTCGCTGGAACCACCTGCCGGACAGGCCAATATCAACTGCTGGCTATGCCAGAACCACCTGGGGGACAGTCCGGGATCACCTGCCAGCCATGGCGGAACCACCTCTCAGACGTACCAGAACCACCTGCCGGAGAAGCTGGAAACACGTCCTGGACAGTCTGGAACCACCTGCCGGCCAAGCCTGAACCACCTGCCAAGCACAACGGAACAACCTGCCAGACACGCCAAAATCAGCTGCGTGTTATGCCAGAACCACTTGGAGGACTCTCTGGGATGACCTGCCGGGCATGCCGGAACCACCTCTCAGACGTGCCAGAACCATGTGGCGGACAGTCCGGAATCACCTGTTGGGCATGCGCAACCACCTCTGAGACGTACCAGAACCACATGCCGTGCAGGCTGGAACCACCTACCGGACAGACCGGAATCACCTTTCGGGCATGCCGGAACCACCTGTCAGATGTGCCAGAAACACGTGCCAAAGACGCCGGAAGCACCTGCCAAGCACGTTGGAACCACCTGCTCAACTCGCCTGAACCACCTGCCGGACATGCCAAAATCATCTGCCGACTATGCCAGAACCACTTGGCGAACACTCCGGAATCACTTGCCGGGCATGCAGGAACCACCTCTCAGACATGCCAGAACCCCGTGCCAATGACCCCGGAAGCACCAGCCGAGCACGCCGGAACCACCTGCTCGACTCGCCAGAACCACCTGCCGATCACGCAAAAATCACCTGCCGGCTACGCCACAACCAGTTGGTGAACACTTTGGAATCACCTGCCAGGCTTGCTCGAGCCACCTGCCAGTCATGCCAAAATCACCAGCCAACTACGCCAGAACCGCTTGGCGGACACTGCGGAAACACCTGTCGGGCCGGCTGGAACCACATCTCAGACGTGCCAGAAACGTGTTCATGAGATGCTGGAACCACACCCCGAACAGACGGATACCACCTGCCAGAACCGCCTGAACCACCTGCTGAGCACGCCGGAACCACCTGCTCGACTCACCGGTACCACCTACCTGACACGCCAAAATCACCTGCTGGGTATGCCAGAACCACTTGGCGGACACTCCGGAATCATCTGCCGGACATGCCGGAACCAGCTCTCAGACACACCAGAACCAAGTGCCGGAGACGCCCGAAGCACCTGCCGAGCATGCCAGAGCCACCTGCTCGACTCGCCAGAAACTCCTGCCGGACACGCCAAAATCACCTGCCGGGTATGCCAGAACCACCTGACGGACACTACGGAATCACCTGCCGCGCATGCCGGAACCACCTCTCAGACGTGCCGGAAGCACATGCCAGACATGCCGGAAACACCTACCGGACAGACCGGAACCACCTGCCAAGAACGCCGGAGCCAGCTGTTCGACTCGCTGGAACCACCTGCCGGACAGGCCAATATCAACTGCTGGCTATGCCAGAAGCACCTGGGGGACAGTACGGGATCACCTGCCAGCCATGGCGGAACCACCTCTCAGACGGACCAGAACCACCTGCCGGAAGAGCTGGAAACACGTCCTGGACAGACTGGAACCACGTGACGGCCATGCCTGAACCACCTGCCGAGCACGGCGGAACCACCTGCCCGACACGCCAAAATCGCCTGCGGGCTACGCCAGAACCACTTGGACGACTCTCCGAAATGACCTGCCGGGCATGTTGGAACCACCTCTCAGACGTGCCAGAAGCACGTGGCGGACAGTCCGGAATCACCTGTTGGGCATACGCAACCACCTCTGAGACGTACCAGAACAACGTGCCGTGCACGCTGGAACCACCTACCGGACAGACCGGAATCAACTTCTGGGCATGCCGGAACCACCAGTCAGATGTGACAGAAACACGTGCCGGAGACGCCGGAAGCACCTGCCGAGCACGTCGCAACCACCTGCTCAACTCGCCTGAACCACCTGCCGGACATGCCATAATCACCTGCCCGCTACACCAGCACCACTTCGGGGACAAGCCGCAATCACGTGAGGGGCATGTCGGCACAGCCTCTCAGACCGAACCTCGTGCTGGACACCACAGAACCACCTGCTGGACAGACCGGAACCACCTGCCGGACACGCCGGAACCACCGGCTCGACCCGCCGGAACGACCGCTGGACATGCAAAATCACCTGCCGGCTACGCCGGAAACACTTGGCGAACACTCCGAAATCAGCTGCCGGGCATGCCGGAACCACCTCTCAGATATGCCAGAACCACGTGCCAATGACCCCGGAAGCACCTGCCGAGCACGCCGGAACCACCTGCTCGACTCGCCAGAACCACCTGCCGGACACGCAGAAATCACCTGCCGGCTACGCCACAACCAGTTGGGGAACACTTCGAAATCACCTGCCGGGCTTGCTGGAACCACCTGCCGGTCATTCCAAAATCACCTGCCAACTACGCCAGTACCACTTGGCGGACACTGTGGAAACACCTGTCGGGCCGGCCGGAACCACATCTCAGACGTGCCAGAACCATGTGCATGAGATGCTGGAACCACACCCCGAAAAGACGGAAAACACCTGCCAGACCCGTCTGAACAACCTGCCGAGCACGCCGGAGCCACCTGCTCGACTCGCCGGAACCACCTACCTGACATGCCAAAATCACCAGCCGGGTATGCCAGAACCACTTGGCGGACACTCCGGAATCGTCTGCCGGACATGCCGGAACCACCTCTAAGACACACCAAAACCACGTGCCGGAGACGCCAGAAGCACCTGCCGAGCATGCCGGAGCCACCTGCTCGACTCGCCAGAAACACCTGCCGGACACGCCAAAATCACCTGCCGGGTACGCCAGAACCACCGGGCGGACACTCTGAAATCACCTGTCGCGCATGCCGGAACCACCTCTCAGACGTGCCGGAAGCACGTGCCGGACACGCCGGAATCACCTACCGGACAGACCGGAACCACCTGCCGAGCACGCCGGAGCCACCTGTTCGACTCGCTGGAACCACCTGCCGGACAGGCCAATATCAACTGCTGGCTATGCCAGAACCACCTGGGGGATGGTCCGGAATCGCCTGCCAGCCATGGCGGAACCACCTCTCAGACGTACCAGAACCACCTGCCGGAGAAGCTGGAAACACGTCCTGGACAGTCTGGAACCACCTGCCGGCCAAGCCTGAACCACCTGCCAAGCACAACGGAACAACCTGCCAGACACGCCAAAATCAGCTGCGTGTTATGCCAGAACCACTTGGAGGACTCTCTGGGATGACCTGCCGGGCATGCCGGAACCACCTCTCAGACGTGCCAGAACCATGTGGCGGACAGTCCGGAATCACCTGTTGGGCATGCGCAACCACCTCTGAGACGTACCAGAACCACATGCCGTGCAGGCTGGAACCACCTACCGGACAGACCGGAATCACCTTTCGGGCATGCCGGAACCACCTGTCAGATGTGCCAGAAACACGTGCCGGAGACGCCGGAAGCACCTGCCAAGCACGTTGGAACCACCTGCTCAACTCGCCTGAACCACCTGCCGGACATGCCAAAATCACCTGCGGACTATGCCAGAACCACTTGGCGAACACTCCGGAATCACTTGCCGGGCATGCAGGAACCACCTCTCAGACATGCCAGAACCCCGTGCCAATGACCCCGGAAGCACCAGCCGAGCACGCCGGAACCACCTGCTCGACTCGCCAGAACCACCTGCCGATCACGCAAAAATCACCTGCCGGCTACGCCACAACCAGTTGGTGAACACTTTGGAATCACCTGCCAGGCTTGCTGGAACCACCTGCCGGTCATGCCAAAATCACCTGCCAACTACGCCAGAACCGCTTGGCGGACACTGCGGAAACACCTGTCGGGCCGGCCGGAACCACATCTCAGACGTGCCAGAAACGTGTTCATGAGATGCTGGAACCACACCCCGAACAGACTGATAACACCTGCCAGAACCGCCTGAACCACCTGCTGAGCACGCCGGAACCACCTGCTCGACTCACCGGTACCACCTCCCTGACACGCCAAAATCACCTGCTGGGTATGCCAGAACCACTTGGCGGACACTCCGGAATCATCCGCCGGACATGCCGGAACCAGCTCTCAGACACACCAGAACCAAGTGCCGGAGACGCCGGAAGCACCTGCCGAGCATGCCGGAGCCACCTGCTCGACTCGCCAGAAACACCTGCCGGACACGCCAAAATCACCTGCCGGGTATGCCAGAACCACCTGGTGGACACTACAGAATCACCTGCCGCGCATGCCGGAACCACCTCTCGGACGTGCCGGAAGCACGTGCCAGACACGCCGGAAACACCTACCGGACAGACCGGAACCACCTGCCAAGACCGCCGGAGCCACCTGTTCGACTCGCTGGAACCACCTGCCGGACAGACCAATATCAACTGTTGGCTATGCCAGAACCAACTGGGGGACAGTCCGGGATCACCTGCCAGCCATGGCGGAACCACCTCTCACACGGACCAGAACCACCTGCCGGAGAAGCTGGAAACACGTCCTGGACAGACTGGAACCACGTGACGGCCATGCCTGAACCACCTGCGGAGCACGGCGGAACCACCTGCCCGACACGCCAAAATCACCTGCTGGCTACGCCAGAACCACTTGGACGATTCTCCGAAATGACCTGCCGGGCATGTTGGAACCACCTCTCAGACGTGCCAGAAGCACGTGGCGGACAGTCCGTAATCACCTGTTGGGCATACGCAACCACCTCTGAGACGGACCAGAACCACGTGCCGTGCACGCCGGAACCACCTACCGGACAGACCGGAATCAACTTCTGGGCATGCCGGAACCACCAGTCAGATGTGCCAGAAACACGTGCCGGAGACGCCGGAAACACCTGCCGAGCACGTCGCAACCACCTGCTCAACTCGCCTGAACCACCTGCCGGACACGCCAAAATCACCTGCCCGCTACGCCAGCACCACGTCAGGGACAAGCCGGAGTCACGTGAGGGGCATGTCGGCACAGCCTCTCAGACTGAACCTCGTGCCGGACACCACAGAACCACCTGTCGGACAGACCAAAACCACCTGCCGGACACGCCGGAACCACCGGCTCGACCCGCCGGAACGACCGCTGGACATGCAAAATCACCTGCCGGCTACGCCGGAAACACTTGGCGAACACTCCGGAATCACCTGCCGGGCATGCCGGAACCACCTCTCAGAAATGCCAGAACCACGTGCCAATGACCCCGGAAGCACCTGCCGAGCACGCCGGAACCACCTGCTCGACTCGCCGGAACCACCTGCCGGACACGCAAAAATCACCTGCCGGCTACGCCACAACCAGTTGGGGAACACTTCGGAATCACCTGCCGGGCTTGGTGGAACCACCTGCCGCTCATGCCAAAATCACCTGCCAACTACGCCAGTACCACTTGGCGGACACTGTGGAAACACCTGTCGGGCCGGCCGGAACCACATCTCAGACGTGCCAGAACCATGTGCATGAGATGCTGGAACCACACCCTGAACAGACGGACAACACCTGCCAGACCCGTCTGAACAACCTGCCGAGCACGCCGGAGCCACCTGCTCGACTCGCCGGAACCACCTACCTGACATGCCCAAATCACCAGCCGGGTATGCCAGAACCACTTGGCGGACACTCCGGAATCATCTGCCGGACATGCCGGAACCAGCTCTCAGACACACCAGAACCACGTGCCGGAGACGCCGGAAGCACCTGCCGAGCATGCCGGAGCCACCTGCTCGACTCGCCAGAAACACCTGCCGGACACGCCAAAATCAACTGCCGGGTACGCCAGAACCACCTGGCGGACACTCTGAAATCACCTGTCGCGCATGCCGGAACCACCTCTCAGACGTGCCGGAAGCACGTGCCGGACACGCCGGAATAACTTACCAGACAGACCGGAACCACCTGCCGAGCACGCCGGAGCCACCTGTTCGACTCGCTGGAACCACCTGCCGGACAGGCCAATATCAACTGCTGGCTATGCCAGAACCACCTGGGGGACAGTCCGGGATCACCTGCCAGCCATGGCGGAACCACCTCTCAGACGTACCAGAACCACCTGCCGGAGAAGCTGGAAACACGTCCTGGACAGTCTGGAACCACCTGCCGGCCAAGCCTGAACCACCTGCCAAGCACAACGGAACAACCTGCCAGACACGCCAAAATCACCTGCGTGTTATGCCAGAACCACTTGGAGGACTCTCTGGGATGACCTGCCGGGCATGCCGGAACCACCTCTCAGACGTGCCAGAACCATGTGGCGGACAGTCCGGAATCACCTGTTGGGCATGCGCAACCACCTCTGAGACGTACCAGAACCACATGCCGTGCAGGCTGGAACCACCTACCGGACAGACCGGAATCACCTTTCGGGCATGCCGGAACCACCTGTCAGATGTGCCAGAAACACGTGCCAAAGACGCCGGAAGCACCTGCCAAGCACGTTGGAACCACCTGCTCAACTCGCCTGAACCACCTGCCGGACATGCCAAAATCATCTGCCGACTATGCCAGAACCACTTGGCGAACACTCCGGAATCACTTGCCGGGCAT
Source organism: Equus caballus (assembly GCF_041296265.1). NCBI lineage: Eukaryota > Metazoa > Chordata > Mammalia > Perissodactyla > Equidae > Equus > Equus caballus. Next base: position 7,109,220 of record NC_091697.1, read on the forward strand.
GCAGGAACCACCTCTCAGACATGCCAGAACCCCGTGCCAATGACCCCGGAAGCACCAGCCGAGCACGCCGGAACCACCTGCTCGACTCGCCAGAACCACCTGCCGATCACGCAAAAATCACCTGCCGGCTACGCCACAACCAGTTGGTGAACACTTTGGAATCACCTGCCAGGCTTGCTCGAGCCACCTGCCAGTCATGCCAAAATCACCAGCCAACTACGCCAGAACCGCTTGGCGGACACTGCGGAAACACCTGTCGGGCCGGCTGGAACCACATCTCAGACGTGCCAGAAACGTGTTCATGAGATGCTGGAACCACACCCCGAACAGACGGATACCACCTGCCAGAACCGCCTGAACCACCTGCTGAGCAAGCCGGAACCACCTGCTCGACTCACCGGTACCACCTCCCTGACACGCCAAAATCACCTGCTGGGTATGCCAGAACCACTTGGCGGACACTCCGGAATCATCCGCCGGACATGCCGGAACCAGCTCTCAGACACACCAGAACCAAGTGCCGGAGACGCCGGAAGCACCTGCCGAGCATGCCGGAGCCACCTGCTCGACTCGCCAGAAACACCTGCCGGACACGCCAAAATCACCTGCCGGGTATGCCAGAACCACCTGGTGGACACTACAGAATCACCTGCCGCGCATGCCGGAACCACCTCTCGGACGTGCCGGAAGCACGTGCCAGACACGCCGGAAACACCTACCGGACAGACCGGAACCACCTGCCAAGAACGCCGGAGCCACCTGTTCGGCTCGCTGGAACCAGCTGCCGGACAGGCCAATATCAACTGCTGGCTATGCCAGAACCACCTGGGGGACAGTCCGGGATCACCTGCCAGCCATGGCGGAACCACCTCTCAGACGTGCCAGAAGCACGTGGCGGACAGTCCGGAATCACCTGTTGGGCATACGCAACCACCTCTGAGACGTACCAGAACCACGTGCCGTGCACGCCGGAACCACCTACCGGACAGACCGGAATCAACTTCTGGGCATGCCGAAACCACCAGACAGATGTGCCAGAAACACGTGCCGGAGGCGCCGGAAGCACCTGCCGAGCACGTCGCAACCACCTGCTGAAATCGCCAGAACTACCTGCCGGACATGCCAAAATCACCTGCCGACTATGCCAGAACCACTTGGCGAACACTCCGGAATCACTTGCCGGGCATGCAGGAACCACCTCTCAGACATGCCAGAACCCCGTGCCAATGACCCCGGAAGCACCAGCCGAGCACGCCGGAACCACCTGGTCGACTCGCCAGAAACACCTGCCGATCACGCAAAAATCACCTGCCGGCTACGCCACAACCAGTTGGTGAACACTTTGGAATCACCTGCCAGGCTTGCTGGAACCACCTGCCAGTCATGCCAAAATCACCAGCCAACTACGCCAGAACCGCTTGGCGGACACTGCTGAAACACCTGTCGGGCCGGCTGGAACCACCTCTCAGACATGCCAGAACCCCGTGCCAATGACCCCGGAAGCACCAGCCGAGCACGCCGGAACCACCTGCTCGACTCCCCAGAACCACCTGCCGCACACGCAAAAATCACCTGCCGGCTACGCCACAACCAGTTGGGGAACACTTCGAAATCACCTGCCGGGCTTGCTGGAACCACCTGCCGGTCATGCCAAAATCACCTGCCAACTACGCCAGTACCACTTGGCGGAGACTGTGGAAACACCTGTCGGGCCGGCCGGAACCACATCTCAGACGTGCCAGAACCATGTGCATGAGATGCTGGAACCACACCCCGAACAGACGGAAAACACCTGCCAGACCCGTCTGAACAACCTGCCGAGCACGCCGGAGCCACCTGCTCGACTCGCCGGAACCACCTACCTGACATGCCCAAATCACCAGCCGGGTATGCCAGAACCACTTGGCGGACACTCCGGAATCATCTGCCGGACATGCCGGAACCAGCTCTCAGACACACCAGAACCACGTGCTGGAGACGCCGGAAGCACCTGCCGAGCATGCCGGAGCCACCTGCTCGACTCGCCAGAAACACCTGCCGATCACGCAAAAATCACCTGCCGGCTACGCCACAACCAGTTGGTGAACACTTTGGAATCACCTGCCAGGCTTGCTGGAACCACCTGCCAGTCATGCCAAAATCACCTGCCAACTACCGCAGAATCGCTTGGCGGACACTGCAGAAACACCTGTCGGGCCGGCTGGAACCACATCTCAGACGTGCCAGAAACGTGTTCGTGAGATGCTGGAACCACACCCCGAACAGACGGATACCACCTGCCAGAACCGCCTGAACCACCTGCTGAGCACGCCGGAACCACCTGCTCGACTCACCGGTACCACCTCCCTGACACGCCAAAATCACCTGCTGGGTATGCCAGAACCACTTGGCGGACACTCCGGAATCATCTGCCGGACATGCCGGAACCAGCTCTCAGACACACCAGAACCAAGTGCCGGAGACGCCGGAAGCACCTGCCGAGCATGCCGGAGCCACCTGCTCGACTCGCCAGAAACACCTGCCGGACACGCCAAAATCACCTGCCGGGTATGCCAGAACCACATGGCGGACACTACGGAATCACCTGCCGCGCATGCCGGAACCACCTCTCAGACGTGCCGGAAGCACGTGCCAGACACGCCGGAAACACCTACCGGACAGACCGGAACCACCTGCCAAGAACGCCGGAGCCACCTGTTCGACTCGCTGGAACCACCTGCCGGACAGGCCAATATCAACTGCTGGCTACGCCAGAACCACCTGGGGGACAGTCCGGGATCACCTGCCAGCCATGGCGGAACCACCTCTCAGACGTACCAGAACCACCTGCCGGAGAAGCTGGAAACACGTCCTGGACAGACTGGAACCACGTGACGGCCATGCCTGAACCACCTGCCGAGCACGGCAGAGCCACCTGCCGGACACGCCAAAATCACCTCCGGGCTACGCCAGAACCACTTGGACGACTCTCCGAAATGACCTGCCGGGCATGTTGGAACCACCTCTCAGACGTGCCAGAAGCACGTGGCGGACAGTCCGGAATCACCTGTTGGGCATACGCAACCACCTCTGAGACGTACCAGAACCACGTGCCGTGCATGCCGGAACCACCTACCGGACAGACGGGAATCAACTCTTGGGCATGCCGGAACCACCAGTCAGATGTGCCAGAAACACGTGCCGGAGACGCCGGAAGCACCTGCCGAGCACGTCGCAACCACCTGCTCAACTCGCCTGAACCACCTGCCGGACACGCCAAAACCACCTGCCCGCTACACCAGCACCACTTCGGGTCAAGCCGGAATCACGTGAGGGGCATGTCGGCACAGCCTCTCAGACTGAACCTCGTGCAGGACACCACAGAACCACCTGCCGGACACGCCGGAACCACCGGCTCGACCCGCCGGAACGACCGCTGGACATGCAAAATCACCTGCCAGCTACGCCGGAAACACTTGGCGAACACTCCGGAATCACCTGCCGGGCATGCCGGAACCACCTCTCAGATATGCCAGAACCACGTGCCAATGACCCCGGAAGCACCTGCCGAGGACGCCGGAACCACCTGCTCGACTCGCCAGAACCACCTGCCGGACACGCAAAAATCACCTGCCGGCTACGCCACAACCAGTTGGGGAACACTTCGGAATCACCTGCCGGGCTTGCTGGAACCACCTGCCGGTCATGCCAAAATCACCTGCCAACTACGCCAGTACCACTTGGCGGACACTGTGGAAACACCTGTCGGGCCGGCCGGAACCACATCTCAGACGTGCCAGAACCATGTGCATGAGATGCTGGAACCACACCCCGAACAGACGGAAAACACCTGCCAGACCCGTCTGAACAACCAGCCGAGCACGCCGGAGCCACCTGCTCGACTCGCCGGAACCACCTACCTGACATGCCCAAATCACCAGCCGGGTATGCCAGAACCACTTGGCGGACACTCCGGAATCATCTGCCGGACATGCCGGAACCAGCTCTCAGACACACCAGAACCACGTGCCGGAGACGCCGGAAGCACCTGCCGAGCATGCCGGAGCCACCTGCTCGACTCGCCAGAAACACCTGCCGGACACGCCAAAATCACCTGCCGGGTACGCCAGAACCACGATGCGGACACTCCGAAACCACCTGTCGCGCATGCCGGAACCACCTCTCAGACGTGCCGGAAGCACGTGCCGGACACGCCGGAATCACCTACCGGACAGACCGGAACCACCTGCCGAGCACGCCGGAGCCACCTGTTCGACTCGCTGGAACCACCTGCCGGACAGGCCAACATCAACTGCTGACTATGCCAGAACCACCTGGGGGACAGTCCGGGATCACCTGCCAGCCATGGCGGAAACACCTCTCAGACGTACCAGAACCACCTGCCGGAGAAGCTGGAAACACGTCCTGGACAGTCTGGAACCACCTGCCGGCCAAGCCTGAACCACCTGCCAAGCACAACGGAACAACCTGCCAGAACCGCCTGAACCACCTGCTGAGCAAGCCGGAACCACCTGCTCGACTCACCGGTACCACCTCCCTGACACGCCAAAATCACCTGCTGGGTATGCCAGAACCACTTGGCGGACACTCCGGAATCATCCGCCGGACATGCCGGAACCAGCTCTCAGACACACCAGAACCAAGTGCCGGAGACGCCGGAAGCAACTGCCGAGCATGCCGGAGCCACCTGCTCGACTCGCCAGAAACACCTGCCGGAAACGCCAAAATCACCTGCCGGGTATGCCAGAACCACCTGGCGGAAACTACGGAATCACCTGCCGCGCATGCCGGAACCACCTCTCAGACGTGCCGAAAGCACGTGCCAGACACGCCGGAAACACCTACCGGACAGACCGGAACCACCTGCCAAGAACGCCGGAGCCACCTGTTCGACTCGCTGGAACCACCTGCCGGACAGGCCAATATCAATTGCTGGCTATGCCAGAACCACCTGGGGGACAGTCCGGGATCACCTGCCAGCCATGGCGGAACCACCTCTCAGACGGACCAGAACCACCTGCCGGAAGAGCTGGAAACACGTCCTGGACAGACTGGAACCACGTGACGGCCATGCCTGAACCACCTGCCGAGCACGGCGGAACCACCTGCCCGACACGCCAAAATCGCCTGCGGGCTACGCCAGAACCACTTGGACGACTCTCTGAAATGACCTGCCGGGCATGTTGGAACCACCTCTCAGACGTGCCAGAAGCACGTGGCGGACAGTCCGGAATCACCTGTTGGGCATACGCAACCACCTCTGAGACGTACCAGAACCACGTGCCGTGCACGCCGGAACCACCTACCGGACAGACCGGAATCAACTTCTGGGCATGCCGGAACCACCAGTCAGATGTGACAGAAACACGTGCCAGAGACGCCGGAAGCACCTGCCGAGCACGTCGCAACCACCTGCTCAACTCGCCTGAACCACCTGCCGGACACGCCATAATCACCTGCCCGCTACACCAGCACCACTTCGGGGACAAGCCGCAATCACGTGAGGGGCATGTCGGCACAGCCTCTCAGAACGAACCTCGTGCTGGACACCACAGAACCACCTGCTGGACAGACCGGAACCACCTGCCGGACACGCCGGAACCACCGGCTCGACCCGCCGGAATGACCGCTGGACATGCAAAATCACCTGCCGGCTACGCCGGAAACAGTTGGCGAACACTCCGAAATCACCTGCCAGGCATGCCGGAACCACCTCTCAGATATGCCAGAACCACGTGCCAATGACCCCGGAAGCACCTGCCGAGCACGCCGGAACCACCTGCTCGACTCGCCAGAACCACCTGCCGGACACGCAGAAATCACCTGCCGGCTACGCCACAACCAGTTGGGGAACACTTCGAAATCACCTGCCGGGCTTGCTGGAACCACCTGCCGGTCATTCCAAAATCACCTGCCAACTACGCCAGTACCACTTGGCGGACACTGTGGAAACACCTGTCGGGCCGGCCGGAACCACATCTCAGACGTGCCAGAACCATGTGCATGAGATGCTGGAACCACACCCCGAAAAGACGGAAAACACCTGCCAGACCCGTCTGAACAACCTGCCGAGCACGCCGGAGCCACCTGCTCGACTCGCCGGAACCACCTACCTGACATACCCAAATCACCAGCCGGGTATGCCAGAACCACTTGGCGGACACTCCGGAATCATCTGCCGGACATGCCGGAACCAGCTCTCAGACACACCAGAACCACGTGCCGGAGACGCCGGAAGCACCTGCCGAGCATGCCGGAGCCACCTGCTCGACTCGCCAGAAACACCTGCCGGACACGCCAAAATCACCTGCCGGGTACGCCAGAACCACCGGGCGGACACTCTGAAATCACCTGTCGCGCATGCCGGAACCACCTCTCAGACGTGCCGGAAGCACGTGCCGGACACGCCGGAATCACCTACCAGACAGACCGGAACCACCTGCCGAGCACGCCGGAGCCACCTGTTCGACTCGCTGGAACCACCTGCCGGACAGGCCAATATCAACTGCTGGCTATGCCAGAACCACCTGGGGGACGGTCCGGAATCGCCTGCCAGCCATGGCGGAACCACCTCTCAGACGTACCAGAACCACCTGCCGGAGAAGCTGGAAACACGTCCTGGACAGTCTGGAACCACCTGCCGGCCAAGCCTGAACCACCTGCCAAGCACAACGGAACAACCTGCCAGACACGCCAAAATCACCTGCGTGTTATGCCAGAACCACTTGGAGGACTCTCTGGGATGACCTGCCGGGCATGCCGGAACCACCTCTCAGACGTGCCAGAACCATGTGGCGGACAGTCCGGAATCACCTGTTGGGCATGCGCAACCACCTCTGAGACGTACCAGAACCACATGCCGTGCAGGCTGGAACCACCTACCGGACAGACCGGAATCACCTTTCGGGCATGCCGGAACCACCTGTCAGATGTGCCAGAAAGACGTGCCGGAGACGCCGGAAGCACCTGCCAAGCACGTTGGAACCACCTGCTCAACTCGCCTGAACCACCTGCCGGACATGCCAAAATCACCTGCCGACTATGCCAGAACCACTTGGCGAACACTCCGGCATCACTTGCCGGGCATGCAGGAACCACCTCTGAGACATGCCAGAACCCCGTGCCAATGACCCCGGAAGCACCAGCCGAGCACGCCGGAACCACCTGCTCGACTCGCCAGAACCACCTGCCGATCACGCAAAAATCACCTGCCGGCTACGCCACAACCAGTTGGTGAACACTTTGGAATCACCTGCCAGGCTTGCTGGAACCAGCTGCCGGTCATGCCAAAATCACCTGCCAACTACACCAGAACCGCTTGGCGGACACTGCGGAAACACCTGTCGGGCCAGCCGGAACCACATCTCAGACGTGCCAGAAACGTGTTCATGAGATGCTGGAACCACACCCCGAACAGACGGATACCATCTGCCAGAACCGCCTGAACCACCTGCTGAGCACGCCGGAACCACCTGCTCGAGTCACCGGTACCACCTCCCTGACACGCCAAAATCACCTGCTGGGTATGCCAGAACCACTTGGCGGACACTCCGGAATCATCCGCCGGACAGGCCGGAACCAGCTCTCAGACACACCAGAACCAAGTGCCGGAGACGCCGGAAGCACCTGCCGAGCATGCCGGAGCCACCTGCTCGACTCGCCAGAAACACCTGCCGGACACGCCAAAATCACCTGCCGGGTATGCCAGAACCACCTGGCGGACACTACGGAATCACCTGCCGCGCTGCCGGAACCACGTCTCAGACGTGCCGGAAGCACGTGCCAGACACGCCGGAAACACCTACCGGACAGACCGGACCCACCAGCCAAGAAAGCCGGAGCCACCTGTTCGACTCGCTGGAACCACCTGCCGGACAGGCCAATATCAACTGCTGGCTATGCCAGAACCACCTGGGGGACAGTCCGGGATCACCTGCCAGCCATGGCGGAACCACCTCTCAGACGTACCAGAACCACCTGCCGGAGAAGCTGGAAACACGTCCTGGACAGTCTGGAACCACCTGCCGGCCAAGCCTGAACCACCTGCCAAGCACAACGGAACAACCTGCCAGACACGCCAAAATCACCTGCGTGTTATGCCAGAACCACTTGGAGGACTCTCTGGGATGACCTGCCGGGCATGCCGGAACCACCTCTCAGACGTGCCAGAACCATGTGGTGGACAGTCCGGAATCACCTGTTGGGCATGCGCAACCACCTCTGAGACGTACCAGAACCACATGCCGTGCCGGCTGGAACCACCTACCGGACAGACCGGAATCACCTTTCGGGCATGCCGGAACCACCTGTCAGACGTGCCAGAAACACGTGCCGGAGACGCCGGAAGCACCTGCCAAGCACGTTTGAACCACCTGCTCAACTCGCCTGAACCACGTGCCGGACATGCCAAAATCACCTGCGGACTATGCCAGAACCACTTGGCGAACACTCCGGAATCACTTGCCGGGCATGCAGGAACCACCTCTCAGACATGCCAGAACCCCGTGCCAATGACCCCGGAAGCACCAGCCGAGCACGCCGGAACCACCTGCTCGACTCGCCAGAACCACCTGCCGATCACGCAAAAATCACCTGCCGGCTACGCCACAACCAGTTGGTGAACACTTTGGAATCACCTGCCAGGCTTGCTGGAACCACCTGCCGGTCATGCCAAAATCACCTGCCAACTACGCCAGAACCGCTTGGCGGACACTGCGGAAACACCTCTCGGGCCGGCTGGAACCACATCTCAGACGTGCCAGAAACGTGTTCATGAGATGCTGGAACCACACCCCGAACAGACGGATACCACCTGCCAGAACAGCCTGAACCACCTGCTGAGCACGCCGGAACCACCTGCTCGACTCACCGGTACCACCTCCCTGACACGCCAAAATCACCTGCTGGGTATGCCAGAACCACTTGGCGGACACTCCGGAATCATCCGCCGGACATGCCGGAACCAGCTCTCAGACACACCAGAACCAAGTGCCGGAGACGCCGGAAGCACCTGCCGAGCATGCCGGAGCCACCTGCTCGACTCGCCAGAAACACCTGCCGGACACGCCAAAATCACCTGCCGGGTACGCCAGAACCACCTGGCGGACACTACAGAATCACCTGCCGCGCATGCCGGAACCACCTCTCGGACGTGCCGGAACCACGTGCCAGACACGCCGGAAACACCTACCGGACAGACCGGAACCACCAGCCAAGAACGCCGGAGCCACCTGTTCGGCTCGCTGGAACCAGCTGCCGGACAGGCCAATATCAACTGCTGGCTATGCCAGAACCACCTGGGGGACAGTCCGGGATCACCTGCCAGCCATGGCGGAACCACCTCTCAGACGTGCCAGAAGCACGTGGCGGACAGTCCGGAATCACCTGTTGGGCATACGCAACCACATCTGAGACGTACCAGAACCACGTGCCGTGCACGCCGGAACCACCTACCGGACAGACCGGAATCAACTTCTGGGCATGCCGAAACCACCAGACAGATGTGCCAGAAACACGTGCCGGAGGCGCCGGAAGCACCTGCCGAGCACGTCGCAACCACCTGCTGAAATCGCCAGAACCACCTGCCGGACACGCCAAAATCACCTGCCCGCTACACCAGCACCACTTCGGGGACAAGCCGGAATCACGTGAGGGGCATGTCGGCACAGCCTCTCAGACTGAACCTCGTGCAGGACACCACAGAACCACCTGCCGGACAGACCGGAACCACCTGCCGGACACGCCGGAACCACCGGCTCGACCCGCCGGAACGACCGCTGGACATGCAAAATCACCTGCCGGCTACGCCGGAAACACTTGGCGAACACTCCGGAATCACCTGCCGGGCATGCTGGAACCACCTCTCAGATATGCCAGAACCACGTGCCAATGACCCCGGAAGCACCTGCCGAGCACGCCGGAACCACCTGCTCGACTCGCCAGAACCACCTGCCGGACACGCAAAAATCACCTGCCGGCTACGCCACAACCAGTTGGGGAACACTTCGGAATCACCTGCCGGGCTTGCTGGAACCACCTGCCGGTCATGCCAAAATCACCTGCCAACTACGCCAGTACCACTTGGCGGACACTGTGGAAACACCTGTCGGGCCGGCCGGAACCACATCTCAGACGTGCCAGAACCATGTGCATGAGATGCTGGAACCACACCCCGAACAGACGGAAAACACCTGCCAGACCCGTCTGAACAACCTGCCGAGCATGCCGGAGCCACCTGCTCGACTCGCCGGAACCACCTACCTGACATGCCAAAATCACCAGCCGGGTATGCCAGAACCACTTGGCGGACACTCCGGAATCATCTGCCGGACATGCCGGAACCAGCTCTCAGACACACCAGAACCAGGTGCCGGAGACGCCGGAAGCACCTGCCGAGCATGCCGGAGCCACCTGCTCGACTCGCCAGAAACACCTGCCGGACACGCCAAAATCACCTGCCGGGTACGCCAGAACCACCGGGCGGACACACTGAAATCACCTGTCGCGCATGCCGGAACCACCTCTCAGACGTGCCGGAAGCACGTGCCGGACACGCCGGAATCACCTACCGGACAGACCGGAACCACCTGCCGAGCACGCCGGAGCCACCTGTTCGACTCGCTGGAACCACCTGCCGGACAGGCCAATATCAACTGCTGGCTATGCCAGAACCACCTGGGGGACGGTCCGGAATCGCCTGCCAGCCATGGCGGAACCACCTCTCAGACGTACCAGAACCACCTGCCGGAGAAGCTGGAAACACGTCCTGGACAGTCGTGAACCACCTGCCGGCCAAGCCTGAACCACCTGCCAAGCACAACGGAACAACCTGCCAGACACGCCAAAATCACCTGCGTGTTATGCCAGAACCACTTGGAGGACTCTCTGGGATGACCTGCCGGGCATGCCGGAACAACCTCTCAGACGTGCCAGAACCATGTGGCGGACAGTCCGGAATCACCTGTTGGGCATGCGCAACCACCTCTGAGACGTACCAGAACCACATGCCGTGCAGGCTGGAACCACCTACCGGACAGACCGGAATCACCTTTCGGGCATGCCGGAACCACCTGTCAGATGTGCCAGAAACACGTGCCGGAGACGCCGGAAGCACCTGCCAAGCACGTTGGAACCACCTGCTCAACTCGCCTGAACCACCTGCCGGACATGCCAAAATCACCTGCGGACTATGCCAGAACCACTTGGCGAACACTCCGGAATCACTTGCCGGGCATGCAGGAACCACCTCTCAGACATGCCAGAACCCCGTGCCAATGACCCCGGAAGCACCAGCCGAGCACGCCGGAACCACCTGGTCGACTCGCCAGAAACACCTGCCGATCACGCAAAAATCACCTGCCGGCTACGCCACAACCAGTTGGTGAACACTTTGGAATCACCTGCCAGGCTTGCTGGAACCACCTGCCAGTCATGCCAAAATCACCAGCCAACTACGCCAGAACCGCTTGGCGGACACTGCTGAAACACCTGTCGGGCCGGCTGGAACCACCTCTCAGACATGCCAGAACCCCGTGCCAATGACCCCGGAAGCACCAGCCGAGCACGCCGGAACCACCTGCTCGACTCCCCAGAACCACCTGCCGCACACGCAAAAATCACCTGCCGGCTACGCCACAACCAGTTGGGGAACACTTCGAAATCACCTGCCGGGCTTGCTGGAACCACCTGCCGGTCATGCCAAAATCACCTGCCAACTACGCCAGTACCACTTGGCGGACACTGTGGAAACACCTGTCGGGCCGGCCGGAACCACATCTCAGACGTGCCAGAACCATGTGCATGAGATGCTGGAACCACACCCCGAACAGACGGAAAACACCTGCCAGACCCGTCTGAACAACCTGCCGAGCACGCCGGAGCCACCTGCTCGACTGGCCGGAACCACCTACCTGACATGCCCAAATCACCAGCCGGGTATGCCAGAACCACTTGGCGGACACTCCGGAATCATCTGCCGGACATGCCGGAACCAGCTCTCAGACACACCAGAACCACGTGCTGGAGACGCCGGAAGCACCTGCCGAGCATGCCGGAACCACCTGCTCGACTCGCCAGAAACACCTGCAGATCACGCAATAATCACCTGCCGGCTACGCCACAACCAGTTGGTGAACACTTTGGAATCACCTGCCAGGCTTGCTGGAACCACCTGCCAGTCATGCCAAAATCACCTGCCAACTACCGCAGAATCGCTTGGCGGACACTGCAGAAACACCTGTCGGGCCGGCTGGAACCACATCTCAGACGTGCCAGAAACGTGTTCGTGAGATGCTGGAACCACACCCCGAACAGACGGATACCACCTGCCAGAACCGCCTGAACCACCTGCTGAGCACGCCGGAACCACCTGCTCGACTCACCGGTACCACCTCCCTGACATGCCAAAATCACCTGCTGGGTATGCCAGAACCACTTGGCGGACACTCCGGAATCATCTGCCGGACATGCCGGAACCAGCTCTCAGACACACCAGAACCAAGTGCCGGAGACGCCGGAAGCACCTGCCGAGCATGCCGGAGCCACCTGCTCGACTCGCCAGAAACACCTGCCGGACACGCCAAAATCACCTGCCGGGTATGCCAGAACCACATTGCGGACACTACGGAATCACCTGCCGCGCATGCCGGAACCACCTCTCAGACGTGCCGGAAGCACGTGCCAGACACGCCGGAAACACCTACCGGACAGACCGGAACCACCTGCCAAGAACGCCGGAGCCACCTGTTCGACTCGCTGGAACCACCTGCCGGACAGGCCAATATCAACTGCTGGCTATGCCAGAACCACCTGGGGGACAGTCCGGGATCACCTGCCAGCCATGGCGGAACCACCTCTCAGACGTACCAGAACCACCTGCCGGAGAAGCTGGAAACACGTCCTGGACAGACTGGAACCACGTGACGGCCATGCCTGAACCACCTGCCGAGCACGGCGGAACCACCTGCCGGACACGGCAAAATCACCTGCGGGCTACGCCAGAACCACTTGGACGACTCTCCGAAATGACCTGCCGGGCATGTTGGAACCACCTCTCAGACGTGCCAGAAGCACGTGGCGGACAGTCCGGAATCACCTGTTGGGCATACGCAACCACCTCTGAGACGTACCAGAACCACGTGCCATGCATGCCGGAACCACCTACCGGACAGACGGGAATCAACTCTTGGGCATGCCGGAACCACCAGTCAGATGTGCCAGAAACACGTGCCGGAGACGCCGGAAGCACCTGCCGAGCACGTCGCAACCACCTGCTCAAATCGCCTGAACCACCTGCCGGACACGCCAAAATCACCTGCCCGCTACACCAGCACCACTTCGGGTCAAGCCGGAATCACGTGAGGGGCATGTCGGCACAGCCTCTCAGACTGAACCTCGTGCAGGACACCACAGAACCACCTGCCGGACAGACCGGAACCACCTGCCGGACACGCCGGAACCACCGGCTCGACCCGCCGGAACGACCGCTGGACATGCAAAATCACCTGCCAGCTACGCTGGAAACACTTGGCGAACACTCCGGAATCACCTGCCGGGCATGCCGGAACCACCTCTCAGATATGCCAGAACCACGTGCCAATGACCCCGGAAGCACCTGCCGAGGACGCCGGAACCACCTGCTCGACTCGCCAGAACCACCTGCCGGACACGCAAAAATCACCTGCCGGCTACGCCACAACCAGTTGGGGAACACTTCGGAATCACCTGCCGGGCTTGCTGGAACCACCTGCCGGTCATGCCAAAATCACCTGCCAACTACGCCAGTACCACTTGGCGGACACTGTGGAAACACCTGTCGGGCCGGCCGGAACCACATCTCAGACGTGCCAGAACCATGTGCATGAGATGCTGGAACCACACCCCGAACAGACGGAAAACACCTGCCAGACCCGTCTGAACAACCTGCCGAGCACGCCGGAGCCACCTGCTCGACTCGCCGGAACCACCTACCTGACATGCCCAAATCACCAGCCGGGTATGCCAGAACCACATGGCGGACACTACGGAATCATCTGCCGGACATGCCGGAACCAGCTCTCAGACACACCAGAACCACGTGCCGGAGACGCCGGAAGCACCTGCCGAGCATGCCGGAGCCACCTGCTCGACTCGCCAGAAACACCTGCCGGACACGCCAAAATCACCTGCCGGGTACGCCAGAACCACGATGCGGACACTCCGAAACCACCTGTCGCGCATGCCGGAACCACCTCTCAGACGTGCCGGAAGCACGTGCCGGACACGCCGGAATCACCTACCGGACAGACCGGAACCACCTGCCGAGCACGCCGGAGCCACCTGTTCGACTCGCTGGAACCACCTGCCGGACAGGCCAACATCAACTGCTGACTATGCCAGAACCACCTGGGGGACAGTCCGGGATCACCTGCCAGCCATGGCGGAACCACCTCTCAGACGTACCAGAACCACCTGCCGGAGAAGCTGGAAACACGTCCTGGACAGTCTGGAACCACCTGCCGGCCAAGCCTGAACCACCTGCCAAGCACAACGGAACAACCTGCCAGACACGCCAAAATCACCTGCGTGTTATGCCAGAACCACTTGGAGGACTCTCTGGGATGACCTGCCGGGCATGCCGGAACCACCTCTCAGACGTGCCAGAACCATGTGGCGGACAGTCCGGAATCACCTGTTGGGCATGCGCAACCACCTCTGAGACGTACCAGAACCACATGCCGTGCAGGCTGGAACCACCTACCGGACAGACCGGAATCACCTATCGGGCATGCCGGAACCACCTGTCAGATGTGCCAGAAACACGTGCCGGAGACGCCGGAAGCACCTGCCAAGCACGTTGGAACCACCTGCTCAACTCGCCTGAACCACCTGCCGGACATGCCAAAATCACCTGCCGACTATGCCAGAACCACTTGGCGAACACTCCGGAATCACTTGCCGGGCATGCAGGAACCACCTCTGAGACATGCCAGAACCCCGTGCCAATGACCCCGGAAACACCAGCCGAGCACACCGGAACCACCCCTCGACTCGCCAGAACCACCTGCCGATCACGCAAAAATCACCTGCCGGCTACGCCACACCCAGTTGGGGAACACTCTGGAATCACCTGCCAGGCTTGCTGGAACCACCTGCCGGTCATGCCAAAATCACCTGCCAACTATGCCAGAACCGCTTGGCGGACACTGCGGAAACACCTGTCGGGCCGGCTGGAACCACATCTCAGACGTGCCAGAAACGTGTTCATGAGATGCTGGAACCACACCCCGAACAGACGGATACCACCTGCCAGAACCGCCTGAACCACCTGCTGAGCACGCCGGAACCACCTGCTCGACTCACCGGTACCACCTCCCTGACACGCCAAAATCACCTGCTGGGTATGCCAGAACCACTTGGCGGACACTCCGGAATCATCTGCCGGACATGCCGGAACCAGCTCTCAGACACACCAGAACCAAGTGCCGGAGACGCCGGAAGCACCTGCCGAGCATGCCGGAGCCACCTGCTCGACTCGCCAGAAACACCTGCCGGACACGCCAAAATCACCTGCCGGGTACGCCAGAACCACCTGGCGGACACTACGGAATCACCTGCCGCGCATGCCGGAACCACCTCTCAGACGTGCCGAAAGCACGTGCCAGACACGCCGGAAACACCTACCGGACAGACCGGAACCACCTGCCAAGAACGCCGGAGCCACCTGTTCGACTCGCTGGAACCACCTGCCGGACAGGCCAATATCAACTGCTGGCTTTGCCAGAACCACCTGGGGGACAGTCCGGGATCACCTGCCAGCCATGGCGGAACCACCTCTCACACGGACCAGAACCACCTGCCGTAGATGCTGGAAACACTTCCTGGACAGACTGGAACCACGTGACGGCCATGCCTGAACCACCTGCCGAGCACGGCGGAACCACCTGCCGGACACGCCAAAATCACCTGCGGGCTACGCCAGAACCACTTGGACGACTCTCCGAAATGACCAGCCGGGCACGTTGGAACCACCTCTCAGACGTGCCAGAAGCACGTGGCGGACAGTCCGGAATCACCTGTTGGGCATATGCAACCACCTCTGAGACGTACCAGAACCACGTGCCGTGCACTCCGGAACCACCTACCGGACAGACCGGAATCAACTTTTGGGCATGCCGGAACCACCAGTCAGATGTGCCAGAAACACGTGCCGGAGACGCCGGAAGCACCTGCCGAGCACGTCGCAACCACCTGCTCAACTCGCCTGAACCACCTGCCAGACACGCCAAAATCACCTGCCCGCTACACCAGCACCACTTCGGGGACAAGCCGGAATCACGTGAGGGGCATGCCGGCACAGCCTCTCAGACTGAACCTCGTGCCGGACACCACAGAACCACCTGCCGGACAGACGGGAACCACGTGCCGGACACGCCGGAACCACCGGCTCGACCCGCCGGAACGACCGCTGGACATGCAAAATCACCTGCCGGCTATGCCGGAAACACTTGGCGAACACTCCGGAATCACCTGCCGGGCATGCCGGAACCACCTCTCATATATGCCAGAACCACGTGCCAATGACCCCGGAAGCACCTGCCGAGCACGCCGGAACCACCTGCTCGACTCGCCAGAACCACCTGCCGTACACGCAGAAATCACCTGCCGGCTACGCCACAACCAGTTGGGGAACACTTCGGAATCACCTGCCGGGCTTGCTGGAACCACCTTCCGGTCATGCCAAATCACCTGCCAACTACGCCAGTACCACTTGGCGGACACTGTGGAAACACCTGTCGGGCCGCCCGGAACCACATCTCAGACGTGCCAGAACCATGTGCATGAGATGCTGGAACCACACCCCAACAGACGGATGACACCTGCCAGACCCGTCTGAACAACATGCCGAGCACGCCGGAGCCACCTGCTCGACTCGCCGGAACCACCTACCTGACATGCGCAAATCACCAGCCGGGTATGCCAGAACCACATGGCGGACACTACGGAATCATCTGCCGCACGTGCCGGAACCAGCCCTCAGACACACCAGAACCACGTGCCGGAGACGCCGGAAGCACCTGCCGAGCATGCCGGAGCCACCTGCTCGACTCGCCAGAAACACCTGCCGGACACGCCAAAATCACCTGCCGGGTACGCCAGAACCACCTGGCGGACACTCCGAAATCACCTGTCGCGCGTGCCGGAACCACCTCTCAGACGTGCTGGAAGCACGTGTCGGACACGCCGGAATCACCTACCGGACAGACCGGAACCACCTGCCGAGCACGCCGGAGCCACCTGTTCGACTCGCTGGAACCACCTGCCGGACAGGCCAATATCAACTGCTGGCTATGCCAGAACCACCTGGGGGACGGTCCGGAATCGCCTGCCAGCCATGGCGGAACCACCTCTCAGACGTACCAGGACCACCTGCCGGAGAAGCTGGAAACACGTCCTGGACAGTCTGGAACCACCTGCCGGCCAAGCCTGAACCACCTGCCAAGCACAACGGAACAACCTGCCAGACACGCCAAAATCACCTGCGTGTTATGCCAGAACCACTTGGAGGACTCTCTGGGATGACCTGCCGGGCATGCCGGAACCACCTCTCAGACGTGCCAGAACCATGTGGCGGACAGTCCGGAATCACCTGTTGGGCATGCGCAACCACCTCTGAGACGTACCAGAACCACATGCCGTGCAGGCTGGAACCACCTACCGGACAGACCGGAATCACCTTTCGGGCATGCCGGAACCACCTGTCAGATGTGCCAGAAACACGTGCCGGAGACGCCGGAAGCACCTGCCAAGCACGTTGGAACCACCTGCTCAACTCGCCTGAACCACCTGCCGGACATGCCAAAATCACCTGCCGACTATGCCAGAACCACTTGGCGAACACTCCGGAATCACTTGCCGGGCATGCAGGAACCACCTCTCAGACATGCCAGAACCCCGTGCCAATGACCCCGGAAGCACCAGCCGAGCACGCCGGAACCATCTGCTCTACTCGCCAGAACCACCTGCCGATCACGCAAAAATCACCTGCCGGCTACGCCACAACCAGTTGGTGAGCACTTTGGAATCACCTGCCAGGCTTGCTGGAACCACCTGCCAGTCATGCCAAAATCACCTGCCAACTACGCCAGAACCGCTTGGCGGACACTGCGGAAACACCTGTCGGGCCAGGTGGAACCACATCTCAGACGTGCCAGAAACGTGTTCATGAGATGCTGGAACCACACCCCGAACAGACGGATACCACCTGCCAGAACCGCCTGAACCACCTGCTGAGCACGCCGGAACCACCTGCTCGACTCACCGGTACCACCTCCCTGACACGCCAAAATCACCTGCTGGGTGTGCCAGAACCACTTGGCGGACACTCCGGAATCATCCGCCGGACATGCCGGAACCAGCTCTCAGACACACCAGAACCACGTGCCGGAGACGCCGGAAGCACATGCCGAGCATGCAGGAGCCACCTGCTCGACTCGCCAGAAACACCTGCCGGACACGCCAAAATCACCTGCCGGGTACGCCAGAACCACCTGGCGGACACTCCGAAACCACCTGTCGCGCATGCCGGAACCACCTCTCAGACGTGTCGGAAGCACGTGCCGGACGCGCCGGAATCACCTACCGGACAGACGGGAACCACCTGCCGAGCACGCCGGAGCCACCTGTTCGACTCGCTGGAACCACCTGCCGGACAGGCCAATATCAACTGCTGGCTATGCCAGAACCACCTGGGGGACGGTCCGGAATCGCCTGCCAGCCATGGCGGAACCACCTCTCAGACGTACCAGAACCACCTGCCGGAGAAGCTGGAAACACGTCCTGGACAGTCTGGAACCACCTGCCGGCCAAGCCTGAACCACCTGCCAAGCACAACGGAACAACCTGCCAGACACGCCAAAATCACCTGCGTGTTATGCCAGAACCACTTGGAGGACTCTCTGGGATGACCTGCCGGGCATGCCGGAAACACCTCTCAGACGTGCCAGAACCATGTGGCGGACAGTCCGGAATCACCTGTTGGGCATGCGCAACCACCTCTGAGATGTACCAGAACCACATGCTGTGCAGGCTGGAACCACCTACCGGACAGGCCAATATCAACTGCTGGCTATGCCAGAACCACCTGGGGGACAGTCCGGGATCACCTGCCAGCCATGGCGGAACCACCTCTCAGACGTACCAGAACCACCTGCCGGAGAATCTGGAAACACGTCCTGGACAGACTGGAACCACGTGACGGCCATGCCTGAACCACCTGCCGAGCACGGCGGAACCACCTGCCGGACACGCCAAAATCACCTGTGGGCTACGCCAGAACCACTTGGACGACTCTCCGAAATGACCTGCCGGGCACGATGGAACCACCTCTCAGACGTGCCAGAAGCACGTGGCGGACAGTCCGGAATCACCTGTTGGGCATACGCAACCACCTCTGACACGTACCAGAACCACGTGCCGTGCACGCCGGAACCACCTACCGGACAGACCGGAATCAACTTTTGGGCATGCCGGAACCACCAGTCAGATGTGCCAGAAACACGTGCCGGAGACGCCGGAAGCACCTGCCGAGCACGTCGCAACCACCTGCTCAACTCGCCTGAACCACCTGCCGGACACGCCAAAATCACCTGCCCGCTACACCAGCACCACTTCGGGGACAAGCCGGAATCACGTGAGGGGCATGCCGGCACAGCCTCTCAGACTGAACCTCGTGCCGGACACCACAGAACCACCTGCCGGACAGACCGGAACCACCTGCCGGACACGCCGGAACCACCGGCTCGACCCGCCGGAACGACCGCTGGACATGCAAAATCACCTGCCGGCTACGCCGGAAACACTTGGCGAACACTCCGGAATCACCTGCCGGGCATGCCGGAACCACCTCTCATATATGCCAGAACCACGTGCCAATGACCCCGGAAGCACCTGCCGAGCACGCCGGAACCACCTGCTCGACTCGCCAGAACCACCTGCCGGACACGCAGAAATCACCTGCCGGCTACGCCACAACCAGTTGGGGAACACTTCGGAATCACCTGCCGGGCTTGCTGGAACCACCTGCCGCTCATGCCAAAATCACCTGCCAACTACGCCAGTACAACTTGGCGGACACTGTGGAAACACCTGTCGGGCCGGCCGGAACCACATCTCAGACGTGCCAGAACCATGTGCATGAGATGCTGGAACCACACCCCGAACAGACGGAAAACACCTGCCAGACCCGTCTGAACAACCTGCCGAGCACGCCGGAGCCACCTGCTCGACTCGCCGGAACCACCTACCTGACATGCCCAAATCACCAGCCGGGAATGCCAGAACCACTTGGCGGACACTCCGGAATCATCTGCCAGACATGCCGGAACCAGCTCTCAGACACACCAGAACCACGTGCCGGAGACGCCGGAAGCACCTGCCGAGCATGCCGGAGCCACCTGCTCGACTCGCCAGAAACACCTGCCGGACACGCCAAAATCACCTGCCGGGTACGCCAGAACCACCTGGCGGACACTCTGAAATCACCAGTCGCGCATGCCGGAACCACCTCTCAGACGTGCCGGAAGCACGTGCCGGACACGCCGGAATCACCTACCGGACAGCCCGGAACCACCTGCCGAGCACGCCGGAGCCACCTGTTCGACTCGCTGTAACCACCTGCCGGACATGCCAATATCAAATGCTGGCTATGCCAGAACCACCTGGGGGACGGTCCGGAATCGCCTGCCAGCCTTGGCGGAACCACCTCTCAGACGTACCAGAACCACCTGCCGGAGAAGCTGGAAACACGTCCTGGACAGTCTGGAACCACCTGCCGGCCAAGCCTGAACCACCTGCCAAGCACAACGGAACAACCTGCCAGACACGCCAAAATCACCTGCGTGTTATGCCAGAACCTCTTGGAGGACTCTCTGGGATGACCTGCCAGGCATGCCGGAACCACCTCTCAGACGTGCCAGAACCATGTGGCGGACAGTCCGGAATCACCTGTTGGGCATGCGCAACCACCTCTGAGACGTACCAGAACCACATGCCGTGCAGGCTGGAACCACCTACTGGGCAGACCGGAATCACCTTTCGCGCATGCCGGAACCACCTGTCAGGTGTGCCAGAAACACGTTCCGGAGGCGCCAGAAGCACCTGCCAAGCACGTGGGAACCACCTGCTCAACTCGCCTGAACCACCTGCCGGACATGCCAAAATCACCTGCCGACTATGCCAGAACCACTTGGCGAACACTCCGGAATCACTTGCCGGGCATGCAGGAACCACCTCTCAGACATGCCAGAACCCCGTGCCAATGACCCCGGAAGCACCAGCCGAGCACGCCGGAACCACCTGCTCGACTCGCCAGAACCACCTGCCGATCACGCAAAAATCACCTGCCGGCTACGCCACAACCAGTTGGTGAACACTTTGGAATCACCTGCCAGGCTTGCTGGAACCACCTGCCAGTCATGCCAAAATCACCTGCCAACTACGCCAGAACCGCTTGGCGGACACTGCGGAAACACCTGTCGGGCCGGCTGGAACCACATCTCAAACGTGCCAGAAACGTGTTCATGAGATGCTGGAACCACACCCCAAACAGACGGATACCACCTGCCAGAACCGCCTGAACCACCTGCTGAGCACGCCGGAACCACCTGCTCGACTCACCGGTACCACCTCCCTGACACGCCAAAATCACCTGCTGGGAATGCCAGAACCACTTGGCGGACACTCTGGAATCATCTGCCGGACATGCCCGAACCAGCTCTCAGACACAACAGAACCAAGTGCCGGAGACGCCGGAAGCACCTGCCGAGCATGCCGGAGCCACCTGCTCGACTCGCCAGAAACACCTGCCGGACACGCCAAAATCACCTGCCGGGTATGCCAGAACCACCTTGCGGACACTACGGAATCACCTGTCGCGCATGGCGGAACCACCTCTCAGACGTGCCGGAAGCACGTGCCAGACACGCCGGAAACACCTACCGGACAGACCGGAACCACCTGCCAAGATCGCCGGAGCCACCTGTTCGACTCGCTGGAACCACCTGCCGGACAGGCCAATATCAACTGCTGGCTATGCCAGAACCACCTGGGGGACAGTCCGGGATCACCTGCCAGCCATGGCGGAACCACCTCTCAGACGTACCAGAACCACCTGCCGTAGAAGCTGGAAGCACGTCCTGGACAGACTGGAACCACGTGACGGCCATGCCTGAACCACCTGCCGAGCACGGCGGAACCACCTGCCGGACACGCCAAAATCACCTGCGGGCTACGCCAGAACCACTTGGACTACTCTCCGAAATGACCTGCCGGGCATGTTGGAACCACCTCTCAGACGTGCCAGAAGCACGTGGCGGACAGTCCGGAATCACCTGTTGGGCATACGCTACTACCTCTGAGACGTACCAGAACCACGTGCCGTGCACGGCGGAACCACCTACCGGACAGACCGGAATCAACTTTTGGAATGCCGGAACCACCAGTCAGATGTGCCAGAAACACGTGCCGGAGACGCCGGAAGCACCTGCCGAGCACGTCGCAACCACCTGCTCAACTCGCCTGAACCACCTGCCGGACACGCCAAAATCACCTGCCCGCTACACCAGCACCAATTCGGGGACAAGCCGGAATCACGTGAGGGGCATGCCGGCACAGCCTCTCAGACTGAACCTCGTGCCGGACACCACAGAACCACCTGCCGGACAGACCGGAACCACCTGCCGGACACGCCGGAACCACCGGCTCGACCCGCCAGAACGACCGCTGGACATGCAAAATCACCTGCCGGCTACGCCGGAAACACTTGGCGAACACTCCGGAATCACCTGCCGGGCATGCCGGAACCACCTCTCAGATATGCCAGAACCACGTGCCAATGACCCCGGAAGCACCTGCCGAGCACGCCGCAACCACCTGCTCGACTGGCCAGAACCACCTGCCAGACACACAAAAATCACCTGTCGGCTACGCCACAACCAGTTGGGGAACACTTCGGAATCACCTGCCGGGCTTGCTGGAACCACATGCCGGTCATGCCAAAATCACCTGCCAACTACGCCAGTACCACTTGGCGGACACTGTGGAAACACCTGTCGGGCCGGCCGGAACCATATCTCAGACGTGCCAGAACCATGTGCATGAGATGCTGGAACCACACCCCGAACAGACGGAAAACAACTGCCAGACCCGTCTGAACAACATGCCGAGCACGCGAGAGCCACCTGCTCGACTCGCCGGAACCACCTACCTGACATGCCCAAATCACCAGCCGGGTATGCCAGAACCACTTGGCGGACACTCCGGAATCATCTGCCGGACATGCCGGAACCAGCTCTCAGACACACCAGAACCACGTGCCGGAGACGCCGGAAGCACCTGCCGAGCATGCCGGAGCCACCTGCTCGACTCGCCAGAAACACCTGCCGGACACGCCAAAATCACCTCCGGCTACGCCAGAACCACCTGGCGGACACTCCGAAACCACCTGTCACGCATGCCGGAACCACCTCTCAGACGTGCCGGAAGCACGTGCCGGACATGCCGGAATCACCTACCGGACAGACCGGAACCACCTGCCGAGCACGCCGGAGCCACCTGTTCGACTCGCTGGAACCACCTGCCGGACAGGCCAATATTAACTGCTGGCTATGCCAGAACCACCTGGGGGACGGTCCGGGATCGCCTGCCAGCCATGGCGGAACCACCTCTCAGACGTACCAGAACCACCTGCCGGAGAAGCTGGAAACACGTCCTGGACAGTCTGGAACCACCTGCCGGCCAAGCCTGAACCACCTGCCAAGCACAACGGAACAACCTGCCAGACACGCCAAAATCACCTGCGTGTTATGCCAGAACCACTTGGAGGACTCTCTGGGATGACCTGCCGGGCATGCCGGAACCACCTCTCAGACGTGCCAGAACCATGTGGCGGACAGTCCGGTATCACCTGTTGGGCATGCGCAACCACCTCTGAGACGTACCAGAACCACATGCCGTGCAGGCTGGAACCACCTACCGGACAGACCGGAATCACCTTTCGGGCATGCCGGAACCACCTGTCAGATGTGCCAGAAAGACGTGCCGGAGACGCCGGAAGCACCTGCCAAGCACGTTGGAACCACCTGCTCAACTCGCCTGAACCACCTGCCGGACATGCCAAAATCACCTGCCGACTATGCCAGAACCACTTGGCGAACACTCCGGAATCACTTGCCGGGCATGCAGGAACCACCTCTCAGACATGCCAGAACCCCGTGCCAATGACCCCGGAAGCACCAGCCGAGCACGCCGGAACCAACTGCTCGACTCGCCAGAACCACCTGCCGGACACGCAAAAATCACCTGCCGGCTACGCCACAACCAGTTGGGGAACACTTCGGAATCACCTGCCGGGCTTGCTGGAACCACCTGCCAGTCATGCCAAAATCACCTGCCAACTACGCCAGAACCGCTTGGCAGACACTGCGGAAACACCTGTCGGGCCGGCTGGAACCACATCTCAGACGTGCCAGAAACGTGTTCATGAGATGCTGGAACCACACCCCGAACAGACGGATACCACCTGCCAGAACCGCCTGAACCACCTGCTGAGCACGCCGGAACCACCTGCTCGTCTCACCGGTACCACCTCCCTGACACGCCAAAATCACCTGCTGGGTATGCCAGAACCACTTGGCGGACACTCCGGAATCATCTGCCGGACATGCCGGAACCAGCTCTCAGACACAACAGAACCAAGTGCCGGAGACGCCGGAAGCACCTGCCGAGCATGCCGGAGCCACCTGCTCGACTCGCCAGAAACACCTGCCGGTCACGCCAAAATCACCTGCCGGGTATGCCAGAACCACCTTGCGGACACTACGGAATCACCTGTCGCGCATGCCGGAACCACCTCTCAGACGTGCCGGAAGCACGTGCCAGACACGCCGGAAACACCTACCGGACAGACCGGAACCACCTGCCAAGATCGCCGGAGCCACCTGTTCGACTCGCTGGAACCACCTGCCGGACAGGCCAATATCAACTGCTGGCTATGCCAGAACCACCTGGGGGACAGTCCTGGATCACCTGCCAGCCATGGCGGAACCACCTCTCAGACGTACCAGAACCACCTGCCGTAGAAGCTGGAAGCACGTCCTGGACAGACTGGAACCACGTGACGGCCATGCCTGAACCACCTGCCGAGCACGGCGGAACCACCTGCCGGACACGCCAAAATCACCTGCGGGCTACGCCAGAACCACTTGGACTACTCTCCGAAATGACCTGCCGTGCATGTTGGAACCACCTCTCAGACGTGCCAGAAGCACGTGGCGGACAGTCCGGAATCACCTGTTGGGCATACGCAACCACCTCTGAGACGTACCAGAACCACGTGCCGTGCACGCCGGAACCACCTACCGGACAGACCGGAATCAACTTTTGGAATGCCGGAACCACCAGTCAGATGTGCCAGAAACACGTGCCGGAGACGCCGGAAGCACCTGCCGAGCACGTCGCAACCACCTGCTCAACTCGCCTGAACCACCTGCCGGACACGCCAAAATCACCTGCCCGCTACACCAGCACCAATTCGGGGACAAGCCGGAATCACGTGAGGGGCATGCCGGCACAGCCTCTCAGACTGAACCTCGTGCCGGACACCACAGAACCACCTGCCGGACAGACCGGAACCACCTGCCGGACACGCCGGAACCACCGGCTCGACCCGCCGGAACGACCGCTGGACATGCAAAATCACCTGCCGGCTACGCCGGAAACACTTGGCGAACACTCCGGAATCACCTGCCGGGCATGCCGGAACCACCTCTCAGATATGCCAGAACCACGTGCCAATGACCCCGGAAGCACCTGCCGAGCACGCCGCAACCACCTGCTCGACTGGCCAGAACCACCTGCCAGATACGCAAAAATCACCTGTCGGCCACGCCACAACCAGTTGGGGAACACTTCGGAATCACCTGTCGGGCATGCCAGAACCAACTCTCAGACATGCCAGAACCTCGTGCCGGTCACGCCAGAACCACCTGCCGGACACGCCGGAACCAGCGGCTCGACTCGCCGGAACCACCGCCGGACATGCAAAATGACCTGCCGTCTACGCCAGAACCACTTGGCGAACACTCCGGAATCACATGTCGGGCATGCCAGAACCGCCTCTCAGACTTGCCAGAACCATGTTCCGGACACGCCGGTACCACCTGCCGAGTATGCCGGAACCACCTGATCCACTCCCCAGAACCACCTGCTGGAGACGCCAGAATCACATGCCGACTACGCCAGCACCACTCGGAAGACACTCCGGAACCACCTGCCGGGCATGCCCGAACCACCTCTCAGAGGTGCCAGAACCACATGCCGGAGACTCCGGTATCACCTGCCGGGCATGCTGGAACCACCTCTCAGAGGTGCCAGAACCACATGCCGGACACTCCGGAATCACCTGCCGGGCATGCCGGAACCACCTGCTGGACATGCAGGAATCACCTGCCGGACATGCCGGAACCACCGGCTCGACTCGCCGGAACCATTCCCGGAAATGCAAAATCACCTGCCGGCTACGCCAGAACCACTTGGCGAACACTCCGGAATCACCTGCCGGGCATGGCGGAACCACCTCTCAGACATGCCGGAACCACATGCCAATGACACCGGAAGCACCTGCCAAGCACGCCAGAACCACCTGCTCGACTCGCCAAATCCACATGCTGGACACGCCAAAATCACCTGCCGGCTACGCCACAACCATTTGGTGAACGCTTCGGAATCACCTGCCGGGCTGGCTGGAACCACCTGCCGGTCACGCCAACATCACCTGCCAGCTATGCGAGAACCACTTGGCGGACACCATGGAAACACCTGTCGGGCCAGCCGGAACCACCTCTCAGACGTGCCAGAACCATGTGCCTGAGATGCCGGAACCACACCCCGAACAGACCGAAACCACCTGCCAGACCCGCCTGAACCACCTGCCGAGCACGCCGGAACCGCCTACTCGACTCGCCGGAACCACCTACCTGACACGCTAAAATCACCTGCCGGGTATGCCACAACCACTTGGTGGACACTCCGGAATCATCTGCCGGACATGCCAGAACCAGCTCTCAGACACACCAGAACCACGTGCCAGACACGCCGGAAGCACCTGCTGAGCATGCCTGAGCCAAATGCTCGACTTGCAAGAAACACCTGCCTGACACGCCAAAATCACCTGCCGGGTACGCCAGAACCACGTGGCGGACACTCCGGAATCACCTGTCGGGCATGCCGGAACCAACTCTCAGACTTGACAGAACCTCGTGCCGGTCACGCCAGAACCACCTGCCGGACAGACCGGAAACACCTGCTGGATACGCCGCAACCACCGGCTCGACTCGCCGGAACCTCCGCCGGACATGCAAAATGACCTGTGGGCTATTCCAGAACCACTTGGCGAACACTCCGGAATCACCTGTCTGGCCTGCCGGAACCACCTCTCAGACTTGCCAGAACCATGTTCCGGACACGCCGGTACCACCTGCCGAGTATGCCGGACCCACCTGATCCACTCCCCAGAACCACCTGCTGGATACGCCAGAATCACCTGCCGGCTACTCCAGAACCACTTGGCAGACACTCCGTAACCAACTGCCGGGCATGCCGGAACCACCTCTCAGAGGTGCCAGAACCGCATGCCAGACACTCCGGAATCACCTGCCGGGCATGCCGGAACCACCTCTCAGAGGTGCCAGAACCACATGCCGGACACTCCCGAATCACCTGCCGGGCATGCCGGAACCATCTGTCAGACGTGCCAGAACCATGTGCCTGAGATGCCGGAACCACACCCCGAACAGACGAAACCACCTGCCAGACCCGCCTGAACCACCTTCCGAGCACGCCGGAACCACCTTCTCGACTCGCTGGAAACACCTACCTGACACGCTAAAATCACCTGCCGGGTATGCCACAACCACTTGGTGGACACTCCGGAAAAATCTGCCGGACATGCCAGAACCAGCTCTCAGACACACCAGAACCACGTGCCAGACATGCCGGAAGCACCTGCTGAGCATGCCTGAGCCAAATGCTCGACTTGCAAGAAGCACCGGCCAGACACGCCAAAATCACCTGCCGGGTACGACAGAACCACGTGGCGGACACTCCGGAATGCACTGTCGGGCATGCCGGAACCAACTCTCAGACGTGCCAGAACCTCGTGCCGGTCACGCCAGAACCACCTGCCAAGTATGCTGGAACCACCTGATCCTCTCCCCAGAACCACCTGCTGGACACGCCAGAATCACCTGCCGGCTACGCCAGAACCACTCGGCAGACACTCCGGAACCACCTGCCGAGCATGCCGGAACCACCTCTCAGAGGTGCCAGAACCACATGCCGGACACTCCGGAATCAGCTGCCGGGCATGCCGGAACCATCTCTCAGATGTGCCAGAACCATGTTCCGGACACGCCGGCACCACCTGCCGAGCTCGCCGGAACCACCTGCTGGACACGCCAAAATCATGTGCCGGCTACGCCAGAACCACTCGGCAGACACTCCGGAATCACCTGCCGGGCTGGCTGGAACCACCTGCTGGTCACGCCAACATCACCTTTCAGCCACGCCAGAAACACTTGGCGGACACTCCGGAATCACCTGTCGGGCCGGCCACAACCTCATCTCAGACGTGCCAGAACCATGTGCCTGAGATGCCGGAACCACTCCCCAAACAGACCGAAACCACCTGCCAGACCCGCCTGAACCCCCTGGCGAGCACGCCTGATCCACCTGCTCGACTAGCCGGAACCACCTTCCTGACACGCCAAAATCGCCTGCCAGGTATACCAGAACCACTTGGTGGACACTCCGGAATCATCTGCCGGACATGCCAGAACCAGCTCTCAGACACACCACAACCACGTGCCAGAGACGCCGGAAGCACCAGCTGAGCATGCCTGAGCCACCTGATCGACTTGCAAGGAACACCTGTCGGACATGCCAAAATCACCTGCCGGGTATGCCAGAACCACATGCCGGACGCTCCGGAATCCCCTGCAGGGCATGCTGGAACCACGTGCTGGACATGCCGGAACCACCGGCTCGACTCGCCGGAACCATTGCCGGACATGCAAAATCACCTGCCGGCTACGCCAGAACCACTTGGCGAACACTCCGGTATCACCTGCCGGGCATGCTGGAACCACCTCTCAGAGCTGCCAGAACCACATGCCGGACACTCCGGAATCACCTGCCGGGCAGGCCGGAACCACCTGCCGGACATGCCGGAACCACCGGCTCGACTCGCCGGAACCATTGCCGGACATGCAAAATCACCTGCCGGCTACGCCAGAACCACTTGGCGAACACTCCGGAATCACCTGTCGGGCATGCCGGAACCAACTCTCAGACGTGCCAGAACCTCGTGACGGTCACGCCAGAACCACCTGCCGGACACGCCGGCACAACAGGCTCGAGTCGTCGGAACCACCGCTGGACATGCAAACTGACCTGCCGGCTACGCCAGAACGACTTGGCGAACACTCCGGAATCACCTGTCGGGCATGCCGGAACCGCCTCTCAGACTTGCCAGAACCATGTTCCGGACACGCTGGTACCACCTGCCGAGTATGCCGGAACCACGTGATCCACTCCCCAGAACCACCTAGTGGACACGCCAGAATCACCTGCCGACTACGCCAGAACCACTCGGCAGACACTCCGGAACCACCTGCCGGGGATGCCAGAACCGCCTCTCAGAGGTGCCAGAACCACATGCCGGACACTCCGGAATCACCTGCCGGGCATGCCGGAACCACCTCTCAGAGGTATCAGAACCACATGCCGGACACTCCGGAATCACCTGCCTGGCATGACGGAACCATCTCTCAGACGTGCCAGAACCATGTTCCGGACACGCTGGTACCACCTGCCGAGCTCGCCGGAACCACATGCTGGACACGCCAAAATCACCTGCCGGCTACGCCACAACCATTTGGTGAACGCTTCGGAATCACCAGCCGGGCTTGCTGCAACCACCTGCCGGTCACGCCAATATCACCTGCCAGCTATGCCAGAACCACTTGGCGGACACCATGGAAACACCTGTCGGGCCGGCCGGAACCACCTATCAGACGTGCCAGAACCATGTGCCTGAGATGCCGGAACCACACCCCGAACAGACCGAAACCACCTGCCAGACCCGCCTGAACCACCTGCCGAGCACGCTGGAACCGCCTACTCGACTCGCCGAAACCACCTACCTGACACGCTAAAATCACCTGACGGGTATGCCACAACCACTTGTTGGACACTCCGGAATCATCTGCCGGACATGCCAGAACCAGCTCTCAGACACACCAGAACCGCGTGCCAGACACGCCGGAACCACCTGCTGAGCATGCCTGAGCCAAATGCTCGACTTGCAAGAAACACCTGCCAGACACGCCAAAATCACCTGCCGGGTACGCCAGAACCACGTGGCGGACACTCCGGAATCACCTGTCGGGCATGCCGGAACCAACTATCAGACGGACCAGAACCTCGTGCCGGTCACGCCAGAACCACCTGCCGGACAGACCGGAAACACCTGCTGGATACGCCGCAACCACCGGCTCGACTCGCCGGAACCACCGCCGGACATGCAAAATGACCTGCCGGCTACGCCAGAACCACTTGGCGAACACTCCGGAATCACCTGTCGGGCATGCCGGAACCACATCTCAGACTTGCCAGAACCATGTTCCGGACACGCCGGAACCACCTGCCGAGCTTGCCGGAACCACCTGCTGGACACGCCAAAATCACCTGCCTGCTACGCCAGAACCACTCGGCAGACACTCGGGAATCACATGCCACGCATTCCGGAACCACCTCTCAGAGGTGCCATAACGAAATGCCGGACACTCCGGTATCACCTGCCGGGCATGCCGGAACCACCTGCTGGACATGCCGGAACCACCGGCTCGACTCCCCGGAACCATTACCGGACATGCAAAATCACCTGCCGGCTACGCCAGAACCACTTGGCGAACACTCCGGAATCACCTGCCGGGCATGGCGGAGCCACCTATCAGACATGCCGGAACCACATGCCAATGACACCAGAAGCACCTGCGCAGCACGCCAGAACCAACTGCTCGACTCGCCAAAACCACCTGCTGGACACGCCAAAATCACCTGCCGGCTACGCCAGAACCACTCGGCAGACACTCCGGAATCACCTGCCGGGCTGGCTGGAACCACCTGCCGGTCACGCCAACATCACCTTTCACCTACGCCAGAACCACTTGGCGGACACTCCGGAAACACCTGTCGGGCCGGCCGGAACCACCTCTCAGACGTGCCAGAACCATGTGCCTGAGATGCCGGAACCACTCCCCGAACAGACCGAAACCACCTGCCAGACCCGCCTGAACCCCCTGGCAAGCACGCCTGATCCACCTGCTCAACTAGCCGGAACCACCTTCCTGACACTCCAAAATCACCTGCCAGGTATCCCAGAACCACTTGGTGGTCACTCCGGAATCATCTGCCGGAGATGCCAGAACCAGCTCTCAGACACACCAGAACCACGTGCCAGAGACGCCGG
Source organism: Equus caballus (assembly GCF_041296265.1). Classification (NCBI taxonomy): domain Eukaryota; kingdom Metazoa; phylum Chordata; class Mammalia; order Perissodactyla; family Equidae; genus Equus; species Equus caballus. The sequence goes on from NC_091697.1 coordinate 7,140,784, forward strand.
AAGCACCAGCTGAGCATGCCTGAGCCACCTGCTCGACTCGCAAGATACACCTGTCGGACATGCCAAAATCACCTGCCGGTTATGCCAGAATAACTTGGCGGACTCTCCGGAATCGCCTGTCGGGCGTGCTGGAACCACCTCTCAGACTTGCCAGAACCACATGCCGGACACTCCAGAATCACCTCCCGGGCATGCTGGAACCACGTGCTGGACATGCCGGAACCACCTGCCGGACATGCCGGAACCACCTGCCGGACATTCCGGAACCACCGGCTCGACTCGCCGGAACCATTGCCTGACATGCAAAATCACCTGCCGGCTACACCAGAACCACTTGGCGAACACTCCGCAATCACCTGCAGGGCATGGCGGAACCACCTCTCAGACATGCCGGAACCACATGCCAATGACACCGGAAGCACCTGCTGAGCACGCCAGGACAACCTGCTCGACTCGGCAAAACCACCCGCTGGACACGCCAAAATCACCTGCCAGCTACGCCAGAACCACTCGGCAGACACTCCGGAATCACCTGCCGGCCTGGCTGGAACCACCTGCCGGTCACGCCAACATCACCTTTCAGCTATGCCAGAACCACTTGGCGGACACTCCGGAAACACCTGTCGGGCCGGCCGGAACCACCTATCAGACGTGCCAGAACCATGTGCCTGAGATGCCGGAACCACTCCCCGTACACACCGAAACCATCTGCCAGACCTGCCTGAACCCGATGGCGAGCACGCCTGATCCACCTGCTCAACTAGCCGGAACCACCTTCCTGACACGCCAAAATCACCTGCCAGGTATACCAGAACCACTTGGTGGACTCTCCGGAATCATCTGCCGGACATGCCAGAACCAGCTCTCAGACACACCACAACCACGTGCCAGAGATGCCGGAAGCACCAGCTGAGCATGCCTCAGCCACCTGCTCGACTCGCAAGAAACACCTGTCGGACATGCCAAAATCACCTGCCGGGTACGCCAGAAACACTTGGAGGACGCTCTGGAATCACCTGTCGGGCGTGCTGGAACCACCTCTCAGACTTGCCAGAACCATGTTCTGGACACGCCGGTACCACCTGCCGAGTATGCTGGAACCAGCTGATCCACTCCCCAGAACCACCTATTGGACAAGCCAAAATCAACTGCCGGCTACGCCGGAACCACCGGCTCGACTAGCCGGAACAACCGCCGGACATGCAAAATCACCTGCCGGCTACGGCAGAACCACTTGGCGAACACTCCGGAATCACCTTCCTGGCATGGCGGAGCCACCTCTCAGACATGCCGGAACCACATGCCAATGAAACCGGAAGCACCTGCCGAGCACGCCAGAACCACCTGCTTGACTCGCCAAAACCACCTGATGGACACGCCAAAATCACCTGCCGGCTACGCCACAACCATTTGGTGAACTCTTCGGAATCACCTGCCGGGCTGGCTGGAAACACCTGCCGGTCACGCCAAAATCACCTGCCAGCTATGCCAGAACCTCTTGGCGGACACCATGGAAACACCTGTCGGGCCGGCCGGAACCACCTCTCAGACGTGCCAGAACCATGTGCCTGAGATGCCGGAACCACACCCCGAACAGACCGAAACCACCTGCCAGACCCACCTGAACCAAATGCCGAGCACGCCGGAACCACCTACTCGACTCGCTGGAACCACCTACCTGACACGCTAAAATCACCTGCCGGGTATGCCACAACCACTTGTTGGACACTCCGGAATCATCTGCCGGACATGCCAGAACCAGCTCTCAGACACACCACAACCACGTGCCTGACACGCCGGAAGCACCTGCTGAGCATGCCTGAGCCACCTGCTCGACTCGCAAGATACACCTGTCGGACATGCCAAAATCACCTGCCGGTTACGCCAGAATAACTTGGCGGACTCTCCGGAATCACCTGTCGGGCGTGCCGGAACCACCTCTCAGACCTGCCAGAACCACATGCCGGACACTCCAGAATCACCTCCCGGGCATGCTGGAACCACGTGCTGAACACGCCGGTACCTCCTGCCGAGTATGCCGGAACCAGCTGATCCACTCCCCAGAACCACCTAGTGGACACGCCAAAATCAACTGCCGGCTACGCCAGAACCACTCGGCAGACACTCCGGAGTCACAGGCCAGGCATTCCGGAACCACCTCTCAGAGGTGCCAGAACCAAATGCCGGAGTCTCCGGTATCACCTGCCGGGCAGGCCGGAACCACCTCTCAGAGGTGCCAGAACCACATTCCGGACACTCCGGAATCACCTGCCGGGCATGCCGGAACCACCTCTCAGAGGTGCCAGAACCATATGCCGGACACTCCGGAATCACCTGCCGGGCATGCCGGAACCATCTCTCAGACGTGCAAGAACCTTGTTCCGGACATGCTGGTACCACCTGCCGAGCTCGCCGGAACCACCTGCTGTACACGCCAAAATCACCTGCCAGCTACGCCAGAACCACAGGGCAGACACTCCGGAATCACCTGCCGGGCTGGCTGGAACCACCTGCCGGTCACCCCAACATCACATTTCAGCTACGCCAGAACCACTTGGCGGACACTCTGGAAACACCTCTCCGGCCGGCCGGAACCACGTCTCAGACGTGCCAGAACCATGTGCCTGAGATGCCGGAACCACTCCCCGAACAGACCGAAACCACCTGCCAGACCCGCCTGAACCCCCTGGCGAGCACGCCTGATCCACCTGCTCAACTAGCCGGAACCAACTTCCTGACACGCCAAAATCACCTGCCGGCTACGCCACAACCATTTGGTGAACTCTTCGGAATCACCTGCCGGGCTGGCTCCAGAACCACTCGGCAGACACTCCGGAACCACCTGCCGGGCATGCCGGAACCACCTCTCAGACATGCCGGAACCACATGCCAATGACACCGGAAGCACCTGCCGAGCACGCCAGAACCACCTGCTCGACTCGCCAAAACCACCTGCTGGACACGCCAAAATCACCTGCCGGCTACGCCACAACCATTTGGTGAACTCTTCGGAATCACCTGCCGGGCTTGCTGGAACCACCTGCTGGTCACGCCAACATCACCTGCCAGCTATGCCAGAACCACTTGGCGGACACCATGGAAACACCTGTCGGGCCGGCCGGAACCACCTCTCAGACGTGCCAGAACCATGAGCCTGAGATGGCGGAACCACTCCCCGAACAGACCGAAACCACCTGCCAGACCCGCCTGAAGCCCCTGGCAAGCACGCCTGATCCACCTGCTCAACTAGCTGGAACCAACTTCCTGACATGCCAAAATCACCTGCCAGGTATACCAGAACCACTTGGTGGACACTCCGGAATCATCTGCCGGACATGCCAGAACCAGCTCTGAGACACACCAGAACCACGTGCCAGAGACGCCGGAAGCACCAGCTGAGCATGCCTGAGCCACCTGCTCGACTCGCAAGATACACCTGTCGGACATGCCAAAATCACCTTCCGGGTACGCCAGAAACACTGGGCGGACGCTCCGGAATCACCTGTCGGGCGTGCCGGAACCACCTCTCAGACTTGCCAGAACCATGTTCTGGACACGCCGGTACCACCTGCCGAGTATGCCAGAAGCAGCTGATCCACTCCCCAGAACCACCTAGTGGACACGCCAAAATCAACTGCCGGCTACGCCAGAACCACTCGGCAGACACTCCGGAATCACAGGCCAGGCATTCCGGAACCACCTCTCAGAGGTGCCAGAACCAAATGCCGGAGACTCCGGTATCACCTGCCGGGCATGCCGGAACCACCTCTCAGAGGTGCCAGAACCACATGCCGGACACTCCGGAATCACCTGCAGGGCATGCTGGAACCACATGCTGGACATGCCGGAACCACCTGCCGGACATTCCGGAACCACCGGCTCGACTCGCCGGAACCATTGCCGGACATGCAAAATCACCTGCCGGCTACGCCAGAACCACTTGGCGAACACTCCGGAATCACCTGTCGGGCATGCCGGAACCAACTCTCAGACGTGCCAGAACCTCGTGACGGTCACGCCAGAACCACCTGCCGGACACGCCGGCACAACAGGCTCGAGTCGTCGGAACCACCGCTGGACATGCAAACTGACCTGCCGGCTACGCCAGAACGACTTGGCGAACACTCCGCAATCACCTGCAGGGCATGGCGGAACCACCTCTCAGACATGCCGGAACCACATGCCAATGACACCGGAAGCACCTGCTGAGCACGCCAGGACAACCTGCTCGACTCGGCAAAACCACCCGCTGGACACGCCAAAATCACCTGCCAGCTACGCCAGAACCACTCGGCAGACACTCCGGAATCACCTGCCGGCCTGGCTGGAACCACCTGCCGGTCACGCCAACATCACCTTTCAGCTATGCCAGAACCACTTGGCGGACACTCCGGAAACACCTGTCGGGCCGGCCGGAACCACCTATCAGACGTGCCAGAACCATGTGCCTGAGATGCCGGAACCACTCCCCGTACACACCGAAACCATCTGCCAGACCTGCCTGAACCCGATGGCGAGCACGCCTGATCCACCTGCTCAACTAGCCGGAACCACCTTCCTGACACGCCAAAATCACCTGCCAGGTATACCAGAACCACTTGGTGGACTCTCCGGAATCATCTGCCGGACATGCCAGAACCAGCTCTCAGACACACCACAACCACGTGCCAGAGATGCCGGAAGCACCAGCTGAGCATGCCTCAGCCACCTGCTCGACTCGCAAGAAACACCTGTCGGACATGCCAAAATCACCTGCCGGGTACGCCAGAAACACTTGGCGGACGCTCTGGAATCACCTGTCGGGCGTGCTGGAACCACCTCTCAGACTTGCCAGAACCATGTTCTGGACACGCCGGTACCACCTGCCGAGTATGCCGGAACCAGCTGATCCACTCCCCAGAACCACCTATTGGACAAGCCAAAATCAACTGCCGGCTACGCCGGAACCACCGGCTCGACTAGCCGGAACAACCGCCGGACATGCAAAATCACCTGCCGGCTACGGCAGAACCACTTGGCGAACACTCCGGAATCACCTTCCTGGCATGGCGGAGCCACCTCTCAGACATGCCGGAACCACATGCCAATGAAACCGGAAGCACCTGCCGAGCACGCCAGAACCACCTGCTTGACTCGCCAAAACCACCTGATGGACACGCCAAAATCACCTGCCGGCTACGCCACAACCATTTGGTGAACTCTTCGGAATCACCTGCCGGGCTGGCTGGAAACACCTGCCGGTCACGCCAAAATCACCTGCCAGCTATGCCAGAACCTCTTGGCGGACACCATGGAAACACCTGTCGGGCCGGCCGGAACCACCTCTCAGACGTGCCAGAACCATGTGCCTGAGATGCCGGAACCACACCCCGAACAGACCGAAACCACCTGCCAGACCCACCTGAACCAAATGCCGAGCACGCCGGAACCACCTACTCGACTCGCTGGAACCACCTACCTGACACGCTAAAATCACCTGCCGGGTATGCCACAACCACTTGTTGGACACTCCGGAATCATCTGCCGGACATGCCAGAACCAGCTCTCAGACACACCACAACCACGTGCCTGACACGCCGGAAGCACCTGCTGAGCATGCCTGAGCCACCTGCTCGACTCGCAAGATACACCTGTCGGACATGCCAAAATCACCTGCCGGTTACGCCAGAATAACTTGGCGGACTCTCCGGAATCACCTGTCGGGCGTGCCGGAACCACCTCTCAGACCTGCCAGAACCACATGCCGGACACTCCAGAATCACCTCCCGGGCATGCTGGAACCACGTGCTGAACACGCCGGTACCTCCTGCCGAGTATGCCGGAACCAGCTGATCCACTCCCCAGAACCACCTAGTGGACACGCCAAAATCAACTGCCGGCTACGCCAGAACCACTCGGCAGACACTCCGGAGTCACAGGCCAGGCATTCCGGAACCACCTCTCAGAGGTGCCAGAACCAAATGCCGGAGTCTCCGGTATCACCTGCCGGGCAGGCCGGAACCACCTCTCAGAGGTGCCAGAACCACATTCCGGACACTCCGGAATCACCTGCCGGGCATGCCGGAACCACCTCTCAGAGGTGCCAGAACCATATGCCGGACACTCCGGAATCACCTGCCGGGCATGCCGGAACCATCTCTCAGACGTGCAAGAACCTTGTTCCGGACATGCTGGTACCACCTGCCGAGCTCGCCGGAACCACCTGCTGTACACGCCAAAATCACCTGCCAGCTACGCCAGAACCACAGGGCAGACACTCCGGAATCACCTGCCGGGCTGGCTGGAACCACCTGCCGGTCACCCCAACATCACATTTCAGCTACGCCAGAACCACTTGGCGGACACTCTGGAAACACCTCTCCGGCCGGCCGGAACCACGTCTCAGACGTGCCAGAACCATGTGCCTGAGATGCCGGAACCACTCCCCGAACAGACCGAAACCACCTGCCAGACCCGCCTGAACCCCCTGGCGAGCACGCCTGATCCACCTGCTCAACTAGCCGGAACCAACTTCCTGACACGCCAAAATCACCTGCCGGCTACGCCACAACCATTTGGTGAACTCTTCGGAATCACCTGCCGGGCTGGCTCCAGAACCACTCGGCAGACACTCCGGAACCACCTGCCGGGCATGCCGGAACCACCTCTCAGACATGCCGGAACCACATGCCAATGACACCGGAAGCACCTGCCGAGCACGCCAGAACCACCTGCTCGACTCGCCAAAACCACCTGCTGGACACGCCAAAATCACCTGCCGGCTACGCCACAACCATTTGGTGAACTCTTCGGAATCACCTGCCGGGCTTGCTGGAACCACCTGCTGGTCACGCCAACATCACCTGCCAGCTATGCCAGAACCACTTGGCGGACACCATGGAAACACCTGTCGGGCCGGCCGGAACCACCTCTCAGACGTGCCAGAACCATGATCCTGAGATGGCGGAACCACTCCCCGAACAGACCGAAACCACCTGCCAGACCCGCCTGAAGCCCCTGGCAAGCACGCCTGATCCACCTGCTCAACTAGCTGGAACCAACTTCCTGACATGCCAAAATCACCTGCCAGGTATACCAGAACCACTTGGTGGACACTCCGGAATCATCTGCCGGACATGCCAGAACCAGCTCTGAGACACACCAGAACCACGTGCCAGAGACGCCGGAAGCACCAGCTGAGCATGCCTGAGCCACCTGCTCGACTCGCAAGATACACCTGTCGGACATGCCAAAATCACCTTCCGGGTACGCCAGAAACACTGGGCGGATGCTCCGGAATCACCTGTCGGGCGTGCCGGAACCACCTCTCAGACTTGCCAGAACCATGTTCTGGACACGCCGGTACCACCTGCCGAGTATGCCGGAAGCAGCTGATCCACTCCCCAGAACCACCTAGTGGACACGCCAAAATCAACTGCCGGCTACGCCAGAACCACTCGGCAGACACTCCGGAATCACAGGCCAGGCATTCCGGAACCACCTCTCAGAGGTGCCAGAACCAAATGCCGGAGACTCCGGTATCACCTGCCGGGCATGCCGGAACCACCTCTCAGAGGTGCCAGAACCACATGCCGGACACTCCGGAATCACCTGCAGGGCATGCTGGAAACACGTGCTGGACATGCCGGAACCACCTGCCGGACATGCCGGAACCACCTGCCGGACATTCCGGAACCACCGGCTCGACTCGCCGGAACCATTGCCGGACATGCAAAATCACCTGCCGGCTACGCCAGAACCACTTGGCGAACACTCCGGTATCACCTGCCGGGCATGCTGGAACCACCTCTCAGAGCTGCCAGAACCACATGCCGGACACTCCGGAATCACCTGCCGGGCAGGCCGGAACCACCTGCCGGACATGCCGGAACCACCGGCTCGACTCGCCGGAACCATTGCCGGACATGCAAAATCACCTGCCGGCTACGCCAGAACCACTTGGCGAACACTCCGGAATCACCTGTCGGGCATGCCGGAACCAACTCTCAGACGTGCCAGAACCTCGTGACGGTCACGCCAGAACCACCTGCCGGACACGCCGGCACAACAGGCTCGAGTCGTCGGAACCACCGCTGGACATGCAAACTGACCTGCCGGCTACGCCAGAACGACTTGGCGAACACTCCGGAATCACCTGTCGGGCATGCCGGAACCGCCTCTCAGACTTGCCAGAACCATGTTCCGGACACGCTGGTACCACCTGCCGAGTATGCCGGAACCACGTGATCCACTCCCCAGAACCACCTAGTGGACACGCCAGAATCACCTGCCGACTACGCCAGAACCACTCGGCAGACACTCCGGAACCACCTGCCGGGGATGCCAGAACCGCCTCTCAGAGGTGCCAGAACCACATGCCGGACACTCCGGAATCACCTGCCGGGCATGCCGGAACCACCTCTCAGAGGTGTCAGAACCACATGCCGGACACTCCGGAATCACCTGCCTGGCATGACGGAACCATCTCTCAGACGTGCCAGAACCATGTTCCGGACACGCTGGTACCACCAGCCGAGCTCGCCGGAACCACCTGCTGGACACGCCAAAATCACCTGCCGGCTACGCCACAACCATTTGGTGAACGCTTCGGAATCACCTGCCGGGCTTGCTGCAACCACCTGCCGGTCACGCCAACATCACCTGCCAGCTATGCCAGAACCTCTTGGCGGTCACCATGGAACCACCTGCCGAGCACGCCGGAACCGCCTACTCGACTCACCGGAACCACCTACCTGACACGCTAAAATCACCTGCCGGGTATGCCACAACCACTTGGGGGACACTCCGGAATCATCTGCCGGACATGCCAGAACCAGCTCTCAGACTCACCAGAAGCACGTGCCAGACACGCCGGAAGCACCTGCTGAGCATGCCTGAGCCAAATGCTCGACTTGCAAGAAACACCTGCCAGACACGCCAAAATCACCTGCCGGGTACGCCAGAACCACGTGGCGGACACTCCGGAATCACCTGTCGGGCATGCCGGAACCAACTCTCAGACGTGCCAGAACCTCGTGCCGGTCACGCCAGAACCACCTGCCGGACAGACCGGAAACACCTGCTGGATACGCCGCAACCACCGGCTCGACTCGCCGGAACCACCGCCGGACATGCAAAATGACCTGCCGGCTATGCCAGAACCACTTGGCGAACACTCCGGATTCACCTGTCGGGCCTGCCCGAAACACCTCTCAGACTTTCCAAAACCATGTTCCGGACACGCCGGTACCACCTGCTGAGTATGCCGGAACCACCTGATCCACTCCCCAGAACCACCTGCTGGATACGCCTGAATCACCTGCCGGCTACTCCAGAACCACTCGGCAGACACTCCGTAACCAACTGCCGGGCATGCCGGAACCACCTCTCAGAGGTGCCAGAACCACATGCCGGACACTCCGGAATCACCTGCCGGGAATGCCGGAAACATCTCTCAGACTTGCCAGAACCATGTTCCGGACATGCCGGAACCACCTGCCGAGCTTGCCGGAACCACCTGCTGGACACGCCAAAATCACCTGCTGGCTACGCCAGAACCACTCGGCAGACACTCGGGAATCACATGCCACGCATTCCGGAACCACCTCTCAGAGTTGCCAGAACCAAATGCCGGACACTCCGGAATCACCTGCCGGGCATGCCGGAACCACCTCTCAGAGGTGCCAGAACCACATGCCGGAGACTCCCGAATCAACTGCCGTGCATGCCGGAACCATCTGTGAGACGTGCCAGAACCATGTGCCTGAGATGCCGGAACCACGCCCCGAACAGACGAAACCACCTGCCAGACCGGCCTGAACCACCTGCCGAGCACGCCGGAACCACCTCCTCGACTCGCTGGAACCACCTACGTGACACGCTAAAATCACCTGCCGGGTATGCCACAACCACTTGGTGGACACTCCGGAATCATCTGCCGGACATGCCAGAACCAGCTCTCAGACAAACCAGAACCACGTGCCAGACATGCCGGAAGCACCTGCTGAGCATGCCTGAGCCAAATGCTCGACTTGCAAGAAGCACCTGCCAGACACGCCAAAATCACCTGCCGGGTACGCCAGAACCATGTGGCGGACACTCCGGAATCACCTGCCGGGCATGCCGGAACCGCCTCTCAGACTTGCCAGAACCATGTTCCGGACACGCCGGTACCACCTGCCGAGTATGCCGGAACCACCTGATCCACTCCCCAGAACCACCTGCTGGACACGCCAGAATCACCTGCTGACTACGCCAGAACCACTCGGCAGACACTCCGGAACCACCTGCCGGGCATGCCGGAACCACCTCTCAGAGGTGCCAGAACCACATGCCGAACACTCCGGAATCACCTGCCGGGCATGCCGGAACCACCTCTCAGAGGTGCCAGAACCACATGCCGGACACTCCCGAATCACCTGCCGGGCATGCCGGAACCACCTCTCAGACTTGCCAGAACCATGATCAGGACAGGCCCGTACCACCTGCCGAGTATGCCGGAACCACCTGATCCACACCCCAGAACCACCTGCAGGACACACCAGAATCACCTGCCGGCTACGCCACAACCATTTGGTGAACTCTTCGGAATCACCTGCCAGGCTGGCTGGAACCACCTGCTGGTCACCCCAACATCACCTGCCAGCTATGCCAGAACCACTTGGCGGACACCATGGAAACACCTGTCGGGCCGGCCGGAACCACCTCTCAGACGTGCCAGAACCATGAGCCTGAGATGCCGGAACCACTCCCCGAACAGACCGAAACCACCTGCCAGACCCGCCTGAAGCCCCTGGCAAGCACGCCTGAGCCACCTGCTCAACTAGCTGGAACCAACTTCCTGACACGCCAAAATCACCTGCCAGGTATACAAGAACCACTTGGTGGACACTCCGGAATCATCTGCCGGACATGCCAGAACCAGCTCTCAGACACACCAGAACCACGTGCCAGAGACGCCGGAAGCACCAGGTGAGCATGCCTGAGCCACCTGCTCGACTCGCAAGATACACCTGTCGGACATGCCAAAATCACCTGCCGGGTACGCCAGAAACACTGGGCGGACACTCCTGAATCACCTGTCGGGCGTGCCGGAACCACCTCTCAGACTTGCCAGAACCATGTTCTGGACACGCCGGTACCACCTGCCGAGTATGCCGGAACCAGCTGATCCACTCCCCAGAACCACCTAGTTGTCACGCCAAAATCAACTGCCGGCTACGCCAGAACCACTCGGCAGACACTCCGGAATCACAGGCCAGGCATTCCGGAACCACCTCTCAGAGGTGCCAGAACCAAATGTCGGACACTCCGGTATCACCTGCCGGGCATGCCGGAACCACCTCTCAGAGGTGCCAGAACCACATGCCGGACACTCCGGAATCACCTGCAGGGCATGCTGGAACCACATGCTGGACATGCCGGAACCACCTGCCGGACATGCCGGAACCGCCTGCCGGACATTCCGGAACCACTGGCTCGACTCGCCGGAACCATTGCCGGACATGCAAAATCACCTGCCGGCTACGCCAGAACCACTTGGCGAACACTCCGGTATCACCTGTCGGGCATGCCGGAACCACCTCTCAGAGGTGCCAGAACCATATGCCGGGCACTCCGGAATCACCTGCCGGGCATGCCGGAACCACCTGCCGGACATGCCGGAACCACATGCCAATGACACCGGAAGATCCTGCCGAGCAAGCCAGAACCACCTGCTCGACTCGCCAAATACACCTGCTGGACACGCCAAAATCACCTGCCGGCTACGCCACAACCATTTGGTGAATGCTTCTGAATCACCTGCCGGGCTGGCTGGAACCACCTGCCGGTCACGCCAACATCACCTGCCAGCTATGCCAGAACCACTTGGCGGACACCATGGAAACACCTGTCGGGCCGGCCGGAACCACCTATCAGACGTGCCAGAACCATGTGCCTGAGATGCCGGAACCACACCCTGAACAGACCGAAACCACCTGCCAGACCCGCCTGAACCACCTGCCGAGCACGCCGGAACCGCCTACTCGACTCGCCGGAACCACCTACCTGACACGCTAAAATCACCTGCCGGGTATGCCACAACCACTTGGGGGACACTCCGGAATCATCTGCCGGACATGCCAGAACCAGCTCTCAGACTCACCAGAACCACGTGCCAGACACGCCGGAAGCACCTGCTGAGCATGCCTGAGCCAAATGCTCGACTTGCAAGAAACACCTGCCTGACACGCCAAAATCACCTGCCGGGTACGCCAGAACCACATGGCGGACACTCCGGAATCACCTGTCGGGCATGCCGGAACCCACTCTCAGACGTGCCAGAACCTCGTGCCGGTCACCCCAGAACCACCTGCCGGACAGACCGGAAACACCTGCTGGATACGCCGCAACCACCGGCTCGACTCGCCGGAACCACCGCCGGACATGCAAAATGACCTGCCGGCTATGCCAGAACCACTTGGCGAACACTCCGGAATCACCTGTCGGGCCTGCCCGAACCACCTCTCAGACTTGCCAAAACCATGTTCCGGACACGCCGGTACCACCTGCCGAGTATGCCGGAACCACCTGATCCACTCCCCAGAACCACCTGCTGGATACGCCTGAATCACCTGCCGGCTACTCCAGAACCACTCGGCAGACACTCCGTAACCAACTGCCGGGCATGCCGGAACCACCTCTCAGAGGTGCCAGAACCACATGCCGGACACTCCGGTATCACCTGCCGGGCATGCCGGAACCATCTCTCAGACTTGCCAGAACCATGTTCCGGACATGCCGGAACCACCTGCCGAGCTTGCCGGAACCACCTGCTGGACACGCCAAAATCACCTGCCGGCTACGCCAGAACCACTCGGCAGACACTCGGGAATCACATGCCACGCATTCCGGAACCACCTCTCAGAGGTGCCAGAACCAAATGCCGGACACTCCGGAATCACCTGCCGGGCATGACGGAACCGCCTCTCAGAGGTGCCAGAACCACATGCCGGAGACTCCCGAATCAACTGCCGGGCATGCCGGAACCATCTGTGAGACGTGCTAGAACCATGTGCCTGAGATGCCGGAACCACACCCCGAACAGACGAAACCACCTGCCAGACCGGCCTGAACCACCTGCCGAGCACGCCGGAACCACCTCCTCGACTCGCTGGAACCACCTACCTGACACGCTAAAATCACCTGCCGGGTATGCCACAACCACTTGGTGGACACTCCGGAATCATCTGCCGGACATGCCAGAACCAGCTCTCAGACACACCAGAACCACGTGCCAGACATGCCGGAAGCACCTGCTGAGCATGCCTGAGCCAAATGCTCGACTTGCAAGAAGCAGCTGCCAGACACGCCAAAATCACCTGCCGTGTACGCCAGAACCATGTGGCGGACACTCCGGAATCACCTGTCGGGCATGCCGGAACCAACTCTCAGACATGCCAGAACCTCGTGCCGGTCACGCCAGAACCACCTGCCGAGTATGCTGGAACCACCTGATCCTCTCCCCAGAACCACCTGCTGGACACGCCAGAATCACCTGCCGACTACGCCAGAACCACTCGGCAGACACTCCGGAACCACCTGCCGGGCATGCCGGACCCACATCTCAGAGGTGCCAGAACCACATCCCGGACACTCCGGAATCACCTGCCTGGCATGCAGGAACCATCTCTCAGAGGTGCCAGAACCATGTTCCGGACATGCTGGTACCACCTGCCGAGCTCGCCAGAACCACCAGCTGGACACGCGAAAATCACCTGCCAGCTACGCCAAAACCACACGGCAGACACTCCGGAATCACCTGCCGGGCTGGCTGGAACCACCTGCCGGTCACGCCAACATCACCTTTCAGCTACGCCAGAACCACTTGGCGGACACTCCGGAAACACCTCTCCGGCCGGCCGGAACCACCTCTCAGACGTGCCAGAACCATGTGCCTGAGATGCCGGAACCACTCCCCGAACAGACCGAAACCACCTGCCAGACCCGCCTGAACCCCCTGGCGAGCACGCCTGATCCACCTGCTCAACTAGCCGGAACCAACTTCCTGACATTCCAAAATCACCTGCCGGCTACGCCACAACCATTTGGTGAACTCTTCGGAATCACCTGCCGGGCTGGCTCCAGAAACACTCGGCAGACACTCCGGAACCACCTGCCGGGCATGCCGGAACCACCTCTCAGACATGCCGGAACCACATGCCAATGACACCGGAAGCACCTGCCGAGCACGCCAGAACCACCTGCTCGACTCGCCAAAACCACCTGCTGGACACGCCAAAATCACCTGCCGGCTACGCCACAACCATTTGGTGAACTCTTCGGAATCACCTGCCAGGCTTGCTGGAACCACCTGCTGGTCACGCCAACATCACCTGCCAGCTATGCCAGAACCACTTGGCGGACACCATGGAAACACCTGTCGGGCCGGCCGGAACCACCTCTCAGACGTGCCAGAACCATGAGCCTGAGATGCCGGAACCACTCCCCGAACAGACCAAAACCACCTGCCAGACCCGCCTGAAGCCCCTGGCAAGCACGCCTGATCCACCTGCTCAACTAGCTGGAACCAACTTCCTGACACGCCAAAATCACCTGCCAGGTATACCAGAACCACTTGGTGGACACTCCGGAATCATCTGCCGGACATGCCAGAACCAGCTCTCAGACACACCAGAACCATGTGCCAGAGACGCCGGAAGCACCAGCTGAGCATGCCTGAGCCACCTACTCGACTCGCAAGATACACCTGTCGGACATGCCAAAATCACCTGCTGGGTACGCCAGAAACACTTGGCGGACGCTCCGGAATGACCTGTCGGGCGTGCCGGAACCACCTCTCAGACTTGCCAGAACCATGTTCTGGACACGCCGGTACCACCTGCCGAGTATGCCGGAACCAGCTGATCCACTCCCCAGAACCACCTAGTGGTCACGCCAAAATCAACTGCCGGCTATGCCAGAACCACTCGGCAGGCACTCCGGAATCACAGGCCAGGCATTCCGGATCCACCTCTCAGAGGTGCCAGAACCAAATGTCGGACACTCCGGTATCACCTGCCGGGCATGCCGGAACCACCTCTCAGAGGCGCCAGAACCACATGCCGGACACTCCGGAATCACCTGCCGGACATGCCGGAACCATCTCTCAGACGTGCCAGAACCACGTTCCGGACATGCCGGAACCACCTGCCGAGCTCGCCGGAACCAGCTGCTGGACACGCCAAAATCACCTGCCGGCTACGCCAGAACCACTCGGCATACACTCCGGAATCACCTGCCGGGCATGCCGGAACCACCTGCCGGACATGCCGGAACCACCGGCTCGACTCGCCGTAACCATTGCCGGACATGCAAAATCACCTGCCGGCTACGCCAGAACCACTTGGCGAACACTCCGGAATCACCTGCCGGGCATGGCGGAACCACCTCTCAGACATGCCGGAACCACATGCCAATGACACCGGAAGCACCTGCCTAGCACGCCAGAACGACCTGCTCGACTCGCCAAATCCACCTGCTGGACACGCCAAAATCACCTGCCGGCTACGCCACAACCATTTGGTGAACGCTTCGGAATCACCTGCCGGGCCGGCTGGAACCACCTGCCGGTCACGCCAACATCACCTGCCAGCTATGCCAGAACCACTTGGCGGACACCATGGAAACACCTGTCGGGCCGGCCGGAACCACCTCTCAGACGTGCCAGAACCATGTGCCTGAGTTGCCGGAACCACACCCCGAACAGACCGAAACCACCTGCCAGACCCGCCTGAACCACCTGCCGAGCACGCCGGAACCGCCTACTCGACTCGCCGGAACCACCTACCTGACACGCTAAAATCACCTGCCGGGTATGCCACAACCACTTGGTGGACACTCCGGAATCATCTGCCGGACATGCCAGAACCAGCTCTCAGACACACCAGAACCACGTGCCAGACACGCCGGAAGCACCTGCTGAGCATGCCTGATCCAAATGCTCGACTTGCAAGAAACACCTGCCAGACACGCCAAAATCACCTGCCGGGTACGCCAGAACCACGTTGCGGACACTCCGGAATCACCTGTCGGGCATGCCTGAACCAACTCTCAGACGTGCCAGAACCTCGTGCCGGTCACGCCAGAACCACCTGCCGGACAGACCCGAAACACTTGCTGGACACGCCGGAACCTTCGGCTCGACTCGCCGGAACCACCGCCGGACATGCAAAATGACCTGCCGGCTACGCCAGAACCACTTGGCGAACACTCCGGAATCACCTGTCGGGCATGCCGGAATCACCTCTCAGACTTGCCAGAACCAAGTTCCGGACACGCCGGTACCACCTGCCGAGTATGCCGGAACCAGCTGATCCACTCCCCAAAACCACCTGCTGGATACGCCAGAATCACCTGCCGGCTACGCCAGAACCACTCGGCAGACACTCCACAACCAACTGTCGGGTATGCCGGAACCACCTCTCAGAGGCGCCAGAACCACATGACGGACAATCCGGAATCACCTGCCGGGCATGCCGGAACCATCTCTCAGACGTGCCAGAACCATGTTCCGGACATGCCGGAACCACCTGCCGAGCTCGCCGGAACCACCTGCTGGACACGCCAAAATCACCTGCCGGCTACGCCAGAACCACTTGGCAGACACTCCGGAATCACATGCCGGGCATTCCGGAACCACCTCTCACAGGTGCCAGAACCAAATGCTGGACACTCCGGTATCACCTGCCGGGCATGCCGGAACCACCTCTCAGAGGTGCCAGAACCACATGCCGGACACTCCGGAATCACCTGCCGGGCATGCCGGAACCACCTCTCAGAGGTGCCAGAACCACATGCCGGACACTCCAGAATCACCTGTCGGGCATGCCGGAACCACCTCTCAGAGGTGCCAGAACCACATGCCGGACACTCCCGAATTACCTGCCGGGCATGCCGGAACCATCTCTCAGACGTGCCAGAACCATGATCCGGACACGCTGCTACCACCTGCCGAGCTCGCTGGAACCACCTGCTGGACACGCCAAAATCACCTGCCGGCTACGCCACAACCATTTGGTGAACTCTTCGGAATCACCTGCCGGGCTTGCTGGAACCACCTGCCGGTCACGCCAATATCACCTGCCAGCTATGCCAGAACCACTTGGCGGACACCATGGAATCACCTGTCGGGCATGCCGGAACCGCCTCTCAGACTTGCCAGAAATATGTTCCTTACACGCCGGTACCACCTGCCGAGTATGCCGGAACCAACTGATCCACTCCCCAGAACCACCTGCTGGACACGCCAGAATCACCTGCCGACTATGCCAGAACCACTCGGCAGCCACTCCGGAACCACCTGCCGGGCATGCCGGAACCAGCTCTCAGAGGTTCCGGAACCACTTGCCGAACACTCCAGAATCACCTGCCTGGCATGCCGGAACCACCTCTCAGAGGTGCCAGAACCACATGCCGGACACTCCCGAATCACCTGCCGGGCATGCCGGAACCATCTCTCAGACGTGCCAGAACCATGTTCCGGACACGCTGGTACCACCTGCCGAGCTCGCCGGAACCACCTGCTGGACACGCCAAAATCACCTGCCAGCTACGCCAGAACCACACGGCAGACACTCCGGAATCACCTGCCGGGCTGGCTGGAACCACCTGCCGGTCACGCCAATATCACCTGCCAGCTGTGCCAGAACCACTTGGCGGACACCATGGAAACACCTGTCGGGCGGGCCGGAACCACCTCTCAGACGTGCCAGAACCATGAGCCTGAGATGCCGGAACCACTCCCCGAACAGACCGAAACCTCCTGCCAGACCCGCCTGAAGCCCCTGGCAAGCACGCCTGATCCACCTGCTCAACTAGCCGGAACCAACTTCCTGACACGCCAAAATCACCTGCCAGGTATACAAGAACCACTTGGTGGACACTCCGGAATCATCTGCCGGACATGCCAGAACCAGCACTCAGACACCCCAGAACCACGTGCCAGAGACGCCGGAAGCACCAGCTGAGCATGCCTGAGCCACCTGCTCGAATCGCAAGATACACCTGTCGGACATGCCAAAATCACCTGCCGGGTACGCCAGAAACACTGGGCGGACGCTCCGGAATCACCTGTCGGGCGTGCCGGAACCACCTCTCAGACTTGCCAGAACCATGTTCTGGACACGCCGGTACCACCTGCCGAGTATGCCGGAACCAGCTGATCCACTCCCCAGAACCACCTAGTGGACACGCGAAAATCAACTGCCGGCTACGCCAGAACCACTTGGCAGACACTCCGGAATCACATGCCAGGCATTCCGGAACCACCTCTCAGAGGTGCCAGAACCAAATGCCGGATACTCCGGTACACCTGCCGGGCATGCCAGAACCACCTCTCAGAGGTGCCAGAACCACATGCTGGACACTCCGGAATCACCTGCAGGGCATGCTGGAACCACGTGCTGGACATGCCGGAACCACCTGCCGGACATGCCGGAACCACCTGCCGGACATTCCAGAATCACTGGCTCGACTCGCCGGAACCATTGCCGGACATGCAAAATCACCTGCCGGCTACGCCAGAACCACTTGGCGAACACTCCGGAATCACCTGCCGGGCATGGCGGAACCACCTCTCAGACATGCCGGAACCACATGCCAATGACACCGGAAGCACCTGCCTAGCACGCCAGAACCACCTGCTCGACTCGCCAAATCCACATGCTGGACACGCCAACATCACCTGCCAGCTATGCCAGAACCACGTGGCGGACACCATGGAAACACCTTTCGGGCCGGCCGGAACCACCTCTCAGACGTGCCAGAACCATGTGCCTGAGATGCCGGAACCACACCCCGAACAGACCGAAACCACCTGCCAGACCCGCCTGAACCACCTGCCGAGCACGCCGGAACCGCCTACTCGACTCGCCGGAACCACCTACCTGACACGCTAAAATCACCTGCCGGGTATGCCACAACCACTTGGTGGACACTCCGGAATCATCTGCCGGACATGCCAGAACCAGCTCTCAGACACACCAGAACCACGTGCCAGACACGCCGGAAGCACCTGCTGAGCATGCCTGAGCCAAATGCTCGACTTGCAAGAAACACCTGCCTGACACGCCAAAATCACCTGCCGGGTACGCCAGAACCACGTGGCGGACACTCCGGAATCCACTGACGGGCATGCCGGAACCAACTCTCAGACTTGACAGAACCTCGTGCCGGTCACGCCAGAACCACCTGCCGGACAGACCGGAAACACCTGCATGATACGCCGCAACCACCGGCTCGACTCGCCGGAACCACCGCCGGACATGCAAAATGACCTGCAGGCTATGCCAGAACCACTTGGCGAACACTCCGGAATCACCTGTCTGGCCTGCCGGAACCACCTCTCAGACTTGCAAGAACCATGTTCCGGACACGCCGGTACCACCTGCCGAGTATGCCGGAACCACCTGATCCACTCCCCAGAACCACCTGCTGGATACGCCAAAATCACCTGCGAGCTACGCCAGAACAACACGGCAGACACTCCGGAATCACCTGCCGGGCTGGCTGGAACCACCTGCCTGTCACGCCAACATCACCTTTCAGCTACGCCAGAACCAATTGGCGAACACTCCGGAAACACCTGTCCGGCCGGCCGGAACCACCTCTCAGACGTGCCAGAACCATGTGCCTGAGATGCCGGAACCACTCCCCGAACAGACCGAAACCACCTGCCAGACCCGCCTGAACCCCCTGGCGAGCACGCCTGATCCACCTGCTCAACTAGCCGGAACAACCTTCCTGACATGCCAAAATCACCTGCCGGCTACGCCACAACCATTTGGTGAACTCTTCGGAATCACCTGCCGGGCTGGCTCCAGAACCACTCGGCAGACACTCCGGAACCACCTGCCGGGCATGCCGGAACCACCTCTCAGACATGCCGGAACCACATGCCAATGACACCGGAAGCACCTGCCGAGCACGCCAGAACCACCTGCTCGACTCGCCAAAACCACCTGCTGGACACGCCAAAATCACCTGCCGGCTACGCCACAACCATATGGTGAACTCTTCGGAATCACCTGCCGGGCTTGCTGGAACCACCTGCCAGTCACGCCAACATCACCTGCCAGCTATGCCAGAACCACTTGGCGGACACCATGGAAACACCTGTCGGGCCGGCCGGAACCACCTCTCAGACGTGCCAGAACCATGTGCCTGAGATGCCGGAACCACTCCCCGAACAGACCGAAACCACCTGCCAGACCCGCCTGAACCACCTGGCGAGCACGCCTGATCCACCTGCTCAACTAGCCGGAACCAACTCCCTGACACGCCTAAATCACCTGCCAGGTATACAAGAACCACTTGTGGACACTCCGGAATCATCTGCCGGACATGCCAGAACCAGCTCTCAGACACACCAGAACCACGTGCCAGAGACGTCGGAAGCAACAGCTGAGCATGCCTGAGCCACCTGCTCGACTCGCAAGATACACCTGTCGGATGCCAAAATCACCTGCCGGGTACGCCAGAAATACTTGGCGGACGCTCCGGAATCACCTGTCGGGCGTGCCGGAACCTCCTCTCAGACTTGCCAGAACCATGTTCCGGACACGCAGGTACCACCTGCCGAATATGCCGGAAGCAGCTGATCCACTCCCCAGGACCACCTAGTGGACACGCCAAAATCAACTGCCGGCTACGCCAGAACCACTCTTCAGAAACTCCGGAATCACAGGCCAGGCATTCCGGAACCACCTCTCAGAGGTGCCAGAACCAGATGCCGGACACTCCGGAATCACCTGCCGGGCATGCTGGAACCACGTGCTGGACATTCCGGAACCACCTGCCGGACATGCCGGAACCACATTCGGGACATTCCGGAACCACCGGCTCGACTCGCCGGAACCATTGCCGGACATGCAAAATCACCTGCCGGCTACGCCAGAACCACTTGGCGAACACTCCGGTATCACATGCCGGGCATGCCGGAACCACCTCTCAGAGGTGCCAGAACCACATGCCGGACACTCCGGAATCACCTGCCGGGCATGCTGGAACCACATGCCGGACACTGCAGAATCACCTGCCGGGCATGCCGGAACCACCTCTCAGACTTGCCAGAACCAAGTTCCGGACACGCCGGTACCACCTGCCGAGTATGCCGGAACCACCTGATCCACTCCCCAAAACCACCTGCTGGATACGCCAGAATCACCTGCCGGCTACGCCAGAACCATATGGTGAACTCTTCGGAATCACCTGCCGGGCTTGCTGGAACCACCTGCCGGTCACGCCAACATCACCTGCCAGCTATGCCAGAACCACTTGGCGGACACCATGGAAACACCTGTCCGGCCGGCCGGAACCACCTCTCAGACGTGCCAGAACCATGTGCCTGAGATGCCGGAACCACTCCCCGAACAGACCGAAACCACCTGCCAGACCCGCCTGAACCACCTGGCGAGCACGCCTGATCCACCTGCTCAACTAGCCGGAACCAACTCCCTGACACGCCTAAATCACCTGCCAGGTATACAAGAACCACTTGTGGACACTCCGGAATCATCTGCCGGACATGCCAGAACCAGCTCTCAGACACACCAGAACCACGTGCCAGAGACGTCGGAAGCAACAGCTGAGCATGCCTGAGCCACCTGCTCGACTCGCAAGATACACCTGTCGGATGCCAAAATCACCTGCCGGGTACGCCAGAAATACTTGGCGGACGCTCCGGAATCACCTGTCGGGCGTGCCGGAACCTCCTCTCAGACTTGCCAGAACCATGTTCCGGACACGCAGGTACCACCTGCCGAATATGCCGGAAGCAGCTGATCCACTCCCCAGGACCACCTAGTGGACACGCCAAAATCAACTGCCGGCTACGCCAGAACCACTCTTCAGAAACTCCGGAATCACAGGCCAGGCATTCCGGAACCACCTCTCAGAGGTGCCAGAACCAGATGCCGGACACTCCGGAATCACCTGCCGGGCATGCTGGAACCACGTGCTGGACATTCCGGAACCACCTGCCGGACATGCCGGAACCACATTCGGGACATTCCGGAACCACCGGCTCGACTCGCCGGAACCATTGCCGGACATGCAAAATCACCTGCCGGCTACGCCAGAACCACTTGGCGAACACTCCGGTATCACATGCCGGGCATGCCGGAACCACCTCTCAGAGGTGCCAGAACCACATGCCGGACACTCCGGAATCACCTGCCGGGCATGCTGGAACCACATGCCGGACACTGCAGAATCACCTGCCGGGCATGCCGGAACCACCTCTCAGACTTGCCAGAACCAAGTTCCGGACACGCCGGTACCACCTGCCGAGTATGCCGGAACCACCTGATCCACTCCCCAAAACCACCTGCTGGATACGCCAGAATCACCTGCCGGCTACGCCAGAACCATATGGTGAACTCTTCGGAATCACCTGCCGGGCTTGCTGGAACCACCTGCCGGTCACGCCAACATCACCTGCCAGCTATGCCAGAACCACTTGGCGGACACCATGGAAACACCTGTCCGGCCGGCCGGAACCACCTCTCAGACGTGCCAGAACCATGTGCCTGAGATGCCGGAACCACTCCCCGAACAGACCGAAACCACCTGCCAGACCCGCCTGAACCACCTGGCGAGCACGCCTGATCCACCTGCTCAACTAGCCGGAACCAACTCCCTGACACGCCTAAATCACCTGCCAGGTATACAAGAACCACTTGTGGACACTCCGGAATCATCTGCCGGACATGCCAGAACCAGCTCTCAGACACACCAGAACCACGTGCCAGAGACGTCGGAAGCAACAGCTGAGCATGCCTGAGCCACCTGCTCGACTCGCAAGATACACCTGTCGGATGCCAAAATCACCTGCCGGGTACGCCAGAAATACTTGGCGGACGCTCCGGAATCACCTGTCGGGCGTGCCGGAACCTCCTCTCAGACTTGCCAGAACCATGTTCCGGACACGCAGGTACCACCTGCCGAATATGCCGGAAGCAGCTGATCCACTCCCCAGGACCACCTAGTGGACACGCCAAAATCAACTGCCGGCTACGCCAGAACCACTCTTCAGAAACTCCGGAATCACAGGCCAGGCATTCCGGAACCACCTCTCAGAGGTGCCAGAACCAGATGCCGGACACTCCGGAATCACCTGCCGGGCATGCTGGAACCACGTGCTGGACATTCCGGAACCACCTGCCGGACATGCCGGAACCACATTCGGGACATTCCGGAACCACCGGCTCGACTCGCCGGAACCATTGCCGGACATGCAAAATCACCTGCCGGCTACGCCAGAACCACTTGGCGAACACTCCGGTATCACATGCCGGGCATGCCGGAACCACCTCTCAGAGGTGCCAGAACCACATGCCGGACACTCCGGAATCACCTGCCGGGCATGCTGGAACCACATGCCGGACACTGCAGAATCAACTGCCGGGCATGCCGGAACCACCTCTCAGACTTGCCAGAACCAAGTTCCGGACACGCCGGTACCACCTGCCGAGTATGCCGGAACCACCTGATCCACTCCCCAAAACCACCTGCTGGATACGCCAGAATCACCTGCCGGCTACGCCACAACCACTCGGCAGACACTCCATAACCAACTGCCGGGCATGCCGGAACCACCTCTCAGAGGTGCCAGAACCACATGCCGGACACTCCGGAATCACCTGCAGGGCATGCTGGAACCACGTGCTGGACATGCCGGAACCACCTGCCGGACATGCCGGAACCACCTGCCGGACATTCCGGAACCACCGGCTCGACTCGCCGGAACCATTGCCGGACATGCAAAATCACCTGCCGGGTACGCCAGAACCACGTGGCGGACACTCCGGAATCACCTGTCGGGCATGCCGGAACCAACTCTCAGACGTGCCACAACCTCATGCCGGTCACGCCAGAACCACCTGCCGGACAGACCGGAAACACCTGCTGGATACGCCGCAACCACCGGCTCGACTCGCCGGAACCACCGCCGGACATGCAAAATGACCTGCCGGCTATGCCAGAACCACTTGGCGAACACTCCGGAATCACCTGTCGGGCCTCCCCGAACCACCTCTCAGACTTGCCAAAACCATGTTCCGGACACGCCGGTACCACCTGCCGAGTATGCCGGAACCACCTGATCCACTCCCCAGAACCACCTGCTGGATACGCCAGAATCACCTGCCGGCTACTCCAGGACCACTTGGCAGACACTCCGTAACCAACTGCCGGGCATGCCGGAACCACCTCTCAGAGGTGCCAGAACCGCATGCCGGACACTCCGGAATCACCTGCCGGGCATCCCGGTACCACCTCTCCGAGGTGCCAGAACGACATGCCGGACACTCCCGAATCACCTGCCGGGCATGCCGGAACCATCTGTCAGACGTGCCAGAACCATGTGCCTGAGATGCCGGAACCACACCCCGAACAGACGAAACCAACTGCCAGACCCGCCTGAACCACCTGCCGAGCACGCCGGAACCACCTACTCGACTCGCTGGAACCACCTACCTGACACGCTAAAATCACCTGCCGGGTATGCCACAACCACTTGGTGGACACTCCGGAATCATCTGCCGGACATGCCAGAACCAGCTCTCAGACAAACCAGAACCACGTGCCAGACATGCCGGAAGCACCTGCTGAGCATGCCTGAGCCAAATGCTCGACTTGCAAGAAGCACCTGCCAGACACGCCAAAACCACCTGCCGGGTACGCCAGAACCATGTGGCGGACACTCCGGAATCACCTGTCGGGCATGCCGGAACCGCCTCTCATACTTGCCAGAACCATGTTCCGGACACGCCGGTACCACCTGCCGAGTATGCCGGAACCACCTGATCCACTCCCCAGAACCACCTGCTGGACATGCAAGAATCACCTGCCGACTACGCCAGAACCACTCGGCAGACGCCCCGGAACCACCTGCCGGGCATGCCGGAACAACCTCTCAGAGATGCCAGAACCACATGCGAACACTCCGGAATCACCTGCCGGGCATGCCGGAACCACCTCTCAGAGGTGCCAGAACCACATGCCGGACACTCCCGAATCACCTGCCGGGCATGCCGGAACCATCTCTCAGACGTGCAAGAACCTTGTTCTGGACATGCTGGTACCACCTGCCGAGCTCGCCGGAACCACCTGCTGTACACGCCAGAATCACCTGCCGGCTACGCCAGAACCACTCGCCAGACACTCCGGAACCACCTCCCGGGCATGCCGGAACCACCTCTCAGACATGCCGGAACCACATGCCAATGACACCGGAAGCACCGGCCAAGCACGCCAGAACCACCTGCTCGACTCGCCAAAACCACCTGCTGGACACGCCAAAATCACCTGCCGGCTACGCCACAACCATTTGGTGAACGCTTCGGAATCACCTGCCGGGCTTGCTGGAACCACCTGCCGGTCATGCCAACATCACCTGCCAGCTATGGCAGAACCACTTGGCGGACACCATGGAAACACCTGTCGGGCCGGACGGAACCACCTATCAGACGTGCCAGAACCATGTGCCTGAGATGCCGGAACCACACCCCGAACAGACCGAAACCACCTGCCAGACCCGCCTGAACCACCTGCCGAGCACGCCGGAACCACCTTCTCGACTCGCTGCAACCACCTACCTGACACGCTAAAATCACCTGCCGGGTATGCCACAACCACTTGGTGGACACTCCGGAATCATCTGCCGGACATGCCAGAACCAGCTCTCAGACACACCAGAACCACGTGCCAGACACGCCGGAAGCACCTGCTGAGCATGCCTGAGCCACCTGCTCGACTCGCAAGATACACCTGTCGGACATGCCAAAATCACCTGCCGGGTACGCCAGAAACACTGGGCGGACGCTCCGGAACCACCTCTCAGACGTGCCAGAACCATGTGCCTGAGATGCCGCAACCACGCCCCAAACAGACCGAAACCACCTGCCAGACCCGCCTGAACCCCCTGGCGAGCACGCCTGATCCACATGCTCAACTAGCCGGAACCAACTTCATGACACGCCAAAATCACCTTCCGGATACGCCACAACCATTTGGTGAACTCTTCGGAATCACATGCCGGGCTGGCTCCAGAAGCACTCGGCAGACACTCCGGAACCACCTGCCGGGCATGCCGGAACCACCTCTCAGACATGCCGGAACCACATGCCAATGACACCGGAAGCACTTGCCGAGCACACCAGAACCACCTGCTCGACTCGCCAAAACCACCTGCTGGACACACCAAAATCACCTGCCGGCTACGCCACAGCCATTTGGTGAACACTTCGGAATCACCTGCCGGGCTTGCTGGAACCACCTGCCGGTAACGCCAATATCACCTACCAGCTATGCCAGAACCACTTGGCGGACACCATGGAAACACCTGTCGGGCCGGCCGGAACCACCTCTCAGACGTGCCAGAACCATGTGCCTGAGATGCCGGAACCACTCCCGGAACAGACCGAAACCACCTGCCAGACCCGCCTGAAGCCCCTGGCAAGCACGCCTGATCCACCTGCTCAACTAGCCGGAACCAACTTCCTGACACGCCAAAATCACCTGCCAGGTATACAAGAACCACTTGGTGGACACTCCGGAATCATCTGCCGGACATGCCAGAACCAGCTCTCAGACACACCAGAACCACGTGCCAGAGACGCCGGAAGCACCAGCTGAGCATGCCTGAGCCACCTGCTCGACTCGCAAGATACACCTGTCGGACATGCCCAAATCACCTGCCGGGTACGCCAGAAACACTGGGCGGACGCTCCGGAATCACCTGTCGGGCGTGTCGGAACCACCTCTCAGACTTGCCAGAACCATGTTCTGGACACGCCGGTACCGCCTGCTGAGTATGCCGGAACGAGCTGATCCACTCCCCAGAACCACCTAGTGGTCACGCCAAAATCAACTGCCGGCTACGCCAGAACCTCTCGGCAGACACTCCGGAATCACAGGCCAGGCATTCCGGAACCACCTCTCAGAGGTGCCAGAACCAAATGCCGGAGACTCCAGTATCACCTGCCGGGCATGCCGGAACCACCTCTCAGAGGTGCCAGAACCACATGTCGGACACTCCGGAATCACCTGCAGGGCATGCTGGAACCACGTGCTGGACATGCCGGAACCAGCTGCCGGACATGCCGGAACCACCTGCCGGACATTCCGGAACCACCGGCTCGACTCGCCGGAACCATTGCCGGACATGCAAAATCACCTGCCGGCTACGCCAGAACCACTTGGCGAACACTCCGGTATCACCTGCCGGGCATGACGGAACCACCTCTCAGAGGTGCCAGAACCACATGCCGGACACTCCGGAATCACGTGCCGGGCATGAAGGAACCACCTGCCGGACATGCCGGAACCACCGGCTCGAATCGCCCGAACCATTGCCGGACATGCAAAATCACCTGCCGGCTACGCCAGAACCACTTGGCGAACACTCCGGAATCACCTGCCGGGCATGGCGGAACCACCTCTCAGACATGCCGGAACCACATTCAAATGACACCTGAAGCACCTGCCGAGCACGCCAGAACCACCTGCTCGACTCGCCAAATCCACCTGCTGGACACGCCAAAATCACCTGCCGGCTACGCCACAACCATTTGGTGAACGCTTCGGAATCACCTGCCGGGCTGGCTGGAACCACCTGCCGGTCACCCCAACATCACCTGCCAGCTATGCCAGAAACACTTGGCTGACACCATGGAAACACCTGTCGGGCCGGCCGGAACCACCTATCAGACGTGCCAGAACCATGTGCCTGAGATGCCGGAACCACACCCCGAACAGTCCGAAACCACCTGCCAGACCCGCCTGAACCACCTGGCGAGCACGCCGGAACCACCTACTCGACTCGCCGGAACCACCTACCTGACACGCTAAAATCACCTGCCGGGTATGCCACAACCACTTGGTGGACACTCCGGAATCATCTGCCGGACATGCCAGAACCAGCTCTCAGACACACCAGAACCGCGTGCTAGAAACGCCGGAAGCACCTGCTGAGCATGCCTGAGCCAAATGCTCGACTTGCAAGAAACACCTGCCTGACATGCCAAAATCACCTGCCGGGTACGCCAGAACCACGTGGCGGACACTCCGGAATCACCTGTCGGGCATGCCGGAACCAACTATCAGACGTACCAGAACTTCGTGCCGGTCACGCCAGAACCACCTGCCGGACAGACCGGAAACACCTGCTGGGTACGCCGCAACCACTGGCTCGACTTGCCGGAACCACCGCCGGACATGCAAAATGACCTGCCGGCTATGCCAGAACCACTTGGCGAACACTCCGGAATCACCTGTCGGGCATGCCGGAACCACCTCTCAGACTTGCCAGAACCATGTTCCGGACACGCCGGTACGACCTGCCGAGTAGGCCAGAAACACCTGATCCACTCCCCAGAACCACCTGCTGGATACGCCTGAATCACCTGCCGGCTACTCCAGAACCACTCGGCAGACACTCCGTAACCAACTGCCGGGCATGCCGGAACCACCTCTCAGAGGTGCCAGAACCACATGCCGGACACTCCGGAATCACCTGCCGGTCATGCCGGAACCACCTCCCGGACATGCCGGAACCACCGGCCCGACTCGCCGTAACCATTGCCGGACATGCAAAATGACCTGCCGGCTACGCCAGAACCACTTGGCGAACACTCCGGAATCACCTGTCGGGTGTGCTGGAACCACCCCTCAGACTTGCCAGAACCATGTTCTGGACACGCCGGTACCACCTGCGGAGTTGCCGGAACCACCTGGTCCACTCTCCAGAACCACCTAGTGGACACGCCAGAATCACCTGCCGACTACGCCAGAACCACTCGGCAGACACTCCGGAACCACCTGCCGGGCATTCCGGAACCACTTCTCAGAGGTGCCAGAACCACATGCCGGAGACTCCGGTATCACCTGCCGGGCATGCAGGAACCACCTCTCAGAGGTGCCAGAACCACATGCCAGACACTCCGGAATCACCTGCCTGGCATGACGGAACCATCTCTCAGACGTGCCAGAACCATGTTCCGGACACGCTGGTACCACCTGCCGAGCTCGCCGGAACCGCCTGCTGGACACGCCAAAATCACCTGCCAGCTACGCCAGAACCACACGGCAGACACTCCGGAATCACCTGCCGGGCTCTCTGGAACCACCTGCCGGTCACGCCAACATCACCTTTCAGCCACGCCAGAACCACTTGGTGGAAACTCTGGAAACACCTCTACGGCCGGCGGTAACCACCTCTAAGACGTGCCAGAAACATGTGCCTGAGATGCCAGAACCACTACCCGAACAGACCGAAAGCACCTGCCAGACCCGCCTGAAACCCCTGGCGAGCACGCCTGATCCACCTGCTCAACTAGCTGGAACCAACTTCCTGACACGCCAAAATCACCTGCCAGGTATACAAGAACCACTTGGTGGACACTCCGGAATCATCTGCCGGACATGCCAGAACCAGCTCTCAGACACACCAGAACCACGTGCCAGAGACGCCGGAAGCACCAGCTGAGCATGCCTGAGCCACCTGCTCGACTCGCAAGATACACCTGTCGTACATGCCCAAATCACCTGCCGGGTACGCCAGAAACACTGGGCGGACGCTCCGGAATCACCTGTCGGGCGTGCCGGAACCACCTCTCAGACTTGCCAGAACCATGTTCTGGACACGCCGGTACCACCTGCCGAGTATGCCGGAAGCAGCTGATCCACTCCCCAGAACCACCTAGTGGACACGCCAAAATCAACTGCCGGCTACGCCGGAACCACTCGGCAGACACTCCGGAATCACAGGCCAGGCATTCCGGAACCACCTCTCAGAGGTGCCAGAACCAAATGCCGGAGACTCCGGTATCACCTGCCGGGCATGCCGGAACCACCTCTCAGAGGTGCCAGAACCACATGCCGGACACTGCGGAATCACCTGCAGGGCATGCTGGAACCACATGCTGGACATGCCGGAACCACCTGCCGGACATGCCGGAACCACCTGCCGGACATTCCGGAACCACCGGCTCGACTCGCCGGAACCATTGCCGGACATGCAAAATCACCTGCCGGCTACGCCAGAACCACTTGGCGAACACTCCGGTATCACCTGCCGTGCATGCCGGAACCACCTGCCGGACATGCAGGAACCACATGCCGGACATGCCGGAACCACCGGCTCGACTCGCCGGAACCATTGCCGGACATGCAAAATCACCTGCTGGGTACGACAGAACCACTTGGCGAGCACTCCGGAATCACCTGCCGGGCATGGCGGAACCACCTCTAACACATGCCGGAACCACATGCCAATGACACCGGAAGATCCTGCCGAGCAAGCCAGAACCACCTGCTCGACTCGCCGAAACCACCTGCTGGACACGCCAAAATCACCTGCCGGCCAAGCCACAACCATTTGGTGAATGCTTCGGAATCACCTGCCGGGCTGGCTGGAACCACCTGCCGGTCACGCCAACATCACCTGCCAGCTATGCCAGAACCACTTGGCGGACACCATGGAAACACCTGTCGGGCCGGCCGGAACCACCTATCAGACGTGCCACAACCATGTGCCTGAGATGCCGGAACCACACCCCGAACAGACCGAAACCACCTGCCAGACCCGCCTGAACCACCTGCCGAGCACGCCGGAACCGCCTACTCGACTCGCCGGAACCACCGCCGGACATGCAAAATGACCTGCCGGCTATGCCAGAACCACTTGGCGAACACTCCGGAATCACCTGTCTGGCTGCCGGAACCACCTCTCAGACTTGCCAGAACCATGTTCCGGACACGCCGGTACCACCTGCCGAGTATGCCGGAACCACCTGATCCACGCCCCAGAACCACCTGCTGGATACGCCAGAATCACCTGCCGGCTACTCCAGAACCACTTGGCAGACACTCCGTAACCAACTGCCAGGCATGCCGGAACCACCTCTCAGAGGTGCCAGAACCGCATGCCGGACACTCCGGAATCACCTGCCGGGCATGCCGGAACCACCCCTCAGAGGTGCCAGAACCACATGCCGGACACTCCGGAATCACCTGCCGGGCATGCCGGAACCATCTGTCAGACGTGCCAGAACCATGTGCCTGAGATGCCGGAACCAGACCCCGAAGAGACGAAACCACCTGCCAGACCCGCCTGAACCACCTTCCGAGCATGCCGGAACCACCTTCTTGACTCGCTGGGACCACCTACCTGACACGCTAAAATCACCTGCCGGGTATGACACAACCACTTGGTGGACACTCCGGAATCATCTGCCGGACATGCCAGAACCAGCTCTCAGACACACCAGAACCACGTGCCAGACATGCCGGAAGCACCTGCTGAGCATGCCTGAGCCAAATGCTCGACTTGCAAGAAGCACCTGCCAGACACGCCAAAATCACCTGCCGGGTAGGACAGAACCACGTGGCGGACCCTCCGGAATCCTCTGTCTGGCATGACGGAACCAACTCTCAGACGTGCCAGAAGCTCGTGCCGGTCACGCCAGAACCACCTGCCGGGTATGCTGGAACCACCTGATCCTCTCCCCAGAACCACCTGCTGGACACGCCAGAATCACCTGCCGGCTACGCCAGAACCACTCGGCAGACACTCCGGAACCACCTGCCGGGCATGCCGGAACCATCTCTCAGACGTGCAAGAACCTTGTTCTGGACATGCTGGTACCACCTGCCGAGCTCGCCGGAACCGCCTGCTGTACACGCCAAAATCACCTGCCAGCTACGCCTGAACCACACGGCAGACACTCCGGAATCACATGCCGGGCTGGCTGGAACCACCTGCCAGTCATGCCAACATCACCTTTCAGCTACGCCAGAACCACTTGGCGGACAATCCGGAAAAACCTCTCCGGCCGGCAGGAACCACCTCTCAGACGTGCCAGAACCATGTGCCTGAGATGCCGGAACCACTCCCCGAACAGACCGAAACCACCTGCCACACCCGCCTGAACCCACTGGCGAGAACGCCTGATCCACCTGCTCAACTAGCCGGAACCAACTTCCTGACACGCCAAAATAACCTGCCGGCTACGCCACAACCATTTGGTGAACTCTTCGGAATCACCTGCCGGGCTGGCTGGACCCACCTGCCGGTCACGCAAACATCACCTGCCAGCTATGCCAGAACCTCTTGGCGGACACCATGGAAACACCTGTCGGGCCGGCCGGAACCACCTCTCAGACGTGCCAGAACCATGAGCCTGAGATGCCGGAACCACTCCCCGAACAGACCAAAACCACCTGCCAGACCCGCGTGAACCCCCTGGCGAGTACGCCTGATCCACCTGATCAACTAGCCGGAACCAACTTCCTGACACGCCAAAATCATCTGCCAGGTATGCAAGAACCACTTGGTGGACACTCCGGAATCATCTGCCGGACATGCCAGAACCAGCTCTCAGACACACCAGTACCACGTGCCAGAGACGCCGGAAGCACCAGCTGAGCATGCCTCAGCCAGCTGCTCGACTCGCAAGATACACCTGTCGGACAGGCGATAATCACCTGCCGGGTAAGCCAGAAACACTTGGCGGATGCTCCGGAATCACCTGTCGGGCGTGCCGGAACCACCTCTCAGACTTGCCAGAACCATGTTCTGGACACGCCGGTACCACCTGCCGAGTATGCCGGAACCAGCTGATCCACTACACACAACCACCTAGTGGACACGCCAAAATCAACTGCCGGCTACGCCAGAACCACTCGGCAGACACTCCGGAATCACAGGCCAGGCATTCCTGAACCACCTCTCAGAGGTGCCAGAACCAAATGCCGGAGACTCCGGTATTACCTGCCGGGCATGCCAGAACCACCTCTCAGAGGTGCCAGAACCACATGCCGGAAACTCCGGAATCACCTGCCGGGAATGCTGGAATCACATGCTGGACATGCCGGAACCACCTGCCGGACATGCCGGAACCACCTGCCGGATATTCTGGAACCACCGGCTCGACTTGCCGGAACCATTGCCGGACATGCAAAATCACCTGCCGGCTACGCCAGAACCACTTGGCGAACACTCCGGTGTCACCTGCCGTGCATGCCGGAACCTCCTCTCAGAGGTGCCAGAAACACATGCCGGACACTCCGGAATCACCTGCCGGGCATGCCGGAACCACCTGCCGGACATGCCGGAACCACCGGCTCGACTCGCCGGACCCATTGCCGGACATGCAAAATCACCTGCCGGCTAAGCCAGAACCACTTGAGGAACACTCCGGAATCACCTGCCGGGCATGCCGGAACCACCTCTCAGACATGCCGAAACCACATGCCAATGACACCGAAGCACCTGCCGAGCACGTCAGAACCATCTGCTCGACTCGCCAAACCACCTGCTGGACATGCCAAAATCACCTTCCGGCTACGCCACAACCGTTTGGTGAACACTTCGGAATCACATGCCGGGCTGGCTGGAAACACCTGCCGGTCACGCCAACATCACCTGCCAGCTATGCCAGAACCACTTGGCGGACACCATGAAAACACCTGTCGGGCCGGCCGGAACCACCTCTCAGACGTGCCAGAACCATGTGCCTGAGATGCCGGAACCACACCCCGAACAGACCGAAACTACCTGACAGACCAGCCTTAACCACCTGCCGAGCACGCCGGAACCACCTACTCGACTCGCTGCAACCACCTACCTGAAACGCTAAAATCACCTGCCGGGTATGCCACAACCACTTGGTGGACACTCCGGAATCATCTGCCGGACATGCCAGAACCAGCTCTCAGACACACCAGAACCACGTGCCAGACACGCCGGAAGCACCTGCTGAGCATGCCTGAGCCAAATGCTCGACTTGCAAGAAGCACCTGCCAGACACGCCAAAATCACCTGCCGGGTACGTAGAACCACGTGGCGGACACTTCGGAATCACCTGTCGGGCATGCCAGAAAAAACTCTCAGACGTGCCAGAACGTCGTGCCGGTCACGCCAGAAGCACCTGCCGGACACGCCGGAACCACCGGCTCGACTCGCCGGAACCACCGCCGGACATGCAAAATGACCTGCCGGCTATGCCAGAACCACTTGGCGAACACTCCGGAATCACCTGTCGGGCCTGCCCGAACCACCTCTCAGACTTGCCAGAACCATGTTCCGGACACGCCGGTACCACCTGCCGAGTATGCCGGAACCACCTGATCCACTTCCCAGAACCACCTGCTGGATATGCCAGAATCACCAGCCGGCTACTCCAGAACCACTTGGCAGACACT
This sequence comes from Equus caballus, assembly GCF_041296265.1. NCBI lineage: Eukaryota > Metazoa > Chordata > Mammalia > Perissodactyla > Equidae > Equus > Equus caballus. The sequence continues at coordinate 7,175,008 of NC_091697.1, forward strand.
CCGTAACCAACTGCCGGGCATGCCGGAACCACCTCTCAGAGGTGCCAGAACCGCATGCCGGACACTCCGGTATCACCTGCCGGGCATGCCGGAACCACCTCCCAGAGGTGCCAGAACCACATGCCGGACACTCCCGAATCACCTGCCGGGCATGCCGGAACCATCTGTCAGACGTGCCAGAACCATGTGCCTGAGATGCCGGAACCACACCCCGAACAGACGAAACCACATGCCAGACCCGCCTGAACCAACTTCCGAGCACGCCGGTACCACCTACTCAACTCGCTGGAACCACCTACCTGACACGCTAAAATCACCTGCCGGGTATGCCACAACCACTTGGTGGACACTCCGGAATCATCTGCCGGACATGCCAGAACCAGCTCTCAGACACACCAGAACCACGTGCCAGACACGCCGGAAGCACCTGCTGAGCATGCCTGAGCCAAATGCTCGACTTGCAAGGAGCACCTGCCAGACACGCCAAAATCACCTGCCTGGTACGACAGAACCACGTGGCGGACACTCCGGAATCCACTGTCGGGCATGCCGGAACCAACTCTCAGACGTGCCAGAACCTCGTGCCGGTCACGCCAGAACCACCTGCCGAGTATGCTGGAACCACCTGATCCTCTCCCCAGAACCACCTGCTGGACACGCCAGAATCACCTGCCGGCTACGCCAAAACCACTCGGCAGACACTCCGGAATCAACTGTCGGGCATGCAAAATGACCTGCCTCTCAGACATGCCGGAACCACATGCCAATGACTCCGGAAGCACCTGCCGAGCAAGCCAGAACCACCTGCTCGACTCGCCAAAACCACCTGCTGGACACGCCAAAATCACATGCCGGGTACGCCAGAACCACGTGGCGGACACTCCGGAATCACCTGTCGGGCATGCCGGAACCAACTCTCAGACGTGCCAGAACCTCGTGCCGGTCACGCCAGAACCACCTGCCGGACAGACCGGAAACACCTGCTGGACACGCCGGAACCACCGGCTCGACTCGCCGGAACCACCGCCGGACATGCAAAATGACCTGCCGGCCACGCCAGAACCACTTGGCGAACACTCTGGAATCACCTGTCGGGCATGCCGGAACCACCTCTCAGACTTGCCAGAACCAAGTTCCGGACACGCCGGTACCACCTACCGAGTATGCCGGAAACACCTGATCCACTCCCCAAAACCACCTGCTGGATACGCCAGAATCACCTGCCGGCTACGCCAGAACCACTCGGCAGACACTCCATAACCAACTGCCGGGCATGCCGGAACCACCTCTCAGAGGTGCCAGAACCACATGACGGACACTCCGGAATCACCTGCCGGGCCTGACGGAACCATCTGTCAGACGTGGCAGAACCATGTCCAGGACATGCCGGAACCACCTGCCGAGCTCGCCGGAACCACCTGCTGGACACGCCAAAATCACCTGCCGGCTATGCCAGAACCACTCGGCAGACACTCCGGAATCACATGCCGGTCATTCCGGAACCACCTCTCACAGGTGCCAGAACCAAATGCTGGGCACTCCGGTATCACTTGCCGGGCATGCCGGAACCACCTCTCAGAGGTGCCAGAACCACATGCCGGACACTCCCGAATCACCTGCCGGGCATGCCGGAACCATCTCTCAGACGTGCAAGAACCTTGTTCCGGACATGCTGGTACCACCTGCCGAGCTCGCCGGAACCACCTGCTGTACACGCCAAAATCACCTGCCAGCTACGCCAGAACCACACGGCAGACACTCCGGAATCACCTGCTGGGCTGGCTGGAACCACCTGCCGGTCACGCCAACATCACCTTTCAGCTACGCCAGAACCACTTGGCGGACACTCCGGAAACACCTCTCCGGCCGGCCGGAACCACCTCTCAGACGTGCCAGAACCATGTGCCTGAGATGCCGGAACCACTCCCCGAACAGACCGAAACCATCTGCCAGACCCGCCTGAACCCCCTGGCGAGCACGCCTGATCCACCTGCTCAACTATCCGGAACCAACTTCCTGACATTCCAAAATCACCTGCCGGCTACGCCACAACCATTTGGTGAACTCTTCGGAATCACCTGCCGGGCTGGCTCCAGAACCACTCGGCAGACACTCCGGAACCACCTGCCGGGCATGCCGGAACCACCTCTCAGACATGCCGGAACCACATGCCAATGACACCGGAAGCACCTGCCGAGCACGCCAGAACCACCTGCTCGACTCGCCAAAACCACCTGCTGGACACGCCAAAATCACCTGCCGGCTACGCCACAACCATTTGGTGAACTATTCGGAATCACCTGCCGGGCTTGCTGGAACCACCTGCTGGTCACGCCAACATCACCTGCCAGCTATGCCAGAACCACTTGGCGGACACCATGGAAACACCTGTCGTGCCGGCCGGAACCACCTCTCAGACGTGCCAGAACCATGAGCCTGAGATGGCGGAACCACTCCCCGAACAGACCGAAACCACCTGCCAGACCCGCCTGAAGCCCCTGGCAAGCACGCCTGATCCACCTGCTCAACTAGCCGGAACCAACTTCCTGACACGCCAAAATCACCTGCCAGGTATACAAGAACCACTTGGTGGACACTCCGGAATCATCTGCCGGACATGCCAGAACCAGCTCTCAGACACACCAGAACCACGTGCCAGAGACGCCGGAAGCACCAGCTGAGCATGCCTGAGCCACCTGCTCGACTCGCAAGATACACCTGTCGGACATGCCAAAATCACCTGCCGGGTACGCCAGAAACACTGGGCGGACGCTCCGGAATCACCTGTAGGGCGTGCCGGAACCACCTCTCAGACTATCCAGAACCATGTTCTGGACACGCCGGTACCACCTGCCGAGTATGCCGGAACCAGCTGATCCACTCCCCAGAACCACCTAGTGGACACGCCAAAATCAACTGCCGGCTACGCCAGAACCACTCGGCAGACACTCCGGAATCACAGGCCAGGCATTCCGGAACCACCTCTCAGAGGTGCCAGAACCAAATGCCGGAGACTCCGGTACACCTGCCGGGCATGCCGGAACCACCTCTCAGAGGTGCCAGAACCACATGCCGGACACTCCGGAATCACCTGCAGGGCATGCTGGAACCACATGCTGGACATGCCGGAACCACCTGCCGGACATGCCGGAACCACCTGCCGGACATTCCGGAACCACCGGCTCGACTCGCCGGAACCATTGCCGGACATGCAAAATCACCTGCCGGCTACGCCAGAACCACTTGGCGAACATCCGGTATCACCTGCCGTGCATGCTGGAACCACCTGCCGGACATGCAGGAACCACATGCCGGACATGCCGGAACCACCGGCTCGACTCGCCGGAACCATTGCCGGACATGCAAAATCACCTGCCGGCTACGCCAGAACCACTTGGCGAACACTCCGGAATCACCTGCCGGGCATGGTGGAACCACCTCTAAGACATGCCGGAACCACATGCCAATGACACCGGAAGCACCTGGCGAGCAAGCCAGAACCACCTGCTCGACTCGCCAAAACCACCTGCTGGACACGCCAAAATCACCTGCCGGCTACGCCACAACCATTTGGTGAACTCTTCGGAATCACCTGCCGGGCTTGCTGGAACCACCTGCCTGTCATGCCAACATCACCTACCAGCTATGGCAGAACCACTTGGCGGACACCATGGAAACACCTGTCGTGCCGGCCGGAACCACCTATCAGACGTGCCAGAACCATGTGCCTGAGATGCCGGAACCACACCCCGAACAGACCGAAACCACCTGCCAGACCCACCTGAACCACCTGCCGAGCACGCCGGAACCACCTACTCGACTCGCTGCAACCACCTACCTGACACGCTAAAATCACCTGCCGGGTATGCCACAACCACTTGGTGGACACTCCGGAATCATCTGCCGGACATGCCAGAACCAGCTCTCAGACACACCAGAACCACGTGCCAGACACGCCGGAAGCACCTGCTGAGCATGCCTGAGCCAAATGCTCGACTTGCAAGAAGCACCTGCCAGACACGCCAAAATCACCTGCCGGGTACGCCAGAACCACGTGGCGGACACTCCGGAATCACCTGTCGGGCATGCCGGAACCAACTCTCAGACGTGCCAGAACCTCGTGCCGGTCACGCCAGAACCACGTGCCGGACACGCCGGAACCACAGGCTCGACTCGTCGGAACCACCGCTGGACATGCAAAATGACCTGCCGGCTACGCCAGAACCGCTTGGCGAACACTCCGGAATCACCTGTCGGGCATGCCGGAACCGCCTCTCAGACTTGCCGGAACCATGTTCCGGACACTCTGGTACCACCTGCCGAGTATGCCGGAACCACCTGATCCACTCCCCACAACCACCAGCTGGACACGCCAGAATCACCTGCCGACTACGCCAGAACCACTCGGCAGACACTCCGGAACCACCTGCCGGGCATGCCGGAACCGCCTCTCAGAGGTGCCAGAACCACATGCCGGGCACTCCGGAATCACCTGCTTGGCATGACGGAACCATCTCTCAGACGTGCCAGAACCATGTTCCGGACACGCTGGTACCACCTGCCGAGCTCGCCGGAACCACCTGCTGGACACGCCAAAATCACCTGCCAGCTACGCCAGAACCACACGGCAGACACTCCGGAATCACCTGCCGGGCTGGCTGGAACCACCTGCTGGTGACGCCAACATCACCTTTAAGCTACGCCAGAACCACTTGGCGGACACTCCGGAAACACCTCTCCGGCCAGCCGGAACCACCTCTCAGACGTGCCAGAACCATGTGCCTGAGATGCCGCAACCACGCCCCAAACAGACCGAAACCACCTGCCAGACCCGCCTGTACCCCCTGGCGAGCACGCCTGATCCACATGCTCAACTAGCCGGAACCAACTTCCTGACTACGCCACAACCATTTGGTGAACTCTTCGGAATCACATGCCGGGCTGGCTCCAGAACCACTCGGCAGACACTCCGGAACCACCTGCCGGGCATGCTGGAACCACCTCTCAGACATGCCGGAACCACATGCCAATGACACCGGAAGCACCTGCCGAGCACGCCAGAACCACCTGCTCGACTCGCCAAAACCACCTGCTGGACACACCAAAATCACCTGCCGGCTACGCCACAACCATTTGGTGAACACTTCGGAATCACCTGCCGGGCTTGCTGGAACCACCTGCCGGTAACGCCAATATCACCTGCCAGCTATGCCAGAACCACTTGGCGGACACCATGGAAACACCTGTCGGGCCGGCCGGACCTCTCAGACGTGCCAGAACCATGTGCCTGAGATGCCGGAACCACTCCCCGAACAGACCGAAACCACCTGCCAGACCCGCCTGAAGCCCCTGGCAAGCACGCCTGATCCACCTGCTCAACTAGCCGGAACCAACTTCCTGACACGCCAAAATCACCTGCCAGGTATACAAGAACCACTTGGTGGACACTCCGGAATCATCTGCCGGACATGCCAGAACCAGCTCTCAGACACACCAGAACCACGTGCCAGAGATGCCGGAAGCACCAGCTGAGCATGCCTGAGCCACCTGCTCGACTCGCAAGATACACCTGTCGGACATGCCCAAATCACCTGCCGGGTACGCCAGAAACACTGGGCGGACGCTCCGGAATCACCTGTCGGGCGTGTCGGAACCACCTCTCAGACTTGCCAGAACCATGTTCTGGACACGCCGGTACCGCCTGCTGAGTATGCCGGAACCAGCTGATCCACTCCCCAGAACCACCTAGTGGTCACGCCAAAATCAACTGCCGGCTACGCCAGAACCTCTCGGCAGACACTCCGGAATCACAGGCCAGGCATTCCGGAACCACCTCTGAGAGGTGCCAGAACCACATGCCGGAGACTCCGGAATCACCTGCAGGGCATGCTGGAACCACGTGCTGGACATGCCGGAACCAGCTGCCGGACATGCCGGAACCACCTGCCGGACATTCCGGAACCACCGGCTCGACTCGCCGGAACCATTGCCGGACATGCAAAATCACCTGCCGGCTACGCCAGAACCACTTGGCGAACACTCCGGTATCACCTGCCGGGCATGACGGAACCACCTCTCAGAGGTGCCAGAACCACATGCCGGACACTCCGGAATCACCTGCCGGGCATGAAGGAACCACCTGCCGGAAATGCCGGAACCACCGGCTCGACTCGCCTGAAACATTGCTGGACATGCAAAATCACCTGCCGGCTACGCCAGAACCACTTGGCGAACACTCCGGAATCACCTGCCGGGCATGGCGGAACCACCTCTCAGACATGCCGGAACCACATTCAAATGACACCTGAAGCACCTGCCGAGCACGCCAGAACCACCTGCTCGACTCGCCAAATCCACCTGCTGGACACGCCAAAATCACCTGCCGGCTACGCCACAACCATTTGGTGAACGCTTCGGAATCACCTGCCGGGCTGGCTGGAACCACCTGCCGGTCACCCCAACATCACCTGCCAGCTATGCCAGAACCACTTGGCGGACACCATGGAAACACCTGTCGGGCCGGCCGGAACCACCTATCAGACGTGCCACAACCATGTGCCTGAGATGCCGGAACCACACCCCGAACAGTCCGAAACCACCTGCCAGACCCCCCTGAACCACCTGGCGAGCACGCTGGAACCACCTACTCGACTCGCCGGAACCACCTACCTGACACGCTAAAATCACCTGCCGGGTATGCCACAACCACTTGGTGGACACTCCGGAATCATCTGCCGGACATGCCAGAACCAGCTCTCAGACTCACCAGAACCACGTGCCAGACACGCCGGAAGCACCTGCTGAGCATGCCTGAGCCAAATGCTCGACTTGCAAGAAACACCTGCCTGACATGCCAAAATCACCTGCCGGGTACGCCAGAACCACGTGGCGGACACTCCGGAATCACCTGTCGGGCATGCCGGAACCAACTATCAGACGTACCAGAACTTCGTGCCGGTCACGCCAGAACCACCTGCCGGACAGACCGGAAACACCTGCTGGATACGCCGCAACCACCGGCTCGACTTGCCGGAACCACCGCCGGACATGCAAAATGACCTGCCGGCTATGCCAGAACCACTTGGCGAACACTCCGGAATCACCTGCCGGGCTCTCTGGAACCACCTGCCGGTCACGCCAACATCACCCTTCAGCCACGCCAGAACCACTTGGTGGAAACTCTGGAAACACCTCTACGGCCGGCGGTAACCACCTCTAAGATGTGCCAGAAACATGTGCCTGAGATGCCGGAACCACTACCCGAACAGACCGAAAGCACCTGCCAGACCCGCCTGAACCCCCTGGCGAGCACGCCTGATCCACCTGCTCAACTAGCCGGAACCAACTTCCTGACATTCCAAAATCACCTGCCGGCTACGCCACAACCATTTGGTGAACTCTTCGGAATCACCTGCCGGGCTGGCTCCAGAACCACTCGGCAGACACTCCGGAACCACCTGCCGGGCATGCCGGAACCACCTCTCAGACATGCCGGAACCACATGCCAATGACACCGGAAGCACCTGCCGAGCAGGCCAGAACCACCTGCTCGACTCGCCAAAACCACCTGCTGGACACGCCAAAATCACCTGCCGGCTACGCCACAACCATTTGGTGAACTCTTCGGAATCACCTGCCGGGCTTGCTGGAACCACCTGCTGGTCACGCCAACATCACCTGCCAGCTATGCCAGAACCACTTGGCGGACACCATGGAAACACCTGTCGGGCCGGCCGGAACCACCTCTCAGACATGCCAGAACCATGAGCCTGAGATGCCGGAACCACTCCCTGAACAGACCGAAACCACCTGCCAGACCCGCCTGAAGCCCCTGGCAAGCACGCCTGATCCACCTGCTCAACTAGCTGGAACCAACTTCCTGACACGCCAAAATCACCTGCCAGGTATACAAGAACCACTTGGTGGACACTCCGGAATCATCTGCCGGACATGCCAGAACCAGCTCTCAGACACACCAGAACCACGTGCCAGAGACGCCGGAAGCACCAGCTGAGCATGCCTGAGCCACCTTCTCGACTCGCAAGATACACCTGTCGGACATGCCAAAATCACCTGCCGGGTACGCCAGAAACACTGGGCGGACGCTCCGGAATCACCTGTCGGGCGTGCCGGAACCACCTCTCAGACTTGCCAGAACCATGTTCTGGACACGCCGGTACCACCTGCCGAGTATGCCGGAACCAGCTGATCCACTCCCCAGAACCACCTAGTGGACACGCCAAAATCAACTGCCGGCTACGCCGGAACCACTCGGCAGACACTCCGGAATCACAGGCCAGGCATTCCGGAACCACCTCTCAGAGGTGCCAGAACCAAATGCCGGAGACTCCAGTATCACCTGCCGGGCATGCCGGAACCACCTCTCAGAGGTGCCAGAACCACATGCCGGACACTGCGGAATCACCTGCAGGGCATGCTGGAACCACATGCTGGACATGCCGGAACCACCTGCCGGACATGCCGGAACCACCTGCCGGACATTCCGGAACCACCGGCTCGACTCGCCGGAACCATTGCCGGACATGCAAAATCACCTGCCGGCTACGCCAGAACCACTTGGCGAACACTCCGGTATCACCTGCCGTGCATGCCGGAACCACCTGCCGGACATGCAGGAACCACATGCCGGACATGCCGGAACCACCGGCTCGACTCGCCGGAACCATTGCCGGACATGCAAAATCACCTGCTGGCTACGACAGAACCACTTGGCGAACACTCTGGAATCACCTGCCGGGCATGGCGGAACCACCTCTAACACATGCCGGAACCACATGCCAATGACACCGGAAGATCCTGCCGAGCAAGCCAGAACCACCTGCTCGACTCGCCAAAACCACCTGCTGGACACGCCAAAATCACCTGCCGGCCACGCCACAACCATTTGGTGAATGCTTCGGAATCACCTGCCGGGCTGGCTGGAACCACCTGCCGGTCACGCCAACATCACCTGCCAGCTATGCCAGAACCACTTGGCGGACACCATGGAAACACCTGTCGGGCCGGCCGGAACCACCTATCAGACGTGCCACAACCATGTGCCTGAGATGCCGGAACCACACCCCGAACAGACCGAAACCACCTGCCAGACCCGCCTGAACCAGCTGCCGAGCACGCCGTAACCGCCTACTCGACTCGCCGGAACCACCTACCTGACACGCTAAAATCACCTGCCGGGTATGCCACAACCACTTGGGGGACACTCCGGAATCATCTGCCGGACATGCCAGAACCAGCTCTCAGACTCACCAGAACCACGTGCCTGACACGCCGGAAGCACCTGCTGAGCATGCCTGAGCCAAATGCTCGACTTGCAAGAAACACCTGCCTGACACGCCAAAATCACCTGCCGGGTACGCCAGAACCACGTGGCGGACACTCCGGAATCACCTGTCGGGCATGCCGGAACCAACTCTCAGACGTGCCAGAACCTCGTGCCGGTCACGCCAGAACCACCTGCCGGACAGACCGGAAACACCTGCTGGATACGCCGCAACCACCGGCTCGACTCGCCGGAACCACCGCCAGACATGCAAAATGACCTGCCGGCTATGCCAGAACCACTTGGCGAACACTCCGGAATCACGTGTTGGGCCTGCCCGAACCACCTCTCAGACTTGCCAAAACCATGTTCCGGACACGCCGGTACCACCTGCCGAGTATGCCGGAACCACCTGATCCACTCCCCAGAACCACCTGCTGGATACGCCTGAATCACCGGCCGGCTACTCCAGAACCACTTGGCAGACACTCCGTAACCAACAGCCGGGCATGCCGGAACCACCTCTCAGAGGTGCCAGAACCACATGCCGGACACTCCGGAATCACCTGCCGGGCATGCCGGAACCACCTCCCGGACATGCCGGAACCACCGGCTCGACTCGCCGTAACCATTGCCGGACATGCAAAATGACCTGCCGGCTACGCCAGAACCACTTGGCGAACACTCCGGAATCACCTGTCGGGTGTGCTGGAACCACCCCTCAGACTTGCCAGAACCATGTTCTGGACACGCCGGTACCACCTGCGGAGTTGCCGGAACCACCTGGTCCACTCCCCAGAACCACCTAGTGGACAAGCCAGAATCACCTGCCGACTACGCCAGAACCACTCGGCAGACACTCCGGAACAACCTGCCGGGCATGCCGGAACCACCTCTCAGAGGTGCCAGAACCACATGCCGGAGACTCCGGTATCACCTGCCGGGCATGCCGGAACCACCTCTCAGAGGTGCCAGAACCATGTGCCTGAGATGCCGCAACCACGCCCCAAACAGACCGAAACCACCTGCCAGACCCGCCTGTACCCCCTGGCGAGCACGCCTGATCCACATGCTCAACTAGCCGGAACCAACTTCCTGACACGCCAAAATCACCTGCCGGCTACGCCACAACCATTTGGTGAACTCTTCGGAATCACATGCCGGGCTGGCTCCAGAACCACTCGGCAGACACTCCGGAACCACCTGCCGGGCATGCCGGAACCACCTCTCAGACATGACGGAACCACATGCCAATGACACCGGAAGCACCTGCCGAGCACGCCAGATCACCTGCTCGACTCGCCAAAACCACCTGCTGGACACACCAAAATCACCTGCCGGCTACGCCACAACCATTTGGTGAACACTTCGGAATCACCTGCCGGGCTTGCTGGAACCACCTGCCGGTAACGCCAATATCACCTGCCAGCTATGCCAGAACCACTTGGCGGACACCATGGAAACACCTGTCGGGCCGGCCGGAACCACCTCTCAGACGTGCCAGAACCATGTGCCTGAGATGCCGGAACCACTCCCCGAACAGACCGAAACCACCTGCCAGACCCGCCTGAAGCCCCTGGCAAGCACGCCTGATCCACCTGCTCAACTAGCCGGAACCAACTTCCTGACACGCCAAAATCACCTGCCAGGTATACAAGAACCACTTGGTGGACACTCCGGAATCATCTGCCGGACATGCCAGAACCAGCTCTCAGACACACCAGAACCACGTGCCAGAGACGCCGGAAGCACCAGATGAGCATGCCTGAGCCACCTGCTCGACTCGCAAGATACACCTGTCGGACATGCCCAAATCACCTGCCGGGTACGCCAGAAACACTGGGCGGACGCTCCGGAATCACCTGTCGGGCGTGTCGGAACCACCTCTCAGACTTGCCAGAACCATGTTCTGGACACGCCGGTACCGCCTGCTGAGTATGCCGGAACGAGCTGATCCACTCCCCAGAACCACCTAGTGGTCACGCCAAAATCAACTGCCGGCTACGCCAGAACCTCTCGGCAGACACTCCGGAATCACAGGCCAGGCATTCCGGAACCACCTCTCAGAGGTGCCAGAACCAAATGCCGGAGACTCCGGTATCACCTGCCGGGCATGCCGGAACCACCTCTCACAGGTGCCAGAACCACATGCCGGACACTCCGGAATCACCTGCAGGGCATGCTGGAGCCACGTGCTGGACATGCCGGAACCAGCTGCCGGACATGCCGGAACCACCTGCCGGACATTCCGGAACCACCGGCTCGACTCGCCGGAACCATTGCCGGACATGCAAAATCACCTGCCGGCTACGCCAGAACCACTTGGCGAACACTCCGGTATCACCTGCCGGGCATGACGGAACCACCTCTCAGAGGTGCCAGAACCACATGCCGGACACTCCGGAATCACCTGCCGGGCATGAAGGAACCACCTGCCGGAAATGCCGGAACCACCGGCTCGACTCGCCTGAAACATTGCCGGACATGCAAAATCACCTGCCGGCTACGCCAGAACCACTTGGCGAACACTCCGGAATCACCTGCCGGGCATGGCGGAACCACCTCTCAGACATGCCGGAAACACATTCAAATGACACCTGAAGCACCTGCCGAGCACGCCAGAACCACCTGCTCGACTCGCCAAATCCACCTGCTGGACACGCCAAAATCACCTGCCGGCTACGCCACAACCATTTGGTGAACGCTTCGGAATCACCTGCCGGGCTGGCTGGAACCACCTGCCGGTCACCCCAACATCACCTGCCAGCTATGCCAGAACCACTTGGCTGACACCATGGAAACACCTGTCGGGCCGGCCGGAACCACCTATCAGACGTGCCAGAACCATGTGCCTGAGATGCCGGAACCACACCCCGAAGAGTCCGAAACCACCTGCCAGACCCGCCTGAACCACCTGGCGAGCACGCCGGAACCACCTACTCGACTCGCCGGAACCACCTACCTGACACGCTAAAATCACCTGCCGGGTATGCCACAACCACTTGGTGGACACTCCGGAATCATCTGCCGGACATGCCAGAACCAGCTCTCAGACTCACCAGAACCACGTGCCAGACACGCCGGAAGCACCTGCTGAGCATGCCTGAGCCAAATGCTCGACTTGCAAGAAACACCTGCCAGACATGCCAAAATCAACTGCCGGGTACGCCAGAACCACGTGGCGGACACTCCGGAATCACCTGTCGGGCATGCCGGAACCAACTATCAGACGTACCAGAACTTCGTGCCGGTCACGCCAGAACCACCTGCCGGACAGACCGGAAACACCTGCTGGATACGCCGCAACCACCGGCTCGACTTGCCGGAACCACCGCCGGACATGCAAAATGACCTGCCGGCTATGCCAGAACCACTTGGCGAACACTCCGGAATCACCTGTCGGGCATGCCGGAACCACCTCTCAGACTTGCCAGAACCATGTTCCGGACACGCCGGTACGACCTGCCGAGTAGGCCTGAACCACCTGATCCACTCCCCAGAACCACCTGCTGGATACGCCTGAATCACCTGCCGGCTACTCCAGAACCACTCGGCAGACACTCCGGAACCAACAGCCGGGCATGCCGGAACCACCTCTCAGAGGTGCCAGAACCACATGCCGGACACTCCGGAATCACCTGCCGGGCATGCCGGAACCACCTCCCGGACATGCCGGAACCACCGGCTCGACTCGCCGTAACCATTGCCGGACATGCAAAATGACCTGCCGGCTACGCCAGAACCACTTGGCGAACACTCCGGAATCACCTGTCGGGTGTGCTGGAACCACCCCTCAGACTTGCCAGAACCATGTTCTGGACACGCCGGTAACACCTGCGGAGTTGCCGGAACCACCTGGTCCACTCCCCAGAACCACCAGTGGACACGCCAGAATCACCTGCCGGCTACGCCAGAACCACTCGGCAGACACTCCGGAACCACCTGCCGAGCATGCCGGAACCACCTCTCAGAGGTGCCAGAACCACATGCCGGACACTCCGGAATCAGCTGCCGGGCATGCCGGAACCATCTCTCAGATGTGCCAGAACCATGTTCCGGACACGCTGGTACCACCTGCCGAGCTCGCCGGAACCGCCTGCTGGACACGCCAAAATCACCTACCAGCTACGCCAGAACCACACGGCAGACACTCCGGAATCACCTGCCGGGCTCTCTGGAACCACCTGCCGGTCACGCCAACATCACCTTTCAGCCACGCCAGAACCACTTGGTGGAAACTCTGGAAACACCTCTACGGCCGGGGGTAACCACCTCTAAGACGTGCCAGAAACATGTGCCTGAGATGCCGGAACCACTACCCGAACAGACCGAAAGCACCTGCCAGACCCGCCTGAACCCCCTGGCGAGCACGCCTGATCCACCTGCTCAACTAGCCGGAACCAACTTCCTGACATTCCAAAATCACCTGCCGGCTACGCCACAACCATTTGGTGAACTCTTCGGAATCACCTGCCGGGCTGGCTCCAGAACCACTCGGCAGACACTCCGGAACCACCGCCGGGCATGCCGGAACCACCTCTCAGACATGCCGGAACCACATGCCAATGACACCGGAAGCACCTGCCGAGCACGCCAGAACCACCTGCTCGACTCGCCAAAACCACCTGCTGGACACGCCAAAATCACCTGCCGGCTACGCCACAACCATTTGGTGAACTCTTCGGAATCACCTGCCGGGCTTGCTGGAACCACCTGCTGGTCACGCCAACATCACCTGCCAGCTATGCCAGAACCACTTGGCGGACACCATGGAAACACCTGTCGGGCCGGCCGGAACCACCTCTCAGACATGCCAGAACCATGAGCCTGAGATGCCGGAACCACTCCCCGAACAGACCGAAACCACCTGCCAGACCCGCCTGAAGCCCCTGGCAAGCACGCCTGATCCACCTGCTCAACTAGCTGGAACCAACTTCCTGACACGCCAAAATCACCTGCCAGGTATACAAGAACCACTTGGTGGACACTCCGGAATCATCTGCCGGACATGCCAGAACCAGCTCTCAGACACACCAGAACCACGTGCCAGAGACGCCGGAAGCACCAGCTGAGCATGCCTGAGCCACCTGCTCGACTCGCAAGATACACCTGTCGTACATGCCCAAATCACCTGCCGGGTACGCCAGAAACACTGGGCGGACGCTCCGGAATCACCTGTCGGGCGTGCCGGAACCACCTCTCAGACTTGCCAGAACCATGTTCTGGACACGCCGGTACCACCTGCCGAGTATGCCGGAAGCAGCTGATCCACTCCCCAGAACCACCTAGTGGACACGCCAAAATCAACTGCCGGCTACGCCGGAACCACTCGGCAGACACTCCGGAATCACAGGCCAGGCATTCCGGAACCACCTCTCAGAGGTGCCAGAACCAAATGCCGGAGACTCCGGTATCACCTGCCGGGCATGCCGGAACCACCTCTGAGAGGTGCCAGAACCACATGCCGGACACTGCGGAATCACCTGCAGGGCATGCTGGAACCACATGCTGGACATGCCGGAACCACCTGCCGGACATGCCGGAACCACCTGCCGGACATTCCGGAACCACCGGCTCGACTCGCCGGAACCATTGCCGGACATGCAAAATCACCTGCCGGCTACGCCAGAACCACTTGGCGAACACTCCGGTATCACCTGCCGTGCATGCCGGAACCACCTGCCGGACATGCAGGAACCACATGCCGGACATGCCGGAACCACCGGCTCGACTCGCCGGAACCATTGCCGGACATGCAAAATCACCTGCTGGGTACGACAGAACCACTTGGCGAGCACTCCGGAATCACCTGCCGGGCATGGCGGAACCACCTCTAACACATGCCGGAACCACATGCCAATGACACCGGAAGATCCTGCCGAGCAAGCCAGAACCACCTGCTCGACTCGCCGAAACCACCTGCTGGACACGCCAAAATCACCTGCCGGCCAAGCCACAACCATTTGGTGAATGCTTCGGAATCACCTGCCGGGCTGGCTGGAACCACCTGCCGGTCACGCCAACATCACCTGCCAGCTATGCCAGAACCACTTGGCGGACACCATGGAAACACCTGTCGGGCCGGCCGGAACCACCTCTCAGACGTGCCACAACCATGTGCCTGAGATGCCGGAACCACACCCCGAACAGACCGAAACCACCTGCCAGACCCGCCTGAACCACCTGCCGAGGACGCCGGAACCGCCTACTCGACTTGCCGGAACCACATACCTGACACGCTAAAATCACCTGCCGGGTATGCCACAACCACTTGGGGGACACTCCGGAATCATCTGCCGGACATGCCAGAACCAGCTCTCAGACACACCAGAACCACGTGCCAGAGACGCCGGAAGCAGCAGCTGAGCATGCCTGAGCCACCTGCTCGACTCGCAAGATACACCTGTCGGACATGCCAAAATCACCTGCCGGGTACGCCAGAAACACTGGGCGGACGCTCCGGAATCACCTGTCGGGCGTGTCGGAACCACCTCTCAGACTTGCCAGAACCATGTTCTGGACACGCCGGTACCACCTGCTGAGTATGCCGGAACGAGCTGATCCACTCCCCAGAACCACCTAGTGGTCACGCCAAAATCAACTGCCGGCTACGCCAGAACCTCTCGGCAGACACTCCGGAATCACAGGCCAGGCATTCCGGAACCACCTCTCAGAGGTGCCAGAACCAAATGCCGGAGACTCCGGTATCACCTGCCGGGCATGCCGGAACCACCTCTCACAGGTGCCAGAACCACATGCCGGACACTCCGGAATCACCTGCCGGGCATGCCGGAACCACGTGCTGGACATGCCGGAACCAGCTGCAGGACATGCCGGAACCACCTGCCGGACATTCCGGAACCACCGGCTCGACTCGCCGGAACCATTGCCGGACATGCAAAATCACCTGCCGGCTACGCCAGAACCACTTGGCGAACACTCCGGTATCACCTGCCGTGCATGCCGGAACCACCCGCCGGACATGCAGGAACCACATGCCGGACATGCCGGAACCACCGGCTCGACTCGCCGGAACCATTGCCGGACATGCAAAATCACCTGCTGGGTACGACAGAACCACTTGGCGAGCACTCCGGAATCACCTGCCGGGCATGGCGGAACCACCTCTAACACATGCCGGAACCACATGCCAATGACACCGGAAGATCCTGCCGAGCAAGCCAGAACCACCTGCTCGACTCGCCGAAACCACCTGCTGGAGACGCCAAAATCACCTGCCGGCCACGCCACAACCATTTGGTGAATGCTTCGGAATCACCTGCCGGGCTGGCTGGAACCACCTGCCGGTCACGCCAACATCACCTGCCAGCTATGCCAGAACCACTTGGCGGACACCATGGAAACACCTGTCGGGCCGGCCGGAACCACCTATCAGACGTGCGAGAACCATGTTCCTGACACGCCGGTACCACCTGCCGAGTATGCCGGAACCACCTGATCCACTCCCCAGAACCACCTGCTGGATACGCCAGAATCACCTGCCAGCTACTCCAGAACCACTTGGCAGACACTCCGTAACCAACTGCCGGGCATGCCGGAACCACCTCTCAGAGGTGCCAGAACCGCATGCCGGACACTCCGGAATCACCTGCCGGGCATGCCGTAACCACCCCTCAGAGGTGCCAGAACCACATGCCGGACACTCCGGAATCACCTGCCGGGCATGCCGGAACCATCTGTCAGACGTGCCAGAACCATGTGCCTGAGATGCCGGAACCACACCCCGAACAGACGAAACCACCTGCCAGACCCGCCTGAACCACCTTCCGAGCAAGCCGGAACCACCTTCTCGACTCGCTGGGACCACCTACCTGACACGCAAAAATCACCTGCCGGGCATGACACAACCACTTGGTGGACACTCCGGAATCATCTGCCGGACATGCCAGAACCAGCTCTCAGACACACCAGAACCACGTGCCAGACATGCCGGAAGCACCTGCTGAGCATGCCTGAGCCAAATGCTCGACTTGCAAGAAGCACCTGCCAGACACGCCAAAATCACCTGCCGGGTAGGACAGAACCACGTGGCGGACACTCCGGAATCCTCTGTCGGGCATGACGGAACCAACTCTCAGACGTGCCAGAAGCTCATGCTGGTCACGCCAGAACCACCTGCCGAGTATGCTGGAACCACCTGATCCTCTCCCCAGAACCACCTGCTGGACATGCCAGAATCACCTGCCGGCTACGCCAGAACCACTCGGCAGACACTCCGGAACCACCTGCCGAGCATGCCGGAACCACCTCTCAGAGGTGCCAGAACCACATGCCGGACACTCCCGAATCACCTGCCGGGCATGCCGGAACCATCTCTCAGACGTGCAAGAACCTTGTTCCGGACATGCTGGTACCACCTGCCGAGCTCGCCGGAACCGCCTGCTGTACACGCCAAAATCACCTGCCAGCTACGCCTGAACCACACGGCAGACACTCCGGAATCACCTGCCGGGCTGGCTGGAACCACCTGCCGGTCATGCCAACATCACCTTTCAGCTACGCCAGAACCACTTGGCGGACACTCCGGAAAAACCTATCCGGCCGGCCGGGACCACCTCTCAGACGTGCCAGAACCATGTGCCTGAGATGCCGGAACCACTCCCCGAACAGACCGAAACCACCTGCCACACCCGCCTGAAGCCCCTGGCGAGAACGCCTGATCCACCTGCTCAACTAGCCGGAACCAACTTCCTGACACGCCAAAATAACCTGCCGGCTACGCCACAACCATTTGGTGAACTCTTCGGAATCACCTGCCGGGCTGGCTGGACCCACCTGCCGGTCACGCAAACATCACCTGCCAGCTATGCCAGAACCTCTTGGCGGACACCATGGAAACACCTGTCGGGCCGGCCGGAACCACCTCTCAGACGTGCCAGAACCATTAGCCTGAGATGCCGGAACCACTCCCCGAACAGACCAAAACCACCTGCCAGACCCGCGTGAACCCCCTGGCGAGTACGCCTGATCCACCTGATCAACTAGCCGGAACCAACTTCCTGACACGCCAAAATCATCTGCCAGGTATGCAAGAACCACTTGGTGGACACTCCGGAATCATCTGCCGGACATGCCGGAACCAGCTCTCAGACACACCAGTACCACGTGCCAGAGACGCCGGAAGCACCAGCTGAGCATGCCTCAGCCAGCTGCTCGACTCGCAAGATACGCCTGTCGGACAGGCGATAATCACCTGCCGGGTAAGCCAGAAACACTTGGCGGCCGCTCCGGAATCACCTGTCGGGCGTGCCGGAACCACCTCTCAGACTTGCCAGAACCATGTTCTGGACACGCCGATACCACCTGCCGAGTATGCCGGAACCAGCTGATCCACTACCCACAACCACCTAGTGGACACGCCAAAATCAACTGCCGGCTACGCCAGAACCACTCGGCAGACACTCCGGAATCACAGGCCAGGCATTCCTGAACCACCTCTCAGAGGTGCCAGAACCAAATGCCGGAGACTCCGGTATTACCTGCCGGGCATGCCGGAACCACCTCTCAGAGGTGCCAGAACCACATGCCGGAAACTCCGGAATCACCTGCCGGGAATGCTGGAATCACATGCTGGACATGCCGGAACCACCTGCCGGACATGCCGGAACCACCTGCCGGATATTCTGGAACCACCGGCTCGACTTGCAGGAACCATTGCCGGACATGCAAAATCACCTGCCGGCTACGCCAGAACCACTTGGCGAACACTCCGGTGTCACGTTCCGGGCATGCCGGAACCACCTCTCAGAGGTGCCAGAAACACATGCCGGACACTCCGGAATCACCTGCCGGGCATGCCGGAACCACCTGCCGGACATGCCGGAACCACCGGCTCGACTCGCCGGACCCATTGCCGGACATGCAAAATCACCTGCCGGCTAAGCCAGAACCACTTGAGGAACACTCCGGAATCACCTGCCGGGCATGGCGGAACCACCTCTCAGACATGCCGGAACCACATGCCAATGACACCGAAGCACCTGCCGAGCACGTCAGAACCATCTGCTCGACTCGCCAAACCACCTGCTGGACACGCCAAAATCACCTTCCGGCTACGCCACAACCGTTTGGTGAACACTTCGGAATCACCTGCCGGGCTGGCTGGAAACACCTGCCGGTCACGCCAACATCACCTGCCAGCTATGCCAGAACCACTTGGCGGACACCATGAAAACACCTGTCGGGCCGGCCGGAACCACCTCTCAGACGTGCCAGAACCATGTGCCTGAGATGCCGGAACCACTCCCCGAACAGACCGAAACTACCTGACAGACCAGCCTTAACCACCTGCCGAGCACGCCGGAACCACCTACTCGACTCGCTGGAACCACCTACCTGAAACGCTAAAATCACCTGCCGGGTATGCCACAACCACTTGGTGGACACTCCGGAATCATCTGCCGGACATGCCAGAACCAGCTCTCAGACACACCAGAACCACGTGCCAGACACGCCGGAAGCACCTGCTGAGCATGCCTGAGCCAAATGCTCGACTTGCAAGAAGCACCTGCCAGACACGCCAAAATCACCTGCCGGGTACGTAGAACCACGTGGCGGACACTTCGGAATCACCTGTCGGGCATGCCGGAACCAACTCTCAGACGTGCCAGAACGTCGTGCCGGTCACGCCAGAAGCACCTGCCGGACACGCCGGAACCACCGGCTCGACTCGCCGGAACGACCGCCGGACATGCAAAATGACCTGCCGGCTATGCCAGAACCACTTGGCGAACACTCCGGAATCACCTGTTGGGCCTGCCCGAACCACCTCTCAGACTTGCCAGAACCATGTTCCGGACACGCCGGTACCACCTGCGGAGTTGCCGGAACCACCTGGTCCACTCCCCAGAACCACCTAGTGGACACGCCAGAATCACCTGCCGACTACGCCAGAACCACTCGGCAGACACTCCGGAACCACCTGCCTGGCATGCCGGAACCACTTCTCAGAGGTGCCAGAACCACATGCCGGAGACTCCGGTATCACCTGCCGGGCATGCCGGAACCACCTCTCAGAGGTGCCAGAACCACATGCCGGACACTCCGGAATCACCTGCCTGGAATGACGGAACCATCTCTCAGACGTGCCAGAACCATGTTCCGGACACGCTGGTACCACCTGCCGAGCTCGCCGGAACCGCCTGCTGGACACGCCAAAATCACCTGCCAGCTACGCCAGAACCACACGGCAGACACTCCGGAATCACCTGCCGGGCTCTCTGGAACCACCTGCCGGTCACGCCAACATCACCTTTCAGCCACGCCAGAACCACTTGGTGGAAACTCTGGAAACACCTCTACGGCCGGCGGTAACCACCTCTAAGACGTGCCAGAAACATGTGCCTGAGATGCCGGAACCACTACCCGAACAGACCGAAAGCACCTGCCAGACCCGCCTGAACCCCCTGGCGAGCACGCCTGATCCACCTGCTCAACTAGCCGGAACCAACTTCCTGACATTCCAAAATCACCTGCCGGCTACGCCACAACCATTTGGTGAACTCTTCGGAATCACCTGCCGGGCTGGCTCCAGAACCACTCGGCAGACACTCCGGAACCACCTGCCGGGCATGCCGGAACCACCTCTCAGACATGCCGGAACCACATGCCAATGACACCGGAAGCACCTGCCGAGCACGCCAGAACCACCTGCTCGACTCGCCAAAACCACCTGCTGGACACGCCAAAATCACCTGCCGGCCACGCCACAACCATTTGGTAAACTCTTCGGAATCACCTGCCGGGCATGCCGGAACCACCTCTCAGAGGTGCCAGAACCACATGCCGGACACTCCCGAATCCCCTGCCGGGCATGCCGGAACCGCCTCTCAGACTTGCCAGAACCATGTTCCTTACACGCCGGTACCACCTGCCGAGTATGCCGGAACCAACTGATCCACTCCCCAGAACCACCTGCTGGACACGCCAGAATCACCTGCCGACTACGCCAGAACCACTCGGCAGACACTCCGGAACCACCTGCCGGGCATGCCGGAACCACCTCTCAGAGGTTCCAGAACCACTTGCCGAACACTCCAGAATCACCTGCCTGGCATGCCGGAACCACCTCTCAGAGGTGCCAGAACCACATGCCGGACACTGCCGAATCACCTGCCGGGCATGCCGGAACCATCTCTCAGACGTGCCAGAACCATGTTCCGGACACGCTGGTACCACCTGCTGAGCTCGCCGGAACCACCTGCTGGACACGCGAAAATCATGTGCCGGCTACGCCAGAACCACACGGCAGACACTCCGGAATCACCTGCCGGGCATGCCGGAACCACCTGCCGGACATGCCGGAACCACCGGCTCGACTCGCCGTAACCATTGCCGGACAAGCAAAATCACCTGCCAGCTACGCCAGAACCACACGGCAGACACTCCGGAATCACCTGCCGGGCTCTCTGGAACCACCTGCCGGTCACGCAACATCACCTTTCAGCCACGCCAGAACCACTTGGTGGAAACTCTGCAAACACCTCTACGGCCGGCGGTAACCACCTCTCAGACGTGCCAGAAACATGTGCCTGAGATGCCGGAACCACTACCCGAACAGACCGAAAGCACCTGCCAGACCCGCCTGAACCCCCTGGCGAGCACGCCTGATCCACCTGCTCAACTAGCCGGAACCAACTTCCTGACATTCCAAAATCACCTGCCGGCTACGCCACAACCATTTGGTGAACTCTTCGGAATCACCTGCCGGGCTGGCTCCAGAACCACTCGGCAGACACTCCGGAACCACCTGCCGGGCATGCCGGAACCACGTGCCGGACACGCCGGAACCACAGGCTCGACTCGTCGGAACCACCGCTGGACATGCAAAATGACCTGCCGGCTACGCCAGAACCGCTTGGCGAACACTCCGGAATCACCTGTCGGGCATGCCGGAACCGCCTCTTAGACTTGCCAGAACCATGTTCCGGACACTCTGGTACCACCTGCCGAGTATGCCGGAACCACCTGATCCACTCCCCACAACCACCAGCTGGACACGCCAGAATCACCTGCCGACGACGCCAGAACCACTCGGCAGACACTCCGGAACCACCTGCCGGGCATGCCGGAACCGCCTCTCAGAGGTGCCAGAACCACATGCCGGGCACTCCGGAATCACCTGCTTGGCATGACGGAACCATCTCTCAGACGTGCCAGAACCATGTTCCGGACACGCTGGTACCACCTGCCGAGCTCGCCGGAACCACCTGCTGGACACGCCAAAATCACCTGCCAGCTACACCAGAACCACACGGCAGACACTCCGGAATCACCTGCCGGGCATGGCGGAACCACCTCTAACACATGCCGGAACCACATGCCAATGACACCGGAAGCACCTGCCGAGCACGCCAGAACCACCTGCTGGACACGCCAAAATCACCTGCCGGCCACGCCACAACCATTTGGTGAATGCTTCGGAATCACCTGCCGGGCTGGCTGGAACCACCTGCCGGTCACGCCAACATCACCTGCCAGCTATGCCAGAACCTCTTGGCGGACACCATGGAAACACCTGTCGGGCCGGCCGGAACCACCTCTCAGACGTGCCAGAACCATGTGCCTGAGATGCCGGAACCACACCCCGAACAGACCGAAACCACCTGCCAGACCCACCTGAACCAAATGCCGAGCACGCCGGAACCACCTACTCGACTCGCTGGGACCACCTACCTGACACGCTAAAATCACCTGCCGGGTATGCCACAACCACTTGTTGGACACTCCGGAATCATCTGCCGGACATGCCAGAACCAGCTCTCAGACACACCACAACCACGTGCCTGACACGCCGGAAGCATCTGCTGAGCATGCCTGAGCCACCTGCTCGACTCGCAAGATACACCTGTCGGACATGCCAAAATCACCTGCCGGTTACGCCAGAATAACTTGGCGGACTCTCCGGAATCACCTGTCGGGCGTGCCGGAACCACCTCTCAGACCTGCCAGAACCACATGCCGGACACTCCAGAATCACCTCCCGGGCATGCTGGAACCACGTGCTGAACACGCCGGTACCTCCTGCCGAGTATGCCGGAACCAGCTGATCCACTCCCCAGAACCACCTAGTGGACACGCCAAAATCAACTGCCGGCTACGCCAGAACCACTCGGCAGACACTCCGGAGTCACAGGCCAGGCATTCCGGAACCACCTCTCAGAGGTGCCGGAACCAAATGCCGGAGTCTCCGGTATCACCTGCCAGGCAGGCCGGAACCACCTCTCAGAGGTGCCAGAACCACATTCCGGACACTCCGGAATCACCTGCCGGGCATGCCGGAACCACCTCTCAGAGGTGCCAGAACCATATGCCGGACACTCCGGAATCACCTGTCGGGCATGCCGGAACCATCTCTCAGACGTGCAAGAACCTTGTTCCGGACATGCTGGTACCACCTGCCGAGCTCGCCGGAACCACCTGCTGTACACGCCAAAATCACCTGCCAGCTACGCCAGAACCACAGGGCAGACACTCCGGAATCACCTGCCGGGCTGGCTGGAACCACCTGCCGGTCACCCCAACATCACATTTCAGCTACGCCAGAACCACTTGGCGGACACTCTGGAAACACCTCTCCGGCCGGCCGGAACCACGTCTCAGACGTGCCAGAACCATGTGCCTGAGATGCCGGAACCACTCCCCGAACAGACCGAAACCACCTGCCAGACCCGCCTGAACCCCCTGGCGAGCACGCCTGATCCACCTGCTCAACTAGCCGGAACCAACTTCCTGACACGCCAAAATCACCTGCCGGCTACGCCACAACCATTTGGTGAACTCTTCGGAATCACCTGCCGGGCTGGCTCCAGAACCACTCGGCAGACACTCCGGAACCACCTGCCGGGCATGCCGGAACCACCTCTCAGACATGCCGGAACCACATGCCAATGACACCGGAAGCACCTGCCGAGCACGCCAGAACCACCTGCTCGACTCGCCAAAACCACCTGCTGGACACGCCAAAATCACCTGCCGGCTACGCCACAACCATTTGGTGAACTCTTCGGAATCACCTGCCGGGCTTGCTGGAACCACCTGCTGGTCACGCCAACATCACCTGCCAGCTATGCCAGAACCACTTGGCGGACACCATGGAAACACCTGTCGGGCCGGCCGGAACCACCTCTCAGACGTGCCAGAACCATGAGCCTGAGATGGCGGAACCACTCCCCGAACAGACCGAAACCACCTGCCAGACCCGCCTGAAGCCCCTGGCAAGCACGCCTGATCCACCTGCTCAACTAGCTGGAACCAACTTCCTGACATGCCAAAATCACCTGCCAGGTATACCAGAACCACTTGGTGGACACTCCGGAATCATCTGCCGGACATGCCAGAACCAGCTCTGAGACACACCAGAACCACGTGCCAGAGACGCCGGAAGCACCAGCTGAGCATGCCTGAGCCACCTGCTCGACTCGCAAGATACACCTGTCGGACATGCCAAAATCACCTTCCGGGTACGCCAGAAACACTGGGCGGACGCTCCGGAATCACCTGTCGGGCGTGCCGGAACCACCTCTCAGACTTGCCAGAACCATGTTCTGGACACGCCGGTACCACCTGCCGAGTATGCCGGAAGCAGCTGATCCACTCCCCAGAACCACCTAGTGGACACGCCAAAATCAACTGCCGGCTACGCCAGAACCACTCGGCAGACACTCCGGAATCACAGGCCAGGCATTCCGGAACCACCTCTCAGAGGTGCCAGAACCAAATGCCGGAGACTCCGGTATCACCTGCCGGGCATGCCGGAACCACCTCTCAGAGGTGCCAGAACCACATGCCGGACACTCCGGAATCACCTGCAGGGCATGCTGGAACCACGTGCTGGACATGCCGGAACCACCTGCCGGACATGCCGGAACCACCTGCCGGACATTCCGGAACCACCGGCTCGACTCGCCGGAACCATTGCCGGACATGCAAAATCACCTGCCGGCTACGCCAGAACCACTTGGCGAACACTCCGGTATCACCTGCCGGGCATGCTGGAACCACCTCTCAGAGCTGCCAGAACCACATGCCGGACACTCCGGAATCACCTGCCGGGCAGGCCGGAACCACCTGCCGGACATGCCGGAACCACCGGCTCGACTCGCCGGAACCATTGCCGGACATGCAAAATCACCTGCCGGCTACGCCAGAACCACTTGGCGAACACTCCGGAATCACCTGTCGGGCATGCCGGAACCAACTCTCAGACGTGCCAGAACCTCGTGACGGTCACGCCAGAACCACCTGCCGGACACGCCGGCACAACAGGCTCGAGTCGTCGGAACCACCGCTGGACATGCAAAATGACCTGCCGGCTACGCCAGAACGACTTGGCGAACACTCCGGAATCACCTGTCGGGCATGCCGGAACCGCCTCTCAGACTTGCCAGAACCATGTTCCGGACACGCTGGTACCACCTGCCGAGTATGCCGGAACCACGTGATCCACTCCCCAGAACCACCTAGTGGACACGCCAGAATCACCTGCCGACTACGCCAGAACCACTCGGCAGACACTCCGGAACCACCTGCCGGGGATGCCAGAACCGCCTCTCAGAGGTGCCAGAACCACATGCCGGACACTCCGGAATCACCTGCCGGGCATGCCGGAACCACCTCTCAGAGGTGTCAGAACCACATGCCGGACACTCCGGAATCACCTGCCTGGCATGACGGAACCATCTCTCAGACGTGCCAGAACCATGTTCCGGACACGCTGGTACCACCTGCCGAGCTCGCCGGAACCACCTGCTGGACACGCCAAAATCACCTGCCGGCTACGCCACAACCATTTGGTGAACGCTTCGGAATCACCAGCCGGGCTTGCTGCAACCACCTGCCGGTCACGCCAATATCACCTGCCAGCTATGCCAGAACCACTTGGCGGACACCATGGAAACACCTGTCGGGCCGGCCGGAACCACCTATCAGACGTGCCAGAACCATGTGCCTGAGATGCCGGAACCACACCCCGAACAGACCGAAACCACCTGCCAGACCCGCCTGAACCACCTGCCGAGCACGCTGGAACCGCCTACTCGACTCGCCGAAACCACCTACCTGACACGCTAAAATCACCTGACGGGTATGCCACAACCACTTGTTGGACACTCCGGAATCATCTGCCGGACATGCCAGAACCAGCTCTCAGACACACCAGAACCGCGTGCCAGACACGCCGGAAGCACCTGCTGAGCATGCCTGAGCCAAATGCTCGACTTGCAAGAAACACCTGCCAGACACGCCAAAATCACCTGCCGGGTACGCCAGAACCACGTGGCGGACACTCCGGAATCACCTGTCGGGCATGCCGGAACCAACTATCAGACGGACCAGAACCTCGTGCCGGTCACGCC
Organism: Equus caballus; assembly: GCF_041296265.1. Classification (NCBI taxonomy): domain Eukaryota; kingdom Metazoa; phylum Chordata; class Mammalia; order Perissodactyla; family Equidae; genus Equus; species Equus caballus. The sequence continues at coordinate 7,201,666 of NC_091697.1, forward strand.
AGAACCACCTGCCGGACAGACCGGAAACACCTGCTGGATACGCCGCAACCACCGGCTCGACTCGCCGGAACCACCGCCGGACATGCAAAATGACCTGCCGGCTACGCCAGAACCACTTGGCGAACACTCCGGAATCACCTGTCGGGCATGCCGGAACCACATCTCAGACTTGCCAGAACCATGCTCCGGACACGCCGGAACCACCTGCCGAGCTTGCCGGAACCACCTGCTGGACACGCCAAAATCACCTGCCTGCTACGCCAGAACCACTCGGCAGACACTCGGGAATCACATGCCACGCATTCCGGAACCACCTCTCAGAGGTGCCATAACGAAATGCCGGACACTCCGGTATCACCTGCCGGGCATGCCGGAACCACCTGCTGGACATGCCGGAACCACCGGCTCGACTCCCGTGAACCATTACCGGACATGCAAAATCACCTGCCGGCTACGCCAGAACCACTTGGCGAACACTCCGGAATCACCTGCCGGGCATGGCGGAGCCACCTCTCAGACATGCCGGAACCACATGCCAATGACACCAGAAGCACCTGCGCAGCACGCCAGAACCAACTGCTCGACTCGCCAAAACCACCTGCTGGACACGCCAAAATCACCTGCCGGCTACGCCAGAACCACTCGGCAGACACTCCGGAATCACCTGCCGGGCTGGCTGGAACCACCTGCCGGTCACGCCAACATCACCTTTCACCTACGCCAGAACCACTTGGCGGACACTCCGGAAACACCTGTCGGGCCGGCCGGAACCACCTCTCAGACGTGCCAGAACCATGTGCCTGAGATGCCGGAACCACTCCCCGAACAGACCGAAACCACCTGCCAGACCCGCCTGAACCCCCTGGCGAGCACGCCTGATCCACCTGCTCAACTAGCCGGAACCACCTTCCTGACACTCCAAAATCACCTGCCAGGTATCCCAGAACCACTTGGTGGTCACTCCGGAATCATCTGCCGGAGATGCCAGAACCAGCTCTCAGACACACCAGAACCACGTGCCAGAGACGCCGGAAGCACCAGCTGAGCATGCCTGAGCCACCTGCTCGACTCGCAAGATACACCTGTCGGACATGCCAAAATCACCTGCCGGTTATGCCAGAATAACTTGGCGGACTCTCCGGAATCGCCTGTCGGGCGTGCCGGAACCACCTCTCAGACTTGCCAGAACCACATGCCGGACACTCCAGAATCACCTCCCGGGCATGCTGGAACCACATGCTGGACATGCCGGAACCACCTGCCGGACATGCCGGAACCACCTGCCGGACATTCCGGAACCACAGGCTCGACTCGCCGGAACCATTGCCTGACATGCAAAATCACCTGCCGGCTACACCAGAACCACTTGGCGAACACTCCGCAATCACCTGCAGGGCATGGCGGAACCACCTCTCAGACATGCCGGAACCACATGCCAATGACACCGGAAGCACCTGCTGAGCACGCCAGGACAACCTGCTCGACTCGGCAAAACCACCCGCTGGACACGCCAAAATCACCTGCCAGCTACGCCAGAACCACTCGGCAGACACTCCGGAATCACCTGCCGGCCTGGCTGGAACCACCTGCCGGTCACGCCAACATCACCTTTCAGCTATGCCAGAACCACTTGGCGGACACTCCGGAAACACCTGTCGGGCCGGCCGGAACCACCTATCAGACGTGCCAGAACCATGTGCCTGAGATGCCGGAACCACTCCCCGTACACACCGAAACCATCTGCCAGACCTGCCTGAACCCGATGGCGAGCACGCCTGATCCACCTGCTCAACTAGCCGGAACCACCTTCCTGACACGCCAAAATCACCTGCCAGGTATACCAGAACCACTTGGTGGACTCTCCGGAATCATCTGCCGGACATGCCAGAACCAGCTCTCAGACAAACCACAACCACGTGCCAGAGACGCCGGAAGCACCAGCTGAGCATGCCTCAGCCACCTGCTCGACTCGCAAGAAACACCTGTCGGACATGCCAAAATCACCTGCCGGGTACGCCAGAAACACTTGGCGGACGCTCTGGAATCACCTGTCGGGCGTGCTGGAACCACCTCTCAGACTTGCCAGAACCATGTTCTGGACACGCCGGTACCACCTGCCTAGTATGCCGGAACCAGCTGATCCACTCCCCAGAACCACCTATTGGACAAGCCAAAATCAACTGCCGGCTACGCCGGAACCACCGGCTCGACTAGCCGGAACAACCGCCGGACATGCAAAATCACCTGCCGGCTACGGCAGAACCACTTGGCGAACACTCCGGAATCACCTTCCTGGCATGGCGGAGCCACCTCTCAGACATGCCGGAACCACATGCCAATGAAACCGGAAGCACCTGCCGAGCACGCCAGAACCACCTGCTTGACTCGCCAAAACCACCTGATGGACACGCCAAAATCACCTGCCGGCTACGCCACAACCATTTGGTGAACTCTTCGGAATCACCTGCCGGGCTGGCTGGAAACACCTGCCGGTCACGCCAAAATCACCTGCCAGCTATGCCAGAACCTCTTGGCGGACACCATGGAAACACCTGTCGGGCCGGCCGGAACCACCTCTCAGACGTGCCAGAACCATGTGCCTGAGATGCCGGAACCACACCCCGAACAGACCGAAACCACCTGCCAGACCCACCTGAACCAAATGCCGAGCACGCCGGAACCACCTACTCGACTCGCTGGAACCACCTACCTGACACGCTAAAATCACCTGCCGGGTATGCCACAACCACTTGTTGGACACTCCGGAATCATCTGCCGGACATGCCAGAACCAGCTCTCAGACACACCACAACCACGTGCCTGACACGCCGGAAGCACCTGCTGAGCATGCCTGAGCCACCTGCTCGACTCGCAAGATACACCTGTCGGACATGCCAAAATCACCTGCCGGTTACGCCAGAATAACTTGGCGGACTCTCCGGAATCACCTGTCGGGCGTGCCGGAACCACCTCTCAGACCTGCCAGAACCACATGCCGGACACTCCAGAATCACCTCCCGGGCATGCTGGAACCACGTGCTGAACACGCCGGTACCTCCTGCCGAGTATGCCGGAACCAGCTGATCCACTCCCCAGAACCACCTAGTGGACACGCCAAAATCAACTGCCGGCTACGCCAGAACCACTCGGCAGACACTCCGGAGTCACAGGCCAGGCATTCCGGAACCACCTCTCAGAGGTGCCAGAACCAAATGCCGGAGTCTCCGGTATCACCTGCCGGGCAGGCCGGAACCACCTCTCAGAGGTGCCAGAACCACATTCCGGACACTCCGGAATCACCTGCCGGGCATGCCGGAACCACCTCTCAGAGGTGCCAGAACCATATGCCGGACACTCCGGAATCACCTGCCGGGCATGCCGGAACCATCTCTCAGACGTGCAAGAACCTTGTTCCGGACATGCTGGTACCACCTGCCGAGCTCGCCGGAACCACCTGCTGTACACGCCAAAATCACCTGCCAGCTACGCCAGAACCACAGGGCAGACACTCCGGAATCACCTGCCGGGCTGGCTGGAACCACCTGCCGGTCACCCCAACATCACATTTCAGCTACGCCAGAACCACTTGGCGGACACTCTGGAAACACCTCTCCGGCCGGCCGGAACCACGTCTCAGACGTGCCAGAACCATGTGCCTGAGATGCCGGAACCACTCCCCGAACAGACCGAAACCACCTGCCAGACCCGCCTGAACCCCCTGGCGAGCACGCCTGATCCACCTGCTCAACTAGCCGGAACCAACTTCCTGACACGCCAAAATCACCTGCCGGCTACGCCACAACCATTTGGTGAACTCTTCGGAATCACCTGCCGGGCTGGCTCCAGAACCACTCGGCAGACACTCCGGAACCACCTGCCGGGCATGCCGGAACCACCTCTCAGACATGCCGGAACCACATGCCAATGACACCGGAAGCACCTGCCGAGCACGCCAGAACCACCTGCTCGACTCGCCAAAACCACCTGCTGGACACGCCAAAATCACCTGCCGGCTACGCCACAACCATTTGGTGAACTCTTCGGAATCACCTGCCGGGCTTGCTGGAACCACCTGCTGGTCACGCCAACATCACCTGCCAGCTATGCCAGAACCACTTGGCGGACACCATGGAAACACCTGTCGGGCCGGCCGGAACCACCTCTCAGACGTGCCAGAACCATGAGCCTGAGATGGCGGAACCACTCCCCGAACAGACCGAAACCACCTGCCAGACCCGCCTGAAGCCCCTGGCAAGCACGCCTGATCCACCTGCTCAACTAGCTGGAACCAACTTCCTGACATGCCAAAATCACCTGCCAGGTATACCAGAACCACTTGGTGGACACTCCGGAATCATCTGCCGGTCATGCCAGAACCAGCTCTGAGACACACCAGAACCACGTGCCAGAGACGCCGGAAGCACCAGCTGAGCATGCCTGAGCCACCTGCTCGACTCGCAAGATACACCTGTCGGACATGCCAAAATCACCTTCCGGGTACGCCAGAAACACTGGGCGGACGCTCCGGAATCACCTGTCGGGCGTGCCGGAACCACCTCTCAGACTTGCCAGAACCATGTTCTGGACACGCCGGTACCACCTGCCGAGTATGCCGGAAGCAGCTGATCCACTCCCCAGAACCACCTAGTGGACACGCCAAAATCAACTGCCGGCTACGCCAGAACCACTCGGCAGACACTCCGGAATCACAGGCCAGGCATTCCGGAACCACCTCTCAGAGGTGCCAGAACCAAATGCCGGAGACTCCGGTATCACCTGCCGGGCATGCCGGAACCACCTCTCAGAGGTGCCAGAACCACATGCCGGACACTCCGGAATCACCTGCAGGGCATGCTGGAACCACGTGCTGGACATGCCGGAACCACCTGCCGGACATGCCGGAACCACCTGCCGGACATTCCGGAACCACCGGCTCGACTCGCCGGAACCATTGCCGGACATGCAAAATCACCTGCCGGCTACGCCAGAACCACTTGGCGAACACTCCGGTATCACCTGCCGGGCATGCTGGAACCACCTCTCAGAGCTGCCAGAACCACATGCCGGACACTCCGGAATCACCTGCCGGGCAGGCCGGAACCACCTGCCGGACATGCCGGAACCACCGGCTCGACTCGCCGGAACCATTGCCGGACATGCAAAATCACCTGCCGGCTACGCCAGAACCACTTGGCGAACACTCCGGAATCACCTGTCGGGCATGCCGGAACCAACTCTCAGACGTGCCAGAACCTCGTGACGGTCACGCCAGAACCACCTGCCGGACACGCCGGCACAACAGGCTCGAGTCGTCGGAACCACCGCTGGACATGCAAACTGACCTGCCGGCTACGCCAGAACGACTTGGCGAACACTCCGGAATCACCTGTCGGGCATGCCGGAACCGCCTCTCAGACTTGCCAGAACCATGTTCCGGACACGCCGGTACCACCTGCCGAGTATGCCGGAATCACGTGATCCACTCCCCAGAATCACCTAGTGGACACGCCAGAATCACCTGCCGACTACGCCAGAACCACTCGGCAGACACTCCGGAACCACCTGCCGGGGATGCCAGAACCGCCTCTCAGAGGTGCCAGAACCACATGCCGGACACTCCGGAATCACCTGCCGGGCATGCCGGAACCACCTCTCAGAGGTGTCAGAACCACATGCCGGACACTCCGGAATCACCTGCCTGGCATGACGGAACCATCTCTCAGACGTGCCAGAACCATGTTCCGGACACGCTGGTACCACCAGCCGAGCTCGCCGGAACCACCTGCTGGACACGCCAAAATCACCTGCCGGCTACGCCACAACCATTTGGTGAACGCTTCGGAATCACCTGCCGGGCTTGCTGCAACCACCTGCCGGTCACGCCAACATCACCTGCCAGCTATGCCAGAACCACTTGGCGGACACCATGGAACCACCTGCCGAGCACGCCGGAACCGCCTACTCGACTCACCGGAACCACCTACCTGACACGCTAAAATCACCTGCCGGGTATGCCACAACCACTTGGGGGACACTCCGGAATCATCTGCCGGACATGCCAGAACCAGCTCTCAGACTCACCAGAAGCACGTGCCAGACACGCCGGAAGCACCTGCTGAGCATGCCTGAGCCAAATGCTCGACTTGCAAGAAACACCTGCCTCACACGCCAAAATCACCTGCCGGGTACGCCAGAACCACGTGGCGGACACTCTGGAATCACCTGTCGGGCATGCCGGAACCAACTCTCAGACGTGCCAGAACCTCGTGCCGGTCACGCCAGAACCACCTGCCGGACAGACCGGAAACACCTGCTGGATACGCCGCAACCACCGGCTCGACTCGCCGGAACCACCGCCGGACATGCAAAATGACCTGCCGGCTATGCCAGAACCACTTGGCGAACACTCCGGAATCACCTGTCGGGCCTGCCCGAAACACCTCTCAGACTTTCCAAAACCATGTTCCGAACACGCCGGTACCACCTGCTGAGTATGCCGGAACCACCTGATCCACTCCCCAGAACCACCTGCTGGATACGCCTGAATCACCTGCCGGCTACTCCAGAACCACTCGGCAGACACTCCGTAACCAACTGCCGGGCATGCCGGAACCACCTCTCAGAGGTGCCAGAACCACATGCCGGACACTCCGGAATCACCTGCCGGGCATGCCGGAAACATCTCTCAGACTTGCCAGAACCATGTTCCGGACATGCCGGAACCACCTGCCGAGCTTGCCGGAACCACCTGCTGGACACGCCAAAATCACCTGCCGGCTACGCCAGAACCACTCGGCAGACACTCGGGAATCACATGCCACGCATTCCGGAACCACCTCTCAGAGGTGCCAGAACCAAATGCCGGACACTCCGGAATCACCTGCCGGGCATGCCGGAACCACCTCTCAGAGGGGCCAGAACCACATGCCGGAGACTCCCGAATCAACTGCCGGGCATGCCGGAACCATCTGTGAGACGTGCCAGAACCATGTGCCTGAGATGCCGGAACCACGCCCCGAACAGACGAAACCACCTGCCAGACCGGCCTGAACCACCTGCCGAGCACGCCGGAACCACCTCCTCGACTCGCTGGAACCACCTACCTGACACGCTATAATCACCTGCCGGGTATGCCACAACCACTTGGTGGACACTCCGGAATCATCTGCCGGACATGCCAGAACCAGCTCTCAGACAAACCAGAACCACGTGCCAGACATGCCGGAAGCACCTGCTGAGCATGCCTGAGCCAAATGCTCGACTTGCAAGAAGCACCTGCCAGACACGCCAAAATCACCTGCCGGGTACGCCAGAACCATGTGGCGGACACTCCGGAATCACCTGCCTGGCATGCCGGAACCGCCTCTCAGACTTGCCAGAACCATGTTCCGGACACGCCGGTACCACCTGCCGAGTATGCCGGAACCACCTGATCCACTCCCCAGAACCACCTGCTGGACACGCCAGAATCACCTGCTGACTACGCCAGAACCACTCGGCAGACACTCCGGAACCACCTGCCGGGCATGCCGGAACCACCTCTCAGAGGTGCCAGAACCACATGCCGGACACTCCCGAATCACCTGCCGGGCATGCCGGAACCACCTCTCAGCCTTGCCAGAACCATGATCAGGACACGCCCGTACCACCTGCCGAGTATGCCGGAACCACCTGATCCACTCCCCAGAACCACCTGCAGGACACACCAGAATCACCTGCCGGCTACGCCACAACCATTTGGTGAACTCTTCGGAATCACCTGCCAGGCTGGCTGGAACCACCTGCTGGTCACCCCAACATCACCTGCCAGCTATGCCAGAACCACTTGGCGGACACCATGGAAACACCTGTCGGGCCGGCCGGAACCACCTCTCAGACGTGCCAGAACCATGAGCCTGAGATGCCGGAACCACTCCCCGAACAGACCGAAACCACCTGCCAGACCCGCCTGAAGCCCCTGGCAAGCACGCCTGAGCCACCTGCTCAACTAGCTTGAACCAACTTCCTGACACGCCAAAATCACCTGCCAGGTATACAAGAACCACTTGGTGGTCACTCCGGAATCATCTGCCGGAGATGCAAGAACCAGCTCTCAGACACACCAGAACCACGTGCCAGAGACGCCGGAAGCACCAGCTGAGCATGCCTGAGCCACCTGCTCGACTCGCAAGATACACCTGTCGGACATGCCAAAATCACCTGCCGGTTATGCCAGAATAACTTGGCGGACTCTCCGGAATCGCCTGTCGGGCGTGCCGGAACCACCTCTCAGACTTGCCAGAACCACATGCCAGACACTCCAGAATCACCTCCCGGGCATGCTGGAACCACGTGCTGGACATGCCGGAACCACCTGCCGGACATGCCGGAACCACCTGCCGGACATTCCGGAACCACCGGCTCGACTCGCCGGAACCATTGCCTGACATGCAAAATCACCTGCCGGCTACACCAGAACCACTTGGCGAACACTCCGCAATCACCTGCAGGGCATGGCGGAACCACCTCTCAGACATGCCGGAACCACATGCCAATGACACCGGAAGCACCTGCTGAGCACGCCAGGACAACCTGCTCGACTCGGCAAAACCACCCGCTGGACACGCCAAAATCACCTGCCGGGTACGCCAGAAACACTTGGCGGACGCTCTGGAATCACCTGTCGGGCGTGCTGGAACCACCTCTCAGACTTGCCAGAACCATGTTCTGGACACGCCGGTACCACCTGCCGAGTATGCCGGAACCAGCTGATCCACTCCCCAGAACCACCTATTGGACAAGCCAAAATCAACTGCCGGCTACGCCGGAACCACCGGCTCGACTAGCCGGAACAACCGCCGGACATGCAAAATCACCTGCCGGCTACGGCAGAACCACTTGGCGAACACTCCGGAATCACCTTCCTGGCATGGCGGAGCCACCTCTCAGACATGCCGGAACCACATGCCAATGAAACCGGAAGCACCTGCCGAGCACGCCAGAACCACCTGCTTGACTCGCCAAAACCACCTGATGGACACGCCAAAATCACCTGCCGGCTACGCCACAACCATTTGGTGAACTCTTCGGAATCACCTGCCGGGCTGGCTGGAAACACCTGCCGGTCACGCCAAAATCACCTGCCAGCTATGCCAGAACCTCTTGGCGGACACCATGGAAACACCTGTCGGGCCGGCCGGAACCACCTCTCAGACGTGCCAGAACCATGTGCCTGAGATGCCGGAACCACACCCCGAACAGACCGAAACCACCTGCCAGACCCACCTGAACCAAATGCCGAGCACGCCGGAACCACCTACTCGACTCGCTGGAACCACCTACCTGACACGCTAAAATCACCTGCCGGGTATGCCACAACCACTTGTTGGACACTCCGGAATCATCTGCCGGACATGCCAGAACCAGCTCTCAGACACACCACAACCACGTGCCTGACACGCCGGAAGCACCTGCTGAGCATGCCTGAGCCACCTGCTCGACTCGCAAGATACACCTGTCGGACATGCCAAAATCACCTGCCGGTTACGCCAGAATAACTTGGCGGACTCTCCGGAATCACCTGTCGGGCGTGCCGGAACCACCTCTCAGACCTGCCAGAACCACATGCCGGACACTCCAGAATCACCTCCCGGGCATGCTGGAACCACGTGCTGAACACGCCGGTACCTCCTGCCGAGTATGCCGGAACCAGCTGATCCACTCCCCAGAACCACCTAGTGGACACGCCAAAATCAACTGCCGGCTACGCCAGAACCACTCGGCAGACACTCCGGAGTCACAGGCCAGGCATTCCGGAACCACCTCTCAGAGGTGCCAGAACCAAATGCCGGAGTCTCCGGTATCACCTGCCGGGAAGGCCGGAACCACCTCTCAGAGGTGCCAGAACCACATTCCGGACACTCCGGAATCACCTGCCGGGCATGCCGGGAACCACCTCTCAGAGGTGCCAGAACCATATGCCGGACACTCCGGAATCACCTGCCGGGCATGCCGGAACCATCTCTCAGACGTGCAAGAACCTTGTTCCGGACATGCTGGTACCACCTGCCGAGCTCGCCGGAACCACCTGCTGTACACGCCAAAATCACCTGCCAGCTACGCCAGAACCACAGGGCAGACACTCCGGAATCACCTGCCGGGCTGGCTGGAACCACCTGCCGGTCACCCCAACATCACATTTCAGCTACGCCAGAACCACTTGGCGGACACTCTGGAAACACCTCTCCGGCCGGCCGGAACCACGTCTCAGACGTGCCAGAACCATGTGCCTGAGATGCCGGAACCACTCCCCGAACAGACCGAAACCACCTGCCAGACCCGCCTGAACCCCCTGGCGAGCACGCCTGATCCACCTGCTCAACTAGCCGGAACCAACTTCCTGACACGCCAAAATCACCTGCCGGCTACGCCACAACCATTTGGTGAACTCTTCGGAATCACCTGCCGGGCTGGCTCCAGAACCACTCGGCAGACACTCCGGAACCACCTGCCGGGCATGCCGGAACCACCTCTCAGACATGCCGGAACCACATGCCAATGACACCGGAAGCACCTGCCGAGCACGCCAGAACCACCTGCTCGACTCGCCAAAACCACCTGCTGGACACGCCAAAATCACCTGCCGGCTACGCCACAACCATTTGGTGAACTCTTCGGAATCACCTGCCGGGCTTGCTGGAACCACCTGCTGGTCACGCCAACATCACCTGCCAGCTATGCCAGAACCACTTGGCGGACACCATGGAAACACCTGTCGGGCCGGCCGGAACCACCTCTCAGACGTGCCAGAACCATGAGCCTGAGATGGCGGAACCACTCCCCGAACAGACCGAAACCACCTGCCAGACCCGCCTGAAGCCCCTGGCAAGCACGCCTGATCCACCTGCTCAACTAGCTGGAACCAACTTCCTGACATGCCAAAATCACCTGCCAGGTATACCAGAACCACTTGGTGGACACTCCGGAATCATCTGCCGGTCATGCCAGAACCAGCTCTGAGACACACCAGAACCACGTGCCAGAGACGCCGGAAGCACCAGCTGAGCATGCCTGAGCCACCTGCTCGACTCGCAAGATACACCTGTCGGACATGCCAAAATCACCTTCCGGGTACGCCAGAAACACTGGGCGGACGCTCCGGAATCACCTGTCGGGCGTGCCGGAACCACCTCTCAGACTTGCCAGAACCATGTTCTGGACACGCCGGTACCACCTGCCGAGTATGCCGGAACCAGCTGATCCACTCCCCAGAACCACCTAGTGGACACGCCAAAATCAACTGCCGGCTACGCCAGAACCACTCGGCAGACACTCCGGAATCACAGGCCAGGCATTCCGGAACCACCTCTCAGAGGTGCCAGAACCAAATGCCGGAGTCTCCGGTATCACCTGCCGGGCATGCCGGAACCACCTCTCAGAGGTGCCAGAACCACATGCCGGACACTCCGGAATCACCTGCAGGGCATGCTGGAACCACGTGCTGGACATGCCGGAACCACCTGCCGGACATGCCGGAACCACCTGCCGGACATTCCGGAACCACCGGCTCGACTCGCCGGAACCATTGCCGGACATGCAAAATCACCTGCCGGCTACGCCAGAACCACTTGGCGAACACTCCGGTATCACCTGCCGGGCATGCTGGAACCACCTCTCAGAGCTGCCAGAACCACATGCCGGACACTCCGGAATCACCTGCCGGGCAGGCCGGAACCACCTGCCGGACATGCCGGAACCACCGGCTCGACTCGCCGGAACCATTGCCGGACATGCAAAATCACCTGCCGGCTACGCCAGAACCACTTGGCGAACACTCCGGAATCACCTGTCGGGCATGCCGGAACCAACTCTCAGACGTGCCAGAACCTCGTGACGGTCACGCCAGAACCACCTGCCGGACACGCCGGCACAACAGGCTCGAGTCGTCGGAACCACCGCTGGACATGCAAACTGACCTGCCGGCTACGCCAGAACGACTTGGCGAACACTCCGGAATCACCTGTCGGGCATGCCGGAACCGCCTCTCAGACTTGCCAGAACCATGTTCCGGACACGCCGGTACCACCTGCCGAGTATGCCGGAACCACGTGATCCACTCCCCAGAACCACCTAGTGGACACGCCAGAATCACCTGCCGACTACGCCAGAACCACTCGGCAGACACTCCGGAACCACCTGCCGGGGATGCCAGAACCGCCTCTCAGAGGTGCCAGAACCACATGCCGGACACTCCGGAATCACCTGCCGGGCATGCCGGAACCACCTCTCAGAGGTGTCAGAACCACATGCCAGACACTCCGGAATCACCTGCCTGGCATGACGGAACCATCTCTCAGACGTGCCAGAACCATGTTCCGGACACGCTGGTACCACCAGCCGAGCTCGCCGGAACCACCTGCTGGACACGCCAAAATCACCTGCCGGCTACGCCACAACCATTTGGTGAACGCTTCGGAATCAACTGCCGGACTTGCTGCAACCACCTGCCGGTCACGCCAACATCACCTGCCAGCTATGCCAGAACCACTTGGCGGACACCATGGAACCACCTGCCGAGCACGCCGGAACCGCCTACTCGACTCACCGGAACCACCTACCTGACACGCTAAAATCACCTGCCGGGTATGCCACAACCACTTGGGGGACACTCCGGAATCATCTGCCGGACATGCCAGAACCAGCTCTCAGACTCACCAGAACCACGTGCCAGACACGCCTGAAGCACCTGCTGAGCATGCCTGAGCCAAATGCTCGACTTGCAAGAAACACCTGCCAGACACGCCAAAATCACCTGCCGGGTACGCCAGAACCACGTGGCGGACACTCCGGAATCACCTGTCGGGCATGCCGGAACCAACTCTCAGACGTGCCAGAACCTCGTGCCGGTCTCGCCAGAACCACCTGCCGGACAGCCCGGAAACACCTGCTGGATACGCCGCAACCACCGGCTCGACTCGCCGGAACCACCGCCGGACATGCAAAATGACCTGCCGGCTATGCCAGAACCACTTGGCGAACACTCCAGAATCACCTTTCGGGCCTGCCCGAAACACCTCTCAGACTTTCCAAAACCACGTTCCGGACACGCCGGTACCACCTGCTGAGTATGCCGGAACCACCTGATCCACTCCCCAGAACCACCTGCTGGATACGCCAGAATCACCTGCCGGCTACTCCAGAACCACTCGGCAGACACTCCGTAACCAACTGCCGGGCATGCCGGAACCACCTCTCAGAGGTGCCAGAACCACATGCCGGACACTCCGGAATCACCTGCCGGGCATGCCGGAAACATCTCTCAGACTTGCCAGAACCATGTTCCGGACATGCCGGAACCACCTGCCGAGCTTGCCGGAACCACCTGCTGGACACGCCAAAATCACCTGCCGGCTACGCCAGAACCACTCGGCAGACACTCGGGAATCACATGCCACGCATTCCGGAACCACCTCTCAGAGGTGCCAGAACCAAATGCCGGACACTCTGGAATCACCTGCCGGGCATGCCGGAACCACCTCTCAGAGGTGCCAGAACCACATGCCGGAGACTCCCGAATCAACTGCCGGGCATGCCGGAACCATCTGTGAGACGTGCCAGAACCATGTGCCTGAGATGCCGGAACCACGCCCCGAACAGTCGAAACCACCTGCCAGACCGGCCTGAACCACCTGCCGAGCACGCCGGAACCACCTCCTCGACTCGCTGGAACCACCTACCTGACACGCTAAAATCACCTGCCGGGTATGCCACAACCACTTGGTGGACACTCCGGAATCATCTGCCGGACATGCCAGAACCAGCTCTCAGACAAACCAGAACCACGTGCCAGACATGCCGGAAGCACCTGCTGAGCATGCCTGAGCCAAATGCTCGACTTGCAAGAAGCACCTGCCAGACACGCCAAAATCACCTGCCGGGTACGCCAGAACCATGTGGCGGACACTCCGGAATCACCTGCCGGGCATGCCGGAACCGCCTCTCAGACTTGCCAGAACCATGTTCCGGACACGCCGGTACCACCTGCCGAGTATGCCGGAACCACCTGATCCACTCCCCAGAACCACCTGCTGGACACGCCAGAATCACCTGCTGACTACGCCAGAACCACTCGGCAGACACTCTGGAACCACCAGCCGGGCATGCCGGAACCACCTCTCAGAGGTGCCAGAACCACATGCCGAACACTCCGGAATCACCTGCCGGGCATGCCGGAACCACCTCTCAGAGGTGCCAGAACCATGATCAGGACACGCCCGTACCACCTGCCGAGTATGCCGGAACCACCTGATCCACTCCCCAGAACCACCTGCAGGACACACCAGAATCACCTGCCGGCTACGCCACAACCATTTGGTGAACTCTTCGGAATCACCTGCCAGGCTGGCTGGAACCACCTGCTGGTCACCCCAACATCACCTGCCAGCTATGCCAGAACCACTTGGCGGACACCATGGAAACACCTGTCGGGCCGGCCGGAACCACCTCTCAGACGTGCCAGAACCATGAGCCTGAGATGCCGGAACCACTCCCCGAACAGACCGAAACCACCTGCCAGACCCGCCTGAAGCCCCTGGCAAGCACGCCTGAGCCACCTGCTCAACTAGCTTGAACCAACTTCCTGACACGCCAAAATCACCTGCCAGGTATACAAGAACCACTTGGTGGACACTCCGGAATCATATGCCGGACATGCCAGAACCAGCTCTGAGACACACCAGAACCACGTGCCAGAGACGCCGGAAGCACCAGCTGAGCATGCCTGAGCCACCTGCTCGACTCGCAAGATACACCTGTCGGACATGCCAAAATCACCTGCCGGGTACGCCAGAAACACTGGGCGGACGCTCCTGAATCACCTGTCGGGCGTGCCGGAACCACCTCTCAGACTTGCCAGAACCATGTTCTGGACACGCCGGTACCACCTGCCGAGTATGCCGGAACCAGCTGATCCACTCCCCAGAACCACCTAGTTGTCACGCCAAAATCAACTGCCGGCTACGCCAGAACCACTCGGCAGACACTCCGGAATCACAGGCCAGGCATTCCGGAACCACCTCTCAGAGGTGCCAGAACCAAATGTCGGACACTCCGGTATCACCTGCCGGGCATGCCGGAACCACCTCTCAGAGGTGCCAGAACCACATGCCGGACACTCCGGAATCACCTGCAGGGCATGCTGGAACCACATGCTGGACATGCCGGAACCACCTGCCGGACATGCCGGAACCGCCTGCCGGACATTCCGGAACCACTGGCTCGACTCGCCGTAACCATTGCCGGACATGCAAAATCACCTGCCGGCTAGGCCAGAACCACTTGGCGAACACTCCGGTATCACCTGTCGGGCATGCCGGAACCACCTCTCAGAGGTGCCAGAACCATATGCCGGACACTCCGGAATCACCTGCCGGGCATGCCGGAACCACCTGCCGGACATGCCGGAACCACATGCCAATGACACCGGAAGATCCTGCCGAGCAAGCCAGAACCACCCGCTCGACTCGCCAAAACCACCTGCTGGACACGCCAAAATCACCTGCCGGCTACGCCACAACCATTTGGTGAATGCTTCGGAATCACCTGCCGGGCTGGCTGGAACCACCTGCCGGTCACGCCAACATCACCTGCCAGCTATGCCAGAACCACTTGGCGGACACCATGGAAACACCTGTGGGTCCGGCCGGAACCACCTATCAGACGTGCCAGAACCATGTGCCTGAGATGCCGGAACCACACCCCGAACAGACGAAACCACCTGCCAGACCCGCCTGAACCACCTGCCGAGCACACCAGAACCCCCTACTCGACTCGCCGGAACCACCTACCTGACACGCTAAAATCACCTGCCGGGTATGCCACAACCACTTGGGGGACACTCCGGAATCATCTGCCGGACATGCCAGAACCAGCTCTCAGACTCACCAGAACCACGTGCCAGACACGCCGGAAGCACCTGCTGAGCATGCCTGAGCCAAATGCTCGACTTGCAAGAAACACCTGCCTGACACGCCAAAATCACCTGCCGGGTACGCCAGAACCACATGGCGGACACTCCGGAATCACCTGTCGGGCATGCCGGAACCCACTCTCAGACGTGCCAGAACCTCGTGCCGGTCACCCCAGAACCACCTGCCGGACAGACCGGAAACACCTGCTGGATACGCCGCAACCACCGGCTATACTCGCCGGAACCACCGCCGGACATGCAAAATGACCTGCCGGCTATGCCAGAACCACTTGGCGAACACTCCGGAATCACCTGTCGGGCCTGCCCGAACCACCTCTCAGACTTGCCAAAACCATGTTCCGGACACGCCGGTACCACCTGCCGAGTATGCCGGAACCACCTGATCCACTCCCCAGAACCACCTGCTGGATACGCCTGAATCACCTGCCGGCTACTCCAGAACCACTCGGCAGACACTCCGTAACCAACTGCCGGGCATGCCGGAACCACCTCTCAGAGGTGCCAGAACCACATGCCGGACACTCCAGAATCACCTGCCGGGCTGGCTGGAACCACCTGCCGGTCACCCCAACATCACCTTTCACCTACGCCAGAACCACTTGGCAGACACTCCGGAAACACCTGTCGGGCCGGCAGCAACCACCTCTCAGACGTGCCAGAACCATGTGCCTGAGATGCCGGAACCACTCCCCGAACAGACCGAAACCACCTGCCAGACCCGCCTGAACCACCTGCCGAGCACGCCGGAACCACCGGCTCAACTCGCCGGAACCACCGCCGGACATGCAAAATGACCTGCCGGCTACGCCAGAACCACTTGGCGAACACTCCGGAATCACCTGTCAAGCATGCCGGAACCGCCTCTCAGACTTGCCAGAACCATGTTCCTTACACGCCGGTACCACCTGCCGAGTATGCCGGAACCAACTGATCCACTCCCCAGAACCACCTGCCGGTCACGCCAATATCACCTGCCAGCTGTGCCAGAACCACTTGGCGGACACCATGGAAACACCTGTCGGGCCGGCCGGAACCACCTCTCAGACGTGCCAGAACCATGAGACTGAGATGGCGGAACCACTCCCCGAACAGACCGAAACCACCTGCCAGACCCGCCTGAAGCCCCTGGCAAGCATGCCTGATCCACCTGCTCAACTAGCCGGAACCAACTTCCTGACACGCCAAAATCACCTGGCAGGTATACCAGAACCACTTGGTGGACACTCCGGAATCATCTGCCGGACATGCCAGAACCAGCTCTCAGACACACCAAGACCACGTGCCAGAGACGCCGGAAGCACTAGCTGAGCATGCCTGAGCCACCTGCTCGACTCGCAAGATACGCCTGCCTGACACGCCAAAATCACCTGCCGGGTACGCCAGAACCACGTGGCGGACACTCCGGAATCACCTGTCGGGCATGCCGGAACCACCTCTCAGACGTGCCAGAACCTCGTGCCGGTCGCGCCAGAACCACCCGCCGGACAGACCGGAAACACCTGCTGGATACGCCACAACCACCGGCTCGACTCGCCGGAACCACCGCCGGACATGCAAAATGACCTGCCGGCTATGCCAGAACCACTTGGCGAACACTCCGGAATCACCTGTCGGGCCTGCCGGAACCACCTCTCAGACTTGCCAGAACCATGTTCCGGACACGCCGGTACCACCTGCCGAGTATGCCAGAACCACCTGATCCACTCCCCAGAACCACCTGCTGGATACGCCAGAATCACCTGCCGGCTACTCCAGAACCACTTGGCAGACACTCCGTAACCAACCGCCGGGCATGCCGGAACCACCTCTCAGAGGTGCCAGAACCGCATGCCGGACACTCCGGAATCACCTGCCGGGCATGAAGGAACCACCTGATCCTCTCCACAGAACCACCTGCTGGACACGCCAGAATCACCTGCCGACTACGCCAGAACCACTCGGCAGACACTCCGGAACCACCTGCGGGGCATGCCAGAACCACCTCTAAGAGGTGCCAGAACCACATGCCGGACACTCCGGAATCACATGCCGGGCTTGCCGGAACCATCTCTCAGATGTGCCAGAACCATGTTCCGGACACGCCGGTACCACCTGCCGAGCTCGCCGGAACCACCTGCTGGACTCGCCAAAATCACGTGCCGGCTACGCCAGAATCACTCGGCAGACACTCCGGAATCACCTGCCGGGCTGGCTGGAACCACCTGCTGGTCACGCCAACATCACCTTTCAGCTACGCCAGAACCACTTGGCGGAAACTCCGGAATCACCTGTCGGGCCGGCCACAACCACCTCTCAGACGTGCCAGAACCATGTGCCTGAGATGCCGGAACCACACCCCGAACAGACGAAACCACTTGCCAGACCCGCCTGAACCACCTTCCGAGCACGCCGGAACCACCGACTCGACTCGACGGAACCACCTACCTGACACGCTAAAATCACCTGCCGGGTATGCCACAACCACTTGGTGGACACTCCGGAATCATCTGCCAGAAATGCCAGAACCAGCTCTCAGACTCACCAGAACCACGTGCCAGACACGCCGGAAGCACCTGCTGAGCATGCCTGAGCCAAATGCTCGACTTGCAAGAAACACCTGCCAGACACGCCAAAATCACCTGCCGGGTACGCCAGAACCACGTGGCGGACACTCCGGAATCACCTGTCTGGCATGCCGGTACCGCCTCTCAGACTTGCCTGAACCATGTTGCGGACACGCCGGTACCACCTGCTGAGTATGCCGGAACCACCTGATCCACTCCCCAGAACCACCTGCTGGACGCGCCAGAATCACCTGCCGACTACGCCAGAACCACTCGGCAGCCACTCCGGAACCACCTGCCGGGCATGCCATACCCACATCTCAGAGGTGCCAGAACCCCATGCCGAACACTCCGGAATCACCTGCCGGGCATGCCGGGAACCACCTCTCAGAGGTGCCAGAACCACATGCCGGACACTCCCGAATCAACTGCCGGGCATGCCGGAACCATCTCTCAGACGTGCAAGAACCTTGTTCCGGACATGCTGGTACCACCTGCCGAGCTCGCCGGAACCACCTGCTGGACACGCCAAAATCACCTGCCAGCTACGCCAGAACCACACGGCAGACACTCCGGAATCACCTGCCGGGCTGGCTGGAACCACCTGCCGGTCATGCCAACATCACCATTCAGCTACGCCAGAACCACTTGGCGGACACTCCGGAAACACCTCTCCGGCCGGCCGGAACCACCTCTCAGACGTGCCAGAACCATGTGCCTGAGATGCCGGAACCACTCCCCGAAAAGACCGAAACCACCTGCCAGACCCGCCTGAACCCCCTGGCGAGCACGCCTGATCCACCTGCTCAACTAGCAGGAACCAACTTCCTGACATTCCAAAATCACCTGCCAGCTACGCCACAACCATTTGGTGAACTCTTCGGAATCACCTGCCGGGCTGGCTCCAGAACCACTCGGCAGACACTCCGGAACCACCTGCCGGGCATGCCGGAACCACCTCTCAGACATGGCGGAACCACATGCCAATGACACCGGAAGCACCTGCCGAGCACGCCAGAACCACCTGCTCGACTCGCCAAAACCACCTGCTGGACACGCCAAAATCACCTGCCGGCTACGCCACAGCCATTTGGTGAACTCTTCGGAATCACCTGCTGGGCTTGCTGGAACCACCTGCCGGTCACGCCAATATCACCTGCCAGCTATGCCAGAACCACTTGGCGGACACCATGGAATCACCTGTCGGGCATGCCGGAACCGCCTCTCAGACTTGCCAGAACCATGTTCCTTACACGCCGGTACCACCTGCCGAGTATGCCGGATCCAACTGATCCACTCCCCAGAACCACCTGCTGGACACGCCAGAATCACCTACCGACTACGCCAGAAGCACTCGGCAGACACTCCGGAACCACCTGCCGGGCATGCCGGAACCACCTCTCAGAGGTTCCGGAACCACTTGCCGAACACTCCAGAATCACCTGCCTGGCATGCCGGAACCACCTCTCAGAGGTGCCAGAACCACATGCCGGACACTCCCGAATCACCTGCCGGGCATGTTGGAACCATCTCTCAGACGTGCCAGAACCATGTTCCGGACACGCTGGTACCACCTGCAGAGCTCGCCGGAACCACCTGCTGGACACGCCAAAATCACCTGCCAGCTACACCAGAACCACACGGCAGACACTCCGGAATCACCTGCCGGGCTGGTTGGAACCACCTGCCGGTCACGCCAATATCACCTGCCAGCTGTGCCAGAACCACTTGGCGGACACCATGGAAACACCTGTCGGGCCGGCCGGAACCACCTCTCAGACGTGCCAGAAACATGAGCCTGAGATGCCGGAACCACTCCCCGAACAGACCGAAACCACCTGCCAGACCCGCCTGAAGCCCCTGGCAAGCACGCCTGATCCACCTGCTCAACTAGCTGGAACCAACTTCCTGACACGCCAAAATCACCTGCCAGGTATAGCAGAACCACTTGGTGGACACTCCGGAATCATCTGCCGGACATGCCAGAACCAGCTCTCAGACACACCAGAACCACGTGCCAGAGACGCCGGAAGCAGCAGCTGAGCATGCCTGAGCCACCTGCTCGACTCGCAAGATACACCTGTCGGACATGCCAAAATCACCTGCCGGGTACGCCAGAAACACTGGGCGGACGCTCCGGAATCCACTGTCGGGCATGCCGGAACCAACTCTCACACGTGCCAGAACCTCGTGCCGGTCACGCCAGAACCACCTGCCGAGTATGCTGGAACCACCTGATCCTCTCCCCAGAACCACCTGCTGGACACGCCAGAATCACCTGCCGGCTACGCCAAAACCACTCGGCAGACACTCCGGAATCACCTGTCGGGCATGCAAAATGACCTGCCTCTCAGACATGCCGGAACCACATGCCAATGACTCCGGAAGAACCTGCCGAGCAAGCCAGAACCACCTGTTCGACTCGCCAAAACCACCTGCTGGACACGCCAAAATCACATGGCGGGTACGCCAGAACCACGTGGCGGACACTCCGGAATCACCTGTCGGGCATGCCGGAACCAACTCTCAGACGTGCCAGAACCTCGTGCCGGTCACGCCAGAACCACCTGCCGGACAGACCGGAAACACCTGCTGGACACGCCGGAACCACCGGCTCGACTCGCCGGAACCACCGCCGGACATGCAAAATGACCTGCCGGCTACGCCAGAACCACTTGGCGAACACTCTGGAATCACCTGTCGGGCATGCCGGAACCACCTCTCAGACTTGCCAGAACCAAGTTCCGGACACGCCGGTACCACCTGCCGAGTATGCCGGAAACACCTGATCCACTCCCCAAAACCACCTGCTGGATACGCCAGAATCACCTGCCGGCTACGCCAGAACCACTCGGCAGAGACTCCATAACCAACTGCCGGGCATGCCGGAACCACCTCTCAGAGGTGCCAGAACCACATGACGGACACTCCGGAATCACCTGCCGGGCATGACGGAACCATCTGTCAGACGTGGCAGAACCATGTCCCGGACATGCCGGAACCACCTGCCGAGCTCGCCGGAACCACCTGCTGGACACGCCAAAATCACCTGCCGGCTATGCCAGAACCACTCGGCAGACACTCCGGAATCACATGCCGGGCATTCCGGAACCACCTCTCACAGGTGCCAGAACCAAATTCTGGGCACTCCGGTATCACTTGCCGGGCATGCCGGAACCACCTCTCAGAGGTGCCAGAACCACATGCCGGACACTCCGGAATCACCTGCCGGGCATGCCGGAACCACCTCTCAGAGGTGCCAGAACCACATGACGGACACTCCGGAATCACCTGCCGGGCATGACGGAACCATCTGTCAGACGTGGCAGAACCATGTCCCGGACATGCCGGAACCACCTGCCGAGCTCGCCGGAACCACCTGCTGGACACGCCAAAATCACCTGCCGGCTATGCCAGAACCACTCGGCAGACACTCCGGAATCACATGCCGGGCATTCCGGAACCACCTCTCACAGGTGCCAGAACCAAATGCTGGGCACTCCAGTATCACTTGCCGGGCATGCCGGAACCACCTCTCAGAGGTGCCAGAACCACATGCCGGACACTCCGGAATCACCTGCCGGGCATGCCGGAACCACCTCTCAGAGGTGCCAGAACCACATTCCGGACACTCCGGAATCATCTGCCGGACATGCCAGAACCAGCTCTCAGACACACCAGAAGCACGTGCCAGAGACGCCGGAAGCACCAGCTGAGCATGCCTGAGCCACCTGCTCGACTCGCAAGAAACACCTGTCGGACATGCCAAAATCACCTGCCGGGTACGCCAGAAACACTTGGCGGACGCTCCGGAATCACCTGTCAGGCGTGCCGGAACCACCTCTCAGACTTGCCAAAACCATGTTCTGGACACGCCGGTACAACCTGTCGAGTATGCCAGAACCAGCTGAACCACTCCCCAAAACAACCTAGTGGACACGCAAAAACCAAATGCCGGCAACGCCAGAACCACTCGGCAGACACTCCGGAATCACAGGCCAGGCATTCCGGAACCACCTCTCAGAGGTGCCAGAACCAAATGTCGGACACTCCGGTATCACCTGCCGGGCATGCTGGAACCACCTCTCAGAGGTGCCAGAACCACATGCCGGACACTCCGGAATCACCTGCAGGGAATGCTGGAACCACATGCTGGACATGCCGGAACCACCTGCCGGACATGCCGGAACCACCTGCCGGACATTCCGGAACCACCGGCTCGACTCGCCGGAACCAGTGCCGGACATGCAAAATCACCTGCTGGCTACGGCAGAACCACTTGGCGAACACTCCGGTATCACATGCAGGGCATGCCGGAACCAACTCTCAGAGGTGCCAGAACCACATGCCGGACACTCCGGAATCACTTGCCGGGCATGCCGGAACCACCTGCCGGACATGCCGGAACCACATGCCGGACATGCCGGAACCACCGGCTCGACTCGCCGGAACCATTGCCGGACATGCAAAATCACCTGCCGGCTACGACAGAACCACTTGGCGAACACTCCGGAATCACCTGCCGGGCATGGCGGAACCACCTCTAAGACATGCCGGCACCACATGCCAATGACACCGGAAGCACCTGCCGAGCAAGCCAGTACCACCTGCTCGACTCGCCAAAACCACCTGCTGGACACACCAAAATCACCTGCCGGCTACGCCACAACCATTTGGTGAACGCTTCGGAATCACCTGCCTGGCTTGCTGGAACCACCTGCCGGTCACGCCAACATCACCTGCCAGCTATGCCAGAACCACTTGGCGGACACCATGGAAACACCTGTCGTGCCGGCCGGAACCACCTATCAGACGTGCCAGAACCATGTGCCTGAGATGCCGGAACCACACTCCGAACAGACCGAAACCACCTGCCAGACCCGCCTGAACCACCTGCCGAGCACGCCGGAACCGCCTACTCGACTATCCGGAAACACCTACCTGACACGCTAAAATCACCTGCCGGGTATGCCACAACCACTTGGTGGACACTCCGGAATCATCTGCCGGACATGCCAGAACCAGCTCTCAGACTCACCAGAACCACGTGCCAGACACGCCGGAAGCACCTGCTGAGCATGCCTGAGCCAAATGCTCGACTTGCAAGAAACACCTGCCTGACACGTCAAAATCACCTGCCGGGTACGCCAGAACCACGTGGCGGACACTCCGGAATCACCTGTCGGGCATGCCGGAACCAACTCTCAGACGTGCCACAACCTCATGCCGGTCACGCCAGAACCACCTGCCGGACAGACCGGAATCACCTGCTGGATACGCCGCAACCACCGGCTCGACTCGCCGGAACCACCGCCGGACATGCAAAATGACCTGCCGGCTATGCCAGAACCACTTGGCGAACACTCCGGAATCACCTGTCGGGCCTGCCCGAACCACCTCTCAGACTTGCCAAAACCATGTTCCGGACACGCCGGTACCACCTGCCGAGTATGCCGGAACCACCTGATCCACTCCCCAGAACCACCTGCTGGATACGCCAGAATCACCTGCCGGCTACTCCAGGACCACTTGGCAGACACTCCGTAACCAACTGCCGGGCATGCCGGAACCACCTCTCAGAGGTGCCAGAACCGCATGCCGGACACTCCGGAATCACCTGCCGGGCATCCCGGAACCACCTCTCCGAGGTGCCAGAACGACATGCCGGACACTCCCGAATCACCTGCCGGGCATGCCGGAACCATCTGTCAGACGTGCCAGAACCATGTGCCTGAGATGCCGGAACCACACCCCGAACAGACGAAACCAACTGCCAGACCCGCCTGAACCACCTGCCGAGCACGCAGGAACCACCTACTCGACTCGCTGGAACCACCTACCTGACACGCTAAAATCACCTGCCGGGTATGCCACAACCACTTGGTGGACACTCCGGAATCATCTGCCGGACATGCCAGAACCAGCTCTCAGACAAACCAGAACCACGTGCCAGACATGCCGGAAGCACCTGCTGAGCATGCCTGAGCCAAATGCTCGACTTGCAAGAAGCACCTGCCAGACACGCCAAAACCACCTGCCGGGTACGCCAGAACCATGTGGCGGACACTCCGGAATCACCTGTCGGGCATGCCGGAACCGCCTCTCAGACTTGCCAGAACCATGTTCCGGACACGCCGGTACCACCTGCCGAGTATGCCGGAACCACCTGATCCACTCCCCAGAACCACCTGCTGGACATGCCAGAATCACCTGCCGACTACGCCAGAACCACTCGGCAGACGCTCCGGAACCACCTGCCGGGCATGCCGGAACAACCTCTCAGAGATGCCAGAACCACATGCGAACACTCCGGAATCACCTGCCGGGCATGCCGGAACCACCTCTCAGAGGTGCCAGAACCACATGCCGGACACTCCCGAATCACCTGCCGGGCATGCCGGAACCATCTCTCAGACGTGCAAGAACCTTGTTCCGGACATGCTGGTACCACCTGCCGAGCTCGCCGGAACCACCTGCTGTACACGCCAGAATCACCTGCCGGCTACGCCAGAACCACTCGCCAGACACTCCGGAACCACCTGCCGGGCATGCCGGAACCACCTCTCAGACATGCCGGAACCACATGCCAATGACACCGGAAGCACCGGCCAAGCACGCCAGAACCACCTGCTCGACTCGCCAAAACCACCTGCTGGACACGCCAAAATCACCTGCCGGCAATGCCACAACCATTTGGTGAACTCTTCGGAATCACCTGCCGGGCTTGCTGGAACCACCTGCCGGTCATGCCAACATCACCTGCCAGCTATGGCAGAACCACTTGGCGGACACCATGGAAACACCTGTCGGGCCGGACGGAACCACCTATCAGACGTGCCAGAACCATGTGCCTGAGATGCCGGAACCACACCCCGAACAGACCGAAACCACCTGCCAGACCCGCCTGAACCACCTGCCGAGCACGCCGGAACCACCTTCTCGACTCGCTGCAACCACCTACCTGACACGCTAAAATCACCTGCCGGGTATGCCACAACCACTTGGTGGACACTCCGGAATCATCTGCCTGACATGCCAGAACCAGCTCTCAGACACACCAGAACCACGTGCCAGACACGCCGGAAGCACCTGCTGAGCATGCCTGAGCCACCTGCTCGACTCGCAAGATACACCTGTCGGACATGCCAAAATCACCTGCCGGGTACGCCAGAAACACTGGGCGGACGCTCCAGAACCACCTCTCAGACGTGCCAGAACCATGTGCCTGAGATGCCGCAACCACGCCCCAAACAGACCGAAACCACCTGCCAGACCCGCCTGAACCCCCTGGCGAGCACGCCTGATCCACATGCTCAACTAGCCGGAACCAACTTCATGACACGCCAAAATCACCTGCCGGCTACGCCACAACCATTTGGTGAACTCTTCGGAATCACATGCCGGGCTGGCTCCAGAACCACTCGGCAGACACTCCGGAACCACCTGCCGGGCATGCCGGAACCACCTCTCAGACATGCCGGAACCACATGCCAATGGCACCGGAAGCACTTGCCGAGCACGCCAGAACCACCTGCTCGACTCGCCAAAACCACCTGCTGGACACACCAAAATCACCTGCCGGCTACGCCACAACCATTTGGTGAACACTTCGGAATCACCTGCCGGGCTTGCTGGAACCACCTGCCGGTAAAGCCAATATCACCTACCAGCTATGCCAGAACCACTTGGCGGACACCATGGAAACACCTGTCGGGCCGGCCGGAACCACCTCTCAGACGTGCCAGAACCATGTGCCTGAGATGCCGGAACCACTCCCCGAACAGACCGAAACCACCTGCCAGACCCGCCTGAAGCCCCTGGCAAGCACGCCTGATCCACCTGCTCAACTAGCCGGAACCAACTTCCTGACACGCCAAAATCACCTGCCAGGTATACAAGAACCACTTGGTGGACACTCCGGAATCATCTGCCGGACATGCCAGAACCAGCTCTCAGACACACCAGAACCACGTGCCAGAGACGCCGGAAGCACCAGCTGAGCATGCCTGAGCCACCTGCTCAACTCGCAAGATACACCTGTCGGACATGCCAAAATCACCTGCCGGGTACGCCAGAAACACTGGGCGGACGCTCCGGAATCACCTGTCGGGCGTGTCGGAACCACCTCTCAGACTTGCCAGAACCATGTTCTGGACACGCCGGTACCGCCTGCTGAGTATGCCGGAACGAGCTGATCCACTCCCCAGAACCACCTAGTGGTCACGCCAAAATCAACTGCCGGCTACGCCAGAACCTCTCGGCAGACACTCCGGAATCACAGGCCAGGCATTCCGGAACCACCTCTCAGAGGTGCCAGAACCAAATGCCGGAGACTCCAGTATCACCTGCCGGGCATGCCGGAACCACCTCTCACAGGTGCCAGAACCACATGCCGGACACTCCGGAATCACCTGCAGGGCATGCTGGAACCACGTGCTGGACATGCCGGAACCAGCTGCCGGACATGCCGGAACCACCTGCCGGACATTCCGGAACCACCGGCTCGACTCGCCGGAACCATTGCCGGACATGCAAAATCACCTGCCGGCTACGCCAGAACCACTTGGCAAACACTCCGGTATCACCTGCCGGGCATGACGGAACCACCTCTCAGAGGTGCCAGAACCACATGCCGGACACTACGGAATCACCTGCCGGGCATGAAGGAACCACCTGCCGGACATGCCGGAACCACCGGACGACTCGCCCGAACCATTGCCGGACATGCAAAATCACCTGCCGGCTACGCCAGAACCACTTGGCGAACACTCCGGAATCACCTGCCGGGCATGCCGGAACCACCTCTCAGACATGCCGGAACCACATTCAAATGACACCTGAAGCACCTGCTGAGCACGCCAGAACCACCTGCTCGACTCGCCAAATCCACCTGCTGGACACGCCAAAATCACCTGCCGGCTACGCCACAACCATTTGGTGAACGCTTCGGAATCACCTGCCGGGCTGGCTGGAACCACCTGCCGGTCACCCCAACATCACCTGCCAGCTATGCCAGAACCACTTGGCTGACACCATGGAAACACCTGTCGGGCCGGCCGGAACCACCTATCAGACGTGCCAGAACCATGTGCCTGAGATGCCGGAACCACACCCCGAACAGTCCGAAACCACCTGCCAGACCCGCCTGAACCACCTGGCGAGCACGCCGGAACCACCTACTCGACTCGCCGGAACCACCTACCTGACACGCTAAAATCACCTGCCGGGTATGCCACAACCACTTGGTGGACACTCCGGAATCATCTGCCGGACATGCCAGAACCAGCTCTCAGACACACCAGAACCGCGTGCTAGAAACGCCGGAAGCACCTGCTGAGCATGCCTGAGCCAAATGCTCGACTTGCAAGAAACACCTGCCTGACATGCCAAAATCACCTGCCGGGTACGCCAGAACCACGTGGCGGACACTCCGGAATCACCTCTCGGGCATGCCGGAACCAACTATCAGACGTACCAGAACTTCGTGCCGGTCACGCCAGAACCACCTTCCGGACAGACCGGAAACACCTGCTGGATACGCCGCAACCACCGGCTCGACTCGCCGGAACCACCGCCGGACATGCAAAATGACTTGCCGGCTATGCCAGAACCACTTGGCGAACACTCCGGAATCACCTGTCGGGCATGCCGGAACCACCTCTCAGACTTGCCAGAACCATGTTCCGGACACGCCGGTACGACCTGCCGAGTAGGCCAGAACCACCTGATCCACTCCCCAGAACCACCTGCTGGATACGCCTGAATCACCTGCCGGCTACTCCAGAACCACTCGGCAGACACTCCGTAACCAACTGCCGGGCATGCCGGAACCACCTCTCAGAGGTGCCAGAACCACATGCCGGACACTCCGGAATCACCTGCCGGGCATGCCGGAACCACCTCCCGGACATGCCGGAACCACCGGCACGACTCGCCGTAACCATTGCCGGACATGCAAAATGACCTGCCGGCTACGCCAGAACCACTTGGCGAACACTCCGGAATCACCTGTCGGGTGTGCTGGAACCACCCCTCAGACTTGCCAGAACCATGTTCTGGACACGCCGGTACCACCAGCGGAGTTGCCGGAACCACCTGGTCCACTCTCCAGAACCACCTAGTGGACACGCCAGAATCACCTGCCGACTACGCCAGAACCACTCGGCAGACACTCCGGAACCACCTGCCGGGCATTCCGGAACCACTTCTCAGAGGTGCCAGAACCACATGCCGAGACTCCGGTATCACCTGCCGGGCATGCAGGAACCACCTCTCAGAGGTGCCAGAACCACATGCCGGACACTCCGGAATCACCTGCCTGGCATGACGGAACCATCTCTCAGACGTGCCAGAACCATGTTCCGGACACGCTGGTACCACCTGCCGAGCTCGCCGGAACCGCCTGCTGGACACGCCAAAATCACCTGCCAGCTACGCCAGAACCACACGGCAGACACTCCGGAATCACCTGCCGGGCTCTCTGGAACCACCTGCCGGTCACGCCAACATCACCTTTCAGCCACGCCAGAACCACTTGGTGGAAACTCTGGAAACACCTCTACGGCCGGCGGTAACCACCTCTAAGACGTGCCAGAAACATGTGCCTGAGATGCCGGAACCACTACCCGAACAGACCGAAAGCACCTGCCAGACCCGCCTGAACCCCCTGGCGAGCACGCCTGATCCACCTGCTCAACTAGCCGGAACCAACTTCCTGACATTCCAAAATCACCTGCCGGCTACGCCACAACCATTTGGTGAACTCTTCGGAATCACCTGCCGGGCTGGCTCCAGAACCACTCGGCAGACACTCCGGAACCACCTGCCGGGCATGCCGGAACCACCTCTCAGACATGCCGGAACCACATGCCAATGACACCGGAAGCACCTGCCGAGCAGGCCAGAACCACCTGCTCGACTCGCCAAAACCACCTGCTGGACACGCCAAAATCACCTGCCGGCTACGCCACAACCATTTGGTGAACTCTTCGGAATCACCTGCCGGGCTTGCTGGAACCACCTGCTGGTCACGCCAACATCACCTGCCAGCTATGCCAGAACCACTTGGCGGACACCATGGAAACACCTGTCGGGCCGGCCGGAACCACCTCTCAGACATGCCAGAACCATGAGCCTGAGATGCCGGAACCACTCCCCGAACAGACCGAAACCACCTGCCAGACCCGCCTGAAGCCCCTGGCAAGCACGCCTGATCCACCTGCTCAACTAGCTGGAACCAACTTCCTGACACGCCAAAATGACCTGCCAGGTATACAAGAACCACTTGGTGGACACTCCGGAATCATCTGCCGGACATGCCAGAACCAGCTCTCAGACACACCAGAACCACGTGCCAGAGACGCCGGAAGCACCAGCTGAGCATGCCTGAGCCACCTGCTCGACTCGCAAGATACACCTGTCGTACATGCCCAAATCACCTGCCGGGTACGCCAGAAACACTGGGCGGACGCTCCGGAATCACCTGTCGGGCGTGCCGGAACCACCTCTCAGACTTGCCAGAACCATGTTCTGGACACGCCGGTACCACCTGCCGAGTATGCCGGAAGCAGCTGATCCACTCCCCAGAACCACCTAGTGGACACGCCAAAATCAACTGCCGGCTACGCCGGAACCACTCGGCAGACACTCCGGAATCACAGGCCAGGCATTCCGGAACCACCTCTCAGAGGTGCCAGAACCAAATGCCGGAGACTCCGGTATCACCTGCCGGGCATGCCGGAACCACCTCTCAGAGGTGCCAGAACCACATGCCGGACACTGCGGAATCACCTGCAGGGCATGCTATAACCACATGCTGGACATGCCGGAACCACCTGCCGGACATGCCGGAACCACCTGCCGGACATTCCGGAACCACCGGCTCGACTCGCCGGAACCATTGCCGGACATGCAAAATCACCTGCCGGCTACGCCAGAACCACTTGGCGAACACTCCGGTATCACCTGCCGTGCATGCCGGAACCACCTGCCGGACATGCAGGAACCACATGCCGGACATGCTGGAACCACCGGCTCGACTCGCCGGAACCATTGCCGGACATGCAAAATCACCTGCTGGGTACGACAGAACCACTTGGCGAGCACTCCGGAATCACCTGCCGGGCATGGCGGAACCACCTCTAACACATGCCGGAACCACATGCCAATGACACCGGAAGATCCTGCCGAGCAAGCCAGAACCACCTGCTCGACTCGCCGAAACCACCTGCTGGACACGCCAAAATCACCTGCCGGCCAAGCCACAACCATTTGGTGAATGCTTCGGAATCACCTGCCGGGCTGGCTGGAACCACCTGCCGGTCACGCCAACATCACCTGCCAGCTATGCCAGAACCACTTGGCGGACACCATGGAAACACCTGTCGGGCCGGCCGGAACCACCTCTCAGACGTGCCACAACCATGTGCCTGAGATGCCGGAACCACACCCCGAACAGACCGAAACCACCTGCCAGACCCGCCTGAACCACCTGCCGAGGACGCCGGAACCGCCTACTCGACTTGCCGGAACCACATACCTGACACGCTAAAATCACCTGCCGGGTATGCCACAACCACTTGGGGGACACTCCGGAATCATCTGCCGGACATGCCAGAACCAGCTCTCAGACACACCAGAACCACGTGCCAGAGACGCCGGAAGCAGCAGCTGAGCATGCCTCAGCCACCTGCTCGACTCGCAAGATACACCTGTCGGACATGCCAAAATCACCTGCCGGGTACGCCAGAAACACTGGGCGGACGCTCCGGAATCACCTGTCGGGCGTGCCGGAACCACCTCCCAGACTTGCCAGAACCATGTTCTGGACACGCCGGTACCACCTGCCGAGTATGCCGGAACCAGCTGATCCACTCCCCAGAACCACCTAGTGGACACGCGAAAATCAACTGCCGGCTACTCCAGAACCACTTGGCAGGCACTGCGGAATCACATGCCAGGCATTCCGGAACCACCTCTCAGAGGTGCCAGAACCAAATGCCGGAGACTCCGGTACACCTGCCGGGCATGCCGGAACCACCTCTCAGAGGTCCCAGAACCACATGCCGGACACTCCGCAATCACCAGCAGGGCATGCTGGAACCACGTGCTGGACATGCCGGAACCACCTGCCGGACATGCCGGAACCACTTGCCGGACATTCCGGAATCACCGGCTCGACTCGCCGGAACCATTGCCGGACATGCAAAATCACCTGCCGGCTACGCCAGAACCACTTGGCGAACACTCCGGAATCACCTGCCGGGCATGGCGGAACCACCTCTCAGACATGCCGGAACCAGATGCCAATGACACCGGAAGCACCTGCCTAGCACGCCAGAACCACCTGCTCGACTCGCCAAATCCACCTGGTGGACACGCCAAAATCACCTGCCGGCTACGCCACAACCATTTGGTGAACTCTTCGGAATCACCTGCCGGGCTGGCTGGAACCACCTGCCGGTCACGCCAACATCACCTGCCAGCTATGCCAGAACCACTTGGCGGACACCATGGAAACACCTGTCGGGCCAGCCGGAACCGCCTCTCAGACGTGCCAGAACCATGTGCCTGAGATGCCGGAACCACACCCCGAACAGACCGAAACCACCTGCCAGACCCGCCTGAACCACCTGACGAGCACGCCGGAACCGCCTACTCGACTCGCCGGAACCACCGCCGGACATGCAAAATGACCTGCCGGCTATGCCAGAACCACTTGGCGAACACTCCGGAATCACCTGTCGGGCCTGCCCGAACCACCTCTCAGACTTGCCAGAACCATGTTCCGGACACGCCGGTACCACCTGCCGAGTATGCCGGAACCACCTGATCCACGCCCCAGAACCACCTGCTGGATACGCCAGAATCACCTGCCGGCTACTCCAGAACCACTTGGCAGACACTCCGTAACCAACTGCCAGGCATGCCGGAACCACCTCTCAGAGGTGCCAGAACCGCATGCCGGACACTCCGGAATCACCTGCCGGGCATGCCGGAACCACCCCTCAGAGGTGCCAGAACCACATGCCGGACACTCCGGAATCACCTGCCGGGCATGCCGGAACCATCTGTCAGACGTGCCAGAACCATGTTCCTGAGATGCCGGAACCACACCCCGAACAGACGAAACCACCTGCCAGACCCGCCTGAACCACCTTCCGAGCACGCCGGAACCACCTTCTTGACTCGCTGGGACCACCTACCTGACACGCTAAAATCACCTGCCGGGTATGACACAACCACTTGGTGGACACTCCGGAATCATCTGCCGGACATGCCAGAACCAGCTCTCAGACACACCAGAACCACGTGCCAGACATGCCGGAAGCACCTGCTGAGCATGCCTGAGCCAAATGCTCGACTTGCAAGAAGCACCTGCCAGACACGCCAAAATCACCTGCCGGGTAGGACAGAACCACGTGGCGGACCCTCCGGAATCCTCTGTCGGGCATGACGGAACCAACTCTCAGACGTGCCAGAAGCTCGTGCCGGTCACGCCAGAACCACCTGCCGGGTATGCTGGAACCACCTGATCCTCTCCCCAGAACCACCTGCTGGACACGCCAGAATCACCTGCCGGCTACGCCAGAACCACTCGGCAGACACTCCGGAACCACCTGCCGAGCATGCCGGAACCACCTCTCAGAGGTGCCAGAACCACATGCCGGACACTCCCGAATCACCTGCCGGGCATGCCGGAACCATCTCTCAGACGTGCAAGAACCTTGTTCCGGACATGCTGGTACCACCTGCCGAGCTCGCCGGAACCGCCTGCTGTACACGCCAAAATCACCTGCCAGCTATGCCTGAACCACACGGCAGACACTCCGGAATCACATGCCGGGCTGGCTGGAACCACCTGCCAGTCATGCCAACATCACCTTTCAGCTACGCCAGAACCACTTGGCGGACAATCCGGAAAAACCTCTCCGGCCGGCCGGAACCACCTCTCAGACGTGCCAGAACCATGTGCCTGAGATGCCGGAACCACTCCCCGAACAGACCGAAACCACCTGCCACAGCCGCCTGAACCCCCTGGCGAGAACGCCTGATCCACCTGCTCAACTAGCCGGAACCAACTTCCTGACACGCCAAAATAACCTGCCGGCTACGCCACAACCATTTGGTGAACTCTTCGGAATCACCTGCCGGGCTGGCTGGACCCACCTGCCGGTCACGCAAACATCACCTGCCAGCTATGCCAGAACCTCTTGGCGGACACCATGGAAACACCTGTCGGGCCGGCCGGAACCACCTCTCAGACGTGCCAGAACCATGAGCCTGAGATGCCGGAACCACTCCCCGAACAGACCAAAACCACCTGCCAGACCCGCGTGAACCCCCTGGTGAGTACGCCTGATCCACCTGATCAACTAGCCGGAACCAACTTCCTGACACGCCAAAATCATCTGCCAGGTATGCAAGAACCACTTGGTGGACACTCCGGAATCATCTGCCGGACATGCCGGAACCAGCTCTCAGACACACCAGTACCACGTGCCAGAGACGCCGGAAGCACCAGCTGAGCATGCCTCAGCCAGCTGCTCGACTCGCAAGATACACCTGTCGGACAGGCGATAATCACCTGCCGGGTAAGCCAGAAACACTTGGCGGCCGCTCCGGAATCACCTGTCGGGCGTGCCGGAACCACCTCTCAGACTTGCCAGAACCATGTTCTGGACACGCCGGTACCACCTGCCGAGTATGCCGGAACCAGCTGATCCACTCCCCACAACCACCTAGTGGACACGCCAAAATCAACTGCCGGCTACGCCAGAACCACTCGGCAGACACTCCGGAATCACAGGCCAGGCATTCCTGAACCACCTCTCAGAGGTGCCAGAACCAAATGCCGGAGACTCCGGTATTACCTGCCGGGCATGCCAGAACCACCTCTCAGAGGTGCCAGAACCACATGCCGGAAACTCCGGAATCACCTGCCGGGAATGCTGGAATCACATGCTGGACATGCCGGAACCACCTGCCGGACATGCCGGAACCACCTGCCGGATATTCTGGAACCACCGGCTCGACTTGCCGGAACCATTGCCGGACATGCAAAATCACCTGCCGGCTACGCCAGAACCACTTGGCGAACACTCCGGTGTCACCTGCCGGGCATGCCGGAACCTCCTCTCAGAGGTGCCAGAAACACATGCCGGACACTCCGGAATCACCTGCCGGGCATGCCGGAACCACCTGCCGGACATGCCGGAACCACATGCCAATGACACCGAAGCACCTGCCGAGCACGTCAGAACCATCTGCTCGACTCGCCAAACCACCTGCTGGACACGCCAAAATCACCTTCCGGCTACGCCACAACCGTTTGGTGAACACTTCGGAATCACCTGCCGGGCTGGCTGGAAACACCTGCCGGTCACGCCAACATCACCTGCCAGCTATGCCAGAACCACTTGGCGGACAACATGAAAACACCTGTCGGGCCGGCCGGAACCACCTCTCAGACGTGCCAGAACCATGTGCCTGAGATGCCGGAACCACACCCCGAACAGACCGAAACTACCTGACAGACCAGCCTTAACCACCTGCCGAGCACGCCGGAACCACCTACTCGACTCGCTGGAACCACCTACCTGAAACGCTAAAATCACCTGCCGGGTATGCCACAACCACTTGGTGGACACTCCGGAATCATCTGCCGGACATGCCAGAACCAGCTCTCAGACACACCACAACCACGTGCCAGACACGCCGGAAGCACCTGCTGAGCATGCCTGAGCCAAATGCTCGACTTGCAAGAAGCACCTGCCAGACACGCCAAAATCACCTGCCGGGTACGTAGAACCACGTGGCGGACACTTCGGAATCACCTGTCGGGCATGCCGGAAAAAACTCTCAGACGTGCCAGAACGTCGTGCCGGTCACGCCAGAAGCACCTGCCGGACACGCCGGAACCACCGGCTCGACTCGCCGGAACCACCGCCGGACATGCAAAATGACCTGCCGGCTATGCCAGAACCACTTGGCGAACACTCCGGAATCACCTGTCGGGCCTGCCCGAACCACCTCTCAGACTTGCCAGAACCATGTTCCGGACACGCCGGTACCACCTGCCGAGTATGCCGGAACCACCTGATCCACTTCCCAGAACCACCTGCTGGATATGCCAGAATCACCAGCCGGCTACTCCAGAACCACTTGGCAGACACTCCGTAACCAACTGCCGGGCATGCCGGAACCACCTCTCAGAGGTGCCAGAACCGCATGCCGGACACTCCGGTATCACCTGCCGGGCATGCCGGAACCACCTCTCAGAGGTGCCAGAACCACATGCCGGACACTCCCGAATCACCTGCCGGGCATGCCGGAACCATCTGTCAGACGTGCCAGAACCATGTGCCTGAGATGCCGGAAC
The DNA here is from genome assembly GCF_041296265.1 of Equus caballus. Lineage (NCBI taxonomy): Eukaryota > Metazoa > Chordata > Mammalia > Perissodactyla > Equidae > Equus > Equus caballus. The sequence goes on from NC_091697.1 coordinate 7,237,556, forward strand.
CACACCCCGAACAGACGAAACCACATGCCAGACCCGCCTGAACCAACTTCCGAGCACGCCGGTACCACCTACTCAACTCGCTGGAACCACCTACCTGACACGCTAAAATCACCTGCCGGGTATGCCACAACCACTTGGTGGACACTCCGGAATCATCTGCCGGACATGCCAGAACCAGCTCTCAGACACACCAGAACCACGTGCCAGACACGCCGGAAGCACCTGCTGAGCATGCCTGAGCCAAATGCTCGACTTGCAAGGAGCACCTGCCAGACACGCCAAAATCACCTGCCTGGTACGACAGAACCACGTGGCGGACACTCCGGAATCCACTGTCGGGCATGCCGGAACCAACTCTCAGATGTGCCAGAACCTCGTGCCGGTCACGCCAGAACCACCTGCCGAGTATGCTGGAACCACCTGATCCTCTCCCCAGAACCACCTGCTGGACACGCCAGAATCACCTGCCGGCTACGCCAAAACCACTCGGCAGACACTCCGCAATCACCTGTCGGGCATGCAAAATGACCTGCCTCTCAGACATGCCGGAACCACATGCCAATGACTCCGGAAGCACCTGCCGAGCAAGCCAGAACCACCTGCTCGACTCGCCAAAACCACCTGCTGGACACGCCAAAATCACATGCCGGGTACGCCAGAACCACGTGGCGGACACTCCGGAATCACCTGTCGGGCATGCCGGAACCAACTCTCAGACGTGCCAGAACCTCGTGCCGGTCACGCCAGAACCACCTGCCGGACAGACCGGAAACACCTGCTGGATACGCCGCAACCACCGGCTCGACTCGCCGGAACCACCGCCAGACATGCAAAATGACCTGCCGGCTATGCCAGAACCACTTGGCGAACACTCCGGAATCACCTGTTGGGCCTGCCCGAACCACCTCTCAGACTTGCCAAAACCATGTTCCGGACACGCCGGTACCACCTGCCGAGTATGCCGGAACCACCTGATCCACTCCCCAGAACCACCTGCTGGATACGCCTGAATCACCGGCCGGCTACTCCAGAACCACTTGGCAGACACTCCGTAACCAACAGCCGGGCATGCCGGAACCACCTCTCAGAGGTGCCAGAACCACATGCCGGACACTCCGGAATCACCTGCCGGGCATGCCGGAACCACCTCCCGGACATGCCGGAACCACCGGCTCGACTCGCCGTAACCATTGCCGGACATGCAAAATGACCTGCCGGCTACGCCAGAACCACTTGGCGAACACTCCGGAATCACCTGTCGGGTGTGCTGGAACCACCCCTCAGACTTGCCAGAACCATGTTCTGGACACGCCGGTAACACCTGCGGAGTTGCCGGAACCACCTGGTCCACTCCCCAGAACCACCTAGTGGACAAGCCAGAATCACCTGCCGACTACGCCAGAACCACTCGGCAGACACTCCGGAACCACCTGCCGGGCATGCCGGAACCACCTCTCAGAGGTGCCAGAACCACATGCCGGAGACTCCGGTATCACCTGCCGGGCATGCCGGAACCACCTCTCAGAGGTGCCAGAACCATGTGCCTGAGATGCCGCAACCACGCCCCAAACAGACCAAAACCACCTGCCAGACCCGCGTGAACCCCCTGGTGAGTACGCCTGATCCACCTGATCAACTAGCCGGAACCAACTTCCTGACACGCCAAAATCATCTGCCAGGTATGCAAGAACCACTTGGTGGACACTCCGGAATCATCTGCCGGACATGCCGGAACCAGCTCTCAGACACACCAGTACCACGTGCCAGAGACGCCGGAAGCACCAGCTGAGCATGCCTCAGCCAGCTGCTCGACTCGCAAGATACACCTGTCGGACAGGCGATAATCACCTGCCGGGTAAGCCAGAAACACTTGGCGGCCGCTCCGGAATCACCTGTCGGGCGTGCCGGAACCACCTCTCAGACTTGCCAGAACCATGTTCTGGACACGCCGGTACCACCTGCCGAGTATGCCGGAACCAGCTGATCCACTCCCCACAACCACCTAGTGGACACGCCAAAATCAACTGCCGGCTACGCCAGAACCACTCGGCAGACACTCCGGAATCACAGGCCAGGCATTCCTGAACCACCTCTCAGAGGTGCCAGAACCAAATGCCGGAGACTCCGGTATTACCTGCCGGGCATGCCAGAACCACCTCTCAGAGGTGCCAGAACCACATGCCGGAAACTCCGGAATCACCTGCCGGGAATGCTGGAATCACATGCTGGACATGCCGGAACCACCTGCCGGACATGCCGGAACCACCTGCCGGATATTCTGGAACCACCGGCTCGACTTGCCGGAACCATTGCCGGACATGCAAAATCACCTGCCGGCTACGCCAGAACCACTTGGCGAACACTCCGGTGTCACCTGCTGGGCATGCCGGAACCTCCTCTCAGAGGTGCCAGAAACACATGCCGGACACTCCGGAATCACCTGCCGGGCATGCCGGAACCACCTGCCGGACATGCCGGAACCACATGCCAATGACACCGAAGCACCTGCCGAGCACGTCAGAACCATCTGCTCGACTCGCCAAACCACCTGCTGGACACGCCAAAATCACCTTCCGGCTACGCCACAACCGTTTGGTGAACACTTCGGAATCACCTGCCGGGCTGGCTGGAAACACCTGCCGGTCACGCCAACATCACCTGCCAGCTATGCCAGAACCACTTGGCGGACAACATGAAAACACCTGTCGGGCCGGCCGGAACCACCTCTCAGACGTGCCAGAACCATGTGCCTGAGATGCCGGAACCACACCCCGAACAGACCGAAACTACCTGACAGACCAGCCTTAACCACCTGCCGAGCACGCCGGAACCACCTACTCGACTCGCTGGAACCACCTACCTGAAACGCTAAAATCACCTGCCGGGTATGCCACAACCACTTGGTGGACACTCCGGAATCATCTGCCGGACATGCCAGAACCAGCTCTCAGACACACCAGAACCACGTGCCAGACACGCCGGAAGCACCTGCTGAGCATGCCTGAGCCAAATGCTCGACTTGCAAGAAGCACCTGCCAGACACGCCAAAATCACCTGCCGGGTACGTAGAACCACGTGGCGGACACTTCGGAATCACCTGTCGGGCATGCCGGAAAAAACTCTCAGACGTGCCAGAACGTCGTGCCGGTCACGCCAGAAGCACCTGCCGGACACGCCGGAACCACCGGCTCGACTCGCCGGAACCACCGCCGGACATGCAAAATGACCTGCCGGCTATGCCAGAACCACTTGGCGAACACTCCGGAATCACCTGTCGGGCCTGCCCGAACCACCTCTCAGACTTGCCAGAACCATGTTCCGGACACGCCGGTACCACCTGCCGAGTATGCCGGAACCACCTGATCCACTTCCCAGAACCACCTGCTGGATATGCCAGAATCACCAGCCGGCTACTCCAGAACCACTTGGCAGACACTCCGTAACCAACTGCCGGGCATGCCGGAACCACCTCTCAGAGGTGCCAGAACCGCATGCCGGACACTCCGGTATCACCTGCCGGGCATGCCGGAACCACCTCTCAGAGGTGCCAGAACCACATGCCGGACACTCCCGAATCACCTGCCGGGCATGCCGGAACCATCTGTCAGACGTGCCAGAACCATGTGCCTGAGATGCCGGAACCACACCCCGAACAGACGAAACCACATGCCAGACCCGCCTGAACCAACTTCCGAGCACGCCGGTACCACCTACTCAACTCGCTGGAACCACCTACCTGACACGCTAAAATCACCTGCCGGGTATGCCACAACCACTTGGTGGACACTCCGGAATCATCTGCCGGACATGCCAGAACCAGCTCTCAGACACACCAGAACCACGTGCCAGACACGCCGGAAGCACCTGCTGAGCATGCCTGAGCCAAATGCTCGACTTGCAAGGAGCACCTGCCAGACACGCCAAAATCACCTGCCTGGTACGACAGAACCACGTGGCGGACACTCCGGAATCCACTGTCGGGCATGCCGGAACCAACTCTCAGATGTGCCAGAACCTCGTGCCGGTCACGCCAGAACCACCTGCCGAGTATGCTGGAACCACCTGATCCTCTCCCCAGAACCACCTGCTGGACACGCCAGAATCACCTGCCGGCTACGCCAAAACCACTCGGCAGACACTCCGCAATCACCTGTCGGGCATGCAAAATGACCTGCCTCTCAGACATGCCGGAACCACATGCCAATGACTCCGGAAGCACCTGCCGAGCAAGCCAGAACCACCTGCTCGACTCGCCAAAACCACCTGCTGGACACGCCAAAATCACATGCCGGGTACGCCAGAACCACGTGGCGGACACTCCGGAATCACCTGTCGGGCATGCCGGAACCAACTCTCAGACGTGCCAGAACCTCGTGCCGGTCACGCCAGAACCACCTGCCGGACAGACCGGAAACACCTGCTGGATACGCCGCAACCACCGGCTCGACTCGCCGGAACCACCGCCAGACATGCAAAATGACCTGCCGGCTATGCCAGAACCACTTGGCGAACACTCCGGAATCACCTGTTGGGCCTGCCCGAACCACCTCTCAGACTTGCCAAAACCATGTTCCGGACACGCCGGTACCACCTGCCGAGTATGCCGGAACCACCTGATCCACTCCCCAGAACCACCTGCTGGATACGCCTGAATCACCGGCCGGCTACTCCAGAACCACTTGGCAGACACTCCGTAACCAACAGCCGGGCATGCCGGAACCACCTCTCAGAGGTGCCAGAACCACATGCCGGACACTCCGGAATCACCTGCCGGGCATGCCGGAACCACCTCCCGGACATGCCGGAACCACCGGCTCGACTCGCCGTAACCATTGCCGGACATGCAAAATGACCTGCCGGCTACGCCAGAACCACTTGGCGAACACTCCGGAATCACCTGTCGGGTGTGCTGGAACCACCCCTCAGACTTGCCAGAACCATGTTCTGGACACGCCGGTAACACCTGCGGAGTTGCCGGAACCACCTGGTCCACTCCCCAGAACCACCTAGTGGACAAGCCAGAATCACCTGCCGACTACGCCAGAACCACTCGGCAGACACTCCGGAACCACCTGCCGGGCATGCCGGAACCACCTCTCAGAGGTGCCAGAACCACATGCCGGAGACTCCGGTATCACCTGCCGGGCATGCCGGAACCACCTCTCAGAGGTGCCAGAACCATGTGCCTGAGATGCCGCAACCACGCCCCAAACAGACCGAAACCACCTGCCAGACCCGCCTGTACCCCCTGGCGAGCACGCCTGATCCACATGCTCAACTAGCCGGAACCAGCTTCCTGACACGCCAAAATCACCTGCCGGCTACGCCACAACCATTTGGTGAACTCTTCGGAATCACATGCCGGGCTGGCTCCAGAACCACTCGGCAGACACTCCGGAACCACCTGCCGGGCATGCCGGAACCACCTCTCAGACATGCTGGAACCACATGCCAATGACACCGGAAGCACCTGCCGAGCACGCCAGAACCACCTGCTCGACTCGCCAAAACCACCTGCTGGACACACCAAAATCACCTGCCGGCTACGCCACAACCATTTGGTGAACACTTCGGAATCACCTGCCGGGCTTGCTGGAACCACCTGCCGGTAACGCCAATATCACCTACCAGCTATGCCAGAACCACTTGGCGGACACCATGGAAACACCTGTCGGGCCGGCCGGAACCACCTCTCAGACGTGCCAGAACCATGTGCCTGAGATGCCGGAACCACTCCCCGAACAGACCGAAACCACCTGCCAGACCCGCCTGAAGCCCCTGGCAAGCACGCCTGATCCACCTGCTCAACTAGCCGGAACCAACTTCCTGACACGCCAAAATCACCTGCCAGGTATACAAGAACCACTTGGTGGACACTCCGGAATCATCTGCCGGACATGCCAGAACCAGCTCTCAGACACACCAGAACCACGTGCCAGAGACGCCGGAAGCACCAGCTGAGCATGCCTGAGCCACCTGCTCGACTCGCAAGATACACCTGTCGGACATGCCCAAATCACCTGCCGGGGACGCCAGAAACACTGGGCGGATGCTCAGGAATCACCTGTCGGGCGTGTCGGAACCACCTCTCAGACTTGCCAGAACCATGTTCTGGACACGCCGGTACCGCCTGCTGAGTATGCCGGAACGAGCTGATCAACTCCCCAGAACCACCTAGTGGTCACGCCAAAATCAACTGCCGGCTACGCCAGAACCTCTCGGCAGACACTCCGGAATCACAGGCCAGGCATTCCGGAACCACCTCTGAGAGGTGCCAGAACCAAATGCCGGAGACTCCGGTAGCACCTGCCGGGCATGCCGGAACCACCTTTCACAGGTGCCAGAACGACATGCCGGACACTCCGGAATCACCTGCAGGGCATGTTGGAACCACGTGCTGGACATGCCGGAACCAGCTGCCGGACATGCCGGAACCACCTGCCGGACATTCCGGAACCACCGGCTCGACTCGCCGGAACCATGGCCGGACATGCAAAATCACCTGCCGGCTACGCCAGAACCACTTGGCGAACACTCCGGTATCACCTGCCGGGCATGACGGAACCACCTCTCAGAGATGCGAGAACCACATGCCGGACACTCCGGAATCACCTGCCGGGCATGAAGGAACCACCTGCCGGAAATGCCGGAACCACCGGCTCGACTCGCCTGAAACATTGCCGGACATGCAAAATCACCTGCCGGCTACGCCAGAACCACTTGGCGAACACTCCGGAATCACCTGCCTGGCATGGCGGAACCACCTCTCAGACATGCCGGAACCACATTCAAATGACACCTGAAGCACCTGCCGAGCACGCCAGAACCACCTGCTCGACTCGCCAAATCCACCTGCTGGACACGCCAAAATCACCTGCCGGCTACGCCACAACCATTTGGTGAACGCTTCGGAATCACCTGCCGGGCTGGCTGGAACCACCTGCCGGTCACCCCAACATCACCTGCCAGCTATGCCAGAACCACTTGGCTGACACCATGGAAACACCTGTCGGGCCGGCCGGAACCACCTATCAGACGTGCCAGAACCATGTGCCTGAGATGCCGGAACCACACCCCGAACAGTCCGAAACCACCTGCCAGACCCGCCTGAACCACCTGGCGAGCACGCCGGAACCACCTACTCGACTCGCCGGAACCACCTACCTGACACGCTAAAATCACCTGCCGGGTATGCCACAACCACTTGGTGGACACTCCGGAATCATCTGCCGGACATGCCAGAACCAGCTCTCAGACACACCAGAACCGCGTGCTAGAAACGCCGGAAGCACCTGCTGAGCATGCCTGAGCCAAATGCTCGACTTGCAAGAAACACCTGCCTGACATGCCAAAATCACCTGCCGGGTACGCCAGAACCACGTGGCGGACACTCCGGAATCACCTGTCGGGCATGCCGGAACCAACTATCAGACGTACCAGAACTTCGTGCCGGTCACGCCAGAACCACCTTCCGGACAGACCGGAAACACCTGCTGGATACGCCGCAACCACCGGCTCGACTTGCCGGAACCACCGCCGGACATGCAAAATGACCTGCCGGCTATGCCAGAACCACTTGGCGAACACTCCGGAATCACCTGTCGGGCATGCCGGAACCACCTCTCAGACTTGCCAGAACCATGTTCCGGACACGCCGGTACGACCTGCCGAGTAGGCCAGAACCACCTGATCCACTCCCCAGAACCACCTGCTGGATACGCCTGAATCACCTGCCGGCTACTCCAGAACCACTCGGCAGACACTCCGTAACCAACTGCCGGGCATGCCGGAACCACCTCTCAGAGGTGCCAGAACCACATGCCGGACACTCCGGAATCACCTGCCGGGCATGCCGGAACCACCTCCCGGACATGCCGGAACCACCGGCTCGACTCGCCGTAACCATTGCCGGACATGCAAAATGACCTGCCGGCTACGCCAGAACCACTTGGCGAACACTCCGGAATCACCTGTCGGGTGTGCTGGAACCACCCCTCAGACTTGCCAGAACCATGTTCTGGACACGCCGGTACCACCTGCGGAGTTGCCGGAACCACCTGGTCCACTCCCCAGAACAACCTAGTGGACACGTCAGAATCCCCTGCCGACTACGCCAGAACCACTCGGCAGACACTCCGGAACCACCTGCCGGGCATGCCGGAACCACCTCTCAGAGGTGCCAGAACCACATGCCGGAGACTCCAGTATCACCTGCCGGGCATGCCGGAACCACCTCTCAGAGGTGCCAGAACCACATGCCGGACACTCCGGAATCATCTGCCTGGCATGACGGAACCATCTCTCAGACGTGCCAGAACCATGTTCCGGACACGCTGGTACCACCTGCCGAGCTCGCCGGAACCGCCTGCTGGACACGCCAAAATCACCTGCCAGCTACGCCAGAACCACACGGCAGACACTCCGGAATCACCTGCCGGGCTCTCTGGAACCACCTGCCGGTCACGCAACATCACCTTTCAGCCACGCCAGAACCACTTGGTGGAAACTCTGCAAACACCTCTACGGCCGGCGGTAACCACCTCTAAGACGTGCCAGAACCATGAGCCTGAGATGGCGGACCACTCCCCGAACAGACCGAAACCACCTGCCAGACCCGCCTGAAACCCCTGGCGAGCACGCCTGATCCACATGCTCAACTAGCCGGAACCAACTTCCTGACATTCCAAAATCACCTGCCGGCTACGCCACAACCATTTGGTGAACTCTTCGGAATCACCTGCCGGGCTGGCTCCAGAACCACTCGGCAGACACTCCGGAACCACCTGCCGGGCATGCCGGAACCACCTCTCAGACATGGCGGAACCACATGCCAATGACACCGGAAGCACCTGCCGAGCACGCCAGAACCACCTGCTCGACTCGCCAAAACCACCTGCTGGACACGCCAAAATCACCTGCCGGCTACGCCACAACCATTTGGTGAACTCTTCGGAATCACCTGCCGGGCTTGCTGGAACCACCTGCCGGTCATGCCAACATCACCTGCCAGCTATGCCAGAACCACTTGGCGGACACCATGGAAACACCTGTCGGGCCGGCCGGTACCACCTCTCAGACGTGCCAGAACCATGAGCCTGAGATGCCGGAACCACTCCCCGAACAGACCGAAACCACCTGCCAGACCCGCCTGAAGCCCCTTGCAAGCACGCCTGATCCACCTGCTCAACTAGCTGGAACCAACTTCCTGACACGCCAAAATCACCTGCCAGGTATACAAGAACCACTTGGTGGACACTCCGGAATCATCTGCCGGACATGCCAGAACCAGCTCTCAGACTCACCAGAACCACGTGCCAGACACGCCGAAAGCACCTGCTGAGCATGCCTGAGCCAAATGCTCGACTTGCAAGAAACACCTGCCTGACACGCCAAAATCACCTGCCGGGTACGCCAGAACCACATGGCGGACACTCCAGAATCACCTGTCGGGCATGCCGGAACCAACTCTCAGACGTGCCAGAACTTCGTGCCGGTCACGCCAGAACCACCTGCCGGACAGACCGGAAACACCTGCTGGATACGCCGCAACCACCGGCTCGACTCGCCGGAACCACCGCCGGACATGCAAAATGACCTGCCGGCTATGCCAGAACCACTTGGCGAACACTCCGGAATCACCTGTCGGGCCTGCCCGAACCACCTCTCAGACTTGCCAAAACCATGTTCCGGACACGCCGGTACCACCTGCCGAGTATGCCGGAACCACCTGATCCACTCCCCAGAACCACCTGCTGGATACGCCTGAATCACCTGCCGGCTACTCCAGAACCACTCGGCAGACACTCCGTAACCAACTGCCGGGCATGCCGGAACCACCTCTCAGAGGTGCCAGATCCACATGCCGGACACTCCGGAATCACCTGCCGGGCATGCCAGAACCATCTCTCAGACTTGCCAGAACCATGTTCCGGACATGCCGGAACCACCTGCCGAGCTTGCTGGAACCACCTGCTGGACACGCCAAAATCACCTGCCGGCTACGCCAGAACCACTCGGCAGACACTCGGGAATCACATGCCACGCATTCCGGAACCACCTCTCAGAGGTGCCAGAACCAAATGCCGGACACTCCGGAATCACCTGCCGGGCATGCCGGAAGCACCTCTCAGAGGTGCCAGAACCACATGCCGGAGACTCCCGAATCAACTGCCGGGCATGCCGGAACCATCTGTGAGACGTGCCAGAACCATGTGCCTGAGATGCCGGAACCACACCCCGAACAGACGAAACCACCTGCCAGACCGGCCTGAACCACCTGCCGAGCACACCGGAACCACCTCCTCGACTCGCTGGAACCACCTACCTGTCACGCTAAAATCAGCTGCCGGGTATGCCACAACCACTTGGTGGACACTCCGGAATCATCTGCCGGACATGCCAGAACCAGCTCTCAGACACACCAGAAGCACGTGCCAGAGACGCCGGAAGCACCAGCAGAGCATGCCTGAGCCACCTGCTCGACTCGCAAGAAACACCTGTCGGACATTCCAAAATCACTTGCCGGGTACGCCAGAAACACTTGGCGGACGCTCCGGAATCACCTGTCGGGCGTGCCGGAACCACCTCTGAGACTTTCCAGAACCATGTTCTGGACACGCCGGTACCACCTGCCGAGTATGCCGGAACCAGCTGATCCACTCCCCAGAACCACCTAGTGGACACGCCAAAATCAACTGCCGGCTACGCCGGAACCACCGGCTCGACTCGCCGGAACCACCGCCGGGCATGCCGGACCCACATCTCAGAGGTGCCAGAACCACATCCCGGACACTCCGGAATCACCTGCCTGGCATGCAGGAACCATCACTCAGAGGTGCCAGAACCATGTTCCGGACACGCTGGTACCACCTGCCGAGCTCGCCAGAACCACCTGCTGGACACGCCAAAATCACCTGCCAGCTATGCCAGAACCACACGGCAGACACTGCGGAATCACCTGCCGGGCTGGCTGGAACCACCTGCCGGTCACGCCAACATCACCTTTCAGCTACGCCAGAACCACTTGGCGGACACTCCGGAAACACCTCTCCGGCCGGCCGGAACCACCTCTCAGACGTGCCAGAACCATGTGCCTGAGATGCCGGAACCACTCCCCGAACAGACCGAAACCACCTGCCAGACCCGCCTGAACCCCCTGGCGAGCACGCCTGATCCACCTGCTCAACTAGCCGGAACCAACTTCCTGACATTCCAAAATCACCTGCCAGGTATACAAGAACCACTTGGTGGACACTCCGGAATCATCTGCCGGACATGCCAGAACCAGCTCTCAGACACACCAGAACCACGTGCCAGAGACGCCGGAAGCACCAGCTGAGCATGCCTGAGCCACCTGCTCGACTCGCAAGATACACCTGTCGGACATGCCAAAATCACCTGCTGGGTACGCCAGAAACACTTGGCGGACGCTCCGGAATGACCTGTCGGGCGTGCCGGAACCACCTCTCAGACTTGCCAGAACCATGTTCGGGACACGCCGGTACCACCTGCCGAGTATGCCGGAACCAGCTGATCCACTCCCCAGAACCACCTAGTGGTCACGCCAAAATCAACTGCCGGCTATGCCAGAACCACTCGGCAGGCACTCCGGAATCACAGGCCAGGCATTCCGGATCCACCTCTCAGAGGTGCCAGAACCAAATGTCGGACACTCCGGTATCACCTGCCGGGCATGCCGGAACCACCTCTCAGAGGCGCCAGAACCACATGACGGACACTCCGGAATCACCTGCCGGGCATGACGGAACCATCTCTCAGACGTGCCAGAACCATGTTCCGGACATCCCGGAACCACCTGCCGAGCTCGCCGGAACCACCTGCTGGACACGCCAAAATCACCTGCCGGCTACGCCAGAAGCACTCGGCATACACTCCGGAATCACCTGCCGGGCATGCCGGAACCACCTGCCGGACATGCCGGAACCACCGGCTCGACTCGCCGTAACCATTGCCGGACAAGCAAAATCACCTGCCAGCTACGCCAGAACCACACGGCAGACACTCCGGAATCACCTGCCGGGCTCTCTGGAACCACCTGCCGGTCACGCAACATCATCTTTCAGCCACGCCAGAACCACTTGGTGGAAACTCTGCAAACACCTCTACGGCCGGCGGTAACCACCTCTCAGACGTGCCAGAAACATGTGCCTGAGATGCCGGAACCACTACCCGAACAGACCGAAAGCACCTGCCAGACCCGCCTGAACCCCCTGGCGAGCACGCCTGATCCACCTGCTCAACTAGCCGGAACCAACTTCCTGACATTCCAAAATCACCTGCCGGCTACGCCACAACCATTTGGTGAACTCTTCGGAATCACCTGCCGGGCTGGCTCCAGAACCACTCGGCAGACACTCCGGAACCACCTGCCGGGCATGCCGGAACCACCTCTCAGACATGCCGGAACCACATGCCAATGACACCGGAAGCACCTGCCGAGCACGCCAGAACCACCTGCTCGACTCGCCAAAACCACCTGCTGGACACGCCAAAATCACCTGCCGGCTACGCCACAACCATTTGGTGAACTCTTTGGAATCACCTGCCGGGCTTGCTAGAACCACCTGCCGGTCATGCCAACATCACCTGCCAGCTATGCCAGAACCACTTGGCGGACACCATGGAAACACCTGTCTGGCCGGCCGGAACCACCTCTCAGACATGCCAGAACCATGAGCCTGAGATGCCGGAACCACTCCCCGAACAGACCGAAACCACCTGCCAGACCCGCCTGAAGCCCCTGGCAAGCACGCCTGATCCACCTGCTCAACTAGCTGGAACCAACTTCCTGACACGCCAAATTCACCTGCCAGGTATACAAGAACCACTTGGTGGACACTCCGGAATCATCTGCCGGACATGCCAGAACCAGCTCTCAGACACACCAGAACCATGTGCCAGAGAAGCCGGAAGCACCAGCTGAGCATGCCTGAGCCACCTGCTCGACTCGCAAGATACACCTGTCGGACATGCCAAAATCACCTGCCGGGTACGCCAGAAACACTGGGCGGACGCTCCGGAATCACCTGTCGGGCGTGCCGGATCCACCTCTCAGAGGTGCCAGAACCGCATGCCGGACTCTCCGGAATCAACTGCCGGGCATGCCGGTACCAACTGATCCTCTCCACAGAACCACCTGCTGGAAACGCCAGAATCACCTGCCGGCTACGCCAGAACCACTCGGCAGACACTCCGGAACCACCTGCCGGGCATGCCGGAACCACCTCTCAGACATGCCGGAACCACATGCCAATGACACCGGAAGCACCGGCCAAGCACGCCAGAACCACCTGCTCGACTCGCCAAAACCACCTGCTGGACACGCCAAAATCACCTGCCGGCAATGCCACAACCATTTGGTGAACTCTTCGGAATCACCTGCCGGGCTTGCTGGAACCACCTGCCGGTCATGCCAACATCACCTGCCAGCTATGGCAGAACCACTTGGCGGACACCATGGAAACACCTGTCGGGCCGGACGGAACCACCTCTCAGACGTGCCAGAACCATGTGCCTGAGATGCCGGAACCACACCCCGAACAGACCGAAACCACCTGCCAGACCCGCCTGAACCACCTGCCGAGCACGCCGGAACCACCTTCTCGACTCGCTGCAACCACCTACCTGACACGCTAAAATCACCTGCCGGGTATGCCACAACCACTTGGTGGACACTCCGGAATCATCTGCCGGACATGCCAGAACCAGCTCTCAGACACACCAGAACCACGTGCCAGACACGCCGGAAGCACCTGCTGAGCATGCCTGAGCCAAATGCTCGACTTGCAAGAAGCACCTGCCAAACACGCCAAAATCACCTGCCGGGTACGCCAGAACCACGTGGCGGACACTCCGGAATCACCTGTCGGGCATGCCGGAACCAACTCTCAGACGTGCCAGAACCTCGTGCCGGTCACGCCAGAACCACGTGCCGGACACGCCGGAACCACCGGCTCGACTCGTCGGAACCACCGCTGGACATGCAAAATGACCTGCCGGCTACGCCAGAACCGCTTGGCCAACACTCCGGAATCACCTGTCGGGCATGCCGGAACCGCCTCTCAGACTTGCCAGAACCATGTTCCGGACACTCTGGTACCACCTGCCGAGTATGCCGGAACCACCTGATCCACTCCCCACAACCACCAGCTGGACACGCCAGAATCACCTGCCGACGACGCCAGAACCACTCGGCAGACACTCCGGAACCACCTGCCGGGCATGCCGGAACCGCATCTCAGAGGTGCCAGAACCACATGCCGGGCACTCCGGAATCACCTGCTTGGCATGATGGAACCATCTCTCAGACGTGCCAGAACCATGTTCCGGACACGCTGGTACCACCTGCCGAGCTCGCCGGAACCACCTGCTGGACACGCCAAAATCACCTGCCAGCTACACCAGAACCACACGGCAGACACTCCGGAATCACCTGCCGGGCTGGCTGGAACCACCTGCTGGTGACGACAACATCACCTTTCAGCTACGCCAGAACCACTTGGCGGACACTCCGGAAACACCTCTCCGGCCAGCCGGAACCACCTCTCAGACGTGCCAGAACCATGTGCCTGAGATGCCGCAACCACGCCCCAAACAGACCGAAACCACCTGCCAGACCCGCCTGAACCCCCTGGCGAGCACGCCTGATCCACATGCTCAACTAGCCGGAACCAACTTCCTGACACGCCAAAATCACCTGCCGGCTACGCCACAACCATTTGGTGAACTCTTCGGAATCACCTGCCGGGCTGGCTCCAGAACCACTCGGCAGACACTCCGGAACCACCTGCCGGGCATGCCGGAACCACCTCTCAGACATGCCGGAACCACATGCCAATGACACCGGAAGCACCTGCCGAGCACGCCAGAACCACCTGCTCGACTCGCCAAAACCACCTGCTGGACACACCAAAATCACCTGCCGGCTACGCCACAACCATTTGGTGAACACTTCGGAATCACCTGCCGGGCTTGCTGGAACCACCTGCCGGTAACGCCAATATCACCTACCAGCTATGCCAGAACCACTTGGCGGACACCATGGAAACACCTGTCGGGCCGGCCGGAACCACCTCTCAGACGTGCCAGAACATGTGCCTGAGATGCCGGAACCACTCCCCGAACAGACTGAAACCACCTGCCAGACCCGCCTGAAGCCCCTGGCAAGCACGCCTGATCCACCCGCTAAACTAGCCGGAACCAACTTCCTGACACACCAAAATCACCTGCCAGGTATACAAGAACCACTTGGTGGACACTCCGGAATCATCTGCCGGACATGCCAGAACCAGCTCTCAGACACACCAGAACCACGTGCCAGAGACGCCGGAAGCACCAGCTGAGCATGCCTGAGCCACCTGCTCAACTCGCAAGATACACCTGTCGGACATGCCAAAATCACCTGCCGGGTACGCCAGAAACACTGGGCGGACGCTCCGGAATCACCTGTCGGGCGTGTCGGAACCACCTCTCAGACTTGCCAGAACCATGTTCTGGACACGCCGGTACCGCCTGCTGAGTATGCCGGAACGAGCTGATCCACTCCCCAGAACCACCTAGTGGTCACGCCAAAATCAACTGCCGGCTACGCCAGAACCTCTCGGCAGACACTCCGGAATCACAGGCCAGGCATTCCGGAACCACCTCTCAGAGGTGCCAGAACCAAATGTCGGAGACTCCGGTATCACCTGCCGGGCATGCTGGAACCACCTCTCACAGGTGCCAGAACCACATGCCGGACACTCCGGAATCACCTGCAGGGCATGCTGGAACCACGTGCTGGACATGCCGCAACCAGCTGCAGGACATGCCGGAACCACCTGCCGGACATTCCGGAACCACCGGCTCGACTCGCCGGAACCATTGCCGGACATGCAAAATCACCTGCCGGCTACGCCAGAACCACTTGGCGAACACTCCGGTATCACCTGCCGGGCATGACGGAACCACCTCTCAGAGGTGCCAGAACCACATGCCGGACACTCCGGAATCACCTGCCGGGCATGAAGGAACCACCTGCCGGACATGCCGGAACCACCGGCTCGACTCGCCCGAACCATTGCCGGACATGCAAAATCACCTGCCGGCTACGCCAGAACCACTTGGCGAACACTCCGGAATCACCTGCCGGGCATGGCGGAACCACCTCTCAGACATGCCGGAACCACATACAAATGACACCTGAAGCACCTGCCGAGCACGCCAGAACCACCTGCTCGACTCGCCAAATCCACCTGCTGGACACGCCAAAATCACCTGCCGGCTACGCCACAACCATTTGGTGAACGCTTCGGAATCACCTGCCGGGCTGGCTGGAACCACCTGCCGGTCACCCCAACATCACCTGCCAGCTATGCCACAACCACTTGGCTGACACCATGGAAACACCTGTCGGGCCGGCCGGAACCACCTATCAGACGTGCCAGAACCATGTGCCTGAGATGCCGGAACCACACCCCGAACAGTCCGAAACCACCTGCCAGACCCGCCTGAACCACCTGGCGAGCACGCCGGAACCACCTACTCGACTCGCCGGAACCACCTACCTGACACGCTAAAATCACCTGCCGGGTATGCCACAACCACTTGGTGGACACTCCGGAATCATCTGCCGGACATGCCAGAACCAGCTCTCAGACACACCAGAACCGCGTGCTAGAAACGCCGGAAGCACCTGCTGAGCATGCCTGAGCCAAATGCTCGACTTGCAAGAAACACCTGCCTGACATGCCAAAATCACCTGCCGGGTACGCCAGAACCACGTGGCGGACACTCCGGAATCACCTGTCGGGCGTGCCGGAACCACCTCTCAGACTTGCCAGAACCATGTTCTGGACACGCCGGTACCACCTGCCGGGTATGCCGGAACCAGCTGATCCACTCCGCAGAACCACCTAGTGGTCACGCCAAAATCAACTGCCGGCTACGCCAGAACCACTCGGCAGACACTCCGGAATCACAGGCCAGGCATTCCGGAACCACCTCTCAGAGGTGCCAGAACCAAATGTCGGACACTCCGGTATCACCTGCAGGGCATGCCGGAACCACCTCTCAGAGGTGCCAGAACCACATGCCGGACACTCCGGAATCACCTGCAGGGCATGCTGGAACCACATGCTGGACATGCCGGAACCACCTGCCGGACATGCCGGAACCACCTGCCGGACATTCCGGAACCACTGGCTCGACTCGCCGGAACCATTGCCGGACATGCAAAATCACCTGCCGGCTATGCCAGAACCACTTGGCGAACACTCCGGTATCACCTGTCGGGCATGCCGGAACCACCTCTCAGAGGTGCCAGAACCATATGCCGCACACTCCGGAATCACCTGCCGGGCATGGCGGAACCACCTCTCAGACATGCCGGAACCACATGCCAATGACACCGAAGCACCTGCCGAGCACGTCAGAACCATCTGCTCGACTCGCCAAACCACCTGCTGGACACGCCAAAATCACCTTCCGGCTACGCCACAACCGTTTGGTGAACACTTCGGAATCACCTGCCGGGCTGGCTGGAAACACCTGCCGGTCACGCCAACATCACCTGCCAGCTATGCCAGAACCACTTGGCGGACACCATGAAAACACCTGTCGGGCCGGCCGGAACCACCTCTCAGACGTGCCAGAACCATGTGCCTGAGATGCCGGAACCACACCCCGAACAGACCGAAACTACCTGACAGACCAGCCTTAACCACCTGCCGAGCACGCCGGAACCACCTACTCGACTCGCTGGAACCACCTACCTGAAACGCTAAAATCACCTGCCGGGTATGCCACAACCACTTGGTGGACACTCCGGAATCATCTGCCGGACATGCCAGAACCAGCTCTCAGACACACCAGAACCAAGTGCCAGACACGCCGGAAGCACCTGCTGAGCATGCCTGAGCCAAATGCTCGACTTGCAAGAAGCACCTGCCAGACACGCCATAAATCACCTGCCGGGTACGTAGAACCACGTGGCGGACACTTCGGAATCACCTGTCGGGCATGCCGGAACCAACTCTCAGACGTGCCAGAACGTCGTGCCGGTCACGCCAGAAGCACCTGCCGGACACGCCGGAACCACCGGCTCGACTCGCCGGAACCACCGCCGGACATGCAAAATGACCTGCCGTCTGTGCCAGAACCACTTGGCGAACACTCCGGAATCACCTGTCGGGCCTGCCCGAACCACCTCTCAGACTTGCCAGAACCATGTTCCGGACACGCCGGTACCACCTGCCGAGTATGCCGGAACCACCTGATCCACTTCCCAGAACCACCTGCTGGATATGCCAGAATCACCTACCGGCTACTCCAGAACCACTTGGCAGACACTCCGTAACCAACTGCCGGGCATGCCGGAACCACCTCTCAGAGGTGCCAGAACCGCATGCCGGACACTCCGGAATCACCTGCCGGGCATGCCGGAACCACCTCTCAGAGGTGCCAGAACCACATGCCGGACACTCCCGAATCACCTGCCGGGCATGCCGGAACGATCTGTCAGACGTGCCAGAACCATGTGCCTGAGATGCCGGAACCACACCCCGAACAGACGAAACCACATGCCAGACCCGCCTGAACCAACTTCCGAGCACGCCGGTACCACCTACTCGACTCGCTGGAACCACCTACCTGACACGCTAAAATCACCAGCCGGGTATGCCACAACCACTTGGCGGACACTCCGGAATGCACTGTCGGGCATGCCAGAACCAACTCTCAGACGTGCCAGAACCTCGTGCCGGTCACGCCAGAACCACCTGCCGAGTATGCTGCAACCACCTGATCCTCTCCCCAGAACCACCTGCTGGACACGCCAGAATCACATGCCGGCTACGCCAAAACCACTCGGCAGACACTCCGGAATCACCTGTCGGGCATGCAAAATGACCTGCCTCTCAGACATGCCGGAACCACATGCCAATGACTCCGGAAGCACCTGCCGAGCAAGCCAGAACCACCTGCTCGACTCGCCAAAACCACCTGCTGGACACGCCAAAATCACATGCCGGGTACGCCAGAACCACGTGGCGGACACTCCGGAATCACCTGTCGGGCATGCCGGAACCAACTCTCAAACGTGCCAGAACCTCGTGCCGGCCACGCGAGAACCACCTGCCGGACAGACCGGAAACACCTGCTGGACACGCCGGAACCACCGGCTCGACTCGCCGGAACCACCGCCGGACATGCAAAATGACCTGCCGGCTACGCCAGAACCACTTGGCGAACACTCTGGAATCACCTGTCGGGCATGCCGGAACCACCTCTCAGACTTGCCAGAACCAAGTTCCGGACACGCCGGTACCACCTGCCGAGTATGCCGGAAACACCTGATCCACTCCCCAAAACCACCTGCTGGATACGCCAGAATCACCTGCCGGCTACGCCAGAACCACTCGGCAGACACTCCATAACCAACTGCCGGGCATGCCGGAACCACCTCTCAGAGGTGCCAGAACCACATGACGGACACTCCGGAATCACCTGCCGGGCATGACGGAACCATCTGTCAGACGTGGCAGAACCATGTCCAGGACATGCCGGAACCACCTGCCGAGCTCGCCGGAACCACCTGCTGGACACGCCAAAATCACCTGCCGGCTATGCCAGAACCACTCGGCAGACACTCCGGAATCACATGCCGGGCATTCCGGAACCACCTCTCACAGGTGCCAGAACCAAATGCTGGGCACTCCGGTATCACTTGCCGGGCATGCTGGAACCACCTCTCAGAGGTGCCAGAACCACATGCCGGACACTCCGGAATCACCTGCCGGGCATGCCGGAACCACCTCTCAGAGGTGCCAGAACCACATTCCGGACACTCCGGAATCATCTGCCGGACATGCCAGAACCAGCTCTCAGACACACCAGAAGCACCTGCCAGAGACGCCGGAAGCACCAGCTGAGCATGCCTGAGCCACCTGCTCGACTCGCAAGAAACACCTGTCGGACATGCCAAAATCACCTGCCGGGTACGCCAGAAACACTTGGCGGACGCTCCGGAATCACCTGTCAGGCGTGCCGGAACCACCTCTCAGACTTGCCAAAACCATGTTCTGGACACGCCGGTACAACCTGTCGAGTATGCCAGAACCAGCTGATCCACTCCCCAAAACCACCTAGTGGACACGCAAAAACCAAATGCCGGCAACGCCAGAACCACTCGGCAGACACTCCGGAATCACAGGCCAGGCATTCCGGAACCACCTCTCAGAGGTGCCAGAACCAAATGTCGGACACTCCGGTATCACCTGCCGGGCATGCTGGAACCACCTCTCAGAGGTGCCAGAACCACATGCCGGACACTCCGGAATCACCTGCAGGGCATGCTGGAACCACATGCTGGACATGCCGGAACCACCTGCCGGACATGCCGGAACCACCTGCCGGACATTCCGGAACCACCGGCTCGACTCGCCGGAACCATTGCCGGACATGCAAAATCACCTGCTGGCTACGGCAGAACCACTTGGCGAACACTCCGGTATCACATGCCGGGCATGCCGGAACCACCTCTCAGAGGTGCCAGAACCACATGCCGGACACTCCGGAATCACCTGCCGGACATGCCGGAACCACCTGCCGGACATTCCGGAACCACCGGCTCGACTCGCCGGAACCATTGCCGGACATGCAAAATCACCTGCCGGCTACGACAGAACCACTTGGCGAACACTCCGGAATCACCTGCCGGGCATGGCGGAACCACCTCTAAGACATGCCGGCACCACATGCCAATGACACCGGAAGCACCTGCCGAGCAAGCCAGAACCACCTGCTCGACTCGCCAAAACCACCTGCTGGACACACCAAAATCACCTGCCGGCTACGCCACAACCATTTGGTGAACGCTTCGGAATCACCTGCCGGGCTGGCTGGAACCACCTGCCGGTCACGCCAACATCACCTGCCAGCTATGCCAGAACCACTTGGCGGACACCATGGAAACACCTGTCGTGCCGGCCGGAACCACCTATCAGACGTGCCAGAACCATGTGCCTGAGATGCCGGAACCACACCCCGAACAGACCAAAACAACCTGCCAGACCCGCCTGAACCACCTGCCGAGCACGCCGGAACCGCCTACTCGACTAGCCGGAACCACCTACCTGACACGCTAAAATCACCTGCCGGGTATGCCACAACCACTTGGTGGACACTCTGGAATCATCTGCCGGACATGCCAGAACCAGCTCTCAGACTCAACAGAACCACGTGCCAGACACGCCGGAAGCACCTGCTGAGCATGCCTGAGCCAAATGCTCGACTTGCAAGAAACACCTGCCTGACACGCCAAAATCACCTGCCGGGTACGCCAGAACCACGTGGCGGACACTCCGGAATCACCTTTCGGGCATGCCGGAACCAACTCTCAGACGTGCCACAACCTCATGCCGGTCACGCCAGAACCACCTGCCGGACAGACCGGAAACACCTGCTGGATACGCCGCAACCACCGGCTCGACTCGCCGGAACCACCGCCGGACATGCAAAATGACCTGCCGGCTATGCCAGAACCACTTGGCGAACACTCCGGAATCACCTGTCGGGCCTGCCCGAACCACCTCTCAGACTTGCCAAAACCATGTTCCGGACACGCCGGTACCACCTGCCGAGTATGCCGGAACCACCTGATCCACTCCCCAGAACCACCTGCTGGATACGCCATAATCACCTTCCGGCTACTCCAGAACCACTTGGCAGACACTCCGTAACCAACTGCCGGGCATGCCGGAACCACCTCTCAAAGGTGCCAGAACCACATGCCGGACACTCCGGAATCACCTGCCGGGCATTCCGGAACCATCTCTCAGACTTGCCAGAACCATGTTCCGGACATGCCGGAACCACCTGCCGAGCTTGCCGGAACCACCTGCTGGACACGCCAAAATCACCTGCCGGCTACGCCAGAACCACTCGGCAGACACTCGGGAATCACATGCCACACATTCCGGAACCACCTCTCAGAGGTGCCGGAACCAAATGCCGGACACTCCGGAATCACCTGCCGGGCATGCCGGAACCACCTCTCAGAGGTGCCAGAACCACATGCCGGAGACTCCCGAATCACCTGCCGGGCATGCCGGAACCATCTGTCAGACGTGCCAGAACCATGTGCCTGAGATGCCGGAACCACACCCCGAACAGACGAAACCACCTGCCAGACCGGCCTGAACCACCTGCCGAGCACGCCGGAACCACCTACTCGACTCGCTGGAACCACCTACCTGACACGCTAAAATCACCTGCCGGGTATGCCACAACCACTTGGTGGACACTCCGGAATCATCTGCCGGACATGCCAGAACCAGCTCTCAGACAAACCAGAACCACATGCCAGACATGCCGGAAGCACCTGCTGAGCATGCCTGAGCCAAATGCTCGACTTGCAAGAAGCACCTGCCAGACACGCCAAAATCACCTGCCAGGTACGCCAGAACCATGTGGCGGACACTCCGGAATCACCTTTCGGGCATGCCGGAACCGCCTCTCAGACTTGCCAGAACCTTGTTCCGGACACGCCGGTACCACCTGCCGAGTATACCGGAACCACCTGATCCACTCCCCAGAACCACCTGCTGGACACGCCAGAATCACCTGCCGACTACGCCGGAACCACTCGGCAGACACTCCCGAACCACCTGCCGGGCATGCCGGAACCACCTCTCAGAGGTGCCAGAACCACATGCCGAACACTCCGGAATCACCTGCCGGGCATGCCGGAACCACCTCTCAGAGGTGCCAGAACCACATGCCGGACACTCCCGAATCACCTGCCGGGCATGCCGGAACAATCTCTCAGACGTGAAAGAACCTTGTTCCGGACATGCTTTTACCACCTGCCGAGCTCGCCGTAACCACCTGCTGTACACGCTAAAATCACCTGCCAGCTACGCCAGAACCACACGGCAGACACTCCGGAATCACCTGCCGGGCTGGCTGGAACCACCTGCCGGTCACGCCAACATCACCTTTCAGCTACACCAGAACCACTTGGCGGACACTCCGGAAACACCTCTCCGGCCGGCCGGAACCACCTCTCAGACGTGCCAGAACCATGTGCCTGAGATGCCGGAACCACTCCCCGAACAGACCGAAACCACCTGCCAGACTCGCCTGAACCCCCTGGCGAGCACGCCTGATCCACCTGCTCAACTAGCCGGAACCAACTTCCTGACACGCCAAAATCACCTGCCGGCTACGCCACAACCATTTGGTGAACTCTTCGGAATCACCTGCCGGGCTGGCTCCAGAAACACTCGGCAGACACTCCGGAACCACCTGCCGGGCATGCCGGAACCACCTCTCAGACATGGCGGAACCACATGCCAATGACACCGGAAGCACCTGCCGAGCACGCCAGAACCACCTGCTCGACTCGCCAAAACCACCTGCTGGACACGCCAAAATCACCTGCCGGCTACGCCACAACCATTTGGTGAACTCTTTGGAATCACCTGCCGGGCTTGCTGGAACCACCTGCTGGTCACGCCAACATCACCTGCCAGCTATGCCAGAACCACTTGGCGGACACCATGGAAACACCTGTCGGGGCGCCCGGAACCACCTCTCAGACGTGCCAGAACCATGAGCCTGAGATGCAGGAACCACTCCCCGAACAGACCGAAACCACCTGCCAGACCCGCCTGAAGCCCTTGGCAAGTACGCCTGAGCCACCTGCTCAACTAGCTGGAACCAACTTCCTGACACGCCAAAATCACCTGCCAGGTATACAAGAACCACTTGGTGGACACTCCGGAATCATCTGCCGGACATGCCAGAACCAGCTCTCAGACACACCAGAACCACGTGCCAGAGACGCCGGAAGCACCAGCTGAGCATGCCTGAGCCACCTGCTCGACTCGCAAGATACACCTGTCGGACATGCCAAAATCACTTGCCAGGTACGCCAGAAACACTGGGCGGACGCTCCGGAATCACCTGTCGGGCGTGCCGGAACCACCTCTCAGACTTGCCAGAACCATGTTCTGGACACGACGGTACCACCTGCCGAGTATGCCGGAACCAGCTTATCCACTCCCCAGAACCACCTAGTGGTCACGCCAAAATCAACTGCCGGCTACGCCAGAACCACTCGGCAGACACTCCGGAATCGCAGGCCAGGTATTCCGGAACCACCTCTCAGAGGTGCCAGAATCAAATGTCGGACAATCCGGTATCACCTGCCGGGCATGCCGGAACCACCTCTCAGAGATGCCAGAACCACATGCCGGACACTCCGGAATCACCTGCAGGGCATGCTGGAACCACATGCTGGACATGCCTGAACCACCTGCCGGACATGCCGGAACCACCTGCCGGACATTCCGGAACCACCGGCTCGACTCGCCGGAACCATTGCCGGACATGCAAAATCACCTGCCGGCTACGCCAGAACCACTTGGCGAACACTCCGGTATCACCACTCGGGCATGCCGGAACAACCTCTCAGAGGTGCCAGAACCATATGCCGGACACTCCGGAATCACCTGCCGGGCATGACGGAACCACCTGCCGGACATGCCGGAACCACATGCCGGACATGCCGGAACCACCGGCTCGACTCGCCGGAACCATTGCCGGACATGCAAAATCACCTGCCGGCTACGACAGAACCACTTGGCGAACACTCCGGAATCACCTGCCGGGCATGGCGGAACCACCTCTAAGAAATGCCGGAACCACATGCCAATGACACCGGAAGCACTTGCCGAGCAAGCCAGAACCACCTGCTCGACTCGCCAAAACCACCTGCTGGACACGCCAAAATCACCTGCCGGCTACGCCACAATCATTTGGTGAACGCTTCGGAATCACCTGCTGGGCTGGCTGGAACCACCTGCCGGTCACGCCAACATCACCTGCCAGCTATGCCAGAACCACTTGGCGGACAGCATGGAAACACCTGTCGGGCCGGCCACAACCTCATCTCAGACGTGCCAGAACCATGTGCCTGAGATGCCGGAACCACTCCCCGAACAGACCGAAACCACCTGCCAGACCCACCTGAACCCCCTGGCGAGCACGCCTGATCCACCTGCTCAACTAGCCAGAACCAACTTCCTGACACGCCAAAATCGCCTGCGAGGTATACCAGAACCACTTGGTGGACTCTCCGGAATCATTTGCCGGACATGCCAGAACCAGCTCTCAGACACACCACAACCACGTGCCAGAGACGCCGGAAGCACCTGCTGAGCATGCCTGAGCCTAATGCTCGACTTGCAAGAAACACCTGCCAGACACGCCAAAATCACCTGCCGGGTACGCCAGAACCACGTGGCGGACACTCCGGAATCACCTGTCGGGCATGCCGGAACCAACTCTCAGACGTGCCAGAACCTCGTGCCGGACACGCCAGAACCACCTGCCGGACAGACAAGAACCACCTGCCGGACACGCCGGAGCCACCGGCTCGACTCGCCGGAACCACCGCCAGACATGCAAAATGACCTGCCGGCTACGCCAGAAGCACTTGGCGAACACTCCGGAATCACCTGTCGGGCATGCCAGAACCACCTCTCAGACTTGCCAGAACCAAGTTCCGGACACGCCGGTACCACCTGCCGAGTATGCCGGAACCAGCTGATCCACTCCCCAGAACCACCTGCTGGACACGCCAGAATCACCTGCCGGCTACGCCAGAACCACTCGGCAGACACTCCGGAACCACCTGCCGGGCATGCCGGACCCACATCTCAGAGGTGCCAGAAGCACATGCCGGACACTCAGGAATCACCTGCCGGGCATGCCGGAACCATCTCTCAGACGTGCCAGAACCATGTTCCGGACACGCCGCTACCACCTGCCGAGCACGCCGGAACCACCTACTCGACTCGCTGGAACCACCTACCTGACACGCTAAAATCACATGCCGGGTATGCCACAACCACTTGGTGGACACTCCGGAATCATCTGCCGGACATGCGAGAACCAGCTCTCAGACACACCAGAAGCACGTGCCAGAGACGCCGGAAGCACCAGCTGAGCATGCCTGAGGCAACTGCTCGACTCGCAAGAAACACCTGTCGGACATGCCAAAATCACCTGCCGGGTACGCCAGAAACACTTGGCGGACGCTCCGGAATCACCTGTCGGGCGTGCCGGAACCACCTCTCAGACTTGCCAGGACCATGTTCTGGACACGCCGGGACCACCTGCCGAGTATGCCGGAACCAGCCGATCCACTCCCCAGAACCACCTAGTGGACACGCCAAAATCAACTGCCGGCTACGCCAGAACCACTGGGCAGAAACTCCGGAATCACATGCCAGGCATTCCGGAACCACCTCTCAGAGGTGCCAGAACCAAATGCCGAGACTCCGGCATCACCTGCCGGGCATGCCGGAACCACCTCTCAGGGGTGCCAGAACCACATGCCGGAAACTCCGGAATCACCTGCCGGGCATGCCGGAACCACCTGCTGGACATGCCGGAATCACCTGCCGGACATGCCGGAACCACCGGTTCGACTCTCCGGAACCACCGCCGGACATGCAAAATGACCTGCTGGCTACGCCAGAACCAGTTGGCGAACACACCAGTATCACCTGTCGGGCATGCCGGAACCACCTCACAGACTTGCCAGAACCATGTTCCGGCCACGCCGGTACCACCTGCCGAGTATGCCGAAACCACCTGATAGACTCCCCAGAACCCCCTGATGGACACGACAGAATCACATGCCGACTATGCCAGAACCACTCGGCAGACACTCCGGAATCACATGCCAGGTATTCCGGAACCACCTCTCAGACGTGCCAGAACCATGTGCCTGAGATGCCGGAACCACACCCCAAACAGACCGAAACCACCTGCCAGACCCGCCTGAACCACCTGCCGAGCACGCCGGAACCACCTACTCGACTCGATGGAACCACCTACCTGACACGCTAAAATCACCTGCCTGGTATGCCACAATCACTTGGTGGACACTCTGGAATCATCTGCCGGACATGCCAGAACCAGCTCTCAGACAGACCAGAACCACGTGCCAGACACGCTGGAAGCACCTGCTGACCATGCCTGAGCCAAATGCTCGACTAGCAAGAAACACCGGCCAGACACGGCAAAATCACCTGCCTGGTACGCCAGAACCACGTGGCAGACACTCCAGAATCACCTGTCGGGCATGCCGGAACCAACTCTCAAACGTGCCAGAACCTCGTGCCGGTCACGCCAGAACCACCTGCTGGACAGACCGGAAACACGTGCTGGACACGCCGGAACCACCGGCTCGACTTGCCGGAACCACCGCCGGACATGCAAAATGACCTGCCGGCTACGCCAGAACCACTTGGCGAACACTCCGGAATCACCTGTCGGGCATGTCGGAACCGCCTCTCAGTCTTGCCAGAACCATGTTCCGGACACGCCGGTACCACCAGCCAAGTATGCCGGAACCACCTGATCCACTCAACAGAACCACCTGCTGGACACGCCAGAATCACCTGCCGACTATGCCAGAACCACTTGGAGAACACTCCGGTATCACCTGCCGGGCATGCCGGAACCACCTCTCAGAGGTGCCACAACCACATGCCGGACACTCCGGAATCACCAGCCGGGCATGCCGGAACCACCTGCCGGACATGCCGGAACCACCGGCTCGACTCGCCGGAACCATTGCCGAACATGCAAAATCACCTGCCGGCTACGCCAGAACCACTCGGCAGACACTCCGTAACCAAATGCAGGGCATGCCGGAACCACCTCTCAGAGGTGCCAGAACCACAAGCCGGACACTCCGGAATCACCTGCCGGGCATGCCGGAACCATCTCTCAGACTTGCCAGAACCATGTTCCGGACATGCCGGAACCACCTGCCGAGCTCGCAGGAACCACATGCTGGACACGCCAAAATCACCTGCCGGCTACGCCAGAACCACTCTGCAGACACTCGGGAATCACATGCCAGGCATTCCGGAACCACCTCTCAGAGGTGCCGGAACCAAATGCCGGAGACTCCGGTATCCCCCGCCGGGCATGCCGGAACCACCTCTCAGAGGTGCCAGAACCACATGCCGGACACTCCGGAATCACCTGCAGGGCATGCTGGAACCACCTGCCGGACATGGTGGAACCACAGGCTCGACTCGCCGGAACCGTTGCCGGACATGGAAAATCACCTGCCGGCTACGCCAGAACCACTTGGCGAACACTCCGGAATCACCTGCCGGGCATGGTGGAAGCACCTCACAGAGGTGCCAGAACCACATGAGGGACACTCCCGAATCACCTGCCGGGCATGCCGGAACCATCTCTCAGACGTGCCAGAACCATGTTCCGGACACGCTGGTACCACCTGCCGAGCTCGCCGGAACCACCTGCTGGACACGCCAAAATCACCTGCCAGCTACACCAGAACCACACGGCACACACTCCTGAATCACCTGCCGGGCTGGCTGGAACCACCTGCCGGTCACGCCACCATCACCTTTCAGCTACGCCAGAACCACTTGGCGGACACTCCGGAAACACCTCTCCGGCCGGCCGGAACCACCTCTCAGACGTGCCAGAACCATGTGCCTGAGATGCCGGAACCACTCCCCGAACAGACCGAAACCACCTGCCAGACCCGCCTGAACCCCCGGGCGAGCACGCCTGATCCACCTGCTCAACTAGCTGGAACCACCTTCCTGACACGCCAAAATCACCTGCCGGCTACGCCACAACCATTTGGTGAACTCTTCGGAATCCCCTGATGGGCTGGCTCCAGAACCACTCGGCAGACTCTCCGGAACCACCTGCCGGGCATGCCAGAACCACCTCTCAGACATGCCGGCACCACATGCCAATTACTACGGAAGCACCTGCCGAGCACGCCAGAACCACCTGCTCGACTCGCCAAAACCACCAGCTGGACACGCCAAAATCACCTGCCGGCTACGCCACAACCATTTGGTGAACTCTTCGGAATCAGCTGCCCGGCTGGCTGGAACCACCTGCCGGTCACGCCAACATCACCTGCCAACTATGCCAGGACCACCTGGCGGACACCATGGAAATACCTGTTGGGCCGGCCGGAACCACCTCACAGACGTGCCAGAACCATGTGCCTGAGATGCCGGAACCACTCCCCGAACAGACCGAAACCACCTGCCAGACCCGCCTTAACCACCTGCCGAGCACGCCGGAACCACCTACTCGACTCGCCGGAACCACCTACCTGACACGGTAAAATCACCTGCCGGGTATGCCACAACCCCTTGTTGGACACTCCGGAATCATCTGCCGGACATGCCAGAACCAGCTCTCAGACACACCAGAACCACGTGCCAGAGACGCCGGAAGCACCAGCTGAGCATGCCTCAGCCACCTGCTCGACTCGCAAGATACACCTGTCGGACATGCCAAAATCAGCTGCCGGGTACGCCAGAAACACTGGGCGGATGCTCCGGAATCACCTGTCGGGCCTGCCCGAACCACCTCTCAGACTTGCCAGAACCATGTTCTGGACACGCCGGTACCACCTGCCGAGTATGCCGGAACCACCTGATCCACTCCCCAAAACCACCTGCTGGATACGCCAGAATCACCTGCCGGCTACGCCAGAACCACTCGGCAGACACTCCATAACCAACTGCCGGGCATGCCGGAACCACCTCTCAGAGGCGCCAGAACCACATGACGGACACTCCGGAATCACCTGCCGGGCATGCCGCAACCATCTCTCAGACGTGCCAGAACCATGTTCCGGACATGCCGGAACCACCTGCCGAGCTCGCCGGAACCACCTGCTGGACACGCCAAAATCACCTGCCGGCTACACCAGAACCACTCGGCAGACACTCCGGAATCACATGCCGGGCATTCCGGAACCACCTCTCACAGGTGCCAGAACCAAATGCTGGACACTCCGGTATCACCTGCCGGGCATGCCGGAACCACCTCTCAGAGGTGCCAGAACCACATGCCGAACACTCCGGAATCACCTGCCGGGCATGCCGGAACCACCTGCTGGACATCCCGGAACCACCGGCTCGACTCGCCGTAACCATTGCCGGACATGCAAAATCACCTGCCGGCTACGCCAGAACCACTTGGTGAACACTCCGGAATCACCTGCCGGGCATGGCGGAACCACCTCTCAGACATGCCGGAACCATATGCCAATGACACCGGAAGCACCTGCCTAGCACGCCAGAACCACCTGCTCGACTCGCCAAATCCACCTGCTGGACACGCCAAAATCACCTGCCGGCTACGCCACAACCATTTGGTGAACGCTTCGGAATCACCTGCCGGGCTGGCTTGAACCACCTGCCGGTCACGCCAACATCACCTGCCAGCTATGCCAGAACCACTTGGCGGACACCATGGAAACACCTGTCGGGCCGGCCGGAACCACCTCTCAGACGTGCCAGAACCATGTGCCTGAGTTGTCGGAACCACACCGCGAACAGACCGAAACCACCTGCCAGACACGCCTGAACCACCTGCCGAGCATGACGGAACCGCCTACTCGTCTCTTGAACCACCTACCTGAAACGCTAAAATCACCTGCCGGGTATGCCACAACCACTTGGTGGACACTCCGGAATCATCTGCCGGACATGCCGGAACCAGCTCTCAGACACACCAGAACCAAGTGCCGGAGACGCCGCAAGCACCTGCCGAGCATGCCTGAGCCACCTGCTCGACTCGCCAGAAACACCTGCCGGACACGCCAAAATCACCTGCCGGGTATGCCAGAACCACCTGGCGGACACTACGGAATCACCTGCTGCGCATGCCGGAACCACCTCTCAGACGTGCCGGAAGCACATTCCAGGCACGCTGTAAACACCTCCCGGACAGACCGGAACCACCTGCCAAGAACGCCGGAGCCACCTGTTCGACTCGCTGGAACCACCTGCCGGACAGGCCAATATCAACTGCTGGCTATGCCAGAACCAACTGGGGGACAGTCCGGGATCACCTGCCAGCCATGGCGGAACCACCTCTCACACGGACCAGAACCACCTGCCGGAGAAGCTGGAAACACGTCCTGGACAGACTGGAACCACGTGACGGCCATGCCTGAACCACCTGCCGAGCACGGCGGAACCACCTCCCCGACACGCCAAAATCACCTGCGGGCTACGCCAGAACCACTTGGACGACTCTCCGAAATGACCTGCCGGGCATGTTGGAACCACCTCTCAGACGTGCCAGAAGCACGTGGCGGACAGTCCGGAATCACCTGTTGGGCATACGCAACCACCTCTGAGACGTACCAGAACCACGTGCCGTGCACGCCGGAACCAACTACCGGACAGACCGGAATCAACTTTTGGGCATGCCGGAACCACCAGTCAGATGTGCCAGAAACACGTGCCGGAGACGCCGGAAGCACATGCCGAGCACGTCGCAACCACCTGCTCAACTCGCCTGAACCACCTGCCGGACACGCTAAAATCACCTGCCCGCTACACCAGCACCACTTCGGGGACAAGCAGGAATCACGTGAGGGGCATGCCGGCACAGCCTCTCAGACTGAACCTCGTGCCGGACACCACAGAACCACCTGCCGGACAGACCGGAACCACCTGCCGGACACGCCGGAAACACCTACCGGACAGACCGGAACCACCTGCCAGACATCCCGGAACCATCTGCCGAGCACGCCGGAGCCGCCTGCTCGATAGGCCGGAACCACCTGCCAGACAGGCCAAAATCAACAGCTGGCTATGCTAGAACCACCTGGCGGACAGTCCAAAATCACCTGCCTGGCATGCAGGAACCACCTCTCACACGTAACAGAACCACGTTCCGGACACGCTGGAACCACATCCTGGACAGACTGGAACCACCTGCCGAGCTCGCCGGAACCACCTGCTCGACTGGCAGGACAATCGTGCCGGACACGCCTAAAGGAACTGCCGGCTACACCAGAACCACTTAACCGACACTCCAGAATCACCTGCCTGGCATGCCAGAACCACCTCTCCGACGTGCCAGAAGCACGTGCCGGACATGCCGGAACGACCAAGGGGCAGACCGGAACCACCTGCCTCACATGCCGGAACCACCTGCCGAGCACGCCAGAGCCACCTGCTCCCCTTGCCGGAACCACCTGCCAGACAGGCCAAAATCAACAGCTGGCTGTGCGAGAACAACCTGGGGGACAGTCCGGAATCACCTGCCAGCCATGGCGGAACCACCTCTCAGACGTAGCAGAACCACCTGACGGAGAAGCTGGAAACACGTCCTGGACAGTCTGGAACCACCTGCCGGCCAAGCCTGAACCACCTGCCAAGCACAACGGAACAACCTGCCAGACACGCCAAAATCACCTGCGTGTTATGCCAGAACCACTTGGAGGACTCTCTGGGATGACCTGCCGGGCATGCCGGAACCACCTCTCAGACGTGCCAGAACCATGTGGCGGACAGTCCGGAATCACCTGTTGGGCATGCGCAACCACCTCTGAGACGTACCAGAACCACATGCCGTGCAGGCTGGAACCACCTACCGGACAGACCGGAATCACCTTTCGGGCATGCCGGAACCACCTGTCAGATGTGCCAGAAAGACGTGCCGGAGACGCCGGAAGCACCTGCCAAGCACGTTGGAACCACCTGCTCAACTCGCCTGAACCACCTGCCGGACATGCCAAAATCACCTGCCGACTATGCCAGAACCACTTGGCGAACACTCCGGAATCACTTGCCGGGCATGCAGGAACCACCTCTCAGACATGCCAGAACCCCGTGCCAATGACCCCGGAAGCACCAGCCGAGCACGCCGGAACCACCTGCTCGACTCGCCAGAACCACCTGCCGATCACGCAAAAATCACCTGCCGGCTACGCCACAACCAGTTGGTGAACACTTTGGAATCACCTGCCCGGCTTGCTGGAACCAGCTGCCGGTCATGCCAAAATCACCTGCCAACTACACCAGAACCGCTTGGCGGACACTGCGGAAACACCTGTCGGGCCAGCCGGAACCACATCTCAGACGTGCCAGAAACGTGTTCATGAGATGCTGGAACCACACCCCGAACAGACGGATACCATCTGCCAGAACCGCCTGAACCACCTGCTGAGCACGCCGGAACCACCTGCTCGAGTCACCGGTACCACCTCCCTGACACGCCAAAATCACCTGCTGGGTATGCCAGAACCACTTGGCGGACACTCCGGAATCATCTGCCGGACATGCCGGAACCAGCTCTCAGACACACCAGAACCAAGTGCCGGAGACGCCGGAAGCACCTGCCGAGCATGCCGGAGCCACCTGCTCGACTCGCCAGAAACACCTGCCGGACACGCCAAAATCACCTGCCGGGTATGCCAGAACCACCTGGCAGACACTACGGAATCACCTGCCGCGCATGCCGGAACCACCTCTCAGGCGTGCTGGAAGCACGTGCCAGACACCCCGGAAACACCTACCGGACAGACCGGAACCACCTGCCAAGACCGCCGGAGCCACCTGTTCGACTCGCTGGAACCACCTGCCGGACAGGCCAATATCAACTGCTGGCTATGCCAGAACCAACTGGGGGACAGTCCGGGATCACCTGCCAGCCATGGCGGAACCACCTCTCAGACGTACCAGAACCACCTGCCGGAGAAGCTGGAAACACGTCCTGGACAGACTGGAACCACGTGACGGCCATGCCTGAACCACCTGCGGAGCACGGCGGAACCACCTGCCCGACACGCCAAAATCACCTGCGGGCTACGCCACAACCACTTGGACGACTCTCCGAAATGACCTGCCGGGCATGTTGGAACCACCTCTCAGACGTGCCAGAAGCACGTGGCGGACAGTCCGGAACCACCTGTTGGGCATACGCAACCACCTCTGAGACGTACCAGAACCACGTGCCGTGCACGCCGGAACCACCTACCGGACAGACCGGAATCAACTTTTGGGCATGCCGGAACCACCAGTCAGATGTGCCAGAAACACGTGCCGGAGACGCCGGAAGCACCTGCCGAGCACGTCGCAACCACCTGCTCAACTCACCTGAACCACCTGCCGGACACGCCAAAATCACCTGCCCGCTACACCAGCACCACTTCAGGGACAAGCCGGAATCACGTGAGGGGCATGCCGGCACAGCCTCTCAGACTGAACCTCGTGCCGGACACCACAGAACCACCTGCCGGACAGACCGGGACCACCTGCCGGACACGCCGGAACCACCGGCTCGACCCGCCGGAACGACCGCTGGACATGCAAAATCACCTGCCGGCTACGCCGGAAACACTTGGCGAACACTCCGGAATCACCTGCCGGGCATGCCGGAACCACCTCTCAGATATGCCAGAACCACGTGCCAATGACCCCGGAAGCACCTGCCGAGCACGCCGGAACCACCTGCTCGACTCGCCAGAACCACCTGCCGGACACGCAAAAATCACCTGCCGGCTACGCCACAACCAGTTGGGGAACACTTCGGAATCACCTGCCGGGCTTGCTGGAACCACCTGCCGGTCATGCCAAAATCACCTGCCAACTACGCCAGTACCACTTGGCGGACACTGTGGAAACACCTGTCGGGCCGGCCGGAACCACATCTCACACGTGCCAGAACCATGTGCATGAGATGCTGGAACCACACCCCGAACAGACGGATACCACCTGCCAGAACCGCCTGAACCACCTGCTGAGCACGCCAGAACCACCTGCTCGACTCGCTGGTACCAGCTCCCTGACATTCCAAAATCACCTGCTGGGTATGCAAGAACCACTTGGCGGACACTCCGGAATCATCTGCCGGACATGCCGGAACCAGCTCTCAGACACACCAGAACCACGTGCCGGAGACGCCGGAAGCACCTGCCGAGCATGCCGGAGCCACCTGCTCGACTCGCCAGAAACACCTGCCGGACACGCCAAAATCACCTGCCGGGTACGCCAGAACCACCTGGCGGACACTCCGAAATCACCTGTCGCGCATGCCGGAACCACCTCTCAGACGTGCCGGAAGCACGTGCCGGACACGCCGGAATCACCTACCGGACAGACCGGAACCACCTGCCGAGCACGCCGGAGCCACCTGTTCGACTCGCTGGAACCACCTGCCGGACAGGCCAATATCAACTGCTGGCTATGCCAGAACCACCTGGGGGACGGTCCGGAATCACCTGCCAGCCATGGCGGAACCACCTCTCAGACGTACCAGAACCACCTGCCGGAGAAGCTGGAAACACGTCCTGGACAGTCTGGAACCACCTGCCGGCCAAGCCTGAACCACCTGCCTAGCACAACGGAACAACCTGCCAGACACGCCAAAATCACCTGCGTGTTATGCCAGAACCACTTGGAGGACTCTCTGGGATGACCTGCCGGGCATGCCGGAACCACCTCTCAGACGTGCCAGAACCATGTGGCGGACAGTCCGGAATCACCTGTTGGGCATGCGCAACCACCTCTGAGACGTACCAGAACCACATGCCGTGCAGGCTGGAACCACCTACCCGGACAGACCGGAATCACCTTTCGGGCATGCCGGAACCACCTGTCAGATGTGCCAGAAACACGTGCCGGAGACGCCGGAAGCACCTGCCAAGCACGTTGGAACCACCTGCTCAACTCGCCTGAACCACCTGCCGGACATGCCAAAATCACCTGCCGACTATGCCAGAACCACTTGGCGAACACTCCGGCATCACTTGCCGGGCATGCAGGAACCACCTCTCAGACATGCCAGAACCCCGTGCCAATGACCCCGGAAGCACCAGACGAGCACGCCGGAACCACCTGCTCGACTCGCCAGAACCACCTGCCGATCACGCAAAAATCACCTGCCGGGTACACAAGAACCACCTGGCGGACACTACGGAATCACCTGCCGCGAATGCCGGAACCACCACTCAGGCGTGCCGGAAGCACGTGCCAGACACGCTGGAAACACCTACCGGACAGACCGGAACCACCTGCCAAGAACGCCGGAGCCACCTGTTCGACTCGCTGGAACCACCTGCCGGACAGGCCAATATCAACTGCTGGCTATGCCAGAACCACCTAGGGGACAGTCCGGGATCACCTGCCAGCCATGGCGGAACCACCCCTCAGACGTACCAGAACCACCTGCCGGAGAAGCTGGAAACACGTCCTGGACAGACTGGAACCACGTGACGGCCATGCCTGAACCACCTGCCGAGCACGGCGGAACCACCTGCCCGACACGCCAAAATCACCTGCGGGCTACGCCAGAATCACTTGGACGACTCTCCGAAATGACCTGCCGGGCATGTTGGAACCACCTCTCAGACGTGCCAGAAGCACGTGGCGGACAGTCCGGAATCACCTGTTGGGCATACGCAACCACCTCTGAGACGTACCAGAACCACGTGCCGTGCACGCCAGAACCACCTACCGGACAGACTGGAATCAACTTTTGGGCATGCCGGAACCACCAGTCAGATGTGCCAGAAACACGTGCCGGAGACTCCGGAAGCACCTGCCGAGCACGTCGCAACCACCTGCTCAACTCGCCTGAACCACCTGCCGGACACGCCAAAATCACCTGCCCGCTACACCAGCGCCACTTCGGGGACAAGCCAGAATCACGTGAGGGGCATGCCGGCACAGCCTCTCAGACTGAACCTCGTGCCGGACACCACAGAACCACCTGCCGGACAGACCGGAACCACCTGCCGGACACGCCGGAACCACCGCCTCGACCCGCCGGAACGACCGCTGGACATGCAAAATCACCTGCCGGCTACGCCGGAAACACTTGGCGAACACTCCGGAATCACCTGCCGGGCATGCCGGAACCACCTCTCAGATATGCCAGAACCACGTGCCAATGACCCCGGAAGCACCTGCCGAGCACGCCGGAACCACCTGCTCGACTCGCCAGAACCACCTGCCGGACACGCAAAAATCACCTGCCGGCTACGCCACAACCAGTTGGGGAACACTTCGGAATCACCTGCCGGGCTTGCTGGAACCACCTGCCGCTCATGCCAAAATCACCTGCCAACTACGCCAGTACCACTTGGCGGACACTGTGGAAACACCTGTCGGGCCGGCCGGAACCACATCTCAGACGTGCCAGAACCATGTGCATGAGATGCTGGAACCATACCCCGAACAGACGGAAAACACCTGCCAGACCCGTCTGAACAACCTGCCGAGCACGCCGGAGCCACCTGCTCGACTCGCCGGAACCACCTACCTGACATGCCCAAATCACCAGCCGGGTATGCCAGAACCACTTGGCGGACACTCCGGAATCATCTGCCGGACATGCCGGAACCAGCTCTCAGACACACCAGAACCACGTGCCGGAGACGCCGGAAGCACCTGCCGAGCATGCCGGAGCCACCTGCTCGACTCGCCAGAAACACCTGCCGGACACGCCAAAATCACCTGCCGGGTACGCCAGAACCACCTGGCGGACACTCCAAAATCACCTGTCGCGCATGCCGGAACCACCTCTCAGACGTGCCGCAAGCACGTGCCGGACACGCCGGAATCACCTACCGGACAGACCGGAACCACCTGCCGAGCACGCCGGAGCCACCTGTTCGACTCGCTGGAACCACCTGCCGGACAGGCCAATATCAACTGCTGGCTATGCCAGAACCACCTGGGGGACGGTCCGGAATCACCTGCCAGCCATGGCGGAACCACCTCTCAGACGTAGCAGAACCACCTGACAGAGAAGCTGGAAACACGTCCTGGACAGTCTGGAACCACCTGCCGGCCAAGCCTGAACCACCTGCCAAGCACAACGGAACAACCTGCCAGACACGCCAAAATCACCTGCCGGGTATGCCAGAACCACCTGGCAGACACTACGGAATCACCTGCCGCGCATGCCGGAACCACCTCTCAGGCGTGCTGGAAGCACGTGCCAGACACCCCGGAAACACCTACCGGACAGACCGGAACCACCTGCCAAGACCGCCGGAGCCACCTGTTCGACTCGCTGGAACCACCTGCCGGACAGGCCAATATCAACTGCTGGCTATGCCAGAACCAACTGGGGGACAGTCCGGGATCACCTGCCAGCCATGGCGGAACCACCTCTCAGACGTACCAGAACCACCTGCCGGAGAAGCTGGAAACACGTCCTGGACAGACTGGAACCACGTGACGGCCATGCCTGAACCACCTGCGGAGCACGGCGGAACAACCTGCCCGACACGCCAAAATCACCTGCTGGCTACGCCAGAACCACTTGGACGATTCTCCGAAATGACCTGCCGGGCATGTTGGAACCACCTCTCAGACGTGCCAGAAGCACGTGGCGGACAGTCCGGAATCACCTGTTGGGCATACGCAACCACCTCTGAGACGTACCAGAACCACGTGCCGTGCACGCCGGAACCACCTACCGGACAGACCGGAATCAACTTTTGGGAATGCCGGAACCACCAGTCAGATGTGCCAGAAACACGTGCCGGAGACGCCGGAAGCATCTGCCGAGCACGTCGCAACCACCTGCTCAACTCACCTGAACCACCTGCCGGACAAGAAAAAATCACCTGCCCGCTACACCAGCACCACTTCAGGGACATGCCGGAATCACGTGAGGGGCATGCCGGCACAGCCTCTCAGACTGAACCTCGTGCCGGACACCACAGAACCACCTGCCGGACAGACCGGAACCACCTGCCGGACACGCCGGAACCACCGGCTCAACCCGCCTGAACGACCGCTGGACATGCAAAATCACCTGCCGGCTACGCCGGAAACACTTGGCGAACACTCCGGAATCACTTGCCGGGCATGCCGGAACCACCTCTCAGATATGCCAGAACCACGTGCCAATGACCCCGGAAGCACCTGCCCAGGACGCCGGAACCACATGCTCGACTCGCCAGAACCACCTGCCGATCACGCAAAAATCACCTGCCGGCTACGCCACAACCAGTTGGTGAACACTTTGGAATCACCTGCCCGGCTTGCTGGAACCAGCTGCCGGTCATGCCAAAATCACCTGCCAACTACGCCAGAACCGCTTGGCGGACACTGCGGAAACACCTGTCGGGCCGGCCGGATCCACATCTCAGACGTGCCAGAAACGTGTTCATGAGATGCTGGAACCACACCCCGAACAGACGGATACCATCTGCCAGAACCGCCTGAACCACCTGCTGAGCACGCCGGAACCACCTGCTCGACTCACCGGTACCACCTCCCTGACACGCCAAAATCACCTGCTGGGTATGCCAGAACCACTTGGCGGACACTCCGGTATCATGTGCCGGACATGCCGGAACCAGCTCTCAGACACACCAGAACCAAGTGCCGGAGACGCCGGAAGCACCTGCCGAGCATGCCGGAGCCACCTGCTCGACTCGCCAGAAACACCTGCCGGACACGCCAAAATCACCTGCCTGCTACACCAGAAGCACTTGGCAGACAAGCCGGAATCACGTGAAGGGCATGCCGTCACAATCTCTCAGACGTGCCAGAACCTCGTGCCGGACACCCCAGAACACCCTGCCGGACAGACCGGAACCACCTGCCGGACACGCCGGAACCACCGGCGCGACTCGCCGGAACCACCCCCGGACATGCAAAATCACCTGCCGGCTACGCCAGAAACACTTGGCGAACACACCGGAATCACCTGCCGGGCATGTCGGAAGCACCTCTCAGACATGTCAGAACCACGTGCCAAGGACACCGGAAGCACCTGCCGAGCACGCCGGAACCACCTGCTCGACTCGCCAGAACCACCTGCCGCACAGGCCAAAATCACCTGCCAGGTATGCCAGAACCACTTTGTGGACTCTCCGAAATCATCTGCCGGACATGCCAGAACCAGCTCTCAGACACACCAGAACCACGTGCCGGACACGCCGGAAGCACCTGCTGAGCATGCCTGAGCAACCTGCTCGACTCGCAAGAAACACCTGCCGGACACGCCAAAATCACCTGCCGAGTACGCCAGAACCACTTGGCGGACACTCCGGAATCACAGGTCGGGCATGCCGGAACCACCTCTCAGACTTGCCAGAACCATGCTCCGGACACGCCGGTACCACCTGCCGAGTATGCCGGAACCACCTGATCCACTCCCGAGGACCACCTGCTGGACACGCCAAAATCACCTGCTGGCTACGCCAGAACCACTCGGCAGACACTCCGGAATAAGCTGCCGGGCATGCCGGAACCACCTCTTAGACATGCCAGAAGGATGTGTCGGACACGCCGGAAACACCTACCGGACAGACCGGAACCACCTGCCAGACATCCCGGAACCATCTGCCGAGCACGCCGGAGCCGCCTGCTCGATAGGCCGGAACCACCTGCCAGACAGGCCAAAATCAACAGCTGGCTATGCTAGAACCACCTGGCGGACAGTCCAAAATCACCTGCCTGGCATGCAGGAACCACCTCTCACACGTAACAGAACCACGTTCCGGACACGCTGGAACCACATCCTGGACAGACTGGAACCACCTGCCGAGCTCGCCGGAACCACCTGCTCGACTGGCAGGACAATCGTGCCGGACACGCCTAAAGGAACTGCCGGCTACACCAGAACCACTTAACCGACACTCCAGAATCACCTGCCTGGCATGCCAGAACCACCTCTCCGACGTGCCAGAAGCACGTGCCGGACATGCCGGAACGACCAAGGGGCAGACCGGAACCACCTGCCTCACATGCCGGAACCACCTGCCGAGCACGCCAGAGCCACCTGCTCCCCTTGCCGGAACCACCTGCCAGACAGGCCAAAATCAACAGCTGGCTGTGCGAGAACCACCTGGGGGACAGTCCGGAATCACCTGCCAGCCATGGCGGAACCACCTCTCAGACGTAGCAGAACCACCTGACGGAGAAGCTGGAAACACGTCCTGGACAGTCTGGAACCACCTGCCGGCCAAGCCTGAACCACCTGCCAAGCACAACGGAACAACCTGCCAGACACGCCAAAATCAGCTGCGTGTTATGCCAGAACCACTTGGAGGACTCTCTGGGATGACCTGCCGGGCATGCCGGAACCACCTCTCAGACGTGCCAGAACCATGTGGCGGACAGTCCGGAATCACCTGTTGGGCATGCGCAACCACCTCTGAGACGTACCAGAACCACATGCCGTGCAGGCTGGAACCACCTACCGGACAGACCGGAATCACCTTTCGGGCATGCCGGAACCACCTGTCAGATGTGCCAGAAACACGTGCCGGAGACGCCGGAAGCACCTGCCAAGCACGTTGGAACCACCTGCCGGACATGCCAAAATCACCTGCCGACTATGCCAGAACCACTTGGCGAACACTCCGGAATCACTTGCCGGGCATGCAGGAACCACCTCTCAGACATGCCAGAACCCCGTGCCAATGACCCCGGAAGCACCAGCCGAGCACGCCGGAACCACCTGTTCGACTCGCCAGAACCACCTGCCGATCACGCAAAAATCACCTGCCGGCTACGCCACAACCAGTTGGTGAACACTTTGGAATCACCTGCCAGGCTTGCTGGAACCAGCTGCCGGTCATGCCAAAATCACCTGCCAACTACGCCAGAACCGCTTGGCGGACACTGCGGAAACACCTGTCGGGCCGGCCGGATCCACATCTCAGACGTGCCAGAAACGTGTTCATGAGATGCTGGAACCACACCCCGAACAGACGGATACCATCTGCCAGAACCGCCTGAACCACCTGCTGAGCACGCCGGAACCACCTGCTCGACTCACCGGTACCACCTCCCTGACACGCCAAAATCACCTGCTGGGTATGCCAGAACCACTTGGCGGACACTCCGGTATCATGTGCCGGACATGCCGGAACCAGCTCTCAGACACACCAGAACCAAGTGCCGGAGACGCCGGAAGCACCTGCCGAGCATGCCGGAGCCACCTGCTCGACTCGCCAGAAACACCTGCCGGACACGCCAAAATCACCTGCCTGCTACACCAGAAGCACTTGGCAGACAAGCCGGAATCACGTGAAGGGCATGCCGTCACAATCTCTCAGACGTGCCAAAACCTCGTGCCGGACACCCCAGAACACCCTGCCGGACAGACCGGAACCACCTGCCGGACACGCCGGAACCACCGGCGCGACTCGCCGGAACCACCCCCGGACATGCAAAATCACCTGCCGGCTACGCCAGAAACACTTGGCGAACACACCGGAATCACCTGCCGGGCATGTCGGAAGCACCTCTCAGACATGTCAGAACCACGTGCCAAGGACACCGGAAGCACCTGCCGAGCACGCCGGAACCACCTGCTCGACTCGCCAGAACCACCTGCCGCACAGGCCAAAATCACCTGCCAGGTATGCCAGAACCACTTTGTGGACTCTCCGAAATCATCTGCCGGACATGCCAGAACCAGCTCTCAGACACACCAGAACCACGTGCCGGACACGCCGGAAGCACCTGCTGAGCATGCCTGAGCAACCTGCTCGACTCGCAAGAAACACCTGCCGGACACGCCAAAATCACCTGCCGAGTACGCCAGAACCACTTGGCGGACACTCCGGAATCACAGGTCGGGCATGCCGGAACCACCTCTCAGACTTGCCAGAACCATGTTCCGGACACGCCGGTACCACCTGCCGAGTATGCCGGAACCACCTGATCCACTCCCGAGGACCACCTGCTGGACACGCCAAAATCACCTGCTGGCTACGCCAGAACCACTCGGCAGACACTCCGGAATAAGCTGCCGGGCATGCCGGAACCACCTCTTAGACATGCCAGAAGGATGTGTCGGACACGCCGGAAACACCTACCGGACAGACCGGAACCACCTGCCAGACATCCCGGAACCATCTGCCGAGCACGCCGGAGCCGCCTGCTCGATAGGCCGGAACCACCTGCCAGACAGGCCAAAATCAACAGCTGGCTATGCTAGAACCACCTGGCGGACAGTCCAAAATCACCTGCCTGGCATGCAGGAACCACCTCTCACACGTAACAGAACCACGTTCCGGACACGCTGGAACCACATCCTGGACAGACTGGAACCACCTGCCGAGCTCGCCGGAACCACCTGCTCGACTGGCAGGACAATCGTGCCGGACACGCCTAAAGGAACTGCCGGCTACACCAGAACCACTTAACCGACACTCCAGAATCACCTGCCTGGCATGCCAGAACCACCTCTCCGACGTGCCAGAAGCACGTGCCGGACATGCCGGAACGACCAAGGGGCAGACCGGAACCACCTGCCTCACATGCCGGAACCACCTGCCGAGCACGCCAGAGCCACCTGCTCCCCTTGCCGGAACCACCTGCCAGACAGGCCAAAATCAACAGCTGGCTGTGCGAGAACCACCTGGGGGACAGTCCGGAATCACCTGCCAGCCATGGCGGAACCACCTCTCAGACGTAGCAGAACCACCTGACGGAGAAGCTGGAAACACGTCCTGGACAGTCTGGAACCACCTGCCGGCCAAGCCTGAACCACCTGCCAAGCACAACGGAACAACCTGCCAGACACGCCAAAATCAGCTGCGTGTTATGCCAGAACCACTTGGAGGACTCTCTGGGATGACCTGCCGGGCATGCCGGAACCACCTCTCAGACGTGCCAGAACCATGTGGCGGACAGTCCGGAATCACCTGTTGGGCATGCGCAACCACCTCTGAGACGTACCAGAACCACATGCCGTGCAGGCTGGAACCACCTACCGGACAGACCGGAATCACCTTTCGGGCATGCCGGAACCACCTGTCAGATGTGCCAGAAACACGTGCCGGAGACGCCGGAAGCACCTGCCAAGCACGTTGGAACCACCTGCCGGACATGCCAAAATCACCTGCCGACTATGCCAGAACCACTTGGCGAACACTCCGGAATCACTTGCCGGGCATGCAGGAACCACCTCTCAGACATGCCAGAACCCCGTGCCAATGACCCCGGAAGCACCAGCCGAGCACGCCGGAACCACCTGTTCGACTCGCCAGAACCACCTGCCGATCACGCAAAAATCACC
This sequence comes from Equus caballus, assembly GCF_041296265.1. Lineage (NCBI taxonomy): Eukaryota > Metazoa > Chordata > Mammalia > Perissodactyla > Equidae > Equus > Equus caballus. Next base: position 7,281,440 of record NC_091697.1, read on the forward strand.
TGCCGGCTACGCCACAACCAGTTGGTGAACACTTTGGAATCACCTGCCAGGCTTGCTGGAACCAGCTGCCGGTCATGCCAAAATCACCTGCCAACTACGCCAGAACCGCTTGGCGGACACTGCGGAAACACCTGTCGGGCCGGCCGGATCCACATCTCAGACGTGCCAGAAACGTGTTCATGAGATGCTGGAACCACACCCCGAACAGACGGATACCATCTGCCAGAACCGCCTGAACCACCTGCTGAGCACGCCGGAACCACCTGCTCGACTCACCGGTACCACCTCCCTGACACGCCAAAATCACCTGCTGGGTATGCCAGAACCACTTGGCGGACACTCCGGTATCATGTGCCGGACATGCCGGAACCAGCTCTCAGACACACCAGAACCAAGTGCCGGAGACGCCGGAAGCACCTGCCGAGCATGCCGGAGCCACCTGCTCGACTCGCCAGAAACACCTGCCGGACACGCCAAAATCACCTGCCTGCTACACCAGAAGCACTTGGCAGACAAGCCGGAATCACGTGAAGGGCATGCCGTCACAATCTCTCAGACGTGCCAAAACCTCGTGCCGGACACCCCAGAACACCCTGCCGGACAGACCGGAACCACCTGCCGGACACGCCGGAACCACCGGCGCGACTCGCCGGAACCACCCCCGGACATGCAAAATCACCTGCCGGCTACGCCAGAAACACTTGGCGAACACACCGGAATCACCTGCCGGGCATGTCGGAAGCACCTCTCAGACATGTCAGAACCACGTGCCAAGGACACCGGAAGCACCTGCCGAGCACGCCGGAACCACCTGCTCGACTCGCCAGAACCACCTGCCGCACAGGCCAAAATCACCTGCCAGGTATGCCAGAACCACTTTGTGGACTCTCCGAAATCATCTGCCGGACATGCCAGAACCAGCTCTCAGACACACCAGAACCACGTGCCGGACACGCCGGAAGCACCTGCTGAGCATGCCTGAGCAACCTGCTCGACTCGCAAGAAACACCTGCCGGACACGCCAAAATCACCTGCCGAGTACGCCAGAACCACTTGGCGGACACTCCGGAATCACAGGTCGGGCATGCCGGAACCACCTCTCAGACTTGCCAGAACCATGTTCCGGACACGCCGGTACCACCTGCCGAGTATGCCGGAACCACCTGATCCACTCCCGAGGACCACCTGCTGGACACGCCAAAATCACCTGCTGGCTACGCCAGAACCACTCGGCAGACACTCCGGAATAAGCTGCCGGGCATGCCGGAACCACCTCTTAGACATGCCAGAAGGATGTGTCGGACACGCCGGAAACACCTACCGGACAGACCGGAACCACCTGCCAGACATCCCGGAACCATCTGCCGAGCACGCCGGAGCCGCCTGCTCGATAGGCCGGAACCACCTGCCAGACAGGCCAAAATCAACAGCTGGCTATGCTAGAACCACCTGGCGGACAGTCCAAAATCACCTGCCTGGCATGCAGGAACCACCTCTCACACGTAACAGAACCACGTTCCGGACACGCTGGAACCACATCCTGGACAGACTGGAACCACCTGCCGAGCTCGCCGGAACCACCTGCTCGACTGGCAGGACAATCGTGCCGGACACGCCTAAAGGAACTGCCGGCTACACCAGAACCACTTAACCGACACTCCAGAATCACCTGCCTGGCATGCCAGAACCACCTCTCCGACGTGCCAGAAGCACGTGCCGGACATGCCGGAACGACCAAGGGGCAGACCGGAACCACCTGCCTCACATGCCGGAACCACCTGCCGAGCACGCCAGAGCCACCTGCTCCCCTTGCCGGAACCACCTGCCAGACAGGCCAAAATCAACAGCTGGCTGTGCGAGAACCACCTGGGGGACAGTCCGGAATCACCTGCCAGCCATGGCGGAACCACCTCTCAGACGTAGCAGAACCACCTGACGGAGAAGCTGGAAACACGTCCTGGACAGTCTGGAACCACCTGCCGGCCAAGCCTGAACCACCTGCCAAGCACAACGGAACAACCTGCCAGACACGCCAAAATCAGCTGCGTGTTATGCCAGAACCACTTGGAGGACTCTCTGGGATGACCTGCCGGGCATGCCGGAACCACCTCTCAGACGTGCCAGAACCATGTGGCGGACAGTCCGGAATCACCTGTTGGGCATGCGCAACCACCTCTGAGACGTACCAGAACCACATGCCGTGCAGGCTGGAACCACCTACCGGACAGACCGGAATCACCTTTCGGGCATGCCGGAACCACCTGTCAGATGTGCCAGAAACACGTGCCGGAGACGCCGGAAGCACCTGCCAAGCACGTTGGAACCACCTGCCGGACATGCCAAAATCACCTGCCGACTATGCCAGAACCACTTGGCGAACACTCCGGAATCACTTGCCGGGCATGCAGGAACCACCTCTCAGACATGCCAGAACCACGTGCCAATGACCCCGGAAGCACCTGCCGAGGACGCCGGAACCACCTGCTCGACTCGCCAGAACCACCTGCCGGACACGCAAAAATCACCTGCCGGCTACGCCACAACCAGTTGGGGAACACTTCGGAATCACCTGCCGGGCTTGCTGGAACCACCTGCCAGTCATGCCAAAATCACCTGCCAACTACGCCAGTACCACTTGGCGGACACTGTGGAAACACCTGTCGGGCCGGCCGGAACCACATCTCAGACGTGCCAGAACCATGTGCATGAGATGCTGGAACCACACCCCGAACAGACGGAAAACACCTGCCAGACCCGTCTGAACAACCTGCCGAGCACGCCGGAGCCACCTGCTCGACTCGCCGGAACCACCTACCTGACATGCCCAAATCACCAGCCGGGTATGCCAGAACCACTTGGCGGACACTCCGGAATCATCTGCCGGACATGCCGGAACCAGCTCTCAGACACACCAGAACCACGTGCCGGTGACGCCGGAAGCACCTGCCGAGCATGCCGGAGCCACCTGCTCGACTCGCCAGAAACACCTGCCGGACACGCCAAAATCACCTGCCGGGTATGCCAGAACCACCTGGCAGACACTACGGAATCACCTGCCGCGCATGCCGGAACCACCTCTCAGGCGTGCTGGAAGCACGTGCCAGACACCCCGGAAACACCTACCGGACAGACCGGAACCACCTGCCAAGACCGCCGGAGCCACCTGTTCGACTCGCTGGAACCACCTGCCGGACAGGCCAATATCAACTGCTGGCTATGCCAGAACCAACTGGGGGACAGTCCGGGATCACCTGCCAGCCATGGCGGAACCACCTCTCAGACGTACCAGAACCACCTGCCGGAGAAGCTGGAAACACGTCCTGGACAGACTGGAACCACGTGACGGCCATGCCTGAACCACCTGCCGAGCACGGCGGAACCACCTGCCCGACACGCCAAAATCACCTGCGGGCTACGCCAGAATCACTTGGACGACTCTCCGAAATGACCTGCCGGGCATGTTGGAACCACCTCTCAGACGTGCAAGAAGCACGTGGCGGACAGTCCGGAATCACCTGTTGGGCATACGCAACCACCTCTGAGAGGTACCAGAACCACGTGCCGTGCACGCCAGAACCACCTACCGGACAGACTGGAATCAACTTTTGGGCATGCCGGAACCACCAGTCAGATGTGCCAGAAACACGTGCCGGAGACTCCGGAAGCACCTGCCGAGCACGTCGCAACCACCTGCTCAACTCGCCTGAACCACCTGCCGGACACGCCAAAATCACCTGCCCGCTACACCAGCGCCACTTCGGGGACAAGCCGGAATCACGTGAGGGGCATGCCGGCACAGCCTCTCAGACTGAACCTCGTGCCGGACACCACAGAACCACCTGCCGGACAGACCGGAACCACCTGCCGGACACGCCGGAACCACCGCCTCGACCCGCCGGAACGACCGCTGGACATGCAAAATCACCTGCCGGCTACGCCGGAAACACTTGGCGAACACTCCGGAATCACCTGCCGGGCATGCCGGAACCACCTCTCAGATATGCCAGAACCACGTGCCAATGACCCCGGAAGCACCTGCCGAGCACGCCGGAACCACCTGCTCGACTCGCCAGAACCACCTGCCGGACACGCAAAAATCACCTGCCGGCTACGCCACAACCAGTTGGGGAACACTTCGGAATCACCTGCCGGGCTTGCTGGAACCACCTGCCGGTCATGCCAAAATCACCTGCCAACTACGCCAGTACCACTTGGCGGACACTGTGGAAACACCTGTCGGGCCGGCCGGAACCACATCTCAGACGTGCCAGAACCATGTGCATGAGATGCTGGAACCACACCCCGAACAGACGGAAAACACCTGCCAGACCCGTCTGAACAACCTGCCGAGCACGCCGGAGCCACCTGCTCGACTCGCCGGAACCACCTACCTGACATGCCCAAATCACCAGCCGGGTATGCCAGAACCACTTGGCGGACACTCCGGAATCATCTGCCGGACATGCCGGAACCAGCTCTCAGACACACCAGAACCACGTGCCGGAGACGCCGGAAGCACCTGCCGAGCATGCCGGAGCCACCTGCTCGACTCGCCAGAAACACCTGCCGGACACGCCAAAATCACCTGCCGGGTACGCCAGAACCACCTGGCGGACACTCCGAAATCACCTGTCGCGCATGCCAGAACCACCTCTCAGACGTGACGCAAGCACGTGCCGGACACGCCGGAATCACCTACCGGACAGACCGGAACCACCTGCCGAGCACGCCGGAGCCACCTGTTCGACTCGCTGGAACCACCTGCCGGACAGGCCAATATCAACTGCTGGCTATGCCAGAACCACCTGGGGGACGGTCCGGAATCACCTGCCAGCCATGGCGGAACCACCTCTCAGACGTAGCAGAACCACCTGACAGAGAAGCTGGAAACACGTCCTGGACAGTCTGGAACCACCTGCCGGCCAAGCCTGAACCACCTGCCAAGCACAACGGAACAACCTGCCAGACACGCCAAAATCACCTGCGTGTTATGCCAGAACCACTTGGAGGACTCTCTGGGATGACCTGCCGGGCATGCCGGAACCACCTCTCAGACGTGCCAGAACCATGTGGCGGACAGTCCGGAATCACCTGTTGGGCATGCGCAACCACCTCTGAGACGTACCAGAACCACATGCCGTGCAGGCTGGAACCACCTACCGGACAGACCGGAATCACCTTTCGGGCATGCCGGAACCACCTGTCAGATGTGCCAGAAACACGTGCCGGAGACGCCGGAAGCACCTGCCAAGCACGTTGGAACCACCTGCTCAACTCGCCTGAACCACCTGCCGGACATGCCAAAATCACCTGCGGACTATGCCAGAACCACTTGGCGAACACTCCGGAATCACTTGCCGGGCATGCAGGAACCACCTCTCAGACATGCCAGAACCCCGTGCCAATGACCCCGGAAGCACCAGCCGAGCACGCCGGAACCACCTGCTCGACTCGCCAGAACCACCTGCCGATCACGCAAAAATCACCTGCCGGCTACGCCACAACCAGTTGGTGAACACTTTGGAATCACCTGCCAGGCTTGCTGGAACCAGCTGCCGGTCATGCCAAAATCACCTGCCAACTACACCAGAACCGCTTGGCGGACACTGCGGAAACACCTGTCGGGCCAGCCGGAACCACATCTCAGACGTGCCAGAAACGTGTTCATGAGATGCTGGAACCACACCCCGAACAGACGGATACCATCTGCCAGAACCGCCTGAACCACCTGCTGAGCACGCCGGAACCACCTGCTCGACTCACCGGTACCACCTCCCTGACACGCCAAAATCACCTGCTGGGTATGCCAGAACCACTTGGCGGACACTCCGGAATCATCTGCCGGACATGCCGGAACCAGCTCTCAGACACACCAGAACCAAGTGCCGGAGACGCCGGAAGCACCTGCCGAGCATGCCGGAGCCACCTGCTCGACTCGCCAGAAACACCTGCCGGACACGCCAAAATCACCTGCCGGGTATGCCAGAACCACCTGGCAGACACTACGGAATCACCTGCCGCGCATGCCGGAACCACCTCTCAGGCGTGCTGGAAGCACGTGCCAGACACCCCGGAAACACCTACCGGACAGACCGGAACCACCTGCCAAGACCGCCGGAGCCACCTGTTCGACTCGCTGGAACCACCTGCCGGACAGGCCAATATCAACTGCTGGCTATGCCAGAACCAACTGGGGGACAGTCCGGGATCACCTGCCAGCCATGGCGGAACCACCTCTCAGACGTACCAGAACCACCTGCCGGAGAAGCTGGAAACACGTCCTGGACAGACTGGAACCACGTGACGGCCATGCCTGAACCACCTGCGGAGCACGGCGGAACCACCTGCCCGACACGCCAAAATCACCTGCTGGCTACGCCAGAACCACTTGGACGATTCTCCGAAATGACCTGCCGGGCATGTTGGAACCACCTCTCAGACGTGCCAGAAGCACGTGGCGGACAGTCCGGAATCACCTGTTGGGCATACGCAACCACCTCTGAGACGTACCAGAACCACGTGCCGTGCACGCCGGAACCACCTACCGGACAGACCGGAATCAACTTTTGGGCATGCCGGAACCACCAGTCAGATGTGCCAGAAACACGTGCCGGAGACGCCGGAAGCACCTGCCGAGCACGTCGCAACCACCTGCTCAACTCACCTGAACCACCTGCCGGACACGCCAAAATCACCTGCCCGCTACACCAGCACCACTTCAGGGACAAGCCGGAATCACGTGAGGGGCATGCCGGCACAGCCTCTAAGACTGAACCTCGTGCCGGACACCACAGAACCACCTGCCGGACAGACCGGAACCACCTGCCGGACACGCCGGAACCACCGGCTCCACCCGCCGGAACGACCGCTGGACATGCAAAATCACCTGCCGGCTACGCCGGAAACACTTGGCGAACACTCCGGAATCACCTGCCGGGCATGCCGGAACCACCTCTCAGAAATGCCAGAACCACGTGCCAATGACCCCGGAAGCACCTGCCGAGCACGCCGGAACCACCTGCTCGACTCGCCAGAACCACCTGCCGGACACGCAAAAATCACCTGCCGGCTACGCCACAACCAGTTGGGGAACACTTCGGAATCACCTGCCGGGCTTGCTGGAACCACCTGCCGGTCATGCCAAAATCACCTGCCAACTACGCCAGTACCACTTGGCGGACACTGTGGAAACACCTGTCGGGCCGGCCGGAACCACATCTCAGACGTGCCAGAACCATGTGCATGAGATGCTGGAACCACACCCCGAAAAGACGGAAAACACCTGCCAGACCCGTCTGAACAACCTGCCGAGCACGCCGGAGCCACCTGCTCGACTCGCCGGAACCACCTACCTGACATGCCCAAATCACCAGCCGGGTATGCCAGAACCACTTGGCGGACACTCCGGAATCATCTGCCGGACATGCCGGAAGCAGCTCTCAGACACACCAGAACCACGTGCCGGAGACGCCGGAAGCACCTGCCGAGCATGCCGGAGCCACCTGCTCGACTCGCCAGAAACACCTGCCGGACACGCCAAAATCACCTGCCGGGTACGCCAGAACCACCTGGCGGACACTCCAAAATCACCTGTCGCGCATGCCGGAACCACCTCTCAGACGTGCCGCAAGCACGTGCCGGACACGCCGGAATCACCTACCGGACAGACCGGAACCACCTGCCGAGCACGCCGGAGCCACCTGTTCGACTCGCTGGAACCACCTGCCGGACAGGCCAATATCAACTGCTGGCTATGCCAGAACCACCTGGGGGACGGTCCGGAATCACCTGCCAGCCATGGCGGAACCACCTCTCAGACGTAGCAGAACCACCTGACGGAGAAGCTGGAAACACGTCCTGGACAGTCTGGAACCACCTGCCGGCCAAGCCTGAACCACCTGCCAAGCACAACGGAACAACCTGCCAGACACGCCAAAATCAGCTGCGTGTTATGCCAGAACCACTTGGAGGACTCTCTGGGATGACCTGACGGGCATGCCGGAACCACCTCTCAGACGTGCCAGAACCATGTGGCGGACAGTCCGGAATCACCTGTTGGGCATGCGCAACCACCTCTGAGACGTACCAGAACCACATGCCGTGCAGGCTGGAACCACCTACCGGACAGACCGGAATCACCTTTCGGGCATGCCGGAACCACCTGTCAGATGTGCCAGAAACACGTGCCGGAGACGCCGGAAGCACCTGCCAAGCACGTTGGAACCACCTGCTCAACTCGCCTGAACCACCTGCCGGACATGCCAAAATCACCTGCCGACTATGCCAGAACCACTTGGCGAACACTCCGGAATCACTTGCCGGGCATGCAGGAACCACCTCTCAGACATGCCAGAACCCCGTGCCAATGACCCCGGAAGCACCAGCCGAGCACGCCGGAACCACCTGGTCGACTCGCCAGAACCACCTGCCGATCACGCAAAAATCACCTGCCGGCTACGCCACAACCAGTTGGTGAACACTTTGGAATCACCTGCCAGGCTTGCTGGAACCAGCTGCCGGTCATGCCAAAATCACCTGCCAACTACACCAGAACCGCTTGGCGGACACTGCGGAAACACCTGTCGGGCCAGCCGGAACCACATCTCAGACGTGCCAGAAACGTGTTCATGAGATGCTGGGACCACACCCCGAACAGACGGATACCATCTGCCAGAACCGCCTGAACCACCTGCTGAGCACGCCGGAACCACCTGCTCGACTCACCGGTACCACCTCCCTGACACGCCAAAATCACCTGCTGGGTATGCCAGAACCACTTGGCGGACACTCCGGAATCATCTGCCGGACATGCCGGAACCAGCTCTCAGACACACCAGAACCAAGTGCCGGAGACGCCGGAAGCACCTGCCGAGCATGCCGGAGCCACCTGCTCGACTCGCCAGAAACACCTGCCGGACACGCCAAAATCACCTGCCGGGTATGCCAGAACCACCTGACGGACACTACGGAATCACCTGCCGCGCATGCCGGAACCACCTCTCAGACGTGCCGGAAGCACATGCCAGACATGCCGGAAACACCTACCGGACAGACCGGAACCACCTGCCAAGAACGCCGGAGCCAGCTGTTCGACTCGCTGGAACCACCTGCCGGACAGGCCAATATCAACTGCTGGCTATGCCAGAAGCACCTGGGGGACAGTACGGGATCACCTGCCAGCCATGGCGGAACCACCTCTCAGACGGACCAGAACCACCTGCCGGAAGAGCTGGAAACACGTCCTGGACAGACTGGAACCACGTGACGGCCATGCCTGAACCACCTGCCGAGCACGGCGGAACCACCTGCCCGACACGCCAAAATCGCCTGCGGGCTACGCCAGAACCACTTGGACGACTCTCCGAAATGACCTGCCGGGCATGTTGGAACCACCTCTCAGACGTGCCAGAAGCACGTGGCGGACAGTCCGGAATCACCTGTTGGGCATACGCAACCACCTCTGAGACGTACCAGAACAACGTGCCGTGCACGCCGGAACCACCTACCGGACAGACCGGAATCAACTTCTGGGCATGCCGGAACCACCAGTCAGATGTGACAGAAACACGTGCCGGAGACGCCGGAAGCACCTGCCGAGCACGTCGCAACCACCTGCTCAACTCGCCTGAACCACCTGCCGGACATGCCATAATCACCTGCCCGCTACACCAGCACCACTTCGGGGACAAGCCGCAATCACGTGAGGGGCATGTCGGCACAGCCTCTCAGACCGAACCTCGTGCTGGACACCACAGAACCACCTGCTGGACAGACCGGAACCACCTGCCGGACACGCCGGAACCACGGGCTCGACCCGCAGGAACGACCGCTGGACATGCAAAATCACCTGCCGGCTACGCCGGAAACACTTGGCGAACACTCCGAAATCACCTGCCGGGCATGCCGGAACCACCTCTCAGATATGCCAGAACCACGTGCCAATGACCCCGGAAGCACCTGCCGAGCACGCCGGAACCACCTGCTCGACTCGCCAGAACCACCTGCCGGACACGCAGAAATCACCTGCCGGCTACGCCACAACCAGTTGGGGAACACTTCGAAATCACCTGCCGGGCTTGCTGGAACCACCTGCCGGTCATTCCAAAATCACCTGCCAACTACGCCAGTACCACTTGGCGGACACTGTGGAAACACCTGTCGGGCCGGCCGGAACCACATCTCACACGTGCCAGAACCATGTGCATGAGATGCTGGAACCACACCCCGAAAAGACGGAAAACACCTGCCAGACCCGTCTGAACAACCTGCCGAGCACGCCGGAGCCACCTGCTCGACTCGCCGGAACCACCTACCTGACATGCCAAAATCACCAGCCGGGTATGCCAGAACCACTTGGCGGACACTCCGGAATCATCTGCCGGACATGCCGGAACCAGCTCTCAGACACACCAGAACCACGTGCCGGAGACGCCGGAAGCACCTGCCGAGCATGCCGGAGCCACCTGCTCGACTCGCCAGAAACACCTGCCGGACACGCCAAAATCACCTGCCGGGTACGCCAGAACCACCGGGCGGACACTCTGAAATCACCTGTCGCGCATGCCGGAACCACCTCTCAGACGTGCCGGAAGCACGTGCCGGACACGCCGGAATCACCTACCGGACAGACCGGAACCACCTGCCGAGCACGCCGGAGCCACCTGTTCGACTCGCTGGAACCACCTGCCGGACAGGCCAATATCAACTGCTGGCTATGCCAGAACCACCTGGGGGACGGTCCGGAATCGCCTGCCAGCCATGGCGGAACCACCTCTCAGACGTACCAGAACCACCTGCCGGAGAAGCTGGAAACACGTCCTGGACAGTCTGGAACCACCTGCCGGCCAAGCCTGAACCACCTGCCAAGCACAACGGAACAACCTGCCAGACACGCCAAAATCAGCTGCGTGTTATGCCAGAACCACTTGGAGGACTCTCTGGGATGACCTGCCGGGCATGCCGGAACCACCTCTCAGACGTGCCAGAACCATGTGGCGGACAGTCCGGAATCACCTGTTGGGCATGCGCAACCACCTCTGAGACGTACCAGAACCACATGCCGTGCAGGCTGGAACCACCTACCGGACAGACCGGAATCACCTTTCGGGCATGCCGGAACCACCTGTCAGATGTGCCAGAAACACGTGCCGGAGACGCCGGAAGCACCTGCCAAGCACGTTGGAACCACCTGCTCAACTCGCCTGAACCACCTGCCGGACATGCCAAAATCACCTGCGGACTATGCCAGAACCACTTGGCGAACACTCCGGAATCACTTGCCGGGCATGCAGGAACCACCTCTCAGACATGCCAGAACCCCGTGCCAATGACCCCGGAAGCACCAGCCGAGCACGCCGGAACCACCTGCTCGACTCGCCAGAACCACCTGCCGATCACGCAAAAATCACCTGCCGGCTACGCCACAACCAGTTGGTGAACACTTTGGAATCACCTGCCAGGCTTGCTGGAACCAGCTGCCGGTCATGCCAAAATCACCTGCCAACTACACCAGAACCGCTTGGCGGACACTGCGGAAACACCTGTCGGGCCAGCCGGAACCACATCTCAGACGTGCCAGAAACGTGTTCATGAGATGCTGGAACCACACCCCGAACAGACGGATACCATCTGCCAGAACCGCCTGAACCACCTGCTGAGCACGCCGGAACCACCTGCTCGACTCACCGGTACCACCTCCCTGACACGCCAAAATCACCTGCTGGGTATGCCAGAACCACTTGGCGGACACTCCGGAATCATCTGCCGGACATGCCGGAACCAGCTCTCAGACACACCAGAACCAAGTGCCGGAGACGCCGGAAGCACCTGCCGAGCATGCCGGAGCCACCTGCTCGACTCGCCAGAAACACCTGCCGGACACGCCAAAATCACCTGTCGGGTATGCCAGAACCACCTGGCAGACACTACGGAATCACCTGCCGCGCATGCCGGAACCACCTCTCAGGCGTGCTGGAAGCACGTGCCAGACACCCCGGAAACACCTACCGGACAGACCGGAACCACCTGCCAAGACCGCCGGAGCCACCTGTTCGACTCGCTGGAACCACCTGCCGGACAGGCCAATATCAACTGTTGGCTATGCCAGAACCAACTGGGGGACAGTCCGGGATCACCTGCCAGCCATGGCGGAACCACCTCTCACACGGACCAGAACCACCTGCCGGAGAAGCTGGAAACACGTCCTGGACAGACTGGAACCACGTGACGGCCATGCCTGAACCACCTGCGGAGCACGGCGGAACCACCTGCCCGACACGCCAAAATCACCTGCTGGCTACGCCAGAACCACTTGGACGATTCTCCGAAATGACCTGCCGGGCATGTTGGAACCACCTCTCAGACGTGCCAGAAGCACGTGGCGGACAGTCCGGAATCACCTGTTGGGCATACGCAACCACCTCTGAGACGGACCAGAACCACGTGCCGTGCACGCCGGAACCACCTACCGGACAGACCGGAATCAACTTCTGGGCATGCCGGAACCACCAGTCAGATGTGCCAGAAACACGTGCCGGAGACGCCGGAAACACCTGCCGAGCACGTCGCAACCACCTGCTCAACTCGCCTGAACCACCTGCCGGACACGCCAAAATCCCCTGCCCGCTACGCCAGCACCACGTCGGGGACAAGCCGGAGTCACGTGAGGGGCATGTCGGCACAGCCTCTCAGACTGAACCTCGTGCCGGACACCACAGAACCACCTGTCGGACAGACCAAAACCACCTGCCGGACACGCCGGAACCACCGGCTCGACCCGCCGGAACGACCGCTGGACATGCAAAATCACCTGCCGGCTACGCCGGAAACACTTGGCGAACACTCCGGAATCACCTGCCTGGCATGCCGGAACCACCTCTCAGAAATGCCAGAACCACGTGCCAATGACCCCGGAAGCACCTGCCGAGCACGCCGGAACCACCTGCTCGACTCGCCGGAACCACCTGCCGGACACGCAAAAATCACCTGCCGGCTACGCCACAACCAGTTGGGGAACACTTCGGAATCACCTGCCGGGCTTGCTGGAACCACCTGCCGCTCATGCCAAAATCACCTGCCAACTACGCCAGTACCACTTGGCGGACACTGTGGAAACACCTGTCGGGCCGGCCGGAACCACATCTCAGACGTGCCAGAACCATGTGCATGAGATGCTGGAACCACACCCTGAACAGACGGACAACACCTGCCAGACCCGTCTGAACAACCTGCCGAGCACGCCGGAGCCACCTGCTCGACTCGCCGGAACCACCTACCTGACATGCCCAAATCACCAGCCGGGTATGCCAGAACCACTTGGCGGACACTCCGGAATCATCTGCCGGACATGCCGGAACCAGCTCTCAGACACACCAGAACCACGTGCCGGAGACGCCGGAAGCACCTGCCGAGCATGCCGGAGCCACCTGCTCGACTCGCCAGAAACACCTGCCGGACACGCCAAAATCAACTGCCGGGTACGCCAGAACCACCTGGCGGACACTCTGAAATCACCTGTCGCGCATGCCGGAACCACCTCTCAGACGTGCCGGAAGCACGTGCCGGACACGCCGGAATAACTTACCAGACAGACCGGAACCACCTGCCGAGCACGCCGGAGCCACCTGTTCGACTCGCTGGAACCACCTGCCGGACAGGCCAATATCAACTGCTGGCTATGCCAGAACCACCTGGGGGACAGTCCGGGATCACCTGCCAGCCATGGCGGAACCACCTCTCAGACGTACCAGAACCACCTGCCGGAGAAGCTGGAAACACGTCCTGGACAGTCTGGAACCACCTGCCGGCCAAGCCTGAACCACCTGCCAAGCACAACGGAACAACCTGCCAGACACGCCAAAATCAGCTGCGTGTTATGCCAGAACCACTTGGAGGACTCTCTGGGATGACCTGCCGGGCATGCCGGAACCACCTCTCAGACGTGCCAGAACCATGTGGCGGACAGTCCGGAATCACCTGTTGGGCATGCGCAACCACCTCTGAGACGTACCAGAACCACATGCCGTGCAGGCTGGAACCACCTACCGGACAGACTGGAATCACCTTTCGGGCATGCCGGAACCACCTGTCAGATGTGCCAGAAACACGTGCCAAAGACGCCGGAAGCACCTGCCAAGCACGTTGGAACCACCTGCTCAACTCGCCTGAACCACCTGCCGGACATGCCAAAATCATCTGCCGACTATGCCAGAACCACTTGGCGAACACTCCGGAATCACTTGCCGGGCATGCAGGAACCACCTCTCAGACATGCCAGAACCCCGTGCCAATGACCCCGGAAGCACCAGCCGAGCACGCCGGAACCACCTGCTCGACTCGCCAGAACCACCTGCCGATCACGCAAAAATCACCTGCCGGCTACGCCACAACCAGTTGGTGAACACTTTGGAATCACCTGCCAGGCTTGCTCGAGCCACCTGCCAGTCATGCCAAAATCACCAGCCAACTACGCCAGAACCGCTTGGCGGACACTGCGGAAACACCTGTCGGGCCGGCTGGAACCACATCTCAGACGTGCCAGAAACGTGTTCATGAGATGCTGGAACCACACCCCGAACAGACGGATACCACCTGCCAGAACCGCCTGAACCACCTGCTGAGCACGCCGGAACCACCTGCTCGACTCACCGGTACCACCTACCTGACACGCCAAAATCACCTGCTGGGTATGCCAGAACCACTTGGCGGACACTCCGGAATCATCTGCCGGACATGCCGGAACCAGCTCTCAGACACACCAGAACCAAGTGCCGGAGACGCCCGAAGCACCTGCCGAGCATGCCAGAGCCACCTGCTCGACTCGCCAGAAACTCCTGCCGGACACGCCAAAATCACCTGCCGGGTATGCCAGAACCACCTGACGGACACTACGGAATCACCTGCCGCGCATGCCGGAACCACCTCTCAGACGTGCCGGAAGCACATGCCAGACATGCCGGAAACACCTACCGGACAGACCGGAACCACCTGCCAAGAACGCCGGAGCCAGCTGTTCGACTCGCTGGAACCACCTGCCGGACAGGCCAATATCAACTGCTGGCTATGCCAGAAGCACCTGGGGGACAGTACGGGATCACCTGCCAGCCATGGCGGAACCACCTCTCAGACGGACCAGAACCACCTGCCGGAAGAGCTGGAAACACGTCCTGGACAGACTGGAACCACGTGACGGCCATGCCTGAACCACCTGCCGAGCACGGCGGAACCACCTGCCCGACACGCCAAAATCGCCTGCGGGCTACGCCAGAACCACTTGGACGACTCTCCGAAATGACCTGCCGGGCATGTTGGAACCACCTCTCAGACGTGCCAGAAGCACGTGGCGGACAGTCCGGAATCACCTGTTGGGCATACGCAACCACCTCTGAGACGTACCAGAACAACGTGCCGTGCACGCCGGAACCACCTACCGGACAGACCGGAATCAACTTCTGGGCATGCCGGAACCACCAGTCAGATGTGACAGAAACACGTGCCGGAGACGCCGGAAGCACCTGCCGAGCACGTCGCAACCACCTGCTCAACTCGCCTGAACCACCTGCCGGACATGCCATAATCACCTGCCCGCTACACCAGCACCACTTCGGGGACAAGCCGCAATCACGTGAGGGGCATGTCGGCACAGCCTCTCAGACCGAACCTCGTGCTGGACACCACAGAACCACCTGCTGGACAGACCGGAACCACCTGCCGGACACGCCGGAACCACCGGCTCGACCCGCCGGAACGACCGCTGGACATGCAAAATCACCTGCCGGCTACGCCGGAAACACTTGGCGAACACTCCGAAATCACCTGCCGGGCATGCCGGAACCACCTCTCAGATATGCCAGAACCACGTGCCAATGACCCCGGAAGCACCTGCCGAGCACGCCGGAACCACCTGCTCGACTTGCCAGAACCACCTGCCGGACACGCAGAAATCACCTGCCGGCTACGCCACAACCAGTTGGGGAACACTTCGAAATCACCTGCCGGGCTTGCTGGAACCACCTGCCGGTCATTCCAAAATCACCTGCCAACTACGCCAGTACCACTTGGCGGACACTGTGGAAACACCTGTCGGGCCGGCCGGAACCACATCTCAGACGTGCCAGAACCATGTGCATGAGATGCTGGAACCACACCCCGAAAAGACGGAAAACACCTGCCAGACCCGTCTGAACAACCTGCCGAGCACGCCGGAGCCACCTGCTCGACTCGCCGGAACCACCTACCTGACATGCCAAAATCACCAGCCGGGTATGCCAGAACCACTTGGCGGACACTCCGGAATCGTCTGCCGGACATGCCGGAACCACCTCTAAGACACACCAAAACCACGTGCCGGAGACGCCGGAAGCACCTGCCGAGCATGCCGGAGCCACCTGCTCGACTCGCCAGAAACACCTGCCGGACACGCCAAAATCACCTGCCGGGTACGCCAGAACCACCGGGCGGACACTCTGAAATCACCTGTCGCGCATGCCGGAACCACCTCTCAGACGTGCCGGAAGCACGTGCCGGACACGCCGGAATCACCTACCGGACAGACCGGAACCACCTGCCGAGCACGCCGGAGCCACCTGTTCGACTCGCTGGAACCACCTGCCGGACAGGCCAATATCAACTGCTGGCTATGCCAGAACCACCTGGGGGACAGTCCGGGATCACCTGCCAGCCATGGCGGAACCACCTCTCAGACGTACCAGAACCACCTGCCGGAGAAGCTGGAAACACGTCCTGGACAGTCTGGAACCACCTGCCGGCCAAGCCTGAACCACCTGCCAAGCACAACGTAACAACCTGCCAGACACGCCAAAATCAGCTGCGTGTTATGCCAGAACCACTTGGAGGACTCTCTGGGATGACCTGCCGGGCATGCCGGAACCACCTCTCAGACGTGCCAGAACCATGTGGCGGACAGTCCGGAATCACCTGTTGGGCATGCGCAACCACCTCTGAGACGTACCAGAACCACATGCCGTGCAGGCTGGAACCACCTACCGGACAGACCGGAATCACCTTTCGGGCATGCCGGAACCACCTGTCAGATGTGCCAGAAACACGTGCCAAAGACGCCGGAAGCACCTGCCAAGCACGTTGGAACCACCTGCTCAACTCGCCTGAACCACCTGCCGGACATGCCAAAATCATCTGCCGACTATGCCAGAACCACTTGGCGAACACTCCGGAATCACTTGCCGGGCATGCAGGAACCACCTCTCAGACATGCCAGAACCCCGTGCCAATGACCCCGGAAGCACCAGCCGAGCACGCCGGAACCACCTGCTCGACTCGCCAGAACCACCTGCCGATCACGCAAAAATCACCTGCCGGCTACGCCACAACCAGTTGGTGAACACTTTGGAATCACCTGCCAGGCTTGCTCGAGCCACCTGCCAGTCATGCCAAAATCACCAGCCAACTACGCCAGAACCGCTTGGCGGACACTGCGGAAACACCTGTCGGGCCGGCTGGAACCACATCTCAGACGTGCCAGAAACGTGTTCATGAGATGCTGGAACCACACCCCGAACAGACGGATACCACCTGCCAGAACCGCCTGAACCACCTGCTGAGCACGCCGGAACCACCTGCTCGACTCACCGGTACCACCTACCTGACACGCCAAAATCACCTGCTGGGTATGCCAGAACCACTTGGCGGACACTCCGGAATCATCTGCCGGACATGCCGGAACCAGCTCTCAGACACACCAGAACCAAGTGCCGGAGACGCCCGAAGCACCTGCCGAGCATGCCAGAGCCACCTGCTCGACTCGCCAGAAACTCCTGCCGGACACGCCAAAATCACCTGCCGGGTATGCCAGAACCACCTGACGGACACTACGGAATCACCTGCCGCGCATGCCGGAACCACCTCTCAGACGTGCCGGAAGCACATGCCAGACATGCCGGAAACACCTACCGGACAGACCGGAACCACCTGCCAAGAACGCCGGAGCCAGCTGTTCGACTCGCTGGAACCACCTGCCGGACAGGCCAATATCAACTGCTGGCTATGCCAGAAGCACCTGGGGGACAGTACGGGATCACCTGCCAGCCATGGCGGAACCACCTCTCAGACGGACCAGAACCACCTGCCGGAAGAGCTGGAAACACGTCCTGGACAGACTGGAACCACGTGACGGCCATGCCTGAACCACCTGCCGAGCACGGCGGAACCACCTGCCCGACACGCCAAAATCGCCTGCGGGCTACGCCAGAACCACTTGGACGACTCTCCGAAATGACCTGCCGGGCATGTTGGAACCACCTCTCAGACGTGCCAGAAGCACGTGGCGGACAGTCCGGAATCACCTGTTGGGCATACGCAACCACCTCTGAGACGTACCAGAACAACGTGCCGTGCACGCCGGAACCACCTACCGGACAGACCGGAATCAACTTCTGGGCATGCCGGAACCACCAGTCAGATGTGACAGAAACACGTGCCGGAGACGCCGGAAGCACCTGCCGAGCACGTCGCAACCACCTGCTCAACTCGCCTGAACCACCTGCCGGACATGCCATAATCACCTGCCCGCTACACCAGCACCACTTCGGGGACAAGCCGCAATCACGTGAGGGGCATGTCGGCACAGCCTCTCAGACCGAACCTCGTGCTGGACACCACAGAACCACCTGCTGGACAGACCGGAACCACCTGCCGGACACGCCGGAACCACCGGCTCGACCCGCCGGAACGACCGCTGGACATGCAAAATCACCTGCCGGCTACGCCGGAAACACTTGGCGAACACTCCGAAATCACCTGCCGGGCATGCCGGAACCACCTCTCAGATATGCCAGAACCACGTGCCAATGACCCCGGAAGCACCTGCCGAGCACGCCGGAACCACCTGCTCGACTCGCCAGAACCACCTGCCGGACACGCAGAAATCACCTGCCGGCTACGCCACAACCAGTTGGGGAACACTTCGAAATCACCTGCCGGGCTTGCTGGAACCACCTGCCGGTCATTCCAAAATCACCTGCCAACTACGCCAGTACCACTTGGCGGACACTGTGGAAACACCTGTCGGGCCGGCCGGAACCACATCTCAGACGTGCCAGAACCATGTGCATGAGATGCTGGAACCACACCCCGAAAAGACGGAAAACACCTGCCAGACCCGTCTGAACAACCTGCCGAGCACGCCGGAGCCACCTGCTCGACTCGCCGGAACCACCTACCTGACATGCCAAAATCACCAGCCGGGTATGCCAGAACCACTTGGCGGACACTCCGGAATCGTCTGCCGGACATGCCGGAACCACCTCTAAGACACACCAAAACCACGTGCCGGAGACGCCGGAAGCACCTGCCGAGCATGCCGGAGCCACCTGCTCGACTCGCCAGAAACACCTGCCGGACACGCCAAAATCACCTGCCGGGTACGCCAGAACCACCGGGCGGACACTCTGAAATCACCTGTCGCGCATGCCGGAACCACCTCTCAGACGTGCCGGAAGCACGTGCCGGACACGCCGGAATCACCTACCGGACAGACCGGAACCACCTGCCGAGCACGCCGGAGCCACCTGTTCGACTCGCTGGAACCACCTGCCGGACAGGCCAATATCAACTGCTGGCTATGCCAGAACCACCTGGGGGATGGTCCGGAATCGCCTGCCAGCCATGGCGGAACCACCTCTCAGACGTACCAGAACCACCTGCCGGAGAAGCTGGAAACACGTCCTGGACAGTCTGGAACCACCTGCCGGCCAAGCCTGAACCACCTGCCAAGCACAACGGAACAACCTGCCAGACACGCCAAAATCAGCTGCGTGTTATGCCAGAACCACTTGGAGGACTCTCTGGGATGACCTGCCGGGCATGCCGGAACCACCTCTCAGACGTGCCAGAACCATGTGGCGGACAGTCCGGAATCACCTGTTGGGCATGCGCAACCACCTCTGAGACGTACCAGAACCACATGCCGTGCAGGCTGGAACCACCTACCGGACAGACCGGAATCACCTTTCGGGCATGCCGGAACCACCTGTCAGATGTGCCAGAAACACGTGCCGGAGACGCCGGAAGCACCTGCCAAGCACGTTGGAACCACCTGCTCAACTCGCCTGAACCACCTGCCGGACATGCCAAAATCACCTGCCGACTATGCCAGAACCACTTGGCGAACACTCCGGAATCACTTGCCGGGCATGCAGGAACCACCTCTCAGACATGCCAGAACCCCGTGCCAATGACCCCGGAAGCACCAGCCGAGCACGCCGGAACCACCTGCTCGACTCGCCAGAACCACCTGCCGATCACGCAAAAATCACCTGCCGGCTACGCCACAACCAGTTGGTGAACACTTTGGAATCACCTGCCAGGCTTGCTGGAACCACCTGCCGGTCATGCCAAAATCACCTGCCAACTACGCCAGAACCGCTTGGCGGACACTGCGGAAACACCTGTCGGGCCGGCCGGAACCACATCTCAGACGTGCCAGAAACGTGTTCATGAGATGCTGGAACCACACCCCGAACAGACTGATACCACCTGCCAGAACCGCCTGAACCACCTGCTGAGCACGCCGGAACCACCTGCTCGACTCACCGGTACCACCTCCCTGACACGCCAAAATCACCTGCTGGGTATGCCAGAACCACTTGGCGGACACTCCGGAATCATCCGCCGGACATGCCGGAACCAGCTCTCAGACACACCAGAACCAAGTGCCGGAGACGCCGGAAGCACCTGCCGAGCATGCCGGAGCCACCTGCTCGACTCGCCAGAAACACCTGCCGGACACGCCAAAATCACCTGCCTGGTATGCCAGAACCACCTGGTGGACACTACAGAATCACCTGCCGCGCATGCCGGAACCACCTCTCGGACGTGCCGGAAGCACGTGCCAGACACGCCGGAAACACCTACCGGACAGACCGGAACCACCTGCCAAGAACGCCGGAGCCACCTGTTCGGCTCGCTGGAACCAGCTGCCGGACAGGCCAATATCAACTGCTGGCTATGCCAGAACCACCTGGGGGACAGTCCGGGATCACCTGCCAGCCATGGCGGAACCACCTCTCAGACGTGCCAGAAGCACGTGGCGGACAGTCCGGAATCACCTGTTGGGCATACGCAACCACCTCTGAGACGTACCAGAACCACGTGCCGTGCACGCCGGAACCACCTACCGGACAGACCGGAATCAACTTCTGGGCATGCCGAAACCACCAGACAGATGTGCCAGAAACACGTGCCGGAGGCGCCGGAAGCACCTGCCGAGCACGTCGCAACCACCTGCTCAAATCGCCAGAACCACGTGCCGGACACGCCAAAATCACCTGCCCGCTACACCAGCACCACTTCGGGGACAAGCCGGAATCACGTGAGGGGCATGTCGGCACAGCCTCTCAGACTGAACCTCGTGCAGGACACCACAGAACCAACTGCCGGACAGACCGGAACCACCTGCCGGACACGCCGGAACCACCGGCTCGACCCGCCGGAACGACCGCTGGACATGCAAAATCACCTGACGGCTACGCCGGAAACACTTGGCGAACACTCCGGAATCACCTGCCGGGCATGCTGGAACCACCTCTCAGATATGCCAGAACCACGTGCCAATGACCCCGGAAGCACCTGCCGAGCACGCCGGAACCACCTGCTCGACTCGCCAGAACCACCTGCCGGACACGCCAAAATCACCTGCCGGGTACGCCAGAACCACCGGGCGGACACACTGAAATCACCTGTCGCGCATTCCGGAACCACCTCTCAGACGTGCCGGAAGCACGTGCCGGACACGCCGGAATAACTTACCAGACAGACCGGAACCACCTGCCGAGCACGCCGGAGCCACCTGTTCGACTCGCTGGAACCACCTGCCGGACAGGCCAATATCAACTGCTGGCTATGCCAGAACCACCTGGGGGACAGTCCGGGATCACCTGCCAGCCATGGCGGAACCACCTCTCAGACGTACCAGAACCACCTGCCGGAGAAGCTGGAAACACGTCCTGGACAGTCTGGAACCACCTGCCGGCCAAGCCTGAACCACCTGCCAAGCACAACGGAACAACCTGCCAGACACGCCAAAATCAGCTGCGTGTTATGCCAGAACCACTTGGAGGACTCTCTGGGATGACCTGCCAGGCATGCCGGAACCACCTCTCAGACGTGCCAGAACCATGTGGCGGACAGTCCGGAATCACCTGTTGGGCATGCGCAACCACCTCTGAGACGTACCAGAACCACATGCCGTGCAGGCTGGAACCACCTACCGGACAGACCGGAATCACCTTTCGGGCATGCCGGAACCACCTGTCAGATGTGCCAGAAACACGTGCCAAAGACGCCGGAAGCACCTGCCAAGCACGTTGGAACCACCTGCTCAACTCGCCTGAACCACCTGCCGGACATGCCAAAATCATCTGCCGACTATGCCAGAACCACTTGGCGAACACTCCGGAATCACTTGCCGGGCATGCAGGAACCACCTCTCAGACATGCCAGAACCCCGTGCCAATGACCCCGGAAGCACCAGCCGAGCACGCCGGAACCACCTGCTCGACTCGCCAGAACCACCTGCCGATCACGCAAAAATCACCTGCCGGCTACGCCACAACCAGTTGGTGAACACTTTGGAATCACCTGCCAGGCTTGCTCGAGCCACCTGCCAGTCATGCCAAAATCACCAGCCAACTACGCCAGAACCGCTTGGCGGACACTGCGGAAACACCTGTCGGGCCGGCTGGAACCACATCTCAGACGTGCCAGAAACGTGTTCATGAGATGCTGGAACCACACCCCGAACAGACGGATACCACCTGCCAGAACCGCCTGAACCACCTGCTGAGCACGCCGGAACCACCTGCTCGACTCACCGGTACCACCTCCCTGACACGCCAAAATCACCTGCTGGGTATGCCAGAACCACTTGGCGGACACTCTGGAATCATCCGCCGGACATGCCGGAACCAGCTCTCAGACACACCAGAACCAAGTGCCGGAGACGCCGGAAGCACCTGCCGAGCATGCCGGAGCCACCTGCTCGACTCGCCAGAAACACCTGCCGGACACGCCAAAATCACCTGCCGGGTATGCCAGAACCACCTGGTGGACACTACAGAATCACCTGCCGCGCATGCCGGAACCACCTCTCGGACGTGCCGGAAGCACGTGCCAGACACGCCGGAAACACCTACCGGACAGACCGGAACCACCTGCCAAGAACGCCGGAGCCACCTGTTCGGCTCGCTGGAACCAGCTGCCGGACAGGCCAATATCAACTGCTGGCTATGCCAGAACCACCTGGGGGACAGTCCGGGATCACCTGCCAGCCATGGCGGAACCACCTCTCAGACGTGCCAGAAGCACGTGGCGGACAGTCCGGAATCACCTGTTGGGCATACGCAACCACCTCTGAGACGTACCAGAACCACGTGCCGTGCACGCCGGAACCACCTACCGGACAGACCGGAATCAACTTCTGGGCATGCCGAAACCACCAGACAGATGTGCCAGAAACACGTGCCGGAGGCGCCGGAAGCACCTGCCGAGCACGTCGCAACCACCTGCTGAATTCGCCAGAACCACCTGCCGGACATGCCAAAATCACCTGCCGACTATGCCAGAACCACTTGGCGAACACTCCGGAATCACTTGCCGGGCATGCAGGAACCACCTCTCAGACATGCCAGAACCCCGTGCCAATGACCCCGGAAGCACCAGCCGAGCACGCCGGAACCACCTGGTCGACTCGCCAGAAACACCTGCCGATCACGCAAAAATCACCTGCCGGCTAAGCCACAACCAGTTGGTGAACACTTTGGAATCACCTGCCAGGCTTGCTGGAACCACCTGCCAGTCATGCCAAAATCACCAGCCAACTACGCCAGAACCGCTTGGCGGACACTGCTGAAACACCTGTCGGGCCGGCTGGAACCACCTCTCAGACATGCCAGAACCCCGTGCCAATGACCCCGGAAGCACCAGCCGAGCACGCCGGAACCACCTGCTCGACTCCCCAGAACCACCTGCCGCACACGCAAAAATCACCTGCCGGCTACGCCACAACCAGTTGGGGAACACTTCGAAATCACCTGCCGGGCTTGCTGGAACCACCTGCCGGTCATGCCAAAATCACCTGCCAACTACGCCAGTACCACTTGGCGGAGACTGTGGAAACACCTGTCGGGCCGGCCGGAACCACATCTCAGACGTGCCAGAACCATGTGCATGAGATGCTGGAACCACACCCCGAACAGACGGAAAACACCTGCCAGACCCGTCTGAACAACCTGCCGAGCACGCCGGAGCCACCTGCTCGACTCGCCGGAACCACCTACCTGACATGCCCAAATCACCAGCCGGGTATGCCAGAACCACTTGGCGGACACTCCGGAATCATCTGCCGGACATGCCGGAACCAGCTCTCAGACACACCAGAACCACGTGCTGGAGACGCCGGAAGCACCTGCCGAGCATGCCGGAGCCACCTGCTCGACTCGCCAGAAACACCTGCAGATCACGCAATAATCACCTGCCGGCTACGCCACAACCAGTTGGTGAACACTTTGGAATCACCTGCCAGGCTTGCTGGAACCACCTGCCAGTCATGCCAAAATCACCTGCCAACTACCGCAGAATCGCTTGGCGGACACTGCAGAAACACCTGTCGGGCCGGCTGGAACCACATCTCAGACGTGCCAGAAACGTGTTCGTGAGATGCTGGAACCACACCCCGAACAGACGGATACCACCTGCCAGAACCGCCTGAACCACCTGCTGAGCACGCCGGAACCACCTGCTCGACTCACCGGTACCACCTCCCTGACACGCCAAAATCACCTGCTGGGTATGCCAGAACCACTTGGCGGACACTCCGGAATCATCTGCCGGACATGCCGGAACCAGCTCTCAGACACACCAGAACCAAGTGCCGGAGACGCCGGAAGCACCTGCCGAGCATGCCGGAGCCACCTGCTCGACTCGCCAGAAACACCTGCCGGACACGCCAAAATCACCTGCCGGGTATGCCAGAACCACATGGCGGACACTACGGAATCACCTGCCGCGCATGCCGGAACCACCTCTCAGACGTGCCGGAAGCACGTGCCAGACACGCCGGAAACACCTACCGGACAGACCGGAACCACCTGCCAAGAACGCCGGAGCCACCTGTTCGACTCGCTGGAACCACCTGCCGGACAGGCCAATATCAACTGCTGGCTACGCCAGAACCACCTGGGGGACAGTCCGGGATCACCTGCCAGCCATGGCGGAACCACCTCTCAGACGTACCAGAACCACCTGCCGGAGAAGCTGGAAACACGTCCTGGACAGACTGGAACCACGTGACGGCCATGCCTGAACCACCTGCCGAGCACGGCAGAGCCACCTGCCGGACACGCCAAAATCACCTCCGGGCTACGCCAGAACCACTTGGACGACTCTCCGAAATGACCTGCCGGGCATGTTGGAACCACCTCTCAGACGTGCCAGAAGCACGTGGCGGACAGTCCGGAATCACCTGTTGGGCATACGCAACCACCTCTGAGACGTACCAGAACCACGTGCCGTGCATGCCGGAACCACCTACCGGACAGACGGGAATCAACTCTTGGGCATGCCGGAACCACCAGTCAGATGTGCCAGAAACACGTGCCGGAGACGCCGGAAGCACCTGCCGAGCACGTCGCAACCACCTGCTCAACTCGCCTGAACCACCTGCCGGACACGCCAAAACCACCTGCCCGCTACACCAGCACCACTTCGGGTCAAGCCGGAATCACGTGAGGGGCATGTCGGCACAGCCTCTCAGACTGAACCTCGTGCAGGACACCACAGAACCACCTGCCGGACACGCCGGAACCACCGGCTCGACCCGCCGGAACGACCGCTGGACATGCAAAATCACCTGCCAGCTACGCCGGAAACACTTGGCGAACACTCCGGAATCACCTGCCGGGCATGCCGGAACCACCTCTCAGATATGCCAGAACCACGTGCCAATGACCCCGGAAGCACCTGCCGAGGACGCCGGAACCACCTGCTCGACTCGCCAGAACCACCTGCCGGACACGCAAAAATCACCTGCCGGCTACGCCACAACCAGTTGGGGAACACTTCGGAATCACCTGCCGGGCTTGCTGGAACCACCTGCCGGTCATGCCAAAATCACCTGCCAACTACGCCAGTACCACTTGGCGGACACTGTGGAAACACCTGTCGGGCCGGCCGGAACCACATCTCAGACGTGCCAGAACCATGTGCATGAGATGCTGGAACCACACCCCGAACAGACGGAAAACACCTGCCAGACCCGTCTGAACAACCAGCCGAGCACGCCGGAGCCACCTGCTCGACTCGCCGGAACCACCTACCTGACATGCCCAAATCACCAGCCGGGTATGCCAGAACCACTTGGCGGACACTCCGGAATCATCTGCCGGACATGCCGGAACCAGCTCTCAGACACACCAGAACCACGTGCCGGAGACGCCGGAAGCACCTGCCGAGCATGCCGGAGCCACCTGCTCGACTCGCCAGAAACACCTGCCGGACACGCCAAAATCACCTGCCGGGTACGCCAGAACCACGATGCGGACACTCCGAAACCACCTGTCGCGCATGCCGGAACCACCTCTCAGACGTGCCGGAAGCACGTGCCGGACACGC
This sequence comes from Equus caballus, assembly GCF_041296265.1. Taxonomy (NCBI): domain Eukaryota; kingdom Metazoa; phylum Chordata; class Mammalia; order Perissodactyla; family Equidae; genus Equus; species Equus caballus. Next base: position 7,308,083 of record NC_091697.1, read on the forward strand.
CGGAATCACCTACCGGACAGACCGGAACCACCTGCCGAGCACGCCGGAGCCACCTGTTCGACTCGCTGGAACCACCTGCCGGACAGGCCAACATCAACTGCTGACTATGCCAGAACCACCTGGGGGACAGTCCGGGATCACCTGCCAGCCATGGCGGAAACACCTCTCAGACGTACCAGAACCACCTGCCGGAGAAGCTGGAAACACGTCCTGGACAGTCTGGAACCACCTGCCGGCCAAGCCTGAACCACCTGCCAAGCACAACGGAACAACCTGCCAGAACCGCCTGAACCACCTGCTGAGCAAGCCGGAACCACCTGCTCGACTCACCGGTACCACCTCCCTGACACGCCAAAATCACCTGCTGGGTATGCCAGAACCACTTGGCGGACACTCCGGAATCATCCGCCGGACATGCCGGAACCAGCTCTCAGACACACTAGAACCAAGTGCCGGAGACGCCGGAAGCAACTGCCGAGCATGCCGGAGCCACCTGCTCGACTCGCCAGAAACACCTGCCGGAAACGCCAAAATCACCTGCCGGGTATGCCAGAACCACCTGGCGGAAACTACGGAATCACCTGCCGCGCATGCCGGAACCACCTCTCAGACGTGCCGAAAGCACGTGCCAGACACGCCGGAAACACCTACCGGACAGACCGGAACCACCTGCCAAGAACGCCGGAGCCACCTGTTCGACTCGCTGGAACCACCTGCCGGACAGGCCAATATCAATTGCTGGCTATGCCAGAACCACCTGGGGGACAGTCCGGGATCACCTGCCAGCCATGGCGGAACCACCTCTCAGACGGACCAGAACCACCTGCCGGAAGAGCTGGAAACACGTCCTGGACAGACTGGAACCACGTGACGGCCATGCCTGAACCACCTGCCGAGCACGGCGGAACCACCTGCCCGACACGCCAAAATCGCCTGCGGGCTACGCCAGAACCACTTGGACGACTCTCTGAAATGACCTGCCGGGCATGTTGGAACCACCTCTCAGACGTGCCAGAAGCACGTGGCGGACAGTCCGGAATCACCTGTTGGGCATACGCAACCACCTCTGAGACGTACCAGAACCACGTGCCGTGCACGCCGGAACCACCTACCGGACAGACCGGAATCAACTTCTGGGCATGCCGGAACCACCAGTCAGATGTGACAGAAACACGTGCCAGAGACGCCGGAAGCACCTGCCGAGCACGTCGCAACCACCTGCTCAACTCGCCTGAACCACCTGCCGGACACGCCATAATCACCTGCCCGCTACACCAGCACCACTTCGGGGACAAGCCGCAATCACGTGAGGGGCATGTCGGCACAGCCTCTCAGAACGAACCTCGTGCTGGACACCACAGAACCACCTGCTGGACAGACCGGAACCACCTGCCGGACACGCCGGAACCACCGGCTCGACCCGCCGGAACGACCGCTGGACATGCAAAATCACCTGCCGGCTACGCCGGAAACAGTTGGCGAACACTCCGAAATCACCTGCCAGGCATGCCGGAACCACCTCTCAGATATGCCAGAACCACGTGCCAATGACCCCGGAAGCACCTGCCGAGCACGCCGGAACCACCTGCTCGACTCGCCAGAACCACCTGCCGGACACGCAGAAATCACCTGCCGGCTACGCCACAACCAGTTGGGGAACACTTCGAAATCACCTGCCGGGCTTGCTGGAACCACCTGCCGGTCATTCCAAAATCACCTGCCAACTACGCCAGTACCACTTGGCGGACACTGTGGAAACACCTGTCGGGCCGGCCGGAACCACATCTCAGACGTGCCAGAACCATGTGCATGAGATGCTGGAACCACACCCCGAAAAGACGGAAAACACCTGCCAGACCCGTCTGAACAACCTGCCGAGCACGCCGGAGCCACCTGCTCGACTCGCCGGAACCACCTACCTGACATACCCAAATCACCAGCCGGGTATGCCAGAACCACTTGGCGGACACTCCGGAATCATCTGCCGGACATGCCGGAACCAGCTCTCAGACACACCAGAACCACGTGCCGGAGACGCCGGAAGCACCTGCCGAGCATGCCGGAGCCACCTGCTCGACTCGCCAGAAACACCTGCCGGACACGCCAAAATCACCTGCCGGGTACGCCAGAACCACCGGGCGGACACTCTGAAATCACCTGTCGCGCATGCCGGAACCACCTCTCAGACGTGCCGGAAGCACGTGCCGGACACGCCGCAATCACCTACCAGACAGACCGGAACCACCTGCCGAGCACGCCGGAGCCACCTGTTCGACTCGCTGGAACCACCTGCCGGACAGGCCAATATCAACTGCTGGCTATGCCAGAACCACCTGGGGGACGGTCCGGAATCGCCTGCCAGCCATGGCGGAACCACCTCTCAGACGTACGAGAACCACCTGCCGGAGAAGCTGGAAACACGTCCTGGACAGTCTGGAACCACCTGCCGGCCAAGCCTGAACCACCTGCCAAGCACAACGGAACAACCTGCCAGACACGCCAAAATCAGCTGCGTGTTATGCCAGAACCACTTGGAGGACTCTCTGGGATGACCTGCCGGGCATGCCGGAACCACCTCTCAGACGTGCCAGAACCATGTGGCGGACAGTCCGGAATCACCTGTTGGGCATGCGCAACCACCTCTGAGACGTACCAGAACCACATGCCGTGCAGGCTGGAACCACCTACCGGACAGACCGGAATCACCTTTCGGGCATGCCGGAACCACCTGTCAGATGTGCCAGAAACACGTGCCGGAGACGCCGGAAGCACCTGCCAAGCACGTTGGAACCACCTGCTCAACTCGCCTGAACCACCTGCCGGACATGCCAAAATCACCTGCCGACTATGCCAGAACCACTTGGCGAACACTCCGGCATCACTTGCCGGGCATGCAGGAACCACCTCTGAGACATGCCAGAACCCCGTGCCAATGACCCCGGAAGCACCAGCCGAGCACGCCGGAACCACCTGCTCGACTCGCCAGAACCACCTGCCGATCACGCAAAAATCACCTGCCGGCTACGCCACAACCAGTTGGTGAACACTTTGGAATCACCTGCCAGGCTTGCTGGAACCAGCTGCCGGTCATGCCAAAATCACCTGCCAACTACACCAGAACCGCTTGGCGGACACTGCGGAAACACCTGTCGGGCCAGCCGGAACCACATCTCAGACGTGCCAGAAACGTGTTCATGAGATGCTGGAACCACACCCCGAACAGACGGATACCATCTGCCAGAACCGCCTGAACCACCTGCTGAGCACGCCGGAACCACCTGCTCGAGTCACCGGTACCACCTCCCTGACACGCCAAAATCACCTGCTGGGTATGCCAGAACCACTTGGCGGACACTCCGGAATCATCCGCCGGACAGGCCGGAACCAGCTCTCAGACACACCAGAACCAAGTGCCGGAGACGCCGGAAGCACCTGCCGAGCATGCCGGAGCCACCTGCTCGACTCGCCAGAAACACCTGCCGGACACGCCAAAATCACCTGCCGGGTATGCCAGAACCACCTTGCGGACACTACGGAATCACCTGCCGCGCTGCCGGAACCACGTCTCAGACGTGCCGGAAGCACGTGCCAGACACGCCGGAAACACCTACCGGACAGACCGGACCCACCAGCCAAGAAAGCCGGAGCCACCTGTTCGACTCGCTGGAACCACCTGCCGGACAGGCCAATATCAACTGCTGGCTATGCCAGAACCACCTGGGGGACAGTCCGGGATCACCTGCCAGCCATGGCGGAACCACCTCTCAGACGTACCAGAACCACCTGCCGGAGAAGCTGGAAACACGTCCTGGACAGTCTGGAACCACCTGCCGGCCAAGCCTGAACCACCTGCCAAGCACAACGGAACAACCTGCCAGACACGCCAAAATCACCTGCGTGTTATGCCAGAACCACTTGGAGGACTCTCTGGGATGACCTGCCGGGCATGCCGGAACCACCTCTCAGACGTGCCAGAACCATGTGGTGGACAGTCCGGAATCACCTGTTGGGCATGCGCAACCACCTCTGAGACGTACCAGAACCACATGCCGTGCCGGCTGGAACCACCTACCGGACAGACCGGAATCACCTTTCGGGCATGCCGGAACCACCTGTCAGACGTGCCAGAAACACGTGCCGGAGACGCCGGAAGCACCTGCCAAGCACGTTTGAACCACCTGCTGAACTCGCCTGAACCACGTGCCGGACATGCCAAAATCACCTGCGGACTATGCCAGAACCACTTGGCGAACACTCCGGAATCACTTGCCGGGCATGCAGGAACCACCTCTCAGACATGCCAGAACCCCGTGCCAATGACCCCGGAAGCACCAGCCGAGCACGCCGGAACCACCTGCTCGACTCGCCAGAACCACCTGCCGATCACGCAAAAATCACCTGCCGGCTACACCACAACCAGTTGGTGAACACTTTGGAATCACCTGCCAGGCTTGCTGGAACCACCTGCCGGTCATGCCAAAATCACCTGCCAACTACGCCAGAACCGCTTGGCGGACACTGCGGAAACACCTCTCGGGCCGGCTGGAACCACATCTCAGACGTGCCAGAAACGTGTTCATGAGATGCTGGAACCACACCCCGAACAGACGGATACCACCTGCCAGAACAGCCTGAACCACCTGCTGAGCACGCCGGAACCACCTGCTCGACTCACCGGTACCACCTCCCTGACACGCCAAAATCACCTGCTGGGTATGCCAGAACCACTTGGCGGACACTCCGGAATCATCTGCCGGACATGCCGGAACCAGCTCTCAGACACACCAGAACCAAGTGCCGGAGACGCCGGAAGCACCTGCCGAGCATGCCGGAGCCACCTGCTCGACTCGCCAGAAACACCTGCCGGACACGCCAAAATCACCTGCCGGGTACGCCAGAACCACCTGGCGGACACTACAGAATCACCTGCCGCGCATGCCGGAACCACCTCTCGGACGTGCCGGAACCACGTGCCAGACACGCCGGAAACACCTACCGGACAGACCGGAACCACCAGCCAAGAACGCCGGAGCCACCTGTTCGGCTCGCTGGAACCAGCTGCCGGACAGGCCAATATCAACTGCTGGCTATGCCAGAACCACCTGGGGGACAGTCCGGGATCACCTGCCAGCCATGGCGGAACCACCTCTCAGACGTGCCAGAAGCACGTGGCGGACAGTCCGGAATCACCTGTTGGGCATACGCAACCACATCTGAGACGTACCAGAACCACGTGCCGTGCACGCCGGAACCACCTACCGGACAGACCGGAATCAACTTCTGGGCATGCCGAAACCACCAGACAGATGTGCCAGAAACACGTGCCGGAGGCGCCGGAAGCACCTGCCGAGCACGTCGCAACCACCTGCTGAAATCGCCAGAACCACCTGCCGGACACGCCAAAATCACATGCCCGCTACACCAGCACCACTTCGGGGACAAGCCGGAATCACGTGAGGGGCATGTCGGCACAGCCTCTCAGACTGAACCTCGTGCAGGACACCACAGAACCACCTGCCGGACAGACCGGAACCACCTGCCGGACACGCCGGAACCACCGGCTCGACCCGCCGGAACGACCGCTGGACATGCAAAATCACCTGCCGGCTACGCCGGAAACACTTGGCGAACACTCCGGAATCACCTGCCGGGCATGCTGGAACCACCTCTCAGATATGCCAGAACCACGTGCCAATGACCCCGGAAGCACCTGCCGAGCACGCCGGAACCACCTGCTCGACTCGCCAGAACCACCTGCCGGACACGCAAAAATCACCTGCCGGCTACGCCACAACCAGTTGGGGAACACTTCGGAATCACCTGCCGGGCTTGCTGGAACCACCTGCCGGTCATGCCAAAATCACCTGCCAACTACGCCAGTACCACTTGGCGGACACTGTGGAAACACCTGTCGGGCCGGCCGGAACCACATCTCAGACGTGCCAGAACCATGTGCATGAGATGCTGGAACCACACCCCGAACAGACGGAAAACACCTGCCAGACCCGTCTGAACAACCTGCCGAGCATGCCGGAGCCACCTGCTCGACTCGCCGGAACCACCTACCTGACATGCCAAAATCACCAGCCGGGTATGCCAGAACCACTTGGCGGACACTCCGGAATCATCTGCCGGACATGCCGGAACCAGCTCTCAGACACACCAGAACCACGTGCCGGAGACGCCGGAAGCACCTGCCGAGCATGCCGGAGCCACCTGCTCGACTCGCCAGAAACACCTGCCGGACACGCCAAAATCACCTGCCGGGTACGCCAGGACCACCGGGCGGACACACTGAAATCACCTGTCGCGCATGCCGGAACCACCTCTCAGACGTGCCGGAAGCACGTGCCGGACACGCCGGAATCACCTACCGGACAGACCGGAACCACCTGCCGAGCACGCCGGAGCCACCTGTTCGACTCGCTGGAACCACCTGCCGGACAGGCCAATATCAACTGCTGGCTATGCCAGAACCACCTGGGGGACGGTCCGGAATCGCCTGCCAGCCATGGCGGAACCACCTCTCAGACGTACCAGAACCACCTGCCGGAGAAGCTGGAAACACGTCCTGGACAGTCGTGAACCACCTGCCGGCCAAGCCTGAACCACCTGCCAAGCACAACGGAACAACCTGCCAGACACGCCAAAATCACCTGCGTGTTATGCCAGAACCACTTGGAGGACTCTCTGGGATGACCTGCCGGGCATGCCGGAACCACCTCTCAGACGTGCCAGAACCATGTGGCGGACAGTCCGGAATCACCTGTTGGGCATGCGCAACCACCTCTGAGACGTACCAGAACCACATGCCGTGCAGGCTGGAACCACCTACCGGACAGACCGGAATCACCTTTCGGGCATGCCGGAACCACCTGTCAGATGTGCCAGAAACACGTGCCGGAGACGCCGGAAGCACCTGCCAAGCACGTTGGAACCACCTGCTCAACTCGCCTGAACCACCTGCCGGACATGCCAAAATCACCTGCGGACTATGCCAGAACCACTTGGCGAACACTCCGGAATCACTTGCCGGGCATGCAGGAACCACCTCTCAGACATGCCAGAACCCCGTGCCAATGACCCCGGAAGCACCAGCCGAGCACGCCGGAACCACCTGGTCGACTCGCCAGAAACACCTGCCGATCACGCAAAAATCACCTGCCGGCTACGCCACAACCAGTTGGTGAACACTTTGGAATCACCTGCCAGGCTTGCTGGAACCACCTGCCAGTCATGCCAAAATCACCAGCCAACTACGCCAGAACCGCTTGGCGGACACTGCTGAAACACCTGTCGGGCCGGCTGGAACCACCTCTCAGACATGCCAGAACCCCGTGCCAATGACCCCGGAAGCACCAGCCGAGCACGCCGGAACCACCTGCTCGACTCCCCAGAACCACCTGCCGCACACGCAAAAATCACCTGCCGGCTACGCCACAACCAGTTGGGGAACACTTCGAAATCACCTGCCGGGCTTGCTGGAACCACCTGCCGGTCATGCCAAAATCACCTGCCAACTACGCCAGTACCACTTGGCGGACACTGTGGAAACACCTGTCGGGCCGGCCGGAACCACATCTCAGACGTGCCAGAACCATGTGCATGAGATGCTGGAACCACACCCCGAACAGACGGAAAACACCTGCCAGACCCGTCTGAACAACCTGCCGAGCACGCCGGAGCCACCTGCTCGACTGGCCGGAACCACCTACCTGACATGCCCAAATCACCAGCCGGGTATGCCAGAACCACTTGGCGGACACTCCGGAATCATCTGCCGGACATGCCGGAACCAGCTCTCAGACACACCAGAACCACGTGCTGGAGACGCCGGAAGCACCTGCCGAGCATGCCGGAACCACCTGCTCGACTCGCCAGAAACACCTGCAGATCACGCAATAATCACCTGCCGGCTACGCCACAACCAGTTGGTGAACACTTTGGAATCACCTGCCAGGCTTGCTGGAACCACCTGCCAGTCATGCCAAAATCACCTGCCAACTACCGCAGAATCGCTTGGCGGACACTGCAGAAACACCTGTCGGGCCGGCTGGAACCACATCTCAGACGTGCCAGAAACGTGTTCGTGAGATGCTGGAACCACACCCCGAACAGACGGATACCACCTGCCAGAACCGCCTGAACCACCTGCTGAGCACGCCGGAACCACCTGCTCGACTCACCGGTACCACCTCCCTGACATGCCAAAATCACCTGCTGGGTATGCCAGAACCACTTGGCGGACACTCCGGAATCATCTGCCGGACATGCCGGAACCAGCTCTCAGACACACCAGAACCAAGTGCCGGAGACGCCGGAAGCACCTGCCGAGCATGCCGGAGCCACCTGCTCGACTCGCCAGAAACACCTGCCGGACACGCCAAAATCACCTGCCGGGTATGCCAGAACCACATTGCGGACACTACGGAATCACCTGCCGCGCATGCCGGAACCACCTCTCAGACGTGCCGGAAGCACGTGCCAGACACGCCGGAAACACCTACCGGACAGACCGGAACCACCTGCCAAGAACGCCGGAGCCACCTGTTCGACTCGCTGGAACCACCTGCCGGACAGGCCAATATCAACTGCTGGCTATGCCAGAACCACCTGGGGGACAGTCCGGGATCACCTGCCAGCCATGGCGGAACCACCTCTCACACGGACCAGAACCACCTGCCGGAGAAGCTGGAAACACGTCCTGGACAGACTGGAACCACGTGACGGCCATGCCTGAACCACCTGCCGAGCACGGCGGAACCACCTGCCGGACACGCCAAAATCACCTGCGGGCTACGCCAGAACCACTTGGACGACTCTCCGAAATGACCTGCCGGGCATGTTGGAACCACCTCTAAGACGTGCCAGAAGCACGTGGCGGACAGTCCGGAATCACCTGTTGGGCATACGCAACCACCTCTGAGACGTACCAGAACCACGTGCCATGCATGCCGGAACCACCTACCGGACAGACGGGAATCAACTCTTGGGCATGCCGGAACCACCAGTCAGATGTGCCAGAAACACGTGCCGGAGACGCCGGAAGCACCTGCCGAGCACGTCGCAACCACCTGCTCAACTCGCCTGAACCACCTGCCGGACACGCCAAAATCACCTGCCCGCTACACCAGCACCACTTCGGGTCAAGCCGGAATCACGTGAGGGGCATGTCGGCACAGCCTCTCAGACTGAACCTCGTGCAGGACACCACAGAACCACCTGCCGGACAGACCGGAACCACCTGCCGGACACGCCGGAACCACCGGCTCGACCCGCCGGAACGACCGCTGGACATGCAAAATCACCTGCCAGCTACGCCGGAAACACTTGGCGAACACTCCGGAATCACCTGCCGGGCATGCCGGAACCACCTCTCAGATATGCCAGAACCACGTGCCAATGACCCCGGAAGCACCTGCCGAGGACGCCGGAACCACCTGCTCGACTCGCCAGAACCACCTGCCGGACACGCAAAAATCACCTGCCGGCTACGCCACAACCAGTTGGGGAACACTTCGGAATCACCTGCCGGGCTTGCTGGAACCACCTGCCGGTCATGCCAAAATCACCTGCCAACTACGCCAGTACCACTTGGCGGACACTGTGGAAACACCTGTCGGGCCGGCCGGAACCACATCTCAGACGTGCCAGAACCATGTGCATGAGATGCTGGAACCACACCCCGAACAGACGGAAAACACCTGCCAGACCCGTCTGAAAAACCTGCCGAGCACGCCGGAGCCACCTGCTCGACTCGCCGGAACCACCTACCTGACATGCCCAAATCACCAGCCGGGTATGCCAGAACCACATGGCGGACACTACGGAATCATCTGCCGGACATGCCGGAACCAGCTCTCAGACACACCAGAACCACGTGCCGGAGACGCCGGAAGCACCTGCCGAGCATGCCGGAGCCACCTGCTCGACTCGCCAGAAACACCTGCCGGACACGCCAAAATCACCTGCCGGGTACGCCAGAACCACGATGCGGACACTCCGAAACCACCTGTCGCGCATGCCGGAACCACCTCTCAGACGTGCCGGAAGCACGTGCCGGACACGCCGGAATCACCTACCGGACAGACCGGAACCACCTGCCGAGCACGCCGGAGCCACCTGTTCGACTCGCTGGAACCACCTGCCGGACAGGCCAACATCAACTGCTGGCTATGCCAGAACCACCTGGGGGACAGTCCGGGATCACCTGCCAGCCATGGCGGAACCACCTCTCAGACGTACCAGAACCACCTGCCGGAGAAGCTGGAAACACGTCCTGGACAGTCTGGAACCACCTGCCGGCCAAGCCTGAACCACCTGCCAAGCACAACGGAACAACCTGCCAGACACGCCAAAATCACCTGCGTGTTATGCCAGAACCACTTGGAGGACTCTCTGGGATGACCTGCCGGGCATGCCGGAACCACCTCTCAGACGTGCCAGAACCATGTGGCGGACAGTCCGGAATCACCTGTTGGGCATGCGCAACCACCTCTGAGACGTACCAGAACCACATGCCGTGCAGGCTGGAACCACCTACCGGACAGACCGGAATCACCTATCGGGCATGCCGGAACCACCTGTCAGATGTGCCAGAAACACGTGCCGGAGACGCCGGAAGCACCTGCCAAGCACGTTGGAACCACCTGCTCAACTCGCCTGAACCACCTGCCGGACATGCCAAAATCACCTGCCGACTATGCCAGAACCACTTGGCGAACACTCCGGAATCACTTGCCGGGCATGCAGGAACCACCTCTGAGACATGCCAGAACCCCGTGCCAATGACCCCGGAAACACCAGCCGAGCACACCGGAACCACCCCTCGACTCGCCAGAACCACCTGCCGATCACGCAAAAATCACCTGCCGGCTACGCCACACCCAGTTGGGGAACACTCTGGAATCACCTGCCAGGCTTGCTGGAACCACCTGCCGGTCATGCCAAAATCACCTGCCAACTATGCCAGAACCGCTTGGCGGACACTGCGGAAACACCTGTCGGGCCGGCTGGAACCACATCTCAGACGTGCCAGAAACGTGTTCATGAGATGCTGGAACCACACCCCGAACAGACGGATACCACCTGCCAGAACCGCCTGAACCACCTGCTGAGCACGCCGGAACCACCTGCTCGACTCACCGGTACCACCTCCCTGACACGCCAAAATCACCTGCTGGGTATGCCAGAACCACTTGGCGGACACTCCGGAATCATCTGCCGGACATGCCGGAACCAGCTCTCAGACACACCAGAACCAAGTGGCGGAGACGCCGGAAGCACCTGCCGAGCATGCCGGAGCCACCTGCTCGACTCGCCAGAAACACCTGCCGGACACGCCAAAATCACCTGCCGGGTACGCCAGAACCACCTGGCGGACACTACGGAATCACCTGCCGCGCATGCCGGAACCACCTCTCAGACGTGCCGAAAGCACGTGCCAGACACGCCGGAAACACCTACCGGACAGACCGGAACCACCTGCCAAGAACGCCGGAGCCACCTGTTCGACTCGCTGGAACCACCTGCCGGACAGGCCAATATCAACTGCTGGCTTTGCCAGAACCACCTGGGGGACAGTCCGGGATCACCTGCCAGCCATGGCGGAACCACCTCTCACACGGACCAGAACCACCTGCCGTAGATGCTGGAAACACTTCCTGGACAGACTGGAACCACGTGACGGCCATGCCTGAACCACCTGCCGAGCACGGCGGAACCACCTGCCGGACACGCCAAAATCACCTGCGGGCTACGCCAGAACCACTTGGACGACTCTCCGAAATGACCAGCCGGGCACGTTGGAACCACCTCTCAGACGTGCCAGAAGCACGTGGCGGACAGTCCGGAATCACCTGTTGGGCATATGCAACCACCTCTGAGACGTACCAGAACCACGTGCCGTGCACTCCGGAACCACCTACCGGACAGACCGGAATCAACTTTTGGGCATGCCGGAACCACCAGTCAGATGTGCCAGAAACACGTGCCGGAGACGCCGGAAGCACCTGCCGAGCACGTCGCAACCACCTGCTCAACTCGCCTGAACCACCTGCCAGACACGCCAAAATCACCTGCCCGCTACACCAGCACCACTTCGGGGACAAGCCGGAATCACGTGAGGGGCATGCCGGCACAGCCTCTCAGACTGAACCTCGTGCCGGACACCACAGAACCACCTGCCGGACAGACGGGAACCACGTGCCGGACACGCCGGAACCACCGGCTCGACCCGCCGGAACGACCGCTGGACATGCAAAATCACCTGCCGGCTATGCCGGAAACACTTGGCGAACACTCCGGAATCACCTGCCGGGCATGCCGGAACCACCTCTCATATATGCCAGAACCACGTGCCAATGACCCCGGAAGCACCTGCCGAGCACGCCGGAACCACCTGCTCGACTCGCCAGAACCACCTGCCGTACACGCAGAAATCACCTGCCGGCTACGCCACAACCAGTTGGGGAACACTTCGGAATCACCTGCCGGGCTTGCTGGAACCACCTTCCGGTCATGCCAAATCACCTGCCAACTACGCCAGTACCACTTGGCGGACACTGTGGAAACACCTGTCGGGCCGCCCGGAACCACATCTCAGACGTGCCAGAACCATGTGCATGAGATGCTGGAACCACACCCCAACAGACGGATGACACCTGCCAGACCCGTCTGAACAACATGCCGAGCACGCCGGAGCCACCTGCTCGACTCGCCGGAACCACCTACCTGACATGCGCAAATCACCAGCCGGGTATGCCAGAACCACATGGCGGACACTACGGAATCATCTGCCGCACGTGCCGGAACCAGCCCTCAGACACACCAGAACCACGTGCCGGAGACGCCGGAAGCACCTGCCGAGCATGCCGGAGCCACCTGCTGGACTCGCCAGAAACACCTGCCGGACACGCCAAAATCACCTGCCGGGTACGCCAGAACCACCTGGCGGACACTCCGAAATCACCTGTCGCGCGTGCCGGAACCACCTCTCAGACGTGCTGGAAGCACGTGTCGGACACGCCGGAATCACCTACCGGACAGACCGGAACCACCTGCCGAGCACGCCGGAGCCACCTGTTCGACTCGCTGGAACCACCTGCCGGACAGGCCAATATCAACTGCTGGCTATGCCAGAACCACCTGGGGGACGGTCCGGAATCGCCTGCCAGCCATGGCGGAACCACCTCTCAGACGTACCAGGACCACCTGCCGGAGAAGCTGGAAACACGTCCTGGACAGTCTGGAACCACCTGCCGGCCAAGCCTGAACCACCTGCCAAGCACAACGGAACAACCTGCCAGACACGCCAAAATCACCTGCGTGTTATGCCAGAACCACTTGGAGGACTCTCTGGGATGACCTGCCGGGCATGCCGGAACCACCTCTCAGACGTGCCAGAACCATGTGGCGGACAGTCCGGAATCACCTGTTGGGCATGCGCAACCACCTCTGAGACGTACCAGAACCACATGCCGTGCAGGCTGGAACCACCTACCGGACAGACCGGAATCACCTTTCGGGCATGCCGGAACCACCTGTCAGATGTGCCAGAAACACGTGCCGGAGACGCCGGAAGCACCTGCCAAGCACGTTGGAACCACCTGCTCAACTCGCCTGAACCACCTGCCGGACATGCCAAAATCACCTGCCGACTATGCCAGAACCACTTGGCGAACACTCCGGAATCACTTGCCGGGCATGCAGGAACCACCTCTCAGACATGCCAGAACCCCGTGCCAATGACCCCGGAAGCACCAGCCGAGCACGCCGGAACCATCTGCTCTACTCGCCAGAACCACCTGCCGATCACGCAAAAATCACCTGCCGGCTACGCCACAACCAGTTGGTGAGCACTTTGGAATCACCTGCCAGGCTTGCTGGAACCACCTGCCAGTCATGCCAAAATCACCTGCCAACTACGCCAGAACCGCTTGGCGGACACTGCGGAAACACCTGTCGGGCCAGGTGGAACCACATCTCAGACGTGCCAGAAACGTGTTCATGAGATGCTGGAACCACACCCCGAACAGACGGATACCACCTGCCAGAACCGCCTGAACCACCTGCTGAGCACGCCGGAACCACCTGCTCGACTCACCGGTACCACCTCCCTGACACGCCAAAATCACCTGCTGGGTGTGCCAGAACCACTTGGCGGACACTCCGGAATCATCCGCCGGACATGCCGGAACCAGCTCTCAGACACACCAGAACCACGTGCCGGAGACGCCGGAAGCACATGCCGAGCATGCAGGAGCCACCTGCTCGACTCGCCAGAAACACCTGCCGGACACGCCAAAATCACCTGCCGGGTACGCCAGAACCACCTGGCGGACACTCCGAAACCACCTGTCGCGCAAGCCGGAACCACCTCTCAGACGTGTCGGAAGCACGTGCCGGACGCGCCGGAATCACCTACCGGACAGACGGGAACCACCTGCCGAGCACGCCGGAGCCACCTGTTCGACTCGCTGGAACCACCTGCCGGACAGGCCAATATCAACTGCTGGCTATGCCAGAACCACCTGGGGGACGGTCCGGAATCGCCTGCCAGCCATGGCGGAACCACCTCTCAGACGTACCAGAACCACCTGCCGGAGAAGCTGGAAACACGTCCTGGACAGTCTGGAACCACCTGCCGGCCAAGCCTGAACCACCTGCCAAGCACAACGGAACAACCTGCCAGACACGCCAAAATCACCTGCGTGTTATGCCAGAACCACTTGGAGGACTCTCTGGGATGACCTGCCGGGCATGCCGGAACCACCTCTCAGACGTGCCAGAACCATGTGGCGGACAGTCCGGAATCACCTGTTGGGCATGCGCAACCACCTCTGAGATGTACCAGAACCACATGCTGTGCAGGCTGGAACCACCTACCGGACAGGCCAATATCAACTGCTGGCTATGCCAGAACCACCTGGGGGACAGTCCGGGATCACCTGCCAGCCATGGCGGAACCACCTCTCAGACGTACCAGAACCACCTGCCGGAGAATCTGGAAACACGTCCTGGACAGACTGGAACCACGTGACGGCCATGCCTGAACCACCTGCCGAGCACGGCGGAACCACCTGCCGGACACGCCAAAATCACCTGTGGGCTACGCCAGAACCACTTGGACGACTCTCCGAAATGACCTGCCGGGCACGATGGAACCACCTCTCAGACGTGCCAGAAGCACGTGGCGGACAGTCCGGAATCACCTGTTGGGCATACGCAACCACCTCTGACACGTACCAGAACCACGTGCCGTGCACGCCGGAACCACCTACCGGACAGACCGGAATCAACTTTTGGGCATGCCGGAACCACCAGTCAGATGTGCCAGAAACACGTGCCGGAGACGCCGGAAGCACCTGCCGAGCACGTCGCAACCACCTGCTCAACTCGCCTGAACCACCTGCCGGACACGCCAAAATCACCTGCCCGCTACACCAGCACCACGTCGGGGACATGCCGGAATCACGTGAGGGGCATGCCGGCACAGCCTCTCAGACTGAACCTCGTGCCGGACACCACAGAACCACCTGCCGGACAGACCGGAACCACCTGCCGGACACGCCGGAACCACCGGCTCGACCCGCCGGAACGACCGCTGGACATGCAAAATCACCTGCCGGCTATGCCGGAAACACTTGGCGAACACTCCGGAATCACCTGCCGGGCATGCCGGAACCACCTCTCATATATGCCAGAACCACGTGCCAATGACCCCGGAAGCACCTGCCGAGCACGCCGGAACCACCTGCTCGACTCGCCAGAACCACCTGCCGGACACGCAGAAATCACCTGCCGGCTACGCCACAACCAGTTGGGGAACACTTCGGAATCACCTGCCGGGCTTGCTGGAACCACCTGCCGCTCATGCCAAAATCACCTGCCAACTACGCCAGTACCACTTGGCGGACACTGTGGAAACACCTGTCGGGCCGGCCGGAACCACATCTCAGACGTGCCAGAACCATGTGCATGAGATGCTGGAACCACACCCCGAACAGACGGAAAACACCTGCCAGACCCGTCTGAACAACCTGCCGAGCACGCCGGAGCCACCTGCTCGACTCGCCGGAACCACCTACCTGACATGCCCAAATCACCAGCCGGGAATGCCAGAACCACTTGGCGGACACTCCGGAATCATCTGCCAGACATGCCGGAACCAGCTCTCAGACACACCAGAACCACGTGCCGGAGACGCCGGAAGCACCAGCTGATCATGCCGGAGCCACGTGCTCGACTCGCCAGAAACACCTGCCGGACACGCCAAAATCACCTGCCGGGTACGCCAGAACCACCTGGCGGACACTCTGAAATCACCAGTCGCGCATGCCGGAACCACCTCTCAGACGTGCCGGAAGCACGTGCCGGACACGCCGGAATCACCTACCGGACAGCCCGGAACCACCTGCCGAGCACGCCGGAGCCACCTGTTCGACTCGCTGTAACCACCTGCCGGACATGCGAATATCAAATGCTGGCTATGCCAGAACCACCTGGGGGACGGTCCGGAATCGCCTGCCAGCCATGGCGGAACCACCTCTCAGACGTACCAGAACCACCTGCCGGAGAAGCTGGAAACACGTCCTGGACAGTCTGGAACCACCTGCCGGCCAAGCCTGAACCACCTGCCAAGCACAACGGAACAACCTGCCAGACACGCCAAAATCACCTGCGTGTTATGCCAGAACCTCTTGGAGGACTCTCTGGGATGACCTGCCAGGCATGCCGGAACCACCTCTCAGACGTGCCAGAACCATGTGGCGGACAGTCCGGAATCACCTGTTGGGCATGCGCAACCACCTCTGAGACGTACCAGAACCACATGCCGTGCAGGCTGGAACCACCTACTGGGCAGACCGGAATCACCTTTCGCGCATGCCGGAACCACCTGTCAGGTGTGCCAGAAACACGTTCCGGAGGCGCCAGAAGCACCTGCCAAGCACGTGGGAACCACCTGCTCAACTCGCCTGAACCACCTGCCGGACATGCCAAAATCACCTGCCGACTATGCCAGAACCACTTGGCGAACACTCCGGAATCACTTGCCGGGCATGCAGGAACCACCTCTCAGACATGCCAGAACCCCGTGCCAATGACCCCGGAAGCACCAGCCGAGCACGCCGGAACCACCTGCTCGACTCGCCAGAACCACCTGCCGATCACGCAAAAATCACCTGCCGGCTACGCCACAACCAGTTGGTGAACACTTTGGAATCACCTGCCAGGCTTGCTGGAACCACCTGCCAGTCATGCCAAAATCACCTGCCAACTACGCCAGAACCGCTTGGCGGACACTGCGGAAACACCTGTCGGGCCGGCTGGAACCACATCTCAAACGTGCCAGAAACGTGTTCATGAGATGCTGGAACCACACCCCAAACAGACGGATACCACCTGCCAGAACCGCCTGAACCACCTGCTGAGCACGCCGGAACCACCTGCTCGACTCACCGGTACCACCTCCCTGACACGCCAAAATCACCTGCTGGGAATGCGAGAACCACTTGGCGGACACTCTGGAATCATCTGCCGGACATGCCCGAACCAGCTCTCAGACACAACAGAACCAAGTGCCGGAGACGCCGGAAGCACCTGCCGAGCATGCCGGAGCCACCTGCTCGACTCGCCAGAAACACCTGCCGGACACGCCAAAATCACCTGCCGGGTATGCCAGAACCACCTTGCGGACACTACGGAATCACCTGTCGCGCATGGCGGAACCACCTCTCAGACGTGCCGGAAGCACGTGCCAGACACGCCGGAAACACCTACCGGACAGACCGGAACCACCTGCCAAGATCGCCGGAGCCACCTGTTCGACTCGCTGGAACCACCTGCCGGACAGGCCAATATCAACTGCTGGATATGCCAGAACCACCTGGGGGACAGTCCGGGATCACCTGCCAGCCATGGCGGAACCACCTCTCAGACGTACCAGAACCACCTGCCGTAGAAGCTGGAAGCACGTCCTGGACAGACTGGAACCACGTGACGGCCATGCCTGAACCACCTGCCGAGCACGGCGGAACCACCTGCCGGACACGCCAAAATCACCTGCGGGCTACGCCAGAACCACTTGGACTACTCTCCGAAATGACCTGCCGGGCATGTTGGAACCACCTCTCAGACGTGCCAGAAGCACGTGGCGGACAGTCCGGAATCACCTGTTGGGCATACGCAACCACCTCTGAGACGTACCAGAACCACGTGCCGTGCACGCCGGAACCACCTACCGGACAGACCGGAATCAACTTTTGGAATGCCGGAACCACCAGTCAGATGTGCCAGAAACACGTGCCGGAGACGCCGGAAGCACCTGCCGAGCACGTCGCAACCACCTGCTCAACTCGCCTGAACCACCTGCCGGACACGCCAAAATCACCTGCCCGCTACACCAGCACCAATTCGGGGACAAGCCGGAATCACGTGAGGGGCATGCCGGCACAGCCTCTCAGACTGAACCTCGTGCCGGACACCACAGAACCACCTGCCGGACAGACCGGAACCACCTGCCGGACACGCCGGAACCACCGGCTCGACCCGCCGGAACGACCGCTGGACATGCAAAATCACCTGCCGGCTACGCCGGAAACACTTGGCGAACACTCCGGAATCACCTGCCGGGCATGCCGGAACCACCTCTCAGATATGCCAGAACCACGTGCCAATGACCCCGGAAGCACCTGCCGAGCACGCCGCAACCACCTGCTCGACTGGCCAGAACCACCTGCTGGAGACGCCAGAATCACATGCCGACTACGCCAGCACCACTCGGAAGACACTCCGGAACCACCTGCCGGGCATGCCCGAACCACCTCTCAGAGGTGCCAGAACCACATGCTGAACACTCCAGAATCACCTGCCGGGCATGCCGGAACCACCTCTCAGAGGTGCCAGAACCACATGCCGGACACTCCCGAATCACCTGCCGGGCATGCCGGAACCATCTCTCAGACGTGCCAGATCCATGATCCGGACACACTGGTACCACCTGCCGAGCTCGCTGGAACCACCTGCTGGACACGCCAAAATCACCTGCCAGCTACGCCAGAACCACACGGCAGACACTCCGGAATCACATGCCAGGCATTCCGGAACCACCTCTCAGACGTGCCAGAACCAAATGCCGGAGACTCCGGTATCACCTGCCGGGCATGCTGGAACCACCTCTCAGAGGTGCCAGAACCACATGCCGGACACTCCGGAATCACCTGCCGGGCATGCCGGAACCACCTGCTGGACATGCAGGAATCACCTGCCGGACATGCCGGAACCACCGGCTCGACTCGCCGGAACCATTCCCGGAAATGCAAAATCACCTGCCGGCTACGCCAGAACCACTTGGCGAACACTCCGGAATCACCTGTCGGGCATGCAAAATGACCTGCCTCTCAGACATGCCGGAACCACATGCCAATGACTCCGGAAGCACCTGCCGAGCACGCCAGAACCACCTGCTCAACTCGCCAAAACCACCTGCTGGACACGCCAAAATCACCTGCCGGCTACGCCACAACCATTTGGTGAACTCTTCGGAATCACCTGCCGGGCTGTCTGGAACCACCTGCCGGTCACGCCAACATCACCTGCCAGCTATGCCAGAACCACTTGGCGGACACCATGGAAACACCTGTCGGGCCGGCCGGAACCACCTCTCAGACGTGCCAGAACCATGTGCCTGAGATGCCGGAACCACACCCCGAAGAGACCGAAACAACCTGCCAGACCCCGTTGAACCACCTGCCGAGCACGCTGGAACCACCTACTCGACTCGCTGGAACCACCTACCTGACACGCTAAAATCACCTGCCGGGTATGCCACAACCACTTTGTGGACACTCCGGAAAAATCTGCCGGACATGCCAGAACCAGCTCTCAGACACACCAGAACCACGTGCCAGACACGCCGGAAGCACCTGCTGAGCATGCCTGAGCCAAATGCTCGACTTGCAAGAAACACCTGCCAGACACGCCAAAATCACCTGCCGGGTACGCCAGAACCACGTGGCGGACACTCCGGAATCACCTGTCGGGCATGCCGGAACCAACTCTCAGACGTGCCAGAACCTCGTGCCGGTCACGCCAGAACCACCTGCCGGACAGACCGGAAACACTTGCTGGACACGCCGGAACCACCGGCTCGACTCGCCGGAACCACAGCCGGACATGCAAAATGACCTGCCGGCTACGCCAGAACCACTTGGCGAACACTCCGGAATCACCTGTCGGGCATGCCGGAACCACCTCTCAGACTTGCCAGAACCAAGTTCCGGACACGCCGGTACCACCTGCCGAGTATGCCGGAACCACCTGATCCACTCCCCAAAACCACCTGCTGGATACGCCAGAATCACCTGCCGGCTACGCCAGAACCACTCGGCAGACACTCCATAACCAACTGCCGGGCATGCCGGAACCACCTCTCAGAGGTGCCAGAACCACATGACGGACACTCCGGAATCACCTGCCGGGCATGCCGGAACCATCTCTCAGACGTGCCAGAACCATGTCCCGGACATGCCGGAACCACCTGCCGAGCTCGCCGGAACCACCTGCTGGACACGCCAAAATCACCTGCCGGCTACGCCAGAACCACTCGGCAGACACTCCGGAATCACATGCCGGGCATTCCGGAACCACCTCTCACAGGTGCCAGAACCAAATGCGGGACACTCCGGAATCACCTGCCGAGCATGCCGGAACCACCTGCTGGACATCCCGGAACCACCGGCTCGACTAGCCGTAACCATTGCCGGACATGCAAAATCACCTGCCGGCTATGCCAGAACCACTTGGCGAACACTCCGGAATCACCTGCCGGGCATGGCGGAACCACCTCTCAGACATGCCGGAACCACATGCCAATGACACCGGAAACACCTGCCAAGCACGCCAGAACCACCTGCTCGACTCGCCAAAACCACCTGCTGGACACGCCAAAATCACCTGCCAGCTACGCCACAACCATTTGGTGAACTCTTCGGAATCACCTGCCGGGGTTGCTGGAACCACCTGCCGGTCACGCCAATATCACCTGCCAGCTATGCCAGAACCACTTGGCGGACACCATGGAATCACCTGTCGGGCATGGCGGAACCGCCTCTCAGACTTGCCAGAACCATGTTCCTTACACGCCGGTACCACCTGCCGAGTATGCCGGAACCAACTGATCCACTCCCCAGAACCACCTGCTGGACACGCCAGAATCACCTGCCGACTACGCCAGAACCACTCGGCAGAGAATCCGGAACCACCTGCCGGGCATGCCGGAACCAGCTCTCAGAGGTTCCGGAACCACTTGCCGAGCACTCCAGAATCACCTGCCTGGCATGCCGGAACCACCTCTCAGAGGTGCCAGAACCACATGCCGGACACTCCCGAATCACCTGCCGGGCATGCCGGAACCATCTCTCAGACGTGCCAGAACCATGTTCCGGACACGCTGGTACCACCTGCCAAGCTCGCCGGAACCACCTGCTGGACACGGAAAATCACCTGCTAGCTACGCCAGAACCACACGGCAGACACTCCGGAATCACCTGCCGTGCTGGCTGGAACCACCTGCCGGTCACGCCAATATCACCTGCCAGCTGTGCCAGAACCACTTGGCGGACACCATGGAAACACCTGTCGGGCCGGCCGGAACCACCTCTCAGACGTGCCAGAACCATGAGCCTGAGATGCCGGAACCACTCCCCGAACAGACCGAAACCACATGCCAGACCCGCCTGAAGCCCCTGGCAAGCACGCCTGATCCACCTGCTCAACTAGCCGGAACCAACTTCCTGACACGCCAAAATCACCTGCCAGGTATACCAGAACCACTCTGTGGACACTCCGGAATCATCTGCCGGACATGCCAGAACCAGCTCTCAGACACACCAGAACCACGTGCCAGAGACGCCGGAAGCACCAGCTGAGCATGCCTGAGCCACCTGCTCGACTCGCAAGATACACCTGTCGGACATGCCAAAATCACCTGCCGGGTACGCCAGAAACACTGGGCGGACGCTCCGGAATCACCTGTCGGGCGTGCCGGAACCACCTCTCAGACTTGCCAGAACCATGTTCTGGACACGCCGGTACCACCTGCCGAGTATGCCGGAACCAGCTGATCCACTCCCCACAACCATCTAGTGGACACGCGAAAATCAACTGCCGGCTACGCCAGAACCACTTGGCAGACACTCCGGAATCACATGCCAGGCATTCCGGAACCACCTCTCAGAGGTGCCAGAACCAAATGCCGGAGACTCCGGTACACCTGCCGGGCATGCCGGAACCACCTCTCAGAGGTGCCAGAACCACATGCCGGACACTCCGGAATCACCTGCAGGGCATGCTGGAACCACGTGCTGGACATGCCGGAACCACCTGCCGGACATGCCGGAACCACCTGCCGGACATTCCGGAATCACCGGCTCGACTCGCCGGAACCATTGCCGGACATGCAAAATCACCTGCCGGCTACGCCAGAACCACTTGGCGAACACTCCGGAATCACCTGCCGGGCATGGCGGAACCACCTCTCAGACATGCCGGAACCACATGTCAATGACACCGGAAGCACCTGCCAAGCACGCCAGAACCACCTGCTCGACTCGCCAAATCCACATGCTGGACACGCCAAAATCACCTGCCGGCTACGCCACAACCATTTGGTGAACGCTTCGGAATCACCTGCCGGGCTGGCTGGAACCACCTGCCGGTCACGCCAACATCACCTGCCAGCTATGCGAGAACCACTTGGCGGACACCATGGAAACACCTGTCGGGCCAGCCGGAACCACCTCTCAGACGTGCCAGAACCATGTGCCTGAGATGCCGGAACCACACCCCGAACAGACCGAAACCACCTGCCAGACCCGCCTGAACCACCTGCCGAGCACGCCGGAACCGCCTACTCGACTCGCCGGAACCACCTACCTGACACGCTAAAATCACCTGCCGGGTATGCCACAACCACTTGGTGGACACTCCGGAATCATCTGCCGGACATGCCAGAACCAGCTCTCAGACACACCAGAACCACGTGCCAGACACGCCGGAAGCACCTGCTGAGCATGCCTGAGCCAAATGCTCGACTTGCAAGAAACACCTGCCTGACACGCCAAAATCACCTGCCGGGTACGCCAGAACCACGTGGCGGACACTCCGGAATCACCTGTCGGGCATGCCGGAACCAACTCTCAGACTTGACAGAACCTCGTGCCGGTCACGCCAGAACCACCTGCCGGACAGACCGGAAACACCTGCTTGATACGCCGCAACCACCGGCTCGACTCGCCGGAACCTCCGCCGGACATGCAAAATGACCTGTGGGCTATTCCAGAACCACTTGGCGAACACTCCGGAATCACCTGTCTGGCCTGCCGGAACCACCTCTCAGACTTGCCAGAACCATGTTCCGGACACGCCGGTACCACCTGCCGAGTATGCCGGACCCACCTGATCCACTCCCCAGAACCACCTGCTGGATACGCCAGAATCACCTGCCGGCTACTCCAGAACCACTTGGCAGACACTCCGTAACCAACTGCCGGGCATGCCGGAACCACCTCTCAGAGGTGCCAGAACCGCATGCCAGACACTCCGGAATCACCTGCCGGGCATGCCGGAACCACCTCTCAGAGGTGCCAGAACCACATGCCGGACACTCCCGAATCACCTGCCGGGCATGCCGGAACCATCTGTCAGACGTGCCAGAACCATGTGCCTGAGATGCCGGAACCACACCCCGAACAGACGAAACCACCTGCCAGACCCGCCTGAACCACCTTCCGAGCACGCCGGAACCACCTTCTCGACTCGCTGGAAACACCTACCTGACACGCTAAAATCACCTGCCGGGTATGCCACAACCACTTGGTGGACACTCCGGAAAAATCTGCCGGACATGCCAGAACCAGCTCTCAGACACACCAGAACCACGTGCCAGACATGCCGGAAGCACCTGCTGAGCATGCCTGAGCCAAATGCTCGACTTGCAAGAAGCACCGGCCAGACACGCCAAAATCACCTGCCGGGTACGACAGAACCACGTGGCGGACACTCCGGAATGCACTGTCGGGCATGCCGGAACCAACTCTCAGACGTGCCAGAACCTCGTGCCGGTCACGCCAGAACCACCTGCCAAGTATGCTGGAACCACCTGATCCTCTCCCCAGAACCACCTGCTGGACACGCCAGAATCACCTGCCGGCTACGCCAGAACCACTCGGCAGACACTCCGGAACCACCTGCCGAGCATGCCGGAACCACCTCTCAGAGGTGCCAGAACCACATGCCGGACACTCCGGAATCAGCTGCCGGGCATGCCGGAACCATCTCTCAGATGTGCCAGAACCATGTTCCGGACACGCCGGCACCACCTGCCGAGCTCGCCGGAACCACCTGCTGGACACGCCAAAATCATGTGCCGGCTACGCCAGAACCACTCGGCAGACACTCCGGAATCACCTGCCGGGCTGGCTGGAACCACCTGCTGGTCACGCCAACATCACCTTTCAGCCACGCCAGAAACACTTGGCGGACACTCCGGAATCACCTGTCGGGCCGGCCACAACCTCATCTCAGACGTGCCAGAACCATGTGCCTGAGATGCCGGAACCACTCCCCAAACAGACCGAAACCACCTGCCAGACCCGCCTGAACCCCCTGGCGAGCACGCCTGATCCACCTGCTCGACTAGCCGGAACCACCTTCCTGACACGCCAAAATCGCCTGCCAGGTATACCAGAACCACTTGGTGGACACTCCGGAATCATCTGCCGGACATGCCAGAACCAGCTCTCAGACACACCACAACCACGTGCCAGAGACGCCGGAAGCACCAGCTGAGCATGCCTGAGCCACCTGATCGACTTGCAAGGAACACCTGTCGGACATGCCAAAATCACCTGCCGGGTATGCCAGAAACACTTGGCGGACGCTCCGGAATCCCCTGTCGGGCGTGACGGAACCACCTCTCAGACTTGCCAGAACCATGTTCTGGACACGCCGGTACAACCTGCCGAGTATGCCGGAACCAGCTGATCCACTCCCCACAACCACCTAGTGGGCACGCCAAAATCAACTGCCGGCTACGCCAGAACCACTCGGCAGACACTCCGGAATCACCTGCCAGGTATTCCGGAACCACCTCTCAGAGGTGCCAGAGCCAAATGCCGGAGACTCCGGTATCACCTGCCGGGCATGCCGGAACCACCTCTCAGAGGTGCCAGAACCACATGCCGGACACTCCGGAATCACCTGCCGGGCATGCTGGACCCACATGCCGGACACTCCGGAATCACCTGCCGGGCATGCCGGAACCACCCGCCGGACATGCCGGAACCAGCTCTCAGACACACCAGAACCACGTGCCAGACACGCCGGAAGCACCTGCTGAGCATGCCTGAGCCAAATGCTCGACTTGCAAGAAACACCTGGCAGACACGCCAAAATCACCTGCCGGGTACGCCAGAACCACGTGGCGGACACTCCGGAATCACCTGTCGGGCATGCCGGAACCAACTCTCAGACGTGCCAGAACCTCGTGCCGGTCACGCCAGAACCACCTGCCGGAAAGACCGGAAACACCTGATCCTCTCCCCAGAACCACCTGCTGGACACGCCAGAATCACCTGCCGGCTACGCCAGAACCACTCGGCAGACACTCCGGAACCACCTGCCGAGCATGCCGGAACCACCTCTCAGAGGTGCCAGAACCACATGCCGGACACTCCGGAATCACCTGCCGGGCATGCCGGAACCATCTCTCAGATGTGCCAGAACCATGTTCCGGACACGCCGGTACCACCTGCCGAGCTCGCCGGAACCACCTGCTGGACACGCCAAAATCACGTGCCGGCTACGCCAGAACCACTCGGCAGACACTGCGGAATCACCTGCCGGGCTGGCTGGAACCACCTGCCGGTCACACCAACATCACCTTTCAGCTACGCCAGAACCACTTGGCGGACACTCCGGAATCACCTGTTGGGCCGGCCACAACCACCTCTCAGACGTGCCAGAACCATGTGCCTGAGATGCCGGAACCACTCCCCGAACAGACCGAAACCACCTGCCAGACCTGCCTGAACCACCTGCCGAGCACGCCGGAACCACCTACTCGACTCGCTGGAACCACCTACCTGACACGCTAAAATCACCTGCCGGGTATGCCACAACCACTTGGTGGACACTCCGGAATCATCTGCCGGACATGCCAGAACCAGCTCTCAGACACACCAGAACCACGTGTCAGACACGCCGGAATCACCTGCTGAGAATGCAAGAGCCAAATGCTCGACTTGCAAGAAACACCTGCCAGACACGCCAAAATCACCTGCCGGGTACGCCAGAACCACTTGGCGAACACTCCGGAATCACCTGCCGGGCATGGCGGAACCACCTCTCAGACATGCCGGAACCACATGCCAATGACACCGGAAGCACCTGCCAAGCACGCCAGAACCACCTGCTCGACTCGCCAAATCCACATGCTGGACACGCCAAAATCACCTGCCGGCTACGCCACAACCATTTGGTGAACGCTTCGGAATCACCTGCCGGGCTGGCTGGAACCACCTGCCGGTCACGCCAACATCACCTGCCAGCTATGCGAGAACCACTTGGCGGACACCATGGAAACACCTGTCGGGCCAGCCGGAACCACCTCTCAGACGTGCCAGAACCTTGTGCCTGAGATGCCGGAACCACACCCCGAACAGACCGAAACCACCTGCCAGACCCGCCTGAACCACCTGCCGAGCACGCCGGAACCGCCTACTCGACTCGCTGGAACCACCTACCTGACACGCTAAAATCACCTGCCGGGTATGCCACAACCACTTGGTGGACACTCCGGAATCATCTGCCGGACATGCCAGAACCAGCTCTCAGACACACCAGAACCACGTGCCAGACACGCCGGAAGCACCTGCTGAGCATGCCTGAGCCAAATGCTCGACTTGCAAGAAACACCTGCCTGACACACCAAAATCACCTGCCGGGTACGCCAGAACCACGTGGCGGACACTCCGGAATCACCTGTCGGGCATGCCGGAACCACCTCTCAGAGGTGCCAGAACCGCATGCCAGACACTCCGGAATCACCTGCCGGGCATGCCGGAACCACCTCTCAGAGGTGCCAGAACCACATGCCGGACACTCCCGAATCACCTGCCGGGCTTGCTGGAACCACCTGCCGGTCATGCCAAATCACCTGCCAACTACACAAGTACCACTTGGCGGACAGTGTGGAAACACCTGTCGGGCCGCCCGGAACCACATCTCAGACGTGCCAGAACCATGTGCATGAGATGCTGGAACCACACCCCAACAGACGGATGACACCTGCCAGACCCGTCTGAACAACCTGCCGAGCACGCCGGAGCCACCTGCTCGACTCGCCGGAACCACCTACCTGACATGCCAGAAGCACTTGGCGGACACTCCGGAATCATCTGCCGGACATGCCGGAACCAGCTCTCAGACACACCAGAACCACGTGCCGGAGACGCCGGAAGCACATGCCGAGCATGCCGGAGCCACCTGCTCGACTCGCCAGAAACACCTGCGGGACACGCCAAAATCACCTGCCGGGTACGCCAGAACCACCTGGCGGACACTCCGAAACCACCTGTCGCGCATGCCGGAACCACCTCTCAGACGTGCCGGAAGCACGTGCCGGACGCGCCGGAATCACCTACCGGACAGACGGGAACCACCTGCCGAGCACGCCGGAGCCACCTGTTCGACTCGCTGGAACCACCTTCCGGACAGGCCAATATCAACTGCTGGCTATGCCAGAACCACCTGGGGGACGGTCCGGAATCGCCTGCCAGCCATGGCGGAACCACCTCTCAGACGTACCAGAACCACCTGCCGGAGAAGCTGGAAACACGTCCTGGAAAGTCTGGAACCACCTGCCGGCCAAGCCTGAACCACCTGCCAAGCACAACGGAACAACCTGCCAGACACGCCAAAATCACCTGCGTGTTATGCCAGAACCACTTGGAGGACTCTCTGGGATGACCTGCCGGGCATGCCGGAACCACCTCTCAGACGTGCCAGAACCATGTGGCGGACAGTCCGGTATCACCTGTTGGGCATGCGCAACCACCTCTGAGACGTACCAGAACCACATGCCGTGCAGGCTGGAACCACCTACCGGACAGACCGGAATCACCTTTCGGGCATGCCGGAACCACCTGTCAGATGTGCCAGAAAGACGTGCCGGAGACGCCGGAAGCACCTGCCAAGCACGTTGGAACCACCTGCTCAACTCGCCTGAACCACCTGCCGGACATGCCAAAATCACCTGCCGACTATGCCAGAAC
This sequence comes from Equus caballus, assembly GCF_041296265.1. Classification (NCBI taxonomy): domain Eukaryota; kingdom Metazoa; phylum Chordata; class Mammalia; order Perissodactyla; family Equidae; genus Equus; species Equus caballus. Next base: position 7,336,417 of record NC_091697.1, read on the forward strand.
CACTTGGCGAACACTCCGGAATCACTTGCCGGGCATGCAGGAACCACCTCTCAGACATGCCAGAACCCCGTGCCAATGACCCCGGAAGCACCAGCCGAGCACGCCGGAACCAACTGCTCGACTCGCCAGAACCACCTGCCGGACACGCAAAAATCACCTGCCGGCTACGCCACAACCAGTTGGGGAACACTTCGGAATCACCTGCCGGGCTTGCTGGAACCACCTGCCAGTCATGCCAAAATCACCTGCCAACTACGCCAGAACCGCTTGGCAGACACTGCGGAAACACCTGTCGGGCCGGCTGGAACCACATCTCAGACGTGCCAGAAACGTGTTCATGAGATGCTGGAACCACACCCCGAACAGACGGATACCACCTGCCAGAACCGCCTGAACCACCTGCTGAGCACGCCGGAACCACCTGCTCGTCTCACCGGTACCACCTCCCTGACACGCCAAAATCACCTGCTGGGTATGCCAGAACCACTTGGCGGACACTCCGGAATCATCTGCCGGACATGCCGGAACCAGCTCTCAGACACAACAGAACCAAGTGCCGGAGACGCCGGAAGCACCTGCCGAGCATGCCGGAGCCACCTGCTCGACTCGCCAGAAACACCTGCCGGTCACGCCAAAATCACCTGCCGGGTATGCCAGAACCACCTTGCGGACACTACGGAATCACCTGTCGCGCATGCCGGAACCACCTCTCAGACGTGCCGGAAGCACGTGCCAGACACGCCGGAAACACCTACCGGACAGACCGGAACCACCTGCCAAGATCGCCGGAGCCACCTGTTCGACTCGCTGGAACCACCTGCCGGACAGGCCAATATCAACTGCTGGCTATGCCAGAACCACCTGGGGGACAGTCCTGGATCACCTGCCAGCCATGGCGGAACCACCTCTCAGACGTACCAGAACCACCTGCCGTAGAAGCTGGAAGCACGTCCTGGACAGACTGGAACCACGTGACGGCCATGCCTGAACCACCTGCCGAGCACGGCGGAACCACCTGCCGGACACGCCAAAATCACCTGCGGGCTACGCCAGAACCACTTGGACTACTCTCCGAAATGACCTGCCGTGCATGTTGGAACCACCTCTCAGACGTGCCAGAAGCACGTGGCGGACAGTCCGGAATCACCTGTTGGGCATACGCAACCACCTCTGAGACGTACCAGAACCACGTGCCGTGCACGCCGGAACCACCTACCGGACAGACCGGAATCAACTTTTGGAATGCCGGAACCACCAGTCAGATGTGCCAGAAACACGTGCTGGAGACGCCGGAAGCACCTGCCGAGCACGTCGCAACCACCTGCTCAACTCGCCTGAACCACCTGCCGGACACGCCAAAATCACCTGCCCGCTACACCAGCACCAATTCGGGGACAAGCCGGAATCACGTGAGGGGCATGCCGGCACAGCCTCTCAGACTGAACCTCGTGCCGGACACCACAGAACCACCTGCCGGACAGACCGGAACCACCTGCCGGACACGCCGGAACCACCGGCTCGACCCGCCGGAACGACCGCTGGACATGCAAAATCACCTGCCGGCTACGCCGGAAACACTTGGCGAACACTCCGGAATCACCTGCCGGGCATGCCGGAACCACCTCTCAGATATGCCAGAACCACGTGCCAATGACCCCGGAAGCACCTGCCGAGCACGCCGCAACCACCTGCTCGACTGGCCAGAACCACCTGCCAGATACGCAAAAATCACCTGTCGGCCACGCCACAACCAGTTGGGGAACACTTCGGAATCACCTGTCGGGCATGCCAGAACCAACTCTCAGACATGCCAGAACCTCGTGCCGGTCACGCCAGAACCACCTGCCGGACACGCCGGAACCAGCGGCTCGACTCGCCGGAACCACCGCCGGACATGCAAAATGACCTGCCGTCTACGCCAGAACCACTTGGCGAACACTCCGGAATCACATGTCGGGCATGCCAGAACCGCCTCTCAGACTTGCCAGAACCATGTTCCGGACACGCCGGTACCACCTGCCGAGTATGCCGGAACCACCTGATCCACTCCCCAGAACCACCTGCTGGAGACGCCAGAATCACATGCCGACTACGCCAGCACCACTCGGAAGACACTCCGGAACCACCTGCCGGGCATGCCCGAACCACCTCTCAGAGGTGCCAGAACCACATGCCGGAGACTCCGGTATCACCTGCCGGGCATGCTGGAACCACCTCTCAGAGGTGCCAGAACCACATGCCGGACACTCCGGAATCACCTGCCGGGCATGCCGGAACCACCTGCTGGACATGCAGGAATCACCTGCCGGACATGCCGGAACCACCGGCTCGACTCGCCGGAACCATTCCCGGAAATGCAAAATCACCTGCCGGCTACGCCAGAACCACTTGGCGAACACTCCGGAATCACCTGTCGGGCATGCAAAATGACCTGCCTCTCAGACATGCCGGAACCACATGCCAATGACTCCGGAAGCACCTGCCGAGCACGCCAGAACCACCTGCTCAACTCGCCAAAACCACCTGCTGGACACGCCAAAATCACCTGCCGGCTACGCCACAACCATTTGGTGAACTCTTCGGAATCACCTGCCGGGCTGTCTGGAACCACCTGCCGGTCACGCCAACATCACCTGCCAGCTATGCCAGAACCACTTGGCGGACACCATGGAAACACCTGTCGGGCCGGCCGGAACCACCTCTCAGACGTGCCAGAACCATGTGCCTGAGATGCCGGAACCACACCCCGAAGAGACCGAAACAACCTGCCAGACCCCGTTGAACCACCTGCCGAGCACGCTGGAACCACCTACTCGACTCGCTGGAACCACCTACCTGACACGCTAAAATCACCTGCCGGGTATGCCACAACCACTTTGTGGACACTCCGGAAAAATCTGCCGGACATGCCAGAACCAGCTCTCAGACACACCAGAACCACGTGCCAGACACGCCGGAAGCACCTGCTGAGCATGCCTGAGCCAAATGCTCGACTTGCAAGAAACACCTGCCAGACACGCCAAAATCACCTGCCGGGTACGCCAGAACCACGTGGCGGACACTCCGGAATCACCTGTCGGGCATGCCGGAACCAACTCTCAGACGTGCCAGAACCTCGTGCCGGTCACGCCAGAACCACCTGCCGGACAGACCGGAAACACTTGCTGGACACGCCGGAACCACCGGCTCGACTCGCCGGAACCACCGCCGGACATGCAAAATGACCTGCCGGCTACGCCAGAACCACTTGGCGAACACTCCGGAATCACCTGTCGGGCATGCCGGAACCACCTCTCAGACTTGCCAGAACCAAGTTCCGGACACGCCGGTACCACCTGCCGAGTATGCCGGAACCACCTGATCCACTCCCCAAAACCACCTGCTGGATACGCCAGAATCACCTGCCGGCTACGCCAGAACCACTCGGCAGACACTCCATAACCAACTGCCGGGCATGCCGGAACCACCTCTCAGAGGTGCCAGAACCACATGACGGACACTCCGGAATCACCTGCCGGGCATGCCGGAACCATCTCTCAGACGTGCCAGAACCATGTCCCGGACATGCCGGAACCACCTGCCGAGCTCGCCGGAACCACCTGCTGGACACGCCAAAATCACCTGCCGGCTACGCCAGAACCACTCGGCAGACACTCCGGAATCACATGCCGGGCATTCCGGAACCACCTCTCACAGGTGCCAGAACCAAATGCGGGACACTCCGGAATCACCTGCCGAGCATGCCGGAACCACCTGCTGGACATCCCGGAACCACCGGCTCGACTAGCCGTAACCATTGCCGGACATGCAAAATCACCTGCCGGCTATGCCAGAACCACTTGGCGAACACTCCGGAATCACCTGCCGGGCATGGCGGAACCACCTCTCAGACATGCCGGAACCACATGCCAATGACACCGGAAACACCTGCCAAGCACGCCAGAACCACCTGCTCGACTCGCCAAAACCACCTGCTGGACACGCCAAAATCACCTGCCAGCTACGCCACAACCATTTGGTGAACTCTTCGGAATCACCTGCCGGGGTTGCTGGAACCACCTGCCGGTCACGCCAATATCACCTGCCAGCTATGCCAGAACCACATGGCGGACACCATGGAATCACCTGTCGGGCATGGCGGAACCGCCTCTCAGACTTGCCAGAACCATGTTCCTTACACGCCGGTACCACCTGCCGAGTATGCCGGAACCAACTGATCCACTCCCCAGAACCACCTGCTGGACACGCCAGAATCACCTGCCGACTACGCCAGAACCACTCGGCAGAGAATCCGGAACCACCTGCCGGGCATGCCGGAACCAGCTCTCAGAGGTTCCGGAACCACTTGCCGAACACTCCAGAATCACCTGCCTGGCATGCCGGAACCACCTCTCAGAGGTGCCAGAACCACATGCCGGACACTCCCGAATCACCTGCCGGGCATGCCGGAACCATCTCTCAGACGTGCCAGAACCATGTTCCGGACACGCTGGTACCACCTGCCAAGCTCGCCGGAACCACCTGCTGGACACGGAAAATCACCTGCTAGCTACGCCAGAACCACACGGCAGACACTCCGGAATCACCTGCCGTGCTGGCTGGAACCACCTGCCGGTCACGCCAATATCACCTGCCAGCTGTGCCAGAACCACTTGGCGGACACCATGGAAACACCTGTCGGGCCGGCCGGAACCACCTCTCAGACGTGCCAGAACCATGTGCCTGAGATGCCGGAACCACACCCCGAACAGACCGAAACCACCTGCCAGACCCGCCTGAACCACCTGCCGAGCACGCCGGAACCGCCTACTCGACTCGCCGGAACCACCTACCTGACACGCTAAAATCACCTGCCGGGTATGCCACAACCACTTGGTGGACACTCCGGAATCATCTGCCGGACATGCCAGAACCAGCTCTCAGACACACCAGAACCACGTGCCAGAGACGCCGGAAGCACCAGCTGAGCATGCCTGAGCCACCTGCTCGACTCGCAAGATACACCTGTCGGACATGCCAAAATCACCTGCCGGGTACGCCAGAAACACTGGGCGGACGCTCCGGAATCACCTGTCGGGCGTGCCGGAACCACCTCTCAGACTTGCCAGAACCATGTTCTGGACACGCCGGTACCACCTGCCGAGTATGCCGGAACCAGCTGATCCACTCCCCACAACCATCTAGTGGACACGCGAAAATCAACTGCCGGCTACGCCAGAACCACTTGGCAGACACTCCGGAATCACATGCCAGGCATTCCGGAACCACCTCTCAGAGGTGCCAGAACCAAATGCCGGAGACTCCGGTACACCTGCCGGGCATGCCGGAACCACCTCTCAGAGGTGCCAGAACCACATGCCGGACACTCCGGAATCACCTGCAGGGCATGCTGGAACCACGTGCTGGACATGCCGGAACCACCTGCCGGACATGCCGGAACCACCTGCCGGACATTCCGGAATCACCGGCTCGACTCGCCGGAACCATTGCCGGACATGCAAAATCACCTGCCGGCTACGCCAGAACCACTTGGCGAACACTCCGGAATCACCTGCCGGGCATGGCGGAACCACCTCTCAGACATGCCGGAACCACATGCCAATGACACCGGAAGCACCTGCCAAGCACGCCAGAACCACCTGCTCGACTCGCCAAATCCACATGCTGGACACGCCAAAATCACCTGCCGGCTACGCCACAACCATTTGGTGAACGCTTCGGAATCACCTGCCGGGCTGGCTGGAACCACCTGCCGGTCACGCCAACATCACCTGCCAGCTATGCGAGAACCACTTGGCGGACACCATGGAAACACCTGTCGTGCCAGCCGGAACCACCTCTCAGACGTGCCAGAACCATGTGCCTGAGATGCCGGAACCACACCCCGAACAGACCGAAACCACCTGCCAGACCCGCCTGAACCACCTGCCGAGCACGCCGGAACCGCCTACTCGACTCGCCGGAACCACCTACCTGACACGCTAAAATCACCTGCCGGGTATGCCACAACCACTTGGTGGACACTCCGGAATCATCTGCCGGACATGCCAGAACCAGCTCTCAGACACACCAGAACCACGTGCCAGACACGCCGGAAGCACCTGCTGAGCATGCCTGAGCCAAATGCTCGACTTGCAAGAAACACCTGCCTGACACGCCAAAATCACCTGCCGGGTACGCCAGAACCACGTGGCGGACACTCCGGAATCACCTGTCGGGCATGCCGGAACCAACTCTCAGACTTGACAGAACCTCGTGCCGGTCACGCCAGAACCACCTGCCGGACAGACCGGAAACACCTGCTTGATACGCCGCAACCACCGGCTCGACTCGCCGGAACCTCCGCCGGACATGCAAAATGACCTGTGGGCTATTCCAGAACCACTTGGCGAACACTCCGGAATCACCTGTCTGGCCTGCCGGAACCACCTCTCAGACTTGCCAGAACCATGTTCCGGACACGCCGGTACCACCTGCCGAGTATGCCGGACCCACCTGATCCACTCCCCAGAACCACCTGCTGGATACGCCAGAATCACCTGCCGGCTACTCCAGAACCACTTGGCAGACACTCCGTAACCAACTGCCGGGCATGCCGGAACCACCTCTCAGAGGTGCCAGAACCGCATGCCAGACACTCCGGAATCACCTGCCGGGCATGCCGGAACCACCTCTCAGAGGTGCCAGAACCACATGCCGGACACTCCCGAATCACCTGCCGGGCATGCCGGAACCATCTGTCAGACGTGCCAGAACCATGTGCCTGAGATGCCGGAACCACACCCCGAACAGACGAAACCACCTGCCAGACCCGCCTGAACCACCTTCCGAGCACGCCGGAACCACCTTCTCGACTCGCTGGAAACACCTACCTGACACGCTAAAATCACCTGCCGGGTATGCCACAACCACTTGGTGGACACTCCGGAAAAATCTGCCGGACATGCCAGAACCAGCTCTCAGACACACCAGAACCACGTGCCAGACATGCCGGAAGCACCTGCTGAGCATGCCTGAGCCAAATGCTCGACTTGCAAGAAGCACCGGCCAGACACGCCAAAATCACCTGCCGGGTACGACAGAACCACGTGGCGGACACTCCGGAATGCACTGTCGGGCATGCCGGAACCAACTCTCAGACGTGCCAGAACCTCGTGCCGGTCACGCCAGAACCACCTGCCAAGTATGCTGGAACCACCTGATCCTCTCCCCAGAACCACCTGCTGGACACGCCAGAATCACCTGCCGGCTACGCCAGAACCACTCGGCAGACACTCCGGAACCACCTGCCGAGCATGCCGGAACCACCTCTCAGAGGTGCCAGAACCACATGCCGGACACTCCGGAATCAGCTGCCGGGCATGCCGGAACCATCTCTCAGATGTGCCAGAACCATGTTCCGGACACGCCGGCACCACCTGCCGAGCTCGCCGGAACCACCTGCTGGACACGCCAAAATCATGTGCCGGCTACGCCAGAACCACTCGGCAGACACTCCGGAATCACCTGCCGGGCTGGCTGGAACCACCTGCTGGTCACGCCAACATCACCTTTCAGCCACGCCAGAAACACTTGGCGGACACTCCGGAATCACCTGTCGGGCCGGCCACAACCTCATCTCAGACGTGCCAGAACCATGTGCCTGAGATGCCGGAACCACTCCCCAAACAGACCGAAACCACCTGCCAGACCCGCCTGAACCCCCTGGCGAGCACGCCTGATCCACCTGCTCGACTAGCCGGAACCACCTTCCTGACACGCCAAAATCGCCTGCCAGGTATACCAGAACCACTTGGTGGACACTCCGGAATCATCTGCCGGACATGCCAGAACCAGCTCTCAGACACACCACAACCACGTGCCAGAGACGCCGGAAGCACCAGCTGAGCATGCCTGAGCCACCTGATCGACTTGCAAGGAACACCTGTCGGACATGCCAAAATCACCTGCCGGGTATGCCAGAAACACTTGGCGGACGCTCCGGAATCCCCTGTCGGGCGTGACGGAACCACCTCTCAGACTTGCCAGAACCATGTTCTGGACACGCCGGTACAACCTGCCGAGTATGCCGGAACCAGCTGATCCACTCCCCACAACCACCTAGTGGGCACGCCAAAATCAACTGCCGGCTACGCCAGAACCACTCGGCAGACACTCCGGAATCACCTGCCAGGTATTCCGGAACCACCTCTCAGAGGTGCCAGAGCCAAATGCCGGAGACTCCGGTATCACCTGCCGGGCATGCCGGAACCACCTCTCAGAGGTGCCAGAACCACATGCCGGACACTCCGGAATCACCTGCCGGGCATGCTGGACCCACATGCCGGACACTCCGGAATCACCTGCCGGGCATGCCGGAACCACCCGCCGGACATGCCGGAACCAGCTCTCAGACACACCAGAACCACGTGCCAGACACGCCGGAAGCACCTGCTGAGCATGCCTGAGCCAAATGCTCGACTTGCAAGAAACACCTGGCAGACACGCCAAAATCACCTGCCGGGTACGCCAGAACCACGTGGCGGACACTCCGGAATCACCTGTCGGGCATGCCGGAACCAACTCTCAGACGTGCCAGAACCTCGTGCCGGTCACGCCAGAACCACCTGCCGGAAAGACCGGAAACACCTGATCCTCTCCCCAGAACCACCTGCTGGACACGCCAGAATCACCTGCCGGCTACGCCAGAACCACTCGGCAGACACTCCGGAACCACCTGCCGAGCATGCCGGAACCACCTCTCAGAGGTGCCAGAACCACATGCCGGACACTCCGGAATCACCTGCCGGGCATGCCGGAACCATCTCTCAGATGTGCCAGAACCATGTTCCGGACACGCCGGTACCACCTGCCGAGCTCGCCGGAACCACCTGCTGGACACGCCAAAATCACGTGCCGGCTACGCCAGAACCACTCGGCAGACACTGCGGAATCACCTGCCGGGCTGGCTGGAACCACCTGCCGGTCACACCAACATCACCTTTCAGCTACGCCAGAACCACTTGGCGGACACTCCGGAATCACCTGTTGGGCCGGCCACAACCACCTCTCAGACGTGCCAGAACCATGTGCCTGAGATGCCGGAACCACTCCCCGAACAGACCGAAACCACCTGCCAGACCTGCCTGAACCACCTGCCGAGCACGCCGGAACCACCTACTCGACTCGCTGGAACCACCTACCTGACACGCTAAAATCACCTGCCGGGTATGCCACAACCACTTGGTGGACACTCCGGAATCATCTGCCGGACATGCCAGAACCAGCTCTCAGACACACCAGAACCACGTGTCAGACACGCCGGAATCACCTGCTGAGAATGCAAGAGCCAAATGCTCGACTTGCAAGAAACACCTGCCAGACACGCCAAAATCACCTGCCGGGTACGCCAGAACCACGTGGCGGGCACTCCGGAATCACCTGTCGGGCATGCCGGATACAACTCTCAGACGTGCCAGAACCTCGTGCCGGTCACGCCAGAAGCACCTGCCGGACACGCCGGAACCACCGGCTCGACTCGCCGGAACCACCGCCGGACATGCAGAATGACCAGCCGGCTACGCCAGAACCACTTGCGAACACTCCGGAATCACCTGTCAGGTGTGCTGGAACCACCCATCAGACTTGCCAGAACCATGTTCTGGACACGCCGGTACCACCTGCCGAGTTGCCGGAACCACCTTGTCCACTCCCCAGAACCACCTAGTGGACACGCCAGAATCACCTGCCGACTACACCAGAACCACTCGGCAGACACTCCGGAACCACCTGCCGGGCATGCCGGAACCACCTCTCAGAGGTGCCAGAACCACATGCTGGAGACTCCGGTATCACCTGCCGGGCATGCCGGAACCTCCTCTCAGAGGTGCCAGAACCACATGCCGGACACTCCCGAATCACCTGCCTGGCATGACGGAACCATCTCTCAGACGTGCCAGAACCATGTTCCGGACACGCCGGTACCACCTGCCGAGCTCGCCGGAACCACCTGCTGGACACGCCAAAATCACCTGCCAGCTACGCCAGAACCACACGGCAGACACTCCGGAATCACCTGCCGGGCTGTCTGGAACCACCTGCTGGTCACGCCAACATCACCTTTCAGCCACGCCAGAACCACTTGGCGGAAACTCTGGAAACACCTCTACGGCCGGCGGTAACCACCTCTCAGACGTGCCAGACACATGTGCCTGAGATGCCGGAACCACTACCCGAACAGACCGAAACCACCTGCCAGACCCGCCTGAACCCCCTGGCGAGCACGCCTGATCCACCTGCTCAACTAGCCGGAACCAACTTCCTGACACGCCAAAATCACCTGCCAGGTATACAAGAGCCACTTGGTAGACACTCCGGAATCATCTGCCGGAGATGCCAGAACCAGCTCTCAGACACACCAGAACCACGTGCCAGAGACGCTGGAAGCACCTGCTGAGCATGCCTCAGCCAAATGCTCGACTGGCAAGAAGCACCTGCCAGACACGCCAAAATCACCTGCCGGGTACGCCAGAACCACGTGGCGGAAACTCCGGAATAACAGGCTCGAGTCGTCGGAACCACCGCTGGACATGCAAAATGACCTGCCGGCTACGCCAGAACCACTTGGCGAACACTCCGGAATCACCTGTCGGGCATGCCGGAACCGCCTCTCAGACTTGCCAGAACCATGTTCCGGACACGCTGGTACCACCTGCCGAGTATGCCGGAACCACCTGATCCACTCCCCACAACGACCTGCTGGACACGCCAGAATCACCTGCCGACTACGCCAGAACCACTCGGCAGACACTCCGGAACCACCTGCCGGGCATGCCGGAACCGCCTCTCAGAGGTGCCAGAACCACATGCCGGACACTCCGGAATCACCTGCCGGGCATACCGGAACCACCTCTCATAGGTGTCAGAACCACATGCCGGACACTCCGGAAATCACCTGCCTGGCATGACGGAACCATCTCTCAGACGTGCCAGAACCATGTTCCGGACACGCTGGTACCACCTGCCGAGCTCGCCGGAACCACCTGCTGGACACGCCAAAATCACATGACAGCTACGCCAGAACCACACGGCAGACACTCCGGAATCACCTGCCGGGCTAGCTGGAACAACATGCTGGTGACGACAACATCACCTTTCAGCTACGCAAGAACCACTTGGAGGACACTCCGGAAACACCTCTCCGGCCGGCCGGAACCACCTCTCAGACGTGCCAGGTCCATGTGCCTGAGATGCCGGAACCACTACCCGAACAGACCGAAACCACCTGCCAGACCCGCCTGAACCCCCTGGCGAGCACGCCTGATCCACCTGCTCAACTAGCCGGAACCAACTTCCTGACACGCCAAAATCACCTGCCAGGTATACAAGAACCACTTGGTGGACAATCCGAAATCATCTGCCGGAGATGCCAGAACCAGCTCTCAGACACACCAGAACCACGTGCCAGAGAAGGCGGAAGCACCAGCTGGGCATGCCTCAGCCACCTGCTCGACTCGCAAGATACACCTGTCGGACAGGCGTAAATCACCTGCCGGGTACGCCAAAAACACTGGCCGGACGCTCCGGAATCACCTGTCGGGCATGCCGGAACCACCTCTCAGACTTGCCAGAACCACATGCCGGACACTCCAGAATCACCTCCCGGGCATGCTGGAACCACGTGCTGGACATGCCGGAACCACCTGCCGGACATGCCGGAACCACCTGCCGGACATTCCGGAACCACAGGCTCGACTCGCCGGAACGATTGCCTGACATGCAAAATCACCTGCCGGCTACACCAGAACCACTTGGCGAACACTCCGCAATCACCTGCCGGGCATGGCGGAACCACCTCTCAGACCTGCCGGAACCACATGCCAATGACACCGGAAGCACCTGCTGAGCACGCCAGAACAACCTGCTCGACTCGGCAAAACCACCCGCTGGACACGCCAAAATCACCTGCCAGCTACGCCAGAACCACTCGGCAGACACTCCGGAATCACCTGCCGGCCTGGCTGGAACCACCTGCCGGTCACGCCAACATCACCTTTCAGCTATGCCAGAAACACTTGGCGGACACTCGGGAAACACCTGTCGGGCCGGCCGGAACCACCTATCAGACGTGCCAGAACCATGTGCCTGAGATGCCGGAACCACTCCCCGAACACACCGAAACCACCTGCCAGACCCGCCTGAACCCAATTGCGAGCACGCCTGATCCACCTACTCAACTAGCCGGAACCACCTTCCTGACACGCCAAAATCACCTGCCAGGTATACCAGAACCACTTGGTGGACTCTCCGAAATCATCTGCCGGACATGCCAGAACCAGCTCTCAGACACACCAGAACCACGTGCCAGAGATGCCGGAAGCACCAGCTGAGCATGCCTCAGCCACCTGCTCGACTCGCAAGAATCACCTGTCGGACATGCCAAAATCACCTGCCGGGTACGCCAGAAACACTTGGCGGACGCTCCGGAATCACCTGTCGGGCGTTCTGGAACCACCTCTCAGACTTGCCAGAACCATGTTCTGGACACGCCGGTACCACCTGCCGAGTATGCCGGAACCAGCTGATCCACTCCCCAGAACCACCTAGTGGACAAGCCAAAATCAACTGCCGGCTACGCCGGAACCACCGGCTCGACTCGCCGGAACAACCGCCGGACATGCAAAATGACCTGCCGTCTACGCCAGAACCACTTGGCGAACACTCCGGAATCACATGTCGGGCATGCCAGAACCGCCTCTCAGACTTGCCAGAACCATGTTCCGGACACGCCGGTACCACCTGCCGAGTATGCCGGAACCACCTGATCCACTCCCCAGAACCACCTGCTGGAGACGCCAGAATCACATGCCGACTACGCCAGCACCACTCGGAAGACACTCCGGAACCACCTGCCGGGCATGCCCGAACCACCTCTCAGAGGTGCCAGAACCACATGCCGGAGACTCCGGTATCACCTGCCGGGCATGCTGGAACCACCTCTCAGAGGTGCCAGAACCACATGCCGGACACTCCGGAATCACCTGCCGGGCATGCCGGAACCACCTGCTGGACATGCAGGAATCACCTGCCGGACATGCCGGAACCACCGGCTCGACTCGCCGGAACCATTCCCGGAAATGCAAAATCACCTGCCGGCTACGCCAGAACCACTTGGCGAACACTCCGGAATCACCTGTCGGGCATGCAAAATGACCTGCCTCTCAGACATGCCGGAACCACATGCCAATGACTCCGGAAGCACCTGCCGAGCACGCCAGAACCACCTGCTCAACTCGCCAAAACCACCTGCTGGACACGCCAAAATCACCTGCCGGCTACGCCACAACCATTTGGTGAACTCTTCGGAATCACCTGCCGGGCTGTCTGGAACCACCTGCCGGTCACGCCAACATCACCTGCCAGCTATGCCAGAACCACTTGGCGGACACCATGGAAACACCTGTCGGGCCGGCCGGAACCACCTCTCAGACGTGCCAGAACCATGTGCCTGAGATGCCGGAACCACACCCCGAAGAGACCGAAACAACCTGCCAGACCCCGTTGAACCACCTGCCGAGCACGCTGGAACCACCTACTCGACTCGCTGGAACCACCTACCTGACACGCTAAAATCACCTGCCGGGTATGCCACAACCACTTTGTGGACACTCCGGAAAAATCTGCCGGACATGCCAGAACCAGCTCTCAGACACACCAGAACCACGTGCCAGACACGCCGGAAGCACCTGCTGAGCATGCCTGAGCCAAATGCTCGACTTGCAAGAAACACCTGCCAGACACGCCAAAATCACCTGCCGGGTACGCCAGAACCACGTGGCGGACACTCCGGAATCACCTGTCGGGCATGCCGGAACCAACTCTCAGACGTGCCAGAACCTCGTGCCGGTCACGCCAGAACCACCTGCCGGACAGACCGGAAACACTTGCTGGACACGCCGGAACCACCGGCTCGACTCGCCGGAACCACCGCCGGACATGCAAAATGACCTGCCGGCTACGCCAGAACCACTTGGCGAACACTCCGGAATCACCTGTCGGGCATGCCGGAACCACCTCTCAGACTTGCCAGAACCAAGTTCCGGACACGCCGGTACCACCTGCCGAGTATGCCGGAACCACCTGATCCACTCCCCAAAACCACCTGCTGGATACGCCAGAATCACCTGCCGGCTACGCCAGAACCACTCGGCAGACACTCCATAACCAACTGCCGGGCATGCCGGAACCACCTCTCAGAGGTGCCAGAACCACATGACGGACACTCCGGAATCACCTGCCGGGCATGCCGGAACCATCTCTCAGACGTGCCAGAACCATGTCCCGGACATGCCGGAACCACCTGCCGAGCTCGCCGGAACCACCTGCTGGACACGCCAAAATCACCTGCCGGCTACGCCAGAACCACTCGGCAGACACTCCGGAATCACATGCCGGGCATTCCGGAACCACCTCTCACAGGTGCCAGAACCAAATGCGGGACACTCCGGAATCACCTGCCGAGCATGCCGGAACCACCTGCTGGACATCCCGGAACCACCGGCTCGACTAGCCGTAACCATTGCCGGACATGCAAAATCACCTGCCGGCTATGCCAGAACCACTTGGCGAACACTCCGGAATCACCTGCCGGGCATGGCGGAACCACCTCTCAGACATGCCGGAACCACATGCCAATGACACCGGAAACACCTGCCAAGCACGCCAGAACCACCTGCTCGACTCGCCAAAACCACCTGCTGGACACGCCAAAATCACCTGCCAGCTACGCCACAACCATTTGGTGAACTCTTCGGAATCACCTGCCGGGGTTGCTGGAACCACCTGCCGGTCACGCCAATATCACCTGCCAGCTATGCCAGAACCACTTGGCGGACACCATGGAATCACCTGTCGGGCATGGCGGAACCGCCTCTCAGACTTGCCAGAACCATGTTCCTTACACGCCGGTACCACCTGCCGAGTATGCCGGAACCAACTGATCCACTCCCCAGAACCACCTGCTGGACACGCCAGAATCACCTGCCGACTACGCCAGAACCACTCGGCAGAGAA
This sequence comes from Equus caballus, assembly GCF_041296265.1. Classification (NCBI taxonomy): domain Eukaryota; kingdom Metazoa; phylum Chordata; class Mammalia; order Perissodactyla; family Equidae; genus Equus; species Equus caballus. The sequence continues at coordinate 7,351,468 of NC_091697.1, forward strand.
TCCGGAACCACCTGCCGGGCATGCCGGAACCAGCTCTCAGAGGTTCCGGAACCACTTGCCGAACACTCCAGAATCACCTGCCTGGCATGCCGGAACCACCTCTCAGAGGTGCCAGAACCACATGCCGGACACTCCCGAATCAACTGCCGGGCATGCCGGAACCATCTCTCAGACGTGCCAGAACCATGTTCCGGACACGCTGGTACCACCTGCCAAGCTCGCCGGAACCACCTGCTGGACACGGAAAATCACCTGCTAGCTACGCCAGAACCACACGGCAGACACTCCGGAATCACCTGCCGTGCTGGCTGGAACCACCTGCCGGTCACGCCAATATCACCTGCCAGCTGTGCCAGAACCACTTGGCGGACACCATGGAAACACCTGTCGGGCCGGCCGGAACCACCTCTCAGACGTGCCAGAACCATGAGCCTGAGATGCCGGAACCACTCCCCGAACAGACCGAAACCACATGCCAGACCCGCCTGAAGCCCCTGGCAAGCACGCCTGATCCACCTGCTCAACTAGCCGGAACCAACTTCCTGACACGCCAAAATCACCTGCCAGGTATACCAGAACCACTCTGTGGACACTCCGGAATCATCTGCCGGACATGCCAGAACCAGCTCTCAGACACACCAGAACCACGTGCCAGAGACGCCGGAAGCACCAGCTGAGCATGCCTGAGCCACCTGCTCGACTCGCAAGATACACCTGTCGGACATGCCAAAATCACCTGCCGGGTACGCCAGAAACACTGGGCGGACGCTCCGGAATCACCTGTCGGGCGTGCCGGAACCACCTCTCAGACTTGCCAGAACCATGTTCTGGACACGCCGGTACCACCTGCCGAGTATGCCGGAACCAGCTGATCCACTCCCCACAACCATCTAGTGGACACGCGAAAATCAACTGCCGGCTACGCCAGAACCACTTGGCAGACACTCCGGAATCACATGCCAGGCATTCCGGAACCACCTCTCAGAGGTGCCAGAACCAAATGCCGGAGACTCCGGTACACCTGCCGGGCATGCCGGAACCACCTCTCAGAGGTGCCAGAACCACATGCCGGACACTCCGGAATCACCTGCAGGGCATGCTGGAACCACGTGCTGGACATGCCGGAACCACCTGCCGGACATGCCGGAACCACCTGCCGGACATTCCGGAATCACCGGCTCGACTCGCCGGAACCATTGCCGGACATGCAAAATCACCTGCCGGCTACGCCAGAACCACTTGGCGAACACTCCGGAATCACCTGCCGGGCATGGCGGAACCACCTCTCAGACATGCCGGAACCACATGCCAATGACACCGGAAGCACCTGCCAAGCACGCCAGAACCACCTGCTCGACTCGCCAAATCCACATGCTGGACACGCCAAAATCACCTGCCGGCTACGCCACAACCATTTGGTGAACGCTTCGGAATCACCTGCCGGGCTGGCTGGAACCACCTGCCGGTCACGCCAACATCACCTGCCAGCTATGCGAGAACCACTTGGCGGACACCATGGAAACACCTGTCGGGCCAGCCGGAACCACCTCTCAGACGTGCCAGAACCATGTGCCTGAGATGCCGGAACCACACCCCGAACAGACCGAAACCACCTGCCAGACCCGCCTGAACCACCTGCCGAGCACGCCGGAACCGCCTACTCGACTCGCCGGAACCACCTACCTGACACGCTAAAATCACCTGCCGGGTATGCCACAACCACTTGGTGGACACTCCGGAATCATCTGCCGGACATGCCAGAACCAGCTCTCAGACACACCAGAACCACGTGCCAGACACGCCGGAAGCACCTGCTGAGCATGCCTGAGCCAAATGCTCGACTTGCAAGAAACACCTGCCTGACACGCCAAAATCACCTGCCGGGTACGCCAGAACCACGTGGCGGACACTCCGGAATCACCTGTCGGGCATGCCGGAACCAACTCTCAGACTTGACAGAACCTCGTGCCGGTCACGCCAGAACCACCTGCCGGACAGACCGGAAACACCTGCTTGATACGCCGCAACCACCGGCTCGACTCGCCGGAACCTCCGCCGGACATGCAAAATGACCTGTGGGCTATTCCAGAACCACTTGGCGAACACTCCGGAATCACCTGTCTGGCCTGCCGGAACCACCTCTCAGACTTGCCAGAACCATGTTCCGGACACGCCGGTACCACCTGCCGAGTATGCCGGACCCACCTGATCCACTCCCCAGAACCACCTGCTGGATACGCCAGAATCACCTGCCGGCTACTCCAGAACCACTTGGCAGACACTCCGTAACCAACTGCCGGGCATGCCGGAACCACCTCTCAGAGGTGCCAGAACCGCATGCCAGACACTCCGGAATCACCTGCCGGGCATGCCGGAACCACCTCTCAGAGGTGCCAGAACCACATGCCGGACACTCCCGAATCACCTGCCGGGCATGCCGGAACCATCTGTCAGACGTGCCAGAACCATGTGCCTGAGATGCCGGAACCACACCCCGAACAGACGAAACCACCTGCCAGACCCGCCTGAACCACCTTCCGAGCACGCCGGAACCACCTTCTCGACTCGCTGGAAACACCTACCTGACACGCTAAAATCACCTGCCGGGTATGCCACAACCACTTGGTGGACACTCCGGAAAAATCTGCCGGACATGCCAGAACCAGCTCTCAGACACACCAGAACCACGTGCCAGACATGCCGGAAGCACCTGCTGAGCATGCCTGAGCCAAATGCTCGACTTGCAAGAAGCACCGGCCAGACACGCCAAAATCACCTGCCGGGTACGACAGAACCACGTGGCGGACACTCCGGAATGCACTGTCGGGCATGCCGGAACCAACTCTCAGACGTGCCAGAACCTCGTGCCGGTCACGCCAGAACCACCTGCCAAGTATGCTGGAACCACCTGATCCTCTCCCCAGAACCACCTGCTGGACACGCCAGAATCACCTGCCGGCTACGCCAGAACCACTCGGCAGACACTCCGGAACCACCTGCCGAGCATGCCGGAACCACCTCTCAGAGGTGCCAGAACCACATGCCGGACACTCCGGAATCAGCTGCCGGGCATGCCGGAACCATCTCTCAGATGTGCCAGAACCATGTTCCGGACACGCCGGCACCACCTGCCGAGCTCGCCGGAACCACCTGCTGGACACGCCAAAATCATGTGCCGGCTACGCCAGAACCACTCGGCAGACACTCCGGAATCACCTGCCGGGCTGGCTGGAACCACCTGCTGGTCACGCCAACATCACCTTTCAGCCACGCCAGAAACACTTGGCGGACACTCCGGAATCACCTGTCGGGCCGGCCACAACCTCATCTCAGACGTGCCAGAACCATGTGCCTGAGATGCCGGAACCACTCCCCAAACAGACCGAAACCACCTGCCAGACCCGCCTGAACCCCCTGGCGAGCACGCCTGATCCACCTGCTCGACTAGCCGGAACCACCTTCCTGACACGCCAAAATCGCCTGCCAGGTATACCAGAACCACTTGGTGGACACTCCGGAATCATCTGCCGGACATGCCAGAACCAGCTCTCAGACACACCACAACCACGTGCCAGAGACGCCGGAAGCACCAGCTGAGCATGCCTGAGCCACCTGATCGACTTGCAAGGAACACCTGTCGGACATGCCAAAATCACCTGCCGGGTATGCCAGAAACACTTGGCGGACGCTCCGGAATCCCCTGTCGGGCGTGACGGAACCACCTCTCAGACTTGCCAGAACCATGTTCTGGACACGCCGGTACAACCTGCCGAGTATGCCGGAACCAGCTGATCCACTCCCCACAACCACCTAGTGGGCACGCCAAAATCAACTGCCGGCTACGCCAGAACCACTCGGCAGACACTCCGGAATCACCTGCCAGGTATTCCGGAACCACCTCTCAGAGGTGCCAGAGCCAAATGCCGGAGACTCCGGTATCACCTGCCGGGCATGCCGGAACCACCTCTCAGAGGTGCCAGAACCACATGCCGGACACTCCGGAATCACCTGCCGGGCATGCTGGACCCACATGCCGGACACTCCGGAATCACCTGCCGGGCATGCCGGAACCACCTGCCGGACATGCCGGAACCAACTCTCAGACACACCAGAACCACGTGCCAGACAAGCCGCAAGCACCTGCTGATCATGCCTGAGCCACATGCTCGACTTGCAAGAAACACCTGCCAGACACGCCAAAATCACCTGCCGGGTACGCCAGAACCACGTGGCGGACTCTCCGGAATCACCTGTCGGGCATGCCGGAACCAACTCTCAGACGTGCCAGAACCTCGTGCCGGACACGCCAGAACCACCTGCCGGAAAGACCGGAAACACCTGATCCTCTCCCCAGAACCACCTGCTGGACACGCCAGAATCACCTGCCGGCTACGCCAGAACCACTCGGCAGACACTCCGGAACCACCTGCCGGGCATGCCGGAACCAACTCTCAGAGGTGCCAGAACCACATGCCGGACACTCCGGAATCACCTGCCGGGCATGCCGGAACCATCTCTCAGATGTGCCAGAACCATGTTCCGGACACGCCGGTACCACCTGCCGAGCTCGCCGGAACCACCTGCTGGACACGCCAAAATCACGTGCCGGCTACGCCAGAACCACTCGGCAGACACTGCGGAATCACCTGCCGGGCTGGCTGGAACCACCTGCCGGTCACACCAACATCACCTTTCAGCTACGCCAGAACCACTTGGCGGACACTCCGGAATCACCTGTTGGGCCGGCCACAACCACCTCTCAGACGTGCCAGAACCATGTGCCTGAGATGCCGGAACCACTCCCCGAACAGACCGAAACCACCTGCCAGACCTGCCTAAACCACCTGCCGAGCACGCCGGAACCACCTACTCGACTCGCTGGAACCACCTACCTGACACGCTAAAATCACCTGCCGGGTATGCCACAACCACTTGGTGGACACTCCGGAATCATCTGCCGGACATGCCAGAACCAGCTCTCAGACACACCAGAACCACGTGTCAGACACGCCGGAATCACCTGCTGAGAATGCAAGAGCCAAATGCTCGACTTGCAAGAAACACCTGCCAGACACGCCAAAATCACCTGCCGGGTACGCCAGAACCACGTGGCGGACACTCCGGAATCACCTGTCGGGCATGCCGGATACAACTCTCAGACGTGCCAGAACCTCGTGCCGGTCACGCCAGAAGCACCTGCCGGACACGCCGGAACCACCGGCTCGACTCGCCGGAACCACCGCCGGACATGCAGAATGACCAGCCGGCTACGCCAGAACCACTTGCGAACACTCCGGAATCACCTGTCAGGTGTGCTGGAACCACCCATCAGACTTGCCAGAACCATGTTCTGGACACGCCGGTACCACCTGCCGAGTTGCCGGAACCACCTTGTCCACTCCCCAGAACCACCTAGTGGACACGCCAGAATCACCTGCCGACTACACCAGAACCACTCGGCAGACACTCCGGAACCACCTGCCGGGCATGCCGGAACCACCTCTCAGAGGTGCCAGAACCACATGCTGGAGACTCCGGTATCACCTGCCGGGCATGCCGGAACCTCCTCTCAGAGGTGCCAGAACCACATGCCGGACACTCCCGAATCACCTGCCTGGCATGACGGAACCATCTCTCAGACGTGCCAGAACCATGTTCCGGACACGCCGGTACCACCTGCCGAGCTCGCCGGAACCACCTGCTGGACACGCCAAAATCACCTGCCAGCTACGCCAGAACCACACGGCAGACACTCCGGAATCACCTGCCGGGCTGTCTGGAACCACCTGCTGGTCACGCCAACATCACCTTTCAGCCACGCCAGAACCACTTGGCGGAAACTCTGGAAACACCTCTACGGCCGGCGGTAACCACCTCTCAGACGTGCCAGACACATGTGCCTGAGATGCCGGAACCACTACCCGAACAGACCGAAACCACCTGCCAGACCCGCCTGAACCCCCTGGCGAGCACGCCTGATCCACCTGCTCAACTAGCCGGAACCAACTTCCTGACACGCCAAAATCACCTGCCAGGTATACAAGAGCCACTTGGTAGACACTCCGGAATCATCTGCCGGAGATGCCAGAACCAGCTCTCAGACACACCAGAACCACGTGCCAGAGACGCTGGAAGCACCTGCTGAGCATGCCTCAGCCAAATGCTCGACTGGCAAGAAGCACCTGCCAGACACGCCAAAATCACCTGCCGGGTACGCCAGAACCACGTGGCGGAAACTCCGGAATCACCTGTCGGGCCTGACGGAACCAACTCTCAGACGTGCCAGAGCCTCGTGCCGGTCACGCCAGAACCACCTTCCGGACACGCCGGAATAACAGGCTCGAGTCGTCGGAACCACCGCTGGACATGCAAAATGACCTGCCGGCTACGCCAGAACCACTTGGCGAACACTCCGGAATCACCTGTCGGGCATGCCGGAACCGCCTCTCAGACTTGCCAGAACCATGTTCCGGACACGCTGGTACCACCTGCCGAGTATGCCGGAACCACCTGATCCACTCCCCACAACGACCTGCTGGACACGCCAGAATCACCTGCCGACTACGCCAGAACCACTCGGCAGACACTCCGGAACCACCTGCCGGGCATGCCGGAACCGCCTCTCAGAGGTGCCAGAACCACATGCCGGACACTCCGGAATCACCTGCCGGGCATACCGGAACCACCTCTCATAGGTGTCAGAACCACATGCCGGACACTCCGGAAATCACCTGCCTGGCATGACGGAACCATCTCTCAGACGTGCCAGAACCATGTTCCGGACACGCTGGTACCACCTGCCGAGCTCGCCGGAACCACCTGCTGGACACGCCAAAATCACATGACAGCTACGCCAGAACCACACGGCAGACACTCCGGAATCACCTGCCGGGCTAGCTGGAACAACATGCTGGTGACGACAACATCACCTTTCAGCTACGCAAGAACCACTTGGAGGACACTCCGGAAACACCTCTCCGGCCGGCCGGAACCACCTCTCAGACGTGCCAGGTCCATGTGCCTGAGATGCCGGAACCACTACCCGAACAGACCGAAACCACCTGCCAGACCCGCCTGAACCCCCTGGCGAGCACGCCTGATCCACCTGCTCAACTAGCCGGAACCAACTTCCTGACACGCCAAAATCACCTGCCAGGTATACAAGAACCACTTGGTGGACAATCCGAAATCATCTGCCGGAGATGCCAGAACCAGCTCTCAGACACACCAGAACCACGTGCCAGAGAAGGCGGAAGCACCAGCTGGGCATGCCTCAGCCACCTGCTCGACTCGCAAGATACACCTGTCGGACAGGCGTAAATCACCTGCCGGGTACGCCAAAAACACTGGCCGGACGCTCCGGAATCACCTGTCGGGCATGCCGGAACCACCTCTCAGACTTGCCAGAACCACATGCCGGACACTCCAGAATCACCTCCCGGGCATGCTGGAACCACGTGCTGGACATGCCGGAACCACCTGCCGGACATGCCGGAACCACCTGCCGGACATTCCGGAACCACAGGCTCGACTCGCCGGAACGATTGCCTGACATGCAAAATCACCTGCCGGCTACACCAGAACCACTTGGCGAACACTCCGCAATCACCTGCCGGGCATGGCGGAACCACCTCTCAGACCTGCCGGAACCACATGCCAATGACACCGGAAGCACCTGCTGAGCACGCCAGAACAACCTGCTCGACTCGGCAAAACCACCCGCTGGACACGCCAAAATCACCTGCCAGCTACGCCAGAACCACTCGGCAGACACTCCGGAATCACCTGCCGGCCTGGCTGGAACCACCTGCCGGTCACGCCAACATCACCTTTCAGCTATGCCAGAACCACTTGGCGGACACTCGGGAAACACCTGTCGGGCCGGCCGGAACCACCTATCAGACGTGCCAGAACCATGTGCCTGAGATGCCGGAACCACTCCCCGAACACACCGAAACCACCTGCCAGACCCGCCTGAACCCAATTGCGAGCACGCCTGATCCACCTACTCAACTAGCCGGAACCACCTTCCTGACACGCCAAAATCACCTGCCAGGTATACCAGAACCACTTGGTGGACTCTCCGAAATCATCTGCCGGACATGCCAGAACCAGCTCTCAGACACACCAGAACCACGTGCCAGAGATGCCGGAAGCACCAGCTGAGCATGCCTCAGCCACCTGCTCGACTCGCAAGAATCACCTGTCGGACATGCCAAAATCACCTGCCGGGTACGCCAGAAACACTTGGCGGACGCTCCGGAATCACCTGTCGGGCGTTCTGGAACCACCTCTCAGACTTGCCAGAACCATGTTCTGGACACGCCGGTACCACCTGCCGAGTATGCCGGAACCAGCTGATCCACTCCCCAGAACCACCTAGTGGACAAGCCAAAATCAACTGCCGGCTACGCCGGAACCACCGGCTCGACTCGCCGGAACAACCGCCGGACATGCAAAATGACCTGCCGGCTACGCCAGAACCACATGGCGAACAGTCCGGAATCACCTGTCGGGCATGCCGGAACCACCTCTCACAGGTGCCAGAACCAAATGCCGCAGACTCCGGAATCACCTGTCGGGCATGCCGGAACCAACTCTCAGACGTGCCAGAACCTCGTGCCGGACACGAAAGAACCACCTGCCGGAAAGACCGGAAACAACTGCTGGACACGCCAGAAACACTCGGCAGACACTCCGGAATCACATGCCAGGCATCCCGGAACCACGTCTCAGAGTTGCCAGAACCACACGCTGGACACTCCGGAATCACCTGCGGGGCATGCCGGAACCACCTGCCGGACATGCTGGAACCACTGTCTCGACTCGCCGGAACCATTGCCGGACATGCAAAATCACCTGCCGGCTACGCCAGAACCACTTGGCGAACACTCCGGAATCACCTTCCTGGCATGGCGGAGCCACCTCTCAGACATGCCGGAACCACATGCCAATGACACCGGAAGCACCTGCCGAGCACACCAGAACCACCTGCTTGACTCGCCAAAACCACCTGATGGACACGCCAAAATCACCTGCCGGCTACGCCAAACCATTTGGTGAACTCTTCGGAATCACCTTCCGGGCTGGCTGGAAACACCTGCCGGTCACGCCAACATCACCTGCCAGCTATGCCAGAACCACTTGGCGGACACCATGGAAACACCTGTCGGGCCGGCCGGAACCACCTCTCAGACGTGCCAGAACCATGTGCCTGAGATGCCGGAACCACACCCCGAACAGACCGAAACCACCTGCCAGACCCGCCTGAACCAAATGCCGAGCACGCCGGAACCACCTACTCGAATCGCTGGAACCACCTACCTCACACGCTAAAATCACCTGCCGGGTATGCCACAACCACTTGTTGGACACTCCGGAATCATCTGCCGGACATGCCAGAACCAGCTCTCAGACACACCACAACCACGTGCCTGACACGCCGGAAGCACCTGCTGAGCATGCCTGAGCCAAATGCTCGACTTGCAAGAAACACCTGCCAGACTCGCCAAAATCACCTGCCGGGTACGCCACAACCACGTGGCGGACACTCCGGAATCACCTGTCGGGCATACCGGAACCAACTCACAGACGTGCCAGAACTTCGTGACGGTCACGCCAGAACCACCTGCCGGACAGACCGGAAACACCTGCTGGACACGCCGGAACCACCGGCTCGACTCGCCGGAACCACCGCCGGACATGCAAAATGACCTGCTGGCTACGCCAGAACCACTTGGCGAACACTCCGGAATCACCTGTCGGGCATGCCGGAACCACCTCTCAGACTTGCCAGAACCATGTTCCAGACACGCCAGTACCACCTGCCGAGTATGCCCGACCCACCTGATCCACTCCAAAGAACCACCAGCTGGATACGCCAGAATCACCTGCCGGCTATTCCAGAACCACTCGGCAGACACTCCGTAACCAACTGCCGGGGATGCCGGAACCATCTCTCAGACGTGCCAGAACAATGTTCCGGACATGCCGGAACCACCTGCCGAGCTCGCCGGAACCACCTGTTGGACACCCCAAAATCACCTGCCGGCTACGCCAGAACCACTCGGCAGACACTCTGGAATCACATGCCAGGCATTCCGGAACCACCTCTCAGAGGTGCCAGAACCAAATGCCGGACACTCCGGTATCACCTGCATGGCATCCCGGAACCACCTCTCAGAGGTGCCAGAACCACATGCCGGACACTCCGGAATCACCTGCCGGGCATGCCGGAAGCACCTGTCGGACATGCCGGAACCACCGTCTCGACTCCCCGGAACCATTGCCGGACATGCAAAATCACCTGCCGGCTACGCCAGAACCACTTGGCGAACACTCCGGAATCACCTGCCGGGCATGCCGGAACCACCTCTCACACTTGCCAGAACCATGTTCCGGACACGCCGGTACGACCTGCCGAGTATGCCAGAACCACCTGATCCACTCCCCAGAACCACCTGCTGGATACGCCTGAATCACCTGCCGGCTACTCCAGAACCACTCGGCAGACACTCCGTAACCAACTGCCGGGCATGCCGGAACCACCTCTCAGAGGTGCCAGAACCACATGACGAACACTCCAGAATCACCTGCCGGGCATGCCGGAACCATCTCTCAGACGTGCCAGAACCATGATCCGGACACGCTGCTACCACCTGCCGAGCTCGCCGGAACCACCTGCTGGACACGCCAAAATCACCTGCCAGCTACGCCAGAACCACACGGCAGACACTCCGGAATCACCTGCCGGGCTGGCTGGAACCACCTGCCGGTCACGACAATATCACCTGCCAGCTATGCCAGAACCACTTGGCAGACACCATGGAAACACCTGTCGGGCCGGCCGGAACCACCTCTCAGACGTGCCAGAACCATGAGCCTGAGATGCCGGAACCACTCCCCGAACAGACCGAAACCACCTGCCAGACCCGCCTGAACCCCCTGGCGAGCACGCCTGATCCACCTGCTCAACTAGCCGGAACCAACTCCCTGAGACGCCAAAATCACCTGCCAGGTATACAAGAACCACTTGGTGGGCACTCCGGAATCACCTGCCGGAGATGCCAGAACCAGCTCTCAGACACACCAGAACCACGTGCCAGAGACGCCGGAAGTACCAGCTGAGCATGCCTCAGCCACCTGCTCGACTCGCAAGATACACCTGTCGGACAGGCGAAAATCACCTGCCGGGTACGCCAGAAATACTTGGCGGACGCTCCGGAATCACCTGTCGGGCGTGCCGGAACCACCTCTCAGACTTGCCAGAACCATGTTCTGGACACGCCGGTACCACCTGCCGAGTATGCCGGAACCAGCTGATCCACTCCCCAGAACCACCTAGTGGACACGCCAAAATCAACTGCCGGCTACGCCAGAACCAGTCGGCAGACACTCCGGAATCACAGGCAAGGCATTCCGGAACCACCTCTCAGACGTGCCAGAACCATGTGCCTGAGATGCCGGAACCACTCCCCGAACGGACCGAAAGCACCTGCCAGACCCGCCTGAACCCCCTGGCGAGCACGCCTAATCCACCTGCTCAACTAGCCGGAACCAACTTCCTGACACGCCAAAATAACCTGCCAGCTACGCCACAACCATTTGGTGAACTCTTCGGAATCACCTGCCGTGCTGGCTCCAGATCCACTCGGCAGACTCCTCGGAACCACCTGCAGGGCATGCTGGAACCACCTCTCAGACATGCCAGAAGCACATGCCAATGACACCGGAATCACCTGCCGAGCACGCCAGAACCACCTGCTCGACTCGCCAAAACCACCTGCTGGACACGCCAAAATCACCTGCCGGCTACGCCACAACCATTTGGTGAAATCTTCGGAATCACCTGCCGGGCTTGCTGGAACCACCTGCCGGTCACGCCAACATCACCTGCCAGCTATGCCAGAACCACTTGGCGGACACCATGGAAACACCTGTTGGGCCGGTCGGAACCACCTATCAGACGTGCCAGAACCATGTGCCTGAGATGCCGGAACCACACCCCGAACAGACCGAAACTACCTGCAAGACACGCCTGAACCACCTGCCGAGCACGCCGGAACCACCTACTCGACTCGCTGGAACCACCTACCTGACACGCTAAAATCACCTGCCGGGTATGCCGCAACCACTTGCTGGACACTCCGGAATCATCTGCCGGACTTGCCAGAACCAGCTCTCAGACACACCAGAACCACGTGCCAGACACGCCGGAAGCACCTGCTGAGCATGCCTGAGCCAAATGCTCGACTTGCAAGAAGCACCTGCCAGACACGCCAAAATCACCTGCCGGGTACGTAGAACCACGTGGCGGACACTCCGGAATCACCTGTCGGACATGGTGGAACCAACTCTCAGACGTGCCAGAACCTCGTGCCGGTCACGCCAGAACCACCTGCCGGACACGCCGGAACCACTGGCTCGACTCGCCGGAACCACCGCTGCACATGCAAAATGACCTGCCGGCTACGCCAGAACCACTTGGCGAACACTCCGGAATCACCTGTCGGGCATGCCGGAACTGCCTCTCAGACTTGCCAGAACCATGTTCCGGACACGCCGGTACTACCTGCCGAGTATGCTGCAACCACCTGATCCACTCCCCACAACCACCAGCTGGACACGCCAGAAACACCTGCCGACTACGCCAGAACCACTCGGCAGACACTCCGGAACCACCTGCCGGGCATGCCGGAACCACCTCACAGAGGTGCCAGAACCACAGGCCGGACACTCCGGAATCACCTGCCGGGCATGCCGGAACCACCTCTCAGAGGTGCCAGAACCACATGCCGGACACTCCGGAATCACCTGCCTGGCATGACGGAACCATTTCTCAGACGTGCCAGAACCATGTTCCGGACACGCTGGTACCACCTGTCGAGCTCCCCGGAAGCACCTGCTGGACACTCCAAAATCACCTGCCAGCTACGCCAGAACCACACGGCAGACACTCCGGAATCACCTGCCGGGCTCACTGGAACCACCTGCTGGTCACGCCAACATCACCTTTCAGCTACACCAGAACCACTTCGCGGACACTCCGGAATCACCTCTCAGACGTGCCAGAACCATGTGCCTGAGATGCCGGAACCACTCCCCGAAAAGACCGAAACCACCTGCCAGACCCGCCTGAACCTCCTGGCGAGCACGCCTGATCCACCTGCTCAACTAGCCGGAACCAACTTCCTGACACGCCAAAATCACCTGCCGGCTACGCCACAACCACTTGGTGAAATCTTCGGAATCACCTGCCGGGCTGCCTCCAGATCCACTCGGCAGACACTCCGGAACCACCTGCCGTGCATGCCGGAACCACCTCTCAGACATGCCGGAACCACATGCCAATGACACCGGAAGCACCTGCCGAGCACGCCAGAACCACCTGCTCGACTCGCCAAAACCACCTGCTGGACACGCCAAAATCACCTGCCGGCTACGCCACAACCATTTGGTGAACACTTCGGAATCACCTGTCGGGCTGGCTGGAACCAGCTGCCGGTCACTCCAACATCACCTGCCAGCTGTGCCAGAACCACTTGGCGGAAACCATGGAAACACCTGTCGGGCCGGCCGGAACCAGCTCTCAGACAGACCAGAAACACGTGTCAGAGACGCCGGAAGCACCAGCTGAGCATGCCTGAGCCACCTGCTCGACTCGCAAGATACACCTGTCGGACATGCCAAAATCACCTGCCGGGTACGCCAGAAACACTGGGCGGACTCTCCGGAATCACCTGTCGGGCGTGCCGGAACCACCTCTCAGACTTTCCAGAACCATGTTGTGGACACGCCGGTACCACCTGCCGAGTATGCCGGAACCAGCAGATCCACTCCACAGAACCACCTAGTGGACATGCCAAAATCAACTGCCGGCTACGCCAGAACCACTCGGCAGACACTCCGGAATCACAGGCCAGGCATTCCGGAACCACCTCTCAGAGGTGCCAGAACCAAATGCCGGAGACTCCGGTATCACCTGCCGGGCATGCCGGAACCACCTCTCAGAGGTGCCAGAACCACATGCCGGACACTCCGGAATCACCTGCAGGGCATGCTGGAACCACGTGCTGGACATGCCGGAACCAGCTGCCGGACATGCCGGAACCACCTGCCGGACATGCCGGAACCACCGGCTCGACTCGCCGGAACCATTGCCGGACATGCAAAATCACCTGCCGGCTACGCCAGAACCACTTGGCGAACACTCCGGAATCACCTGCCGGGCATGGCGGAACCACCTCTCAGACATGCCGGAACCACATGCCAATGACACCGGAAGCACCTGACGAGCACGCCAGAACCACCAGCTCGACTCGCCAAATCCACCTGCTGGACACGCCAAAATCACCTGCCGGCTACGCCACAACCATTTGGTGAACTCTTCGGAATCACCTGCCGGGCTGGCTGGAACCACCTGCCGGTCACGCCAACATCACCTGCCAGCTATGCCAGAACCACTTGGCGGACACCATGGAAACACCTGTCGGGCCGGCCGGAACCACCTCTCAGACGTGCCAGAACCATGTGCCTGAGATGCCGGAACCACACCCCGAACAGACCGAAACCACCTGCCAGACCCGCCTGAACCACCTGCCGAGCACACCAGAACCGCCTACTCGACTCGCTGAAACCACCTACCTGACACGCTAAAATCACCTGCCGGGTATGCCACAACCTCTTGTTGGACACTCCGGAATCATCTGCCAGACACACCAGAACCACGTGCCAGACACGCGGGAAGCACCAGCTGAGCATGCCTGAGCCAAATGCTCGACTTGCAAGAAACACCTGCCGGACACGCCAAAATCACCTGCCGGGTACGCCAGAACCACGTGGCGGACACTCCGGAATCACCTGTCGGGCATGCCGGAACCAACTATCAGACGTGCCAGAACCTCGTGCCGGTCACGCCAGAACCACCTGCCGGACAGACCGGAAACACCTGCTGGATACGCCGCAACCACCGGCTCGACTCGCCGGAACCACTGCCGGACATGCAAAATGACCTGCCGGCTACGCCAGAACCACTTGGCGAACACTCCGGAATCACCTGTCGGGCATGCCGGAACCACCTATCAGAGGTGCCAGAACCAAATGCTGGACACTCCGGAATCACCTGCCTGGCATGCCGGAACCATCTCTCAGACGTGCCAGAACCATGTTCCGGGCATGCCGGAACCACCTGCCGAGCTTGCCAGAACCACCTGCTGGACACGCCAAAATCACCTGCCGGCTACGCCAGAACCACTCGGCAGACACTCCGGAATCACCTGTCGGGCATGCCGGAACCACCTCTCAGACTTGCCAGAACCATGTTCTGGACACGCCGGTACCACCTGCCGAGTATGCCGGAACCAGCTGATCCACTCCCCAGAACCACCTAGTGGACACGCCAAAATCAACTGCCGGCTACGCCAGAACCGCTCGGCAGACACTCCGGAATCACAGGCCAGGCATTCCGGAACCACCTCTCAGAGGTGCCAGAACCAAATGCCGGAGACCCCGGTAGCACCTGCCGGGCATGCCGGAACCACCTCTCAGTGGTGCCAGAACCACATGCCGGACACTTCGGAATCACCTGCAGGGCATGCTTGAACCACGTGATGGACATGCCGGAACCACCTGCCGGACATGCCGGAACCACCTGCCGGACATTCCGGAACCACCGGCTCGACTCCCCGGAACCATTGCCGGACATGCAAAATCACCTGCCGGCTACGCCAGAACCACTTGGCGAACACTCCGGTATCACCTGCTGGGCATGCCGCAACCACATCTCATAGGTGCCAGAACCACATGCCGGACAATCCGGAATCACCTGCCGGGCATGCCGGAACCACCTGCCGGACATGCCGGAACCACCGGCTTGACTCGCCGGAACCACCGCCGGACATGCAAAATGACCTGTCGGCTACGCCAGAACCACTTGGCGAACACTCCGGAATCACCTGTCGGGCGTGCCGGAACCACCTCTCAGTCTTGCCAGAACCATGTTCTGGACACGCCGGTACAACCTGCCGAGTTGCCGGAACCAGCTGATCCAATCCCCAGAACCACCTAGTGGACACGCCAGAATCACCTGCCGACTACGCCAGAACCACTCGGCGGACACTCCGGAACCACCTGCCGTGCATGCCGGAACCACCTCTCAGAGGTGCCAGAACCACATGCCGGAGACTCCGGTATCACCTGCCGGGCATGCCGGAACCACCTCTCAGAGAGGCCAGAACCACATGCCGGACACTCCGGAATCACCTGCCTGGCATGACGGAACCATCTCTCAGACGTGCCAGAACCATGTTCCGGACACGCTGGTACCACCTGCCGAGCTCGCCGGAACCACCTGCTGCACACGCCAAAATCACCTGCCAGCTACGCCAGAACCACACGGCAGACACTCCAGAATCACCTGCCGGGCTCTCTGGAACCACCTGCTGGTCACGCCAACATCACCTTTCAGCCACGCCAGAACCACTTGGCGGACACTCTGGAAACACCTCTCCGGCCGGCCGGAACCACCTCTCAGACGTGCCAGAACCATGTGCCTGAGATGCCGGAACCACTCCCCGAACAGACCGAAACCAGCTGCCAGACCCGCCTGAACCCCCTGGCGAGCACGCCTGATCCACCTGCTCAACTAGCCGGAACCAACTTCCTGACACGCCAAAATCACCTGCTGGCTACGCCACAACCATTTGGTGAACTCTTCGGAATCACCTGCCGTACTGGCTCCCGAACCACTCGGCAGACTCTCCGGAACCACCTGCCGGGCATGCCGGATCCACCTCTCAGACATGCCGGAACCACATGCCAATGACACCGGAAGCACCTGCCTAGCACGCCAGAACCACCTGCTCGACTCGCCAAAACCACCTGCTGGACACGACAAAATCACCTGCCGGCTACGCCACAACCATTTGGTGAACTCTTCGGAATCACCTGCCGGGCTGGCTTGAACCACCTGCCGGTCACACCAACATCACCTGTCAGCTATGCCGGAACCACTTGGCGGACACCATGGAAACACCTGTCGGGCCGGCCGGAACCACCTATCAGACGTGCCAGAACCATGTGCCTGCTATGCCGGAACCACACCTCGAACAGACCGAAACCACCTGCCACACCTGCCTGAACCACCTGCCGAGCACGCCGGAACCACCTACTCGACTCGCTGGAAACACCTACCTGACACGCTAAAATCACCTGCCGGGTATGCCACAACCACTAGGTGGACACTCTGGAATCATCTGCCGGACATGCCAGAACCAGCTCTCAGACACACCAGAACCACGTGCCAGACACGCCGGAAGCACCTGCTGAGCATGCTTGAGCCAAATGCTCGACTTGCAAGAAACACCTGCCGGACACGCCAAAATCACCCGCCGGGTACGCCAGAACCACGTGGCGGACACTCAGGAATCACCTGTCAGGCATGCCGGAACCAACTCTCAGACGTGCCAGAACCTTGTGCCGGACACGCCAGAACCACCTGCCGGACAGACCGGAAACACCTGCTGGACACGCCGGAACCACCGGCTCGACTCGCCGGAACCACCGCCGGACATGCAAAATCACCTGCCGGCTACGCCAAAACCACTTGGCGAACACTCCGGAAACACCTGTCGGGCATGATGGAACCACCTCTCAGACTTGCCGGAACCAAGTTCCGGACACGCCGGTGCCACCTGCTGAGTATGCCGGAACCACCTGATGCACTCCCCAGAACCATCTGCTGGATACGCCAGAATCACCTGACGGCTACTCCAGAACCACTCGGCAGACACTCCGTAACCAACTGCCGGGCATGCCGGAACCACCTCTCAGAGGTTCCAGAACCACATGCCGGACACTCCGGAATCACCTGCCGGGCATGCCGGAACCATCTCTCAGACGTGCCAGAACCATGTTCCGGACATGCGGGAACCACCTGCCGAGCTCGCCGGAACCACCTGCTGGACACGCCAAAATCACCTGCCAGATACGCCTGAACCACTCGGCAGACACTCCGGAATCACATGCCAGGCATTCCGGAACCACCTCTCAGAGGTGCATGAACCAAATGCCGGACACTCCGGTATCACATGCCGGGCATGCCGGAACCACCTCTCAGAGGTGCCAGAACCACATGCCGGACACTCCGGAATCACCTACCGGGCATGCCGGAACCACCTGCCGGACATGACGGAACCACCTCTCAGAGGTGCCAGAACCACATGCCGGACACTCCGGAATCACCTGCCCGGCATGGCGGAACCACCTCTCAGACATGCCGGAACCACATGCCAATGACACCGGAAGCACCTGCCGAGCACGCCAGAACCACCTGCTCGACTCGCCAAAACCACCTGCTGGACACGCCAAAATCACCTGCCGGCTACGCCACAACGATTTGGTGAACTCTTCGGAATCACCTGCCGGGCTGGCTGGAACCACCTGCCGGTCACGCCAACATCACCTGCCAGCTATGCCAGAACCACTTGGCGGACACCATGGAAACACCTGTCGGGCCGGCCGGAACCACCTATCAGACGTGCCAGAACCATGTGCCTGAGATGCCGGAACCACACCCCGAACAGACTGAAACCACCTGCCAGACCCGCCTGAACCACCTGCCGAGCACGCCGGAACCACCTACTCGAATCGCCGGAACCACCTACCTGACACGCTAAAATCACCTGCCGGGTATTCCACAACCACTTGGTGGACACTCCGGAATCATCTGCCGGACATGCCAGAACCAGCTCTCAGACACACCAGAACCACGTGCCAGACACGCCGGAAGCACCTGCTGAGCATGCCTGAGCCAAATGCTCGACTTGCAAGAAACACCTGCCGGACACGCCAAAATCACCTGCCGGGTACGCCAGAACCACGTGGCGGACACTCAGGAATCACCTGTCACGCATGCCGGAACCAACTCTCAGACGTGCCAGAACCTCGTGCCGGTCACGCCAGAACCACCTGCCGGACAGACCGGAAACACCTGCTGGACATGCCGGAACCACCGGCTCGACTCGCCGGAACCACCGCCGGACATGCAAAATAACCCGCCGACTACGCCAGAACCACATGGCGAACACTCCTGAATCACCTGTCGTGCATGCCAGAACCACCTCTCAGACTTGGCAGAACCATGTTCAGGACACGCCGGTACCACCTGCCTAGTATGCCGGAACCACCTGATGCACTCCCCAGAACCATCTGCTGGATACGCCAGAATCACCTGACGGCTACTCCAGAACCACTCGGCAGACACTCCGTAACCAACTGCCGGGCATGCCGGAACCACCTCTCAGAGGTTCCAGAACCACATGCCGGACACTCCGGAATCACCTGCCGGGCATGCCGGAACCATCTCTCAGACGTGCCAGAACCATGTTCCGGACATGCGGGAACCACCTGCCGAGCTCGCCGGAACCACCTGCTGGACACGCCAAAATCACCTGCCAGATACGCCTGAACCACTCGGCAGACACTCCGGAATCACATGCCAGGCATTCCGGAACCACCTCTCAGAGGTGCATGAACCAAATGCCGGACACTCCGGTATCACCTGCCGGGCATGCCGGAACCACCTCTCAGAGGTGCCAGAACCACATGCCGGACACTCCGGAATCACCTACCGGGCATGCCGGAACCACCTGCCGGACATGACGGAACCACCTCTCAGAGGTGCCAGAACCACATGCCGGACACTCCGGAATCACCTGCCCGGCATGGCGGAACCACCTCTCAGACATGCCGGAACCACATGCCAATGACACCGGAAGCACCTGCCGAGCACGCCAGAACCACCTGCTCGACTCGCCAAAACCACCTGCTGGACACGCCAAAATCACCTGCCGGCTACGCCACAACCATTTGGTGAACTCTTCGGAATCACCTGCCGGGCTGGCTGGAACCACCTGCCGGTCACGCCAACATCACCTGCCAGCTATGCCAGAACCACTTGGCGGACACCATGGAAACACCTGTCGGGCCGGCCGGAACCACCTATCAGACGTGCCAGAACCATGTGCCTGAGATGCCGGAACCACACCCCGAACAGACTGAAACCACCAGCCAGACCCGCCTGAACCACCTGCCGAGCACGCCGGAACCACCTACTCGAATCGCCGGAACCACCTACCTGACACGCTAAAATCACCTGCCGGGTATTCCACAACCACTTGGTGGACACTCCGGAATCATCTGCCGGACATGCCAGAACCAGCTCTCAGACACACCAGAACCACGTGCC
This sequence comes from Equus caballus, assembly GCF_041296265.1. Classification (NCBI taxonomy): domain Eukaryota; kingdom Metazoa; phylum Chordata; class Mammalia; order Perissodactyla; family Equidae; genus Equus; species Equus caballus. The sequence goes on from NC_091697.1 coordinate 7,371,713, forward strand.
AGACACGCCGGAAGCACCTGCTGAGCATGCCTGAGCCAAATGCTCGACTTGCAAGAAACACCTGCCGGACACGCCAAAATCACCTGCCGGGTACGCCAGAACCACGTGGCGGACACTCAGGAATCACCTGTCACGCATGCCGGAACCAACTCTCAGACGTGCCAGAACCTCGTGCCGGTCACGCCAGAACCACCTGCCGGACAGACCGGAAACACCTGCTGGACACGCCGGAACCACCGGCTCGACTCGCCGGAACCACCGCCGGACATGCAAAATAACCCGCCGACTACGCCAGAACCACATGGCGAACACTCCTGAATCACCTGTCGTGCATGCCAGAACCACCTCTCAGACTTGGCAGAACCATGTTCAGGACACGCCGGTACCACCTGCCTAGTATGCTGGAACCACCTGATCCACTCCCCAGAACCACCTGCAGGACACACCAGAATCACCTGCCGGCTACGCCACAACCATTTGGTGAATTCTTCGGAATCACCTGCCAGGCTGGCTGGAACCACCTGCCGGTCACGCCTACATCACCTGCCAGCTATGCCAGAACCACTTGGCGGACACCATGGAAACACCTGTCGGTCCGGCCGGAACCACCTATCAGACGTGCCAGAACCATGTGCCTGAGATGCCGGAACCACACCCTGAACAGACCGAAACCACCTGCCAGACCCGCCTGAACCACCTGCCGAGCACGCCGGAACCACCTACTCGACTCTCTGGAACCACCTACCTCACACGCTAAAATCACCTGCCGGGTATGCCACAACCACTTGGTGGACACTCCGGAATCATCTGCCGGACATGCCAGAACCAGCTCTCAGACACACCAGAACCACATGCCAGACACGCCGGAGGCACCTGCTGAGCATGCCTGAGCCAAATGCTCGACTTTCAAGAAACACCTGCCAGACAAGCCAAAATCACCTGCCGGCTACGCCAGAACCACTCAGCTGACACTCCGGAATCACATGCCAGGCATTCCGGAACCACCTCTCAGAGGTGCCAGAACCAAATGCCGGACACTCCGGAATCACCTGCCGGGCATGCCGGAACCACCTCTCAGAGGTGCCAGAACCACATGCCGGACACTCCGGAATCACCTGCCTGACATGCCGGAACCATCTCTCAGACCTGCCAGAACCATGTTCCGGACACGCTGGTACCACCTGCCGAGCACGCCAGAACCACCTGCTCGACTCGCCAAAACCACCTGCTGGACACGCCAAAATCACCTGCCGGCTACGCCACAACCATTTGGTGAACTCTTCGGAATCACCTGCCGGGCTGGCTGGAACCACCTGCCTGTCACGCCAACATCACCTGCCAGCTATGCCGGAACCACTTGGCGGACACCATGGAAACACCTGTCGGGCCGGCCAGAACCACCTATCAGACGTGCCAGAACCATGTGCCTGAGATGCCGGAACCACACCTCGAACAGACCGAAACCACCTGCCACACCTGCCTGAACCTCCTGCCGAGCACGCCGGAACCACCTACTCGACTCGCTGGAAACACCTACCTGACACGCTAAAATCACCTGCCGGGTATGCCACAACCACTAGGTGGACACTCTGGAATCATCTGCCGGACATGCCAGAACCAGCTCTCAGACACACCAGAACCACGTGCCAGACACGCCGGAAGCACCTGCTGAGCATGCTTGAGCCAAATGCTCGACTTGCAAGAAACACCTGCCGGACACGCCAAAATCACCTGCCGGGTACGCCAGAACCACGTGGCGGACACTCAGGAATCACCTGTCACGCATGCCGGAACCAACTCTCAGACGTGCCAGAACCTTGTGCCGGACACGCCAGAACCACCTGCCGGACAGACTGGAAACACCTGCTGGACACGCCGGAACCACCGGCTCGACTCTCCGGAACCACCGCCGGACATGCAAAATCACCTGCCGGCTACGCCAAAACCACTTGGCGAACACTCCGGAAACACCTGTCGGGCATGATGGAACCACCTCTCAGACTTGCCGGAACCAAGTTCCGGACACGCCGGTGCCACCTGCTGAGTATGCCGGAACCACCTGATGCACTCCCCAGAACCATCTGCTGGATACGCCAGAATCACCTGCCGGCTACTCCAGAACCACTCGGCAGACACTCCGTAACCAACTGCCGGGCATGCCGGAACCACCTCTCAGAGGTTCCAGAACCACATGCCGGACACTCCGGAATCACCTGCCGGGCATGCCGGAACCATCTCTCAGACGTGCCAGAACCATGTTCCGGACATGCGGGAACCACCTGCCGAGCTCGCCGGAACCACCTGCTGGACACGCCAAAATCACCTGCCAGATACGCCTGAACCACTCGGCAGACACTCCGGAATCACATGCCAGGCATTCCGGAACCACCTCTCAGAGGTGCATGAACCAAATGCCGGACACTCCGGTATCACCTGCCGGGCATGCCGGAACCACCTCTCAGAGGTGCCAGAACCACATGCCGGACACTCCGGAATCACCTACCGGGCATGCCGGAACCACCTGCCGGACATGACGGAACCACCTCTCAGAGGTGCCAGAACCACATGCCGGACACTCCGGAATCACCTGCCCGGCATGGCGGAACCACCTCTCAGACATGCCGGAACCACATGCCAATGACACCGGAAGCACCTGCCGAGCACGCCAGAACCACCTGCTCGACTCGCCAAAACCACCTGCTGGACACGCCAAAATCACCTGCCGGCTACGCCACAACCATTTGGTGAACTCTTCGGAATCACCTGCCGGGCTGGCTGGAACCACCTGCCGGTCACGCCAACATCACCTGCCAGCTATGCCAGAACCACTTGGCGGACAACATGGAAACACCTGTCGGGCCGGCCGGAACCACCTATCAGACGTGCCAGAACCATGTGCCTGAGATGCCGGAACCACACCCCGAACAGACTGAAACCACCTGCCAGACCCACCTGAACCACCTGCCGAGCACGCCGGAACCACCTACTCGAATCGCCGGAACCGCCTACCTGACACGCTAAAATCACCTGCCGGGTATTCCACAACCACTTGGTGGACACTCCGGAATCATCTGCCGGACATGCCAGAACCAGCTCTCAGACACACCAGAACCACGTGCCAGACACGCCGGAAGCACCTGCTGAGCATGCCTGAGCCAAATGCTCGACTCGCAAGAAACACCTGCCGGACACGCCAAAATCACCTGCCGGGTACGCCAGAACCACGTGGCGGACACTCAGGAATCACCTGTCAGGCATGCCGGAACCAACTCTCAGACGTGCCAGAACCTCGTGCCGGACACGCCAGAACCACCTGCCGGACAGACCGGAAACACCTGCTGGACACGCCGGAACCACCGGCTCGACTCGCCGGAACCACCGCCGGACATGCAAAATCACCTGCCGGCTACGCCAGAACCACTTGGCGAACACTCCGGAAACACCTGTCGGGCATGATGGAACCACCTCTCAGACTTGCCGGAACCAAGTTCCGGACACGCCGGTGCCACCTGCTGAGTATGCCGGAACCACCTGATGCACTCCCCAGAACCATCTGCTGGATACGCCAGAATCACCTGACGGCTACTCCAGAACCACTCGGCAGACACTCCGTAACCAACTGCCGGGCATGCCGGAACCACCTCTCAGAGGTTCCAGAACCACATGCCGGACACTCCGGAATCACCTGCCGGGCATGCCGGAACCATCTCTCAGACGTGCCAGAACCATGTTCCGGACATGCGGGAACCACCTGCCGAGCTCGCCGGAACCACCTGCTGGACACGCCAAAATCACCTGCCAGATACGCCTGAACCACTCGGCAGACACTCCGGAATCACATGCCAGGCATTCCGGAACCACCTCTCAGAGGTGCATGAACCAAATGCCGGACACTCCGGTATCACCTGCCGGGCATGCCGGAACCACCTCTCAGAGGTGCCAGAACCACATGCCGGACACTCCGGAATCACCTGCCCGGCATGGCGGAACCACCTCTCAGACATGCCGGAACCACATGCCAATGACACCGGAAGCACCTGCCGAGCACGCCAGAACCACCTGCTCGACTCGCCAAAACCACCTGCTGGACACGCCAAAATCACCTGCCGGCTACGCCACAACCATTTGGTGAACTCTTCGGAATCACCTGCTGGGCTTGCTGGAACCACCTGCCGGTCACGCCAACATCACCTGCCAGCTATGCCAGAACCACTTGGCGGACACCATGGAAACACCTGTCGGGCCGGCCGGAACCACCTCTCAGACGTGCCAGAACGATGACCCTGAGATGCCGGAACCACTCCCCGAACAGACTGAAACCACCTGCCAGACCCGCCTGAAACCCCTGGCAAGCACGCCTGATCCACCTGCTCAACTAGCCGGAACCAACTTCCTGACACGCCAAAATCACCTGCCAGGTATACAAGAACCACTTGGTGGACACTCCGGAATCATCTGCCGGACATGCCAGAACCAGCTCTCAGACACACCAGAACCACGTGTCAGAGACGCCGGAAGCACCAGCTGAGCATGCCTGAGCCACCTGCTCGACACGCAAGATACACCTGTCGGACATGCCAAAATCACCTGCCGGGTACGCCAGAAACACTGGGCGGACGCTCCGGAATCACCTGTCGGGCGTGCCGGAACCACCTCTCAGACTTTCCAGAACCATGTTCTGGACACGCCGGTACCACCTGCCGAGTATGCCGGAACCAGCTGATCCACTCCCCAGAACCACCTAGTGGACACGCCAAAATCAACTGCCGGCTACGCCAGAACCACTCGGCAGACACTCCGGAATCACAGGCCAGGCATTCCGGAACCACCTCTCAGAGGTGCCAGAACCAAATGCCGGAGACTCCGGTATCACCTGCCGGGCATGCCGGAACCACCTCTCAGAGGTGCCAGAACCACATGCCGGACACTCCGGAATCACCTGCAGGGCATGCTGGAACCACATGCTGGACATGCCGGAACCACCTGCCGGACATGCCGGAACCACCTGCCGGAAATTCCGGAACCACCGGCTCGACTCGCCGGAACCATTGCCGGACATGCAAAATCACCTGCCGGCTACGCCAGAACCACTTGGCGAACACTCCGGTATCACCTGCCGTGCATGCCGGAACCACCTGCCGGACATGCAGGAACCACATGCCGGACATGCCGGAACCACCGGCTCGACTCGCCGGAACCATTGTCGGACATGCAGAATCACCTGCTGGCTACGACAGAACCACTTGGCGAACACTCCGGAATCACCTGCCGGGCATGGCGGAACCACCTCTAAGACATGCCGGGACCACATGCCAATGACACCGGAATCACCTGCCGGGCTGCCTGGAACCACCTGCCGGTCACGCCAACATCACCTGCCAGCTATGCCAGAACCACTTGGCGGACACCATGGAAACACCTGTCGGGCCGGCCGGAACCACCTATCAGACGTGCCAGAACCATGTGCCTGAGATGCCGGAACCACACCCCGAACAGACAAAAACCACCTGCCAGACCCGCCTGAACCACCTGTCGAGCACGCCGGAACCGCCTACTCGACTCGCCGGAACCACCTACCTGACACGCTAAAATCACCTGCCGGGTATGCCACAACCACTTGGTGGACACTCCGGAATCATCTGCCGGACATGCCAGAACCAGCTCTCAGACTCACCAGAACCACGTGCCAGACACGCCGGAAGCACCTGCCGGACAGACCGGAAACACCTGCTGGACACGCCGGAACCACCGGCTCGACTCGCCGGAACCACCGCCGGACATGCAAAATCACCTGCCGGCTACGCCAGAACCACTTGGCGAACACTCCGGAAACACCTGTCGGGCATGATGGAACCACCTCTCAGACTTGCCGGAACCAAGTTCCGGACACGCCGGTGCCACCTGCTGAGTATGCCGGAACCACCTGATGCACTCCCCAGAACCATCTGCTGGATACGCCAGAATCACCTGCCGGCTACTCCAGAACCACTCGGCAGACACTCCGTAACCAACTGCCGGGCATGCCGGAACCATCTCTCAGAGGTTCCAGAACCACATGCCGGACACTCCGGAATCACCTGCCGGGCATGCCGGAACCATCTCTCAGACGTGCCAGAACCATGTTCCGGACATGCGGGAACCACCTGCCGAGCTCGCCGGAACCACCTGCTGGACACGCCAAAATCACCTGCCAGATACGCCTGAACCACTCGGCAGACACTCCGGAATCACATGCCAGGCATTCCGGAACCACCTCTCAGAGGTGCATGAACCAAATGCCGGACACTCCGGTATCACCTGCCGGGCATGCCGGAACCACCTCTCAGAGGTGCCAGAACCACATGCCGGACACTCCGGAATCACCAGCCCGGCATGGCGGAATCACCTCTCAGACATGCCGGAACCACATGCCAATGACACCGGAAGCACCTGCCGAGCACGCCAGAACCACCTGCTCGACTCGCCAAAACCACCTGCTGGACACGCCAAAATCACATGCCGGCTACGCCACAACCATTTGGTGAACGCTTCGGAATCACATGCCGGGCTGGCTGGAACCACCTGCCGGTCACGCCAACATCACCTGCCAGCTATGCCAGAACCTCTTGGCGGACACCATGGAAACACCTGTCGGGCCGGCCGGAACCACCTATCAGATGTGCCAGAAACATGTGCCTGAGATGCCGGAACCACACCCCGAACAGACCGAAACCACCTGCCAGACCCGCCTGAACCACCTGCCGAGCACGCCGGAACCGCCTACTCGACTCGCCGGAACCACCTACCTGACACGCTAAAATCACCTGCCGGGTATGCCACTACCACTTGGTCGACACTCCGGAATCATCTGCCGGACATGCCAGAACCAGCTCTCAGACTCACCAGAACCACGTGCCAGACACGCCGGAAGCACCTGCTGAGCATGCCTGAGCCAAATGCTCGACTTGCACGAAACACCTGCCTGACACGCCAAAATCACCTGCCGGGTACGCCAGAACCACGTGGCGGACACTCCGGAATCACCTGTCGGGCATGCCGGAACCAACTCTCAGACGTGCCAGAAACTCGTGCCGGTCACGCCAGAACCACCTGCCGGACAGACCGGAAACACCTGCTGGATACGCCGCAACCACCGGCTCGACTTGCCGGAACCACCGCCGGACATGCAAAATGACCTGCCGGCTACTCCAGAACCACTTGGCAGACACTCCGTAACCAACAGCCGGGCATGCCTGACTCACCTCTCAGAGGTGCCAGAACCGCATGCCGCACACTCAGGAATCACCTGCCGGGCATGCCGGAACCACATCTCAGAGGTGCCAGAACCACATGCCGGACACTCCCGAATCAAGTGCCGGGCATGCCGGAACCATCTGTCAGACGTGCCAGAACCATGTGCCTGAGATGCCGGAACCACACCCCGAACAGACGAAACCACCTGCCAGACCCGCCTGAACCATCTTCCGAGCACGCCGAAACCACCTACTCGACTCGCTGGAACCACCTACCTGACACGCTAAAATCACCTGCCGGGTATGCCACAACCACTTGGTGGACACTCCGGAATCATCTGCCGGACATGCCAGAACCAGCTCTCAGACACACCAGAACCACGTGCCAGACACGCCGGAAGCACCTGCTGAGCATGCCGGAGACAAATGCAGGACTTGCAAGAAGGACCGGCCAGACACGCCAAAATCACCTGCCGGGTACGCCAGAACCATGTTGCGGACACTCCGGAATCACCTGTCGGGCATGCCGGAACCGCCTCTCAGACTTGCCAGAACCATGTTCCGGACACGCCGGTACCCCCTGCCGAGTATGCCGGAACCACCTGATCCACTCCCCACAACCACCAGCTGGACACGCAAGAATCACCTGCCGACTACGCCAGAACCACTCGGCAGACACTCCGGAACCACCTGACGGGCATGCCGGAACCACCTATCAGAGGTGCCAGAACCAAATGCCGGACACTCCGGAATCACCTGCCGGGCATGCCGGAACCACCTCTCAGAGGTGCCCGAACCACATGCCGGACACTCCGGAACCACCTGCCTGGCAGGCAGGAACCATCTCTCAGAGGTGCCAGAACCATGTTCCGGACACGCTGGTACCACCTGCCGAGCTCGCCGGAACCACCTGCTGGACACGCCAAAATCACCTGCCAGCTACACCAGAACCACACGGCAGACACTCCGGAATCACCTGCCGGGCTGGCTGGAACCACCTGCCGGTCACGCCAACATCACCTTTCAGCTACGCCAGAACCACTTGGCGGACACTCCGGAAACACCTCTCCGACCGGCCGGAACCACCTCTCAGACGTGCCAGAACCATGTGCCTGAGATGCCGGAACCACTCCCCGAACAGACCGAAACCACCTGCCAGACCCGCCTGAACCCCCTGGCGAGCACGCTTGATCCACCTGCTCAACCAGCCGGAACCACCTTCCTGACACGCCAAAATCACCAGCCGGCTACGCCACAACCATTTGGTGAACTCTTCGGAATCACCTGCCGGGCTGGCTCCAGAACCACTCGGCAGACACTCCGGAACCACCTGCCGGGCATGCCGGAACCACCTCTCAGACATGCCGGAACCACATGCCAATGACACCGGAAGCACCTGCCGAGCACGCCAGAACCACCTGCTCGACTCGCCAAAACCACCTGCTGGACACGCCAAAATCACCTGCCTGCTACGCCACAACCATATGGTGAACTCTTCGGAATCACCTGCCGGGCTTGCTGCAACCACCTGCCGGTCACGCCAACATCACCTGCCAGCTATGCCAGAGCCACTTGGCGGACACCATGGAAACACCTGTCGGGCCGGCCGGAACCACCTCTCAGACGTGCCAGAACCATGTGCCTGAGATGCCGGAACCACTCCCCGAACAGACCGAAACCACCTGCCAGACCCGCCTGAACGACCTGGCAAGCACGCCTGATCCACCTGCTCAACTAGCCGGAACCAACTTCCTGACACGCCAAAATCGCCTGACAGGTATACCAGAACCACTTGGTGGACACTCCGGAATCGTCTGCCGGACATGCCAGAACCAGCTCTCAGACTCACCAGAACCACGTGCCAAACACGCCGGAAGCACCTGCTGAGCATGCCTGAGCCAAATGCTCGACTTGCAAGAAGCACCTGCCAGACACGCCAAAATCACCTGCCGGGTACGGCAGAACCACGTGGCGGACACTCCGGAATCACCTGTCGGGCATGCCAGAACCAACTCTCAGACGTGCCAGAACCTCATGCCGGTCACGCCAGAACCACCTGCCGAGTATGCTGGAACCACCTGATCCTCTCCCCAGAACCACCTGCTGGACACGCCAGAATCACCTGCCGGCTACGCCAGAACCACTCGGCAGACACTCCGGAACCACCTGCCGAGCATGCCGGAACCACCTCTCAGAGGTGCCAGAACCACATGCCGGACACTCCGGAATCACCTGCCGGGCATGCCGGAACCATCTCTCAGATGTGCCAGAACCATGTTCCGGACACGCCGGTACCACCTGCCGAACTCGCCGGAACCACCTGCTGGACACGCCAAAATCATGTGCCGGCTATGCCAGAACCACTCGGCAGACACTCCGGAATCACCTGCCGGGCTGGCTGGAACCACCTGCCGGTCACCCCAACATCACCTTTCAGCAACGCCAGAACCACTTGGCGGACACTCCGGAATCACCTGTCGGGCCGGCCACAACCTCATCTCAGACGTGCCAGAACCATGTGCCTGAGATGCCGGGACCACTCCCCGAACAAACCGAAACCACCTGCCAGACCCGCCTGAACCCCCTGGCGAGCACGCCTGATCCACCTGCTCAACTAGCCGGAACCAACTTCCTGACACGCCAAAATCACCTGACAGGTATACCAGAACCACTTGGTGGACACTCCGGAATCATCTGCCGGACATGCCAGAACCAGCTCTCAGACACACCAGAACCACGTGCCAGAGACGCCGGAAGCACTAGCTGAGCATGCCTGAGCCACCTGCTCGACTAGCAAGAAACACCTGTCGGACATGCCAAAATCACCTGCCGGGTACGCCAGAAACACTTGGCGGACGCTCCGGAATCACCTGTCGGGAGTGCCGGAACCACCTCTCAGACTTGCCAGAACCATGTTCTGGACACGCCGGTACAACCTGCCGAGTATGCCGGAACCAGCTGATCCACTCCCCACAACCACCTAGTGGACACGCCAAAATCAACTGCCGGCTACGCAAGAACCACTCGGAAGACACTCCGGAATCACATGCCAGGCATTCCGGAACCACCTCTAAGAGGTGCCAGAGCCAAATGCCGGAGACTCCGGTATCACCTGCCGGGCATGCCGGAACCACCTCTCAGAGGTGCCAGAACCACATGCCGGACACTCCGGAATCACCTGCAGGGCATGCTGGAACCACATGCCGGACACTCCGGAATCACCTGCCGGGCATGCCGGAACCACCTGCCGGAAATTCCGGAACCACCGGCTCGACTCGCCGGAACCACCCTCGGACATGCAAAATGACCTGCCGGCTATGCCAGAACCACTTGGCGAACACTCCGGAATCACCTGTCGGGCCTGCCGAAACCACCTCTCAGACTTGCCAGAACCATGATCCGGACACGCCGGTACCACCTGCCGAGTATGCCGGAACCACCTGATCCACTCCCCAGAACCACCAGCTGGATACGCCAGAATCACCTGCCGGCTACTCCAGAACCACTTGGCAGACACTCCGTAACCAACTGCCGGGCATGCCGGAACCACCTCTCAGAGGTGCCAGAACCGCATGCCGGACACTCCGGAATCACCTGACGGGCATGCCGAAACCACCTCTCAGAGGTGCCAGAACCACATGCCGGACACTCCCGAATCACCTGCCGGGCATGCCGGAACCATCTGTCAGACGTGCCAGAACCATGTGCCTGAGATGCCGGAACCACACCCCGATCAGACGAAACCACCTGCCAGACCAACCTGAACCACCTTCCGAGCACGCCGGAACCACCTACTCGACTCCCTGGAACGAACTACCTGACACGCTAAAATCACCTGCCGGGTATGCCACAACCACTTGGTGGACACTCCGGAATCATCTGCCGGACATGCCAGAACCAGCTCTCAGACACACGAGAACCACGTGCCAGACATGCCGGAAGCACCTGCTGGGCATGCCTGAGCCAAATGCTCGACTTGCAAGAAGCACCTGCCAGACACGCCAAAATCACCTGCCGGGTACGACAGAACCACGTGGCGGACACTCTGGAATCCACTGTCGGGCATGCCAGAACCAACTCTCAGACGTGCCAGAACCTCATGCCGGTCACGCCAGAACCACCTGCCGAGTATGCTGGAACCACCTGATCCTCTCCCCAGAACCACCTGCTGGACACGCCAGAATCACCTGCCGGCTACGCCAGAACCACTCGGCAGACACTCCGGAACCACCTGCCGAGCATGCCGGAACCACCTCTCAGAGGTGCCAGAACCACATGCCGGACACTCCGGAATCACCTGCCGGGCATGCCGGAACCATCTCTCAGATGTGCCAGAACCATGTTCCGGACACGCCGGTACCACCTGCCGAACTCGCCGGAACCACCTGCTGGACACGCCAAAATCATGTGCCGGCTATGCCAGAACCACTCGGCAGACACTCCGGAATCACCTGCCGGGCTGGCTGGAACCACCTGCCGGTCACCCCAACATCACCTTTCAGCAACGCCAGAACCACTTGGCGGACACTCCGGAATCACCTGTCGGGCCGGCCACAACCTCATCTCAGACGTGCCAGAACCATGTGCCTGAGATGCCGGGACCACTCCCCGAACAAACCGAAACCACCTGCCAGACCCGCCTGAACCCCCTGGCGAGCACGCCTGATCCACCTGCTCAACTAGCCGGAACCAACTTCCTGACACGCCAAAATCACCTGACAGGTATACCAGAACCACTTGGTGGACACTCCGGAATCATCTGCCGGACATGCCAGAACCAGCTCTCAGACACACCAGAACCACGTGCCAGAGACGCCGGAAGCACTAGCTGAGCATGCCTGAGCCACCTGCTCGACTAGCAAGAAACACCTGTCGGACATGCCAAAATCACCTGCCGGGTACGCCAGAAACACTTGGCGGACGCTCCGGAATCACCTGTCGGGAGTGCCGGAACCACCTCTCAGACTTGCCAGAACCATGTTCTGGACACGCCGGTACAACCTGCCGAGTATGCCGGAACCAGCTGATCCACTCCCCACAACCACCTAGTGGACACGCCAAAATCAACTGCCGGCTACGCAAGAACCACTCGGAAGACACTCCGGAATCACATGCCAGGCATTCCGGAACCACCTCTAAGAGGTGCCAGAGCCAAATGCCGGAGACTCCGGTATCACCTGCCGGGCATGCCGGAACCACCTCTCAGAGGTGCCAGAACCACATGCCGGACACTCCGGAATCACCTGCAGGGCATGCTGGAACCACATGCCGGACACTCCGGAATCACCTGCCGGGCATGCCGGAACCACCTGCCGGAAATTCCGGAACCACCGGCTCGACTCGCCGGAACCACCCTCGGACATGCAAAATGACCTGCCGGCTATGCCAGAACCACTTGGCGAACACTCCGGAATCACCTGTCGGGCCTGCCGAAACCACCTCTCAGACTTGCCAGAACCATGATCCGGACACGCCGGTACCACCTGCCGAGTATGCCGGAACCACCTGATCCACTCCCCAGAACCACCAGCTGGATACGCCAGAATCACCTGCCGGCTACTCCAGAACCACTTGGCAGACACTCCGTAACCAACTGCCGGGCATGCCGGAACCACCTCTCAGAGGTGCCAGAACCGCATGCCGGACACTCCGGAATCACCTGACGGGCATGCCGAAACCACCTCTCAGAGGTGCCAGAACCACATGCCGGACACTCCCGAATCACCTGCCGGGCATGCCGGAACCATCTGTCAGACGTGCCAGAACCATGTGCCTGAGATGCCGGAACCACACCCCGATCAGACGAAACCACCTGCCAGACCAACCTGAACCACCTTCCGAGCACGCCGGAACCACCTACTCGACTCCCTGGAACGAACTACCTGACACGCTAAAATCACCTGCCGGGTATGCCACAACCACTTGGTGGACACTCCGGAATCATCTGCCGGACATGCCAGAACCAGCTCTCAGACACACGAGAACCACGTGCCAGACATGCCGGAAGCACCTGCTGGGCATGCCTGAGCCAAATGCTCGACTTGCAAGAAGCACCTGCCAGACACGCCAAAATCACCTGCCGGGTACGACAGAACCACGTGGCGGACACTCTGGAATCCACTGTCGGGCATGCCAGAACCAACTCTCAGACGTGCCAGAACCTCATGCCGGTCACGCCAGAACCACCTGCCGAGTATGCTGGAACCACCTGATCCTCTCCCCAGAACCACCTGCTGGACACGCCAGAATCACCTGCCGGCTACGCCAGAACCACTCGGCAGACACTCCGGAACCACCTGCCGAGCATGCCGGAACCACCTCTCAGAGGTGCCAGAACCACATGCCGGACACTCCGGAATCACCTGCCGGGCATGCCGGAACCATCTCTCAGATGTGCCAGAACCATGTTCCGGACACGCCGGTACCACCTGCCGAACTCGCCGGAACCACCTGCTGGACACGCCAAAATCATGTGCCGGCTATGCCAGAACCACTCGGCAGACACTCCGGAATCACCTGCCGGGCTGGCTGGAACCACCTGCCGGTCACCCCAACATCACCTTTCAGCAACGCCAGAACCACTTGGCGGACACTCCGGAATCACCTGTCGGGCCGGCCACAACCTCATCTCAGACGTGCCAGAACCATGTGCCTGAGATGCCGGGACCACTCCCCGAACAAACCGAAACCACCTGCCAGACCCGCCTGAACCCCCTGGCGAGCACGCCTGATCCACCTGCTCAACTAGCCGGAACCAACTTCCTGACACGCCAAAATCACCTGACAGGTATACCAGAACCACTTGGTGGACACTCCGGAATCATCTGCCGGACATGCCAGAACCAGCTCTCAGACACACCAGAACCACGTGCCAGAGACGCCGGAAGCACTAGCTGAGCATGCCTGAGCCACCTGCTCGACTAGCAAGAAACACCTGTCGGACATGCCAAAATCACCTGCCGGGTACGCCAGAAACACTTGGCGGACGCTCCGGAATCACCTGTCGGGAGTGCCGGAACCACCTCTCAGACTTGCCAGAACCATGTTCTGGACACGCCGGTACAACCTGCCGAGTATGCCGGAACCAGCTGATCCACTCCCCACAACCACCTAGTGGACACGCCAAAATCAACTGCCGGCTACGCAAGAACCACTCGGAAGACACTCCGGAATCACATGCCAGGCATTCCGGAACCACCTCTAAGAGGTGCCAGAGCCAAATGCCGGAGACTCCGGTATCACCTGCCGGGCATGCCGGAACCACCTCTCAGAGGTGCCAGAACCACATGCCGGACACTCCGGAATCACCTGCAGGGCATGCTGGAACCACATGCCGGACACTCCGGAATCACCTGCCGGGCATGCCGGAACCACCTGCCGGAAATTCCGGAACCACCGGCTCGACTCGCCGGAACCACCCTCGGACATGCAAAATGACCTGCCGGCTATGCCAGAACCACTTGGCGAACACTCCGGAATCACCTGTCGGGCCTGCCGAAACCACCTCTCAGACTTGCCAGAACCATGATCCGGACACGCCGGTACCACCTGCCGAGTATGCCGGAACCACCTGATCCACTCCCCAGAACCACCAGCTGGATACGCCAGAATCACCTGCCGGCTACTCCAGAACCACTTGGCAGACACTCCGTAACCAACTGCCGGGCATGCCGGAACCACCTCTCAGAGGTGCCAGAACCGCATGCCGGACACTCCGGAATCACCTGACGGGCATGCCGAAACCACCTCTCAGAGGTGCCAGAACCACATGCCGGACACTCCCGAATCACCTGCCGGGCATGCCGGAACCATCTGTCAGACGTGCCAGAACCATGTGCCTGAGATGCCGGAACCACACCCCGATCAGACGAAACCACCTGCCAGACCAACCTGAACCACCTTCCGAGCACGCCGGAACCACCTACTCGACTCCCTGGAACGAACTACCTGACACGCTAAAATCACCTGCCGGGTATGCCACAACCACTTGGTGGACACTCCGGAATCATCTGCCGGACATGCCAGAACCAGCTCTCAGACACACGAGAACCACGTGCCAGACATGCCGGAAGCACCTGCTGGGCATGCCTGAGCCAAATGCTCGACTTGCAAGAAGCACCTGCCAGACACGCCAAAATCACCTGCCGGGTACGACAGAACCACGTGGCGGACACTCTGGAATCCACTGTCGGGCATGCCGGAACCAAATCTCAGACGTTCCAGAACCTCGTGCCGGCCACGCGAGAACCACCTGCCTAGTATGCTGGAACCACCTGATCCTCTCCCCAGAACCACCTGCTGGACACGCCAGAATCACCTGCCGGCTACGCCAGAACCACTCGGCAAACACTCCGGAACAACCTGCCGAGCATGCCGGAACCACCTCTCAGAGGTGCCAGAACCACATGCCGGACACTCCGGAATCACCTGCCGGGCATGCCGGAACCATCTCTCAGATGTGCCAGAACCATGTTCCGGACACGCCGGTACCACCTGCCGAGCTCGCCGGAACCACCTGCTGGACACGCAAAAATCATGTGCCGGCTATGCCAGAACCATTCGGCAGACACTCCGGAATCACCTGCCGGGCTGGCTGGAACCACCTGCCAGTCACGCCAACATCACCTTTCAGCTACGCCAGAACCATTTGGCGGACACTCCGGAATGACCAGTCGGGCCGGCCACAACCTCATCTCAGACGTGCCAGAACCATGTGCCTGAGATGCCGGAACCACTCCCCGAACAGACCGAAACCACCTGCCAGACCCGCCTGAACCCCCTGGCGAGCACGCCTGATCCACCTGCTCAACTAGCCGGAACCAACTTCCTGACACGCCAAAATCGCCTGCCAGGTATACCAGAACCACTTGGTGGACACTCCGGAATCATCTGCCGGACATGCCAGAACCAGCTCTCAGACACACCACAACCACGTGCCAGAGACGCCGGAAGCACCAGCTGAGCATGCCTGAGCCACCTGCTCGACTTGCAAGAAACTCCTGTCGGACATGCCAAAATCACCTGCCGGGTACGCCAGAAACACTTGGCGTACGCTCCGGAATCACCTGTCGGGCGTGCCGGAACCACCTCTCAGACTTGCCAGAACCATGTTCTGGACACGCCGGTACAACCTGCCGAGTATGCCGGAACCAGCTGATCCACTCCCCACAACCACCTAGTGGACACGCCAAAATCAACTGCCGGCTACGCAAGAACCACTCGGCACACACTCCGGAATCACATGCCAGGCATTCCGGAACCACCTCTCAGAGGTGCCAGAGCCAAATGCCGGAGACTGCGGTATCACCTGCCGGGCATGCCGGAACCACCTCTCAGAGGTGCCAGAACCACATGCCGGACACTCCGGAATCACCTGCCGGTCATGCCGGAACCACCTCTCAGAGGTGTCAGAACCACATGCCGGACACTCCGGAATCACCTGCCTGGCATGACGGAACCATCTCTCAGACGTGCCAGAACCATGTTCCGGACACGCTGGTACCACCTGCCGAGCTCGCCAGAACCAACTGCTGGACACGCCAAAATCACATGCCAGCTACGCCAGAACCACACGTCAGACACTCCGGAATCACCTGCCGGGCTGGCTGGAACCACCTGCCGGTCACGCCAACATCACCTTTCACCTACGCCAGAACCACTTGGCGGACACTCCGGAAACACCGGTCTTGCATGCCGGAACCACATCTCAGACTTGCCAGAACCATGTTCCGGACACGCCGGAACCACCTGCCGAGCTTGCCGGAACCACCTGCTGGACACGCCAAAATCACCTGCCTGCTACGCCAGAACCACTCGGCAGACACTCGGGAATCACATGCCACGCATTCCGGAACCACCTCTCAGAGGTGCCATAACGAAATGCCGGACACTCCGGTATCACCTGCCGGGCATGCCGGAACCACCTGCTGGACATGCCGGAACCACCGGCTCGACTCGCCGGAACCATTACCGGACATGCAAAATCACCTGCCGGCTACGCCAGAACCACTTGGCGAACACTCCGGAATCACCCGCCGGGCATGGCGGAGCCACCTCTCAGACATGCCGGAACCACATGCCAATGACACCAGAAGCACCTGCGCAGCACGCCAGAACCAACTGCTCGACTCGCCAAAACCACCTGCTGGACACGCCAAAATCACCTGCCGGCTACGCCAGAACCACTCGGCAGACACTCCGGAATCACCTGCCGGGCTGGCTGGAACCACCTGCCGGTCACGCCAACATCACCTTTCACCTACGCCAGAACCACTTGGCGGACACTCCGGAAACACCTGTCGGGCCGGCCGGAACCACCTCTCAGACGTGCCAGAACCATGTGCCTGAGATGCCGGAACCACACCCCGAACAGACCGAAACCACCTGCCAGACCCACCTGAACCAAATGCCGAGCACGCCGGAACCACCTACTCGACTCGCTGGAACCACCTACCTGACACGCTAAAATCACCTGCGGGGTATGCCACAACCACTTGCTGGACACTCCGGAATCATCTGCCGGACATGCCAGAACCAGCTCTCAGACACACCACAACCACGTGCCTGACACGCCAGAAGCACCTGCTGAGCATGCCTGAGCCACCTGCTCGACTCGCAAGATACACCTGTCGGACATGCCAAAATCACCTGCCGGTTACGCCAGAATAACTTGGCGGACTCTCTGGAATCACCTGTCGGGCGTGCCGGAACCACCTCTCAGACCTGCCAGAACCACATGCCGGACACTCCAGAATCACCTCCTGGGCATGCTGGAACCACGTGCTGAACACGCCGGTACCTCCTGCCGAGTATGCCGGAACCAGCTGATCCACTCCCCAGAACCACCTAGTGGACACGCCAAAATCAACTGCCGGCTACGCCAGAACCACTCGGCAGACACTCCGGAGTCACAGGCCAGGCATTCCGGAACCACCTCTCAGAGGTGCCAGAACCAAATGCCGGAGTCTCCGGTATCACCTGCCGGGCAGGCCGGAACCACCTCTCAGAGGTGCCAGAACCATATGCCGGACACTCCGGAATCACCTGCCGGGCATGCCGGAACCATCTCTCAGACGTGCAAGAACCTTGTTCCGGACATGCTGGTACCACCTGCCGAGCTCGCCGGAACCACCTGCTGTACACGCCAAAATCACCTGCCAGCTACGCCAGAACCACAGGGCAGACACTCTGGAACCACCTGCCGGTCACCCCAACATCACATTTCAGCTACGCCAGAACCACTTGGCGGACACTCTGGAAACACCTCTCCGGCCGGCCGGAACCACGTCTCAGACGTGCCAGAACCATGTGCCTGAGATGCCGGAACCACTCCCCGAACAGACCGAAACCACCTGCCAGACCCGCCTGAACCCCCTGGCGAGCACGCCTGATCCACCTGCTCAACTAGCCGGAACCAACTTCCTGACACGCCAAAATCACCTGCCGGCTACGCCACAACCATTTGGTGAACTCTTCGGAATCACCTGCCGGGCTGGCTCCAGAACCACTCGGCAGACACTCCGGAACCACCTGCCGGGCATGCCGGAACCACCTCTCAGACATGCCGGAACCACATGCCAATGACACCGGAAGCACCTGCCGAGCACGCCAGAACCACCTGCTCGACTCGCCAAAACCACCTGCTGGACACGCCAAAATCACCTGCCGGCTACGCCACAACCATTTGGTGAACTCTTCGGAATCACCTGCCGGGCTTGCTGGAACCACCTGCTGGTCACGCCAACATCACCTGCCAGCTATGCCAGAACCACTTGGCGGACACCATGGAAACACCTGTCGGGCCGGCCGGAACCACCTCTCAGACGTGCCAGAACCATGAGCCTGAGATGGCGGAACCACTCCCCGAACAGACCGAAACCACCTGCCAGACCCGCCTGAAGCCCCTGGCAAGCACGCCTGATCCACCTGCTCAACTAGCTGGAACCAACTTCCTGACATGCCAAAATCACGTGCCAGGTATACCAGAACCACTTGGTGGACACTCCGGAATCATCTGCCGGACATGCCAGAACCAGCTCTGAGACACACCAGAACCACGTGCCAGAGACGCCGGAAGCACCAGCTGAGCATGCCTGAGCCACCTGCTCGACTCGCAAGATACACCTGTCGGACATGCCAAAATCACCTTCCGGGTACGCCAGAAACACTGGGCGGACGCTCCGGAATCACCTGTCGGGCGTGCCGGAACCACCTCTCAGACTTGCCAGAACCATGTTCTGGACACGCCGGTACCACCTGCCGAGTATGCCGGATGCAGCTGATCCACTCCCCAGAACCACCTAGTGGACACGCCAAAATCAACTGCCGGCTACGCCAGAACCACTCGGCAGACACTCCGGAATCACAGGCAAGGCATTCCGGAACCACCTCTCAGAGGTGCCAGAACCAAATGCCGGAGACTCCGGTATCACCTGCCGGGCATGCCGGAACCACCTCTCAGAGGTGCCAGAACCACATGCCGGACACTCCGGAATCACCTGCAGGGCATGCTGGAACCACGTGCTGGACATGCCAGAACCACCTGCCGGACATGCCGAACCACCTGCCGGACATTCCGGAACCACCGGCTCGACTCGCCGGAACCATTGCCGGACATGCAAAATCACCTGCCGGCTACGCCAGAACCACTTGGCGAACACTCCGGTATCACCTGCCGGGCATGCTGGAACCACCTCTCAGAGGTGCCAGAACCACATGCCGGACACTCCGGAATCACCTGCCGGGCAGGCCGGAACCACCTCTCAGAGGTGTCAGAACCACATGCCGGACACTCCGGAATCACCTGCCTGGCATGACGGAACCATCTCTCAGACGTGCCAGAACCATGTTCCGGACACGCTGGTACCACCAGCCGAGCTCGCCGGAACCACCTGCTGGACACGCCAAAATCACCTGCCGGCTACGCCACAACCATTTGGTGAACGCTTCGGAATCACCTGCCGGGCTTGCTGCAACCACCTGCCGGTCACGCCAACATCACCTGCCAGCTATGCCAGAACCACTTGGCGGACACCATGGAAACACCTGTCGAGCCGGCCGGAACCACCTATCAGACGTGCCAGAACCATGTGCCTGAGATGCCGGAACCACACCCCGAACAGACCGAAACCACCTGCCAGACCCGCCTGAACCACCTGCCGAGCACGCTGGAACCGCCTACTCGACTCGCCGAAACCACCTACCTGACACGCTAAAATCACCTGACGGGTATGCCACAACCACTTGTTGGACACTCCGGAATCATCTGCCGGACATGCCAGAACCAGCTCTCAGACACACCAGAACCGCGTGCCAGACACGCCGGAAGCACCTGCTGAGCATGCCTGAGCCAAATGCTCGACTTGCAAGAAACACCTGCCAGACACGCCAAAATCACCTGCCGGGTACGCCAGAACCACGTGGCGGACACTCCGGAATCACCTGTCGGGCATGCCGGAACCAACTATCAGACGGACCAGAACCTCGTGCCGGTCACGCCAGAACCACCTGCCGGACAGACCGGAAACACCTGCTGGATACGCCGCAACCACCGGCTCGACTCGCCGGAACCACCGCCGGACATGCAAAATGACCTGCCGGCTACGCCAGAACCACTTGGCGAACACTCCGGAATCACCTGTCGGGCATGCCGGAACCAACTCACAGACGTGCCAGAACCTCGTGCCGGACACGCCAGAACCACCTGCCGGAAAGACCGGAAACACCTGCTGCACACGCCAAAATCACCTGCCGGCTACGCCACAACCATTTGGTGAACTCTTCGGAATCACCTGTCGGGCTGGCTGGAACCACCTGCCGGTCACGCCAACATCACGTGCCAGCTGTGCCAGAACCACTTGGCGGACACCATGGAAACACCTGTCGGGCCGGCCGGAACCACCTACCAGACGTGCCAGAACCATGTGCCTGAGATGCCGGACCCACACCCCGAACAGACCGAAACCACCTGCCAGACCCGCCTGAACCACCTGTCGAGCACGCCGGAACCGCCTACTCGACTCGCCGGAACCACCTACCTGACACGCTAAAATCACCTGCCGGGTATGCCACAACCACTTGGTGGACACTCCGGAATCATCTGCCGGACATGCCAGAACCAGCTCTCAGACACACCAGAACGACATGCCAGACACGCCGGAGGCACCTGCTGAGCATGCCTGAGCCAAACGCTCGACTTGCAAGAAACACCTGCGAGACAAGCCAAAATCACCTGCCGGCTACGCCAGAACCACTCAGCTGACACTCCGGAATCACATGCCAGGCATTCCGGAACCACCTCTCAGAGGTGCCAGAACCAAATGCCGGACACTCCGGAATCACCTGCCGGGCATGCCGGAACCACCTCTCAGACGTGCCAGAACCATGTTCCGGACACGCTGGTACCACCTGCCGAGCACGCCAGAACCACCTGCTCGACTCGCCAAAACCACCTGCTGGACACGCCAAAATCACCTGCCGGCTACGCCACAACCATTTGGTGAACTCTTCGGAATCACCTGCCGGGCTGGCTGGAACCACCTGCCGGTCACGCCAACATCACCTGCCAGCTATGCCGGAACCACTTGATGGACACCATGGAAACACCTGTCGGGCCGGCCGGAACCACCTCTCAGACGTGCCAGAACCATGTGCCTGCTATGCCGGAACCACACCTCGAACAGACCGAAACCACCTGCCACACCTGCCTGAACCACCTGCCGAGCACGCCGGAACCACCTACTCGACTCGCTCGAACCACCTACCTGACACGCTAAAATCACCTGCCGGGTATGCCACAACCACTAGGTGGACACTCTGGAATCATCTGCCGGACATGCCAGAACCAGCTCTCAGACACACCAGAACCACGTTCCAGACACGCCGGAAGCACCTGCTGAGCATGCCTGAGCCAAATGCTCGACTTGCAAGAAACACCTGCCGGACACGCCAAAATCACCTGCCGGGTACGCCAGAACCACGTGGCGGACACTCAGGAATCACCTGTCAGGCATGCCGGAACCAACTCTCAGACGTGCCAGAACCTCGTGCCGGACACGCCAGAACCACCTGCCGGACAGACCGGAAACACCTGCTGGACACGCCGGAACCACCGGCTTGACTC
The DNA here is from genome assembly GCF_041296265.1 of Equus caballus. Classification (NCBI taxonomy): domain Eukaryota; kingdom Metazoa; phylum Chordata; class Mammalia; order Perissodactyla; family Equidae; genus Equus; species Equus caballus. The sequence continues at coordinate 7,394,066 of NC_091697.1, forward strand.
GCCGGAACCACCGCCGGACATGCAAAATGACCTGCCGGCTACGCCAGAACCACTTGGCGAACACTCCGGAAACACCTGTCGGGCATGATGGAACCACCTCTCAGACGTGCCGGAACCAAGTTCCGGACACGCCGGTGCCACCTGCTGAGTATGCCGGAACCACCTGATGCACTCCCCAGAACCATCTGCTGGATACGCCAGAATCACCTGCCGGCTACTCCAGAACCACTCGGCAGACACTCCGTAACCAACTGCCGGGCATGCCGGAACCATCTCTCAGAGGTTCCAGAACCACATGCCGGACACTCCGGAATCACCTGCCGGGCATGCCGGAACCATCTCTCAGACGTGCCAGAACCATGTTCCGGACATGCGGGAACCACCTGCCGAGCTCGCCGGAACCACCTGCTGGACACGCCAAAATCACCTGCCAGATACGCCTGAACCACTCGGCAGACACTCCGGAATCACATGCCAGGCATTCCGGAACCACCTCTCAGAGGTGCATGAACCAAATGCCGGACACTCCGGTATCACCTGCCGGGCATGCCGGAACCACCTCTCCGAGGTGCCAGAACCACATGCCGGACACTCCGGAATCACCTACCGGGCATGCCGGAACCACGTGCTGGACATGACGGAACCACCTCTCAGAGGTGCCAGAACCACATGCCGGACACTCCGGAATCACCTGCCGGGCATGGCGGAACCACCTCTCAGACATGCCGGAACCACATGCCAATGACACCGGAAGCACCTGCCGAGCACGCCAGAACCACCTGCTCGACTCGCCAAAACCACCTGCTGGACACGCCAAAATCACCTGCCGGCTACGCCACAACCATTTGGTGAACTCTTCGGAATCACCTGCCGGGCTTGCTGGTACCACCTGCCGGTCACGCCAACATCACCTGCCAGCTATGCCAGAACCACTTGGCGGACACCATGGAAACACCTGTCGGGCCGGCCGGAACCACCTCTCAGACGTGCCAGAACCATGAGCCTGAGATGCCGGAACCACTCCCCGAACAGACCGAAACCACCTGCCAGACCCGCCTGAAGCCCCTGGCAAGCACGCCTGATCCACCTGCTCAACTAGCTGGAACCAACTTCCTGACACGCCAAAATCACCTGCCAGGTATACAAGAACCACTTGGTGGACACTCCGGAATCATCTGCCGGACATGCCAGAACCAGCTCTCAGACACACCACAACCACGTGCCAGAGACGCCGGAAGCACCAGCTGAGAATGCCTGAGCCACCTGCTCGACTCGCAAGATACACCTGTCGGACATGCCAAAATCACCTGCCGGGTACGCCAGAAGCACTGGGCGGACGCTCCGGAATCACCTGTCGGGCGTGCCGGAACCACCTCTCAGACTTTCCAGAACCATGTTCTGGACACGCCGGTACCACCTGTCGAGTATGCCGGAACCAGCTGATCCACTCCCCAGAACCACCTAGTGGACACGCCAAAATCAACTGCCGGCTACGCCAGAACCACTCGGCAGACACTCCGGAATCACAGGCCAGGCATTCCGGAACCACCTCTCAGAGGTGCCAGAACCAAATGCCGGAGACTCCGGTATCACCTGCCGGGCATGCCGGAACCACCTCTCAGAGGTGCCAGAACCACATGCCGGACACTCCGGAATCACCTGCAGGGCATGCTGGAACCACATGCTGGACATGCCGGAACCACCTGCCGGACATGCCGGAACCACCTGCCGGAAATTCCGGAACCACCGGCTCGACTCGCCGGATCCATTGCCGGACATGCAAAATCACCTACCGGCTACGCCAGAACCACTTGGCGAACACTCCGGTATCACATACCGGGCATGCCGGAACCACCTGCCGGACATGCAGGAACCACATGCCGGACATGCCGGAACCACCGGCTCGACTCGCCGGAACCATTGCCGGACATGCAGAATCACCTGCTGGCTACGACAGAACCACTTGGCGAACACTCCGGAATCACCTGCCGGGCATGGCGGAACCACCTCTAAGACATGCCGGAACCACATTCCAATGACACCGGAATCACCTGCCGGGCTGGCTGGAACCACCTGCCGGTCACGCCAACATCACCTGCCAGCTATGCCAGAACCACTTGGCGGACACCATGGAAACACCTGTCGGGCCGGCCGGAACCACCTCTCAGACGTGCCAGAACCATGTGCCTGAGATGACGGAACCACACCCCGAACAGACCGAAACCACCTGCCAGACCCGCCTGAACCACCTGTCGAGCACGCCGGAACCGCCTACTCGACTCGCCGGAACCACCTACCTGACACGCTAAAATCACCTGCCGGGTATGCCACTACCACTTGGTGGACACTCCGGAATCATCTGCCGGACATGCCAGAACCAGCTCTCAGACTCACCAGAACCACGTGCCAGACACGCCGGAAGCACCTGCTGAGCATGCCTGAGCCAAATGCTCGACTTGCAAGAAACACCTGACTGACACGCCAAAATCACCTGCCGGGTACGCCAGAACAACGTGGCGGAAACTCCGGAATCACCTGTCGGGCATGCCGGAACCAACTCTCAGACGTGCCAGAACCTCGTGCCGGTCACGCCAGAACCACCTGCCGGACAGACCGGAAACACCTGCTGGATACGCCGCAACCACCGGCTCGACTAGCCGGAACCACCGCCGGACATGCAAAATGACCTGCCGGCTATGCCAGAACCACTTGGCGAACACTCCGGAATCACCTGTTGGGCCTGCCCGAACCACCTCTCAGACTTGCCAAAACCATGTTCCGGAAACGCCGGTACCACCTGCCGAGTATGCCGGAACCACCTGATCCACTGCCTAGAACCACCTGCTGGATACGCCAGAATCACCTGCCGGCTACTCCAGAACCACTTGGCAGACACTCCGTAACCAACAGCCGGGCATGCCGGACTCACCTCTCAGAGGTGCCAGAACCACATGCCGGACACTCCCGAATCACCTGCCGGGCATGCCGGAACCATCTGTCAGACGCGTCAGAACCATGTGCCTGAGATGCCGGAACCACACCCCGAACAGACGAAACCACCTGCCAGACCCGCCTGAACCATCTTCCGAGCACGCCGAAACCACCTACTCGACTCGCTGGAACCACCTACCTGACACGCTAAAATCACCTGCCGGGTATGCCACAACCACTTGGTGGACACTCATGAATCATCTGCCGGACATGCCAGAACCAGCTCTCAGACACACCAGAACCACGTGCCAGACACGCCGGAAGCACCTGCTGAGCATGCCGGAGCCAAATGCTCGACTTGAAAGAAGCACCGGCCAGACACGCCAAAATCACCTGCCGGGTACGCCAGAACCATGTTGCGGACACTCCGGAATCACCTGTCGGGCATGCCGGAACCGCCTCTCAGACTTGACAGAACCATGTTCCGGACACGCCGGTACCCCCTGCCGAGTATGCCGGAACCACCTGATCCACTCCCCACAACCACCAGCTGGACACGCCAGAATCACCTGCCAACTACGCCAGAACCACTCGGCAGACACTCCGGAACCACCTGACGGGCATGCCGGAACCACCTATCAGAGATGCCAGAACCAAATGCCGGACACTCCGGAATCACCTGCCGGGCATGCCGGAACCACCTCTCAGAGGTGCCCGAACCACATGCCGGACACTCCGGAATCACCTGCCTGGCATGACGGAACCATCTCTCAGACACACCAGAAGCACGTGCCAGAGACGCCGGAAGCACCAGCAGAGCATGCCTGAGCCACCTGCTCAACTCGCAAGAAACACCTGTCGGACATGCCAAAATCACCTGCCGGGTACGCCAGAAACACTTGGCGGACGCTCCGGAATCACCTGTCGGGCGTGCCGGAACCACCTCTCAGACTTGCCAGAACCATGTTCTGGACACGCCGGTACCACCTGCCGAGTATGCCGGAACCAGCTGATCCACTCCCCAGAACCACCAAGTGGACACGCCAAAATCAACTGCCGGCTACGCCGGAACCACCGGCTCGACTCGCTGGAACCACCTACCTGACACGCTAAAATCACCTGCCGGGTATGCCACAACCACTTGGTGGACACTCCGGAATCATCTGCCGGACATGCCAGAACCAGCTCTCAGACACACGAGAACCACGTGCCAGACATGCCGGAAGCACCTGCTGGGCATGCCTGAGCCAAATGCTCGACTTGCAAGAAGCACCTGCCAGACACGCCAAAATCACCTGCCGGGTACGACAGAACCACGTGGCGGACACTCCAGAATCCACTGTCGGGCATGCCGGAACCAACTCTCAGACGTTCCAGAACCTCGTGCCGGTCACGCCAGAACCACCTGCCGAGTATGCTGGAACCACCTGATCCTCTCCCCAGAACCACCTGCTGGACACGCCAGAATCACCTGCCGGCTACGCCAGAACCACTCGGCAGACACTCCGGAACCACCTGCCGAGCATGCCGGAACCACCTCTCAGAGGTGCCAGAACCACATGCCGGACACTCCGGAATCACCTGCCGGGCATGCCGGAACCATCTTTCAGATGTGCCAGAACCATGTTCCGGACACGCCGGTACCACCTGCCGAGCTCGCCGGAACCACCTGCTGGACACGCAAAAATCATGTGCCGGCTACGCCAGAACCACTCGGCAGACACTCCGGAATCACCTGCCGGGCTGGCTGGAACCACCTGCCAGTCACACCAACATCACCTTTCAGCTACGCCAGAACCACTTGGCGGACACTCCGGAATCACCAGTCGGGCCGGCCACAACCTCATCTCAGACGTGCCAGAACCATGTGCCTGAGATGCCGGAACCACTCCCCGAACAGACCGAAACCACCTGCCAGACCCGCCTGAACCCCCTGGCGAGCACGCCTGATCCACCTGCTCAACTAGCCGGAACCAACTTCCTGACACGCCAAAATCGCCTGCCAGGTATACCAGAACCACTTGGTGGACACTCCGGAATCATCTGCCGGACATGCCAGAACCAGCTCTCAGACACACCACAACCACGTGCCAGAGACGCCGGAAGCACCAGCTGAGCATGCCTGAGCCACCTGCTCGACTTGCAAGAAACACCTGTCGGACATGCCAAAATCACCTGCCGGGTACGACAGAAACACTTGGCGGACGCTCCGGAATCACCTGTCGGGCGTGCCGGAACCACCTCTCAGACTTGCCAGAACCATGTTCTGGACACGCCGGTACAACCTGCCGAGTATGCCGGAACCAGCTGATCCACTCCGCACAACCACCTAGTGGACACGCCAAAATCAACTGTCGGCTACGCCAGAACCACTCGGCAGACACTCCGGAATCACATGCCAGGCATTCCGGAACCACCTCTCAGAGGTGCCAGAGCCAAATGCCGGAGACTGCGGTATCACCTGCCGGGCATGCCGGAACCACCTCTCAGAGGTACCAGAACCACATGCCGGACACTCCGGAATCACCTGCCGGGCATGCTGGAACCACATGCCGGACACTCCGGAATCACCTGCCGGACATGCCGGAACCACCTGCCGGACATGCCGGAACCACCGGCTCGACTCGCCGGAACCATTGCCGGACACGCAAAATCACCTGCCGGGTACGCCAGAACCACTTGGCGAACTCTCCGGAATCACCTGCCGGGCATGCTGGAACCACGTGGTGGACATGCCGGAACCACCTGCCGGACATGCCGGAACCACCTGCCGGACATTCCGGAACCACCGGCTCGACTCGCCGGAACCATTGCCGGACATGCAAAATCACCTGCCGGCTACGCCGGAACCACTTGGCGAACACTCCGGTATCACCTGCCGGGCATGCTGGAACCACCTCTCAGAGGTGCCAGAACCCCATGCCGGACACTCCGGAATCACCTGCCGGGCATGCCGGAACCACCTGCCGGACATGCCGGAACCACCGGCTCGACTCGCCGGAACCATTGCCGGACATGCAAAATCACCTGCCGGCTACGCCAGAACCACTTGGCAGACACTCCGGAATCACCTGCCGGGCATGCTTAAACCACCTCTCAGAGGTGCCAGAACCCCATGCCGGACACTCCGGAATCACCTGCCGGGCATGCCGGAACCACCTGCCGGACATGCCGGAACCACCGGCTCGACTCGCCGGAACCATTGCCGGACATGCAAAATCACCTGCCGGCTACGCCAGAACCACTTGGCGAACACTCCGGAATCACCTGCCGGGCATGGCGGAACCACCTCTCAGACATGCCGGAACCACATGCCAATGACACCGGATGCACCTGCCTAGCACGCCAGAACCAGCTGCTCGACTCGCCAAATCCACCTGCTGGACACGCCAAAATCACCTGCCTGCTACGCCACAACCATTTGGTGAAGGCTTCGGAATCACCTGCCGGGCTGGCTGGAACCACCTGCCGGTCACGCCAACATCACCTGCCAGCTATGCCAGAACCACTTGGCGGACACCATGGAAACACCTGTCGGGCCGGCCGGAACCACCTATCAGACGTGCCAGAACCATGTGCCTGAGACGCCGGAACCACACCCCGAACAGACCAAAACCACCTGCCAGACCCGCCTGAACCACCTGCCGAGCACGCCGGAACCGCCTACTCGACTCGCCGGAACCACCTACCTGACACGCTAAAATCACCTGCCGGGTATGCCACTACCACTTGGTGGACACTCCGGAATCATCTGCCGGACATGCCAGAACCAGCTCTCAGACACACCAGAACCACATGCCAGACACGCCGGAAGCACCTGCTGAGCATGCCTGAGCCAAATGCTCGACTTGCAAGAAACACCTGCCTGACACGCCAAAATCACCTGCCGGGTACGCCAGAACCACGTGGCGGACACTCCGGAATCACGTGTCGGGCATGCCGGAACCAACTCTCAGACGTGCCAGAACCTCGTGCCGGTCACGCCAGAACCACCTGCCGGACACACCGGAAACACCTGCTGGATACGCCGCAACCACCGGCTCGACTCGCCGGAACCACCACCGGACATGCAAAATGACCTGCATGCTATGCCAGAACCACTTGGCGAACACTCCGGAATCATCTGTCGGGCCTGCCGGAACCAAATGTCAGACTTGCCAGAACCATGTTCCGGACACGCCGGTACCACCTGCCGAGTATGCCGGAACCACCTGATCCACTCCCCAGAACCACCTGCTGGATACGCCAGAATCACCTGCCGGCTACTCCAGAACCACTTGGCAGACACTCTGGATCCTCCTGCCGGGCATGCCGGAACCACCTCTCTGAGGTGCCAGAACCACATGCCGGAGACTCCGGATTCACCTGCCGGGCATGCCGGAACCACCTCTCCGAGGTGCCAGAACCACATGCCGGACACTCCCGAATCACATGCCTGGCATGACGGAACCATCTATCAGACGTGCCAGAACCATGTTCCGGACACGCTGGTACCACCTGCTGAGCTCGCCGGAACCACCTGCTGGACACGCCAAAATCACCTGCCAGCTACGCCAGAACCACACGGCAGACACTCCGGAATCACCTGCCGGGCTCTCTGGAACCACCTGCTGGTCACGCCAACATCACCTTTCAGCCACGCCAGAACCACTTGCCGGAAACTCTGGAAACACCTCTAGGGCTGGCGGTAACAACCTCTTAGACGTGCCAGACACATGTGCCTGAGATGCCGGAACCACTACCCGAACAGACCGAAACCACCTGCCAGACCCGCCTGAACCCCCTGGCGAGCACGCCTGATCCACCTGCTCAACTAGCCGGAACCAACTTCCTGACACGCCAAAATCACCTGCCGGCTACGCCACAACCATTTGGTGAAGTCTTCGGAATCAACGGCCTGGCTGGCTCCAGAACCACTCGGCAGACTCTCCGGAACCACCTGCCGGGCATGCCGGAACCACCTCTCAGACATGCCGGAACCACATGCCAGTGACACCGGAAGCACCTGCCGAGCACGCCAGAACCACCTGCTCGACTCGCCAAAACCACCTGCTGGACACGCCAAAATCACCTGCCGGCTACGCCAAAACCATTTGGTGAACTCTTCGGAATCACCTGCCGGGCTTGCTGGAACCACCTGCTGGTCACGCCAACATCACCTGCCAGCTATGCCAGAACCACTTGGCGGACACCATGGAAACACCTGTCGGGCCGGCCGGAACCACCTCTCAGACGTGCCAGAACCATGAGCCTGAGATGCCGGAACCACTCCCCGAACAGACCGAAACCACCTGCCAGACCCGCGTGAACCCCCTGGCGAGGACGCCTGATCCACCAGCTCAACTAGCTGGAACCAACTTCCTGACACGCCAAAATCACCTGCCAGGTATACAAGAACCACTTGGTGGACACTCCGGAATCATCTGCCGGAGATGCCAGAACCAGCTCTCAGACACACCAGAACCACGTGCCAGAGAAGCCGGAAGCACCAGCTGGGCATGCCTCAGCCACCTGCTCGACTCGCAAGATACACCTGTCGGACAGGCGTAAATCACCTGTCGGGTACGCCAAAAACACTGGGCGGACGCTCCGGAATCACCTGTCGGGCATGCCGGAACCACCTCTCAGACTTGCCAGAACCACATGCCGGACACTCCGGAATCACCTCCCGGGCATGCTGGAACCACGTGCTGGACATGCCGGAACCACCTGCCGGACATGCCGGAACCACCTGCCGGACATTCCGGAACCACCGGCTCGACTCGCCGGAACGATTGCCTGACATGCAAAATCACCTGCCGGCTACACCAGAACCACTTGGCGAACACTCCACAATCACCTGCCAGGCATGGCGGAACCACCTCTCAGACATGCCGGAACCACATGCCAATGACACCGGAAGCACCTGCTGAGAACGCCAGAACAACCTGCTAGACTCGGCAAAACCACCCGCTGGACACGCCAAAATCACCTGCCAGCTACGCCAGAACCACTCGGCAGACACTCCGGAATCACCTGCCGGCCTGGCTGGAACCACCTGCCGGTCACGCCAACATCACCTTTCAGCTATGCCAGAACCACTTGGCGGACACTCCGGAAGCACCTGTCGGGCCGGCCGGAACCACCTATCAGACGTGCCAGAACCATGTGCCTGAGATGCCGGAACCACTCCCCGAACACACCGAAACCACCTGCCAGACCCGCCTGAACCCGATGGCGAGCACGCCTGATCCACCTACTCAACTAGCCGGAACCACCTTCATGACATGCCAAAATCACCTGCCAGGTATACCAGAACCACTTGGTGGACTCTCCGAAATCATCTTCCGGACATGCCAGAACCAGCTCTCAGACACACCAGAACCACCTGCCAGAGATGCCGGAAGCACCAGCTGAGCATGCCTCAGCCACCTGCTCGACTCGCAAGAAGCACCTGTCGGACATGCCAAAATCACCTGCCGGGTACGCCAGAAACACTTGGCGGACGCTCCGGATTCACCTGTCGGGCGTGCCGGAACCACCTCTCAGACTTGCCAGAACCATGTTCTGGACACGCCGGTACCACCTGCCGAGTATGCCGGAACCAGCTGATCCACTCCCCAGAACCACCTAGTGGACAAGCCAAAATCAACTGCCGGCTACGCCGGAACCACCGGCTCGACTCGCCGGAACAACCGCCGGACATGCAAAATGACCTGCCGGCTACGCCAGAACCACATGGCGAACACTCCGGAATCACCTGTCGGGCATGCCGGAACCACCTCTCAGAGGTGCCAGAACCAAATGCCGGAAACTCCGGAATCACCTGTCGGGCATGCCGGAACCAACTCTCAGACATGCCAGAACCTCGTGCCGGACACGACAGAACCACCTGCCGGAAAGACCGGAAACAACTGCTGGACACGCCAGAATCACTCGGCAGACACTCCGGAATCACATGCCAGGCATCCCGGAACCACGTCTCAGAGTTGCCAGAACCACATGCTGGACACTGCGGAATCACCTGCGGGGCATGCCGGAACCACCTGCCGGACATGCCGGAACCACTGTCTCGAGTCGCCGGAACCATTGCCGGACATGCAAAATCACCTGCCGGCTACGCCAGAACCACTTGGCGAACACTCCAGAATCACCTTCCTGGCATGGCGGAGCCACGTCTCAGACATGCCGGAACCACATGCCAATGACAGCGGAAGCACCTGCCGAGCACGCCAGAACCACCTGCTTGACTCGCCAAAACCACCTGATGGACACGCCAAAATCACCTGCCGGCTACGCCAAACCATTTGGTGAACTCTTCGGAATCACCTTCCGGGCTGGCTGGAAACACCTGCCGGTCACGCCAACATCACCTGCCAGCTATGCCAGAACCACTTGGCGGACACCATGGAAACACCTGTCGGGCCGGCCGGAACCACCTATCAGACGTGCCAGAACCATGTGCCTGAGATGCCGGAACCACACCCCGAACAGACCGAAACCACCTGCCAGACCCGCCTGAACCAAATGCCGACCACGCCGGAACCACCTACTCGACTCGCTGGAACCACCTACCTCACACGCTAAAATCACCTGCCGGGTATGCCACAACCACTTGTTGGACACTCCGGAATCATCTGCCGGACATGCCAGAACCAGCTCTCAGACACACCACAACCACGTGCCTGACACTCCGGAATCACCTGCCGGGCATGCCGGAACCACCTGCCGGACATGCCGGAACCACCGGCTCGACTCGCCGGAACCATTGCCGGACATGCAAAATCACCTGCCGGGTACGCCAGAAACACTTGGCGGACACTCCGGAATCACCTGTCGGGCGTGCCGGAACCACCTCTCAGACTTGCAGAACCATGTTCTGGACACGCCGGTACCACCTGCCGAGTATGCCGGAACCAGCTGATCCACTCCCCAGAACCACCTAGTGGACACGCCAAAATCAACTGCCGGCTACGCCGGAACCACCGGCTCGACTCGCCGGAACCACCGCCGGACATGCAAAATGACCTGCCGGCTACGCCAGAACCACTTGGCGAACACACTGGAATCACCTGTCGGGCATGCCGGAACCACCTCTCAGACTTGCCAAAACCATGTTCCGGAAACGCCGGTACCAGCTGCCGTGTATGCCGGAACCACCTGATCCACTCCCCAGCACCACCAGCTGGACACCCCAGAATCACCAGCCGGCTACGCCAGAACCACTCGGCAGACACTTCGGAACCACCTGCCGGGCATGCCGGAACCACCTCTCAGAGGTGCCAGAACCTCATGCCGGACACTCCGGAATCACCTGCCGGGCGTTCCGGAACCACCTGCTGGACATGCCGGAACCACCGGCTCGACTCACCGGAACCATTGCCGGACATGCAAAATCACCTGCCGGCCACGCCAGAACCACTTGGCGAACACTCCGGAATCACCTGCCGGGCATGGCGGAACCACCTGTCAGACATGCCGGAACCACATGCCAATGACACCGGAAGCACCTGCTGAGCACGCCAGAACCACATGCTCGACTCGCCAAAACCACCCTCTGGACACGCCAAAATCACCTGCCGGCTACGCCAGAAACACTCGGCAGACACTCCGGAATCACCTGCCGGGCTGGCTGGAACCACCTGCCGCTCACGCCAACATCACCTTTCAGCTACGCCAGAGCCACTTGGCAGACACTCCGGAAACACCTGTCGGGCCGGCCGGAACCACCTCTCAGACGTGCCAGAACCATGTGCCTGAGATGCCGGAACCACTCGCCGAAAAGACCGAAACCACCTGCCAGACCCGCCTGAACCCCCTGGCGAGCACGCCTGATCCACCTACACGACTCGCTGGAACCATCTACCTGACACGCTAAAATCACCTGCCGGGTATGCCACAACCACTTGGTGGACACTCCGGAATCATCTGCTGGACATGCCAGAACCAGCTCTCAGACACACGAGAACCACGTGCCAGACATGCCGGAAGCACCTGCTGGGCATGCCTGAGCCAAATGCTCGACTTGCAAGAAGCACCTGCCAGACACGCCAAAATCACCTGCCGGGTACGCCAGAACCACGTGGCGGACACTCCGGAATCACCTGTCGGGCATGCCGGAACCACCTCTCAGACGTGCCAGAAGCACGTGGCAGACACTCCGGAATCACCTGTTGGGCATACACAACCACCTCTGACACGTACCAGAACCACGTGCCGTGCACGCCGGAACCACCTACCGGACAGACCGGAATCAACTTTTGGGCATGCCGGAACCACCAGACAGATGTGCCAGAAACATGTGCCGGAGACGCCGGAAGCACCTGCCGAGCACGTCGCAACCACCTGCTCAACCCGCCTGAACCACCTGCCGGACACGCCAAAATCACCTGCCCGCTACACCAGCACCACTTCGGGGACAAGCCGGAACGACGTGAGGGGCATGCCGGCACAGCCTCTTAGACTGAACGTCGTGCCGGACACCACAGAACCACCTGCTGGACAGACCGGAACCACCTGCCGGACACCTCGGAACCACCGGCTCGACCCGCTGGAACGACCGCTGGACATGCAAAATCACCTGCCGGCTACGCCGCAAACACTTGGCGAACACTCCGGAACCACCTGCCGAGCACGCCGGAGCCACCTGTTCGACTCGCTGGAACCACCTGCCGGACAGGCCAATATCAACTTCTGGCTATGCCAGAACCACCTGGGGGACGGTCCGGAATCACCTGCCAGCCATGGCGGAGCCACCTCTCAGACGTACCAGAACCACCTGCCGGAGAAGCTGGAAACACGTCCTGGACAGTCTGGAACCACCTGCCGGCCAAGCCTGAACCACCTGCCAAGCACAACGGAACAACCTGCCAGACACGCCAAAATCACCTGCGTGTTATGCCAGAACCACTGGGAGGACTCTCTGGGATGACCTGACGGGCATGCCGGAACCACGTCCCAGACGTGCCAGAAGCACTTGGCGGATAGTCCGGAATCACCTGTTGGGCATACGCAACCACCTCTGAGACGTACCAGAACCACGTGCCGTGCACGCCGGAACCACCTACCGGACAGACCGGAATCAACTTTTGGGCATGCCGGAACCACCAGTCAGATGTGCCAGAAACACGTGCCGGAGACGCCGGAAGCACCTGCCGAGCACGTCGCAACCACCTGCTCAACTCGCCTGAACCACCTGCCGGACACGCCAAAATCACCTGCCCGCTACACCAGCACCACTTCAGGGACAAGCCGCAATCACGTGAGGGGCATGCCGGCACAGCCTCTCAGACTGAACCTCGTGCCGGACACCACAGAACCACCTGCCGGACAGACCGGAACCACCTGCCGGACACGCGGGTACCACCGGCTCCACCCGCCGGAATGACCGCTGGACATGAAAAATCACCTGCCGGCTATGCCAGAAACTCTTGGCGAACACTCCGGAATCACCTGCCGGGCATGCCGGAACCACCTCTCAGATATGCCAGAACCACGTGCCAATGACCCCGGAAGCACCTGCCGAGCACGCCGGAACCACCTGCTCGACTCGCCAGAACCACCTGCCGGACACGCAGAAATCACCTGCCGGCTACGCCACAACCAGTTGGGGAACACTTCGGAATCACCTGCCGGGCTTGCTGGAACCACCTGCCGGTCATGCCAAAATCACCTGCCAACTATGCCAGTACCACTTGGCGGACACCGTGGAAACACCTGTCGGGCCGGCCGGAACCACATCTCTGAGGTGCCAGAACCATGTGCATGAGATGCTGGAACCACACCCCGAACAGACGGAAAACACCTGCCAGACCCGTCTGAACAACCTGCCGAGCACGCCGGAGCCACCTGTTCGACTCGCCGGAACCACCTGCCTGACATGCCCAAATCACCAGCCGGGTATGCCAGAGCCATTTGGCGGACACTCCGGAATCATCTGCCAGACATGCCGGAACCAGCTCTCAGACACACCACAACCATGTGCCAGAGACGCCGGAAGCACCTGCCGAGCATGCCGGAGCCACCTGCTCGACTCGCCAGAAACACCTGCCGGACACGCCAAAATCACCTGCCGGGTATGCCAGAACCACCTGGCGGACACTCCGAAATCACCTGTCGCGCAGGCCGGAACCACCTCTCAGACGTGCCGGAAGCACGTGCCAGACACGCCGGAAACACCTACCGGACAGACCGGAACCACCTGCCAAGAACGCCGGAGCCACCTGTTCGACTCGCTGGAACCACCTGCCGGACAGGCCAATATCAACTGCTGGCTATGCCAGAACCACTTGGGGGACAGTCCGGGATCACCTGCCAGCCATGGCGGAACCACCTCTCAGACCTACCAGAACCACCTGCCGGAGAAGCTGGAAACACGTCCTGGACAGACTGGAACCACGTGACGGCCATGCCTGAACCACCTGCCGAGCACGGCGGAACCACCTGCCGGACACGCCAAAATCACCTGCGGGTTACGCCAGAACCACTTGGACGACTCTCTGAAGTGACCTGCCGGGCATGTTGGAACCACCTCTCAGACGTGCCAGAAGCACGTGGCGGACAGTCCGGAATCACCTGTTGGGCATACGCAACCACCTCTGAGACGTACCAGAACCACGTGCCGTGCACGCCGGAACCACCTACCGGACAGACCGGAATCAAATTATGGGCATGCCGGAACCACCAGTCAGATATGCCAGAAACACGTGCCGGAGACGCCGGAAGCACCTGCCGAGCACGTCGCAACCACCTGCTCAACTCGCCTGAACCACCTGCCGGACACGCCAAAATCACCTGCCCGCTACACCAGCACCACTTCGGGGACAAGCCGGAATCACGTGAGGGGCATGCCGGCACAGCCTCTCAGACTGAACCTCGTGCCGGAAACCACAGAACCACCTGCCGGACAGACCGGAACCACCTGCCGGACACGCCGGAACCACCGGCTCGACCCGCCGGAACGACCGCTGGACATACAAAATCACCTGCCGGCTACGCCGGAACACTTGGCAAACAATCCGGAATCACCTGCCGGGCATTCCGGAACCACCTCTCAGATATGCCAGAACCACGTGCCAATGACCCCGGAAGCACCTGCCGAGCACGCCGGAACCACCTGCACGACTCGCCAGAACCACCTGCCGGACACGCAAAAATCACCTGCCGGCTACGCCACAACCAGTTGGGGAACACGTCGGAATCACCTGCCGGGCTTGCTGGAACCACCTGCCGGTCATGCCAAAATCACCTGCCAACTACGCCAGTACCACTTGGCGGACACTGTGGAAACACCTGTCGGGCCGGCCGGAACCACATCTCAGACGTGCCAGAACCATGTGCATTAGATGCTGGAACCACACCCCGAACAGACGGAAAACACCTGCCAGACCCGTCTGAACAACCTGCCGAGCACGCCGGAGCCACCTGCTCGACTCGCCGGAACCACCTACCTGACATGCCCAAATCACCAGCCGGGTATGCCAGAACTACTTGGCGGACACTCCGGAATCATCAGCCGGACATGCCGGAACCAGCTCTCAGACACACCAGAACCACGCGCCGGAGACGCCGGAAGCACCTGCCGAGCATGCCGGAGCCACCTGCTCGACTCGCCAGAAACACCTGCCGGACACGCCAAAATCACCTGCCGGGTACGCCAGAACCACCTGGCCGACACTACGAAATCACCTGTCGCGCATTCCGGAACCACCTCACAGACGTGCCGGAAGCACCTGCCGGAGAAGCTGGAAACACGTCCTGGACAGTCTGGAACCACCTGCCGGCCAAGCCTGAACCACCTGCCAAGCACAACGGAACAACCTGCCAGACACGCCAAAATCACCTGCGTGTTATGCCAGAACCACTTGGAGGACTCTCTGGGATGGCCTGCCGGGCATGCTGGAACCACCTCTCAGACGTGCCAGAACCATGTGGCGGACAGTCCGGAATCACCTGTTGGGCATGCGCAACCACCTCTGAGACGTACCAGAACCACATGCCGTGCAGGCTGGAACCACCTACCGGACAGACTGGAATCACCTTTTGGGCATGCCGGAACCACCTGTCAGATGTGCCAGAAACACGTGCCGGAGACGCCGGAAGCACCTGCCAAGCACGTCGGAACCACCTGCTCAACTCGCCTGAACCACCTGCCGGACATGCCAAAATCACCTGCCGACTATGCCAGAACCACTTGGCGAACACTCCGGAATCACTTGCCGGGCATGCAGGAACCACCTCTCAGACATGCCAGAACCCCGTGCCAATGACCCCGGAAGCACCAGCCGAGCACGCCGGAACCACCTGCTCGACTCGCCAGAACCACCTGCCGATCACGCAAAAATCACCTGCCGGCTACGCCACAACCAGTTGGGGAACACTTTGGAATCACCTGCCAGGCTTGCTGGAACCACCTGCCAGTCATGCCAAAATCACCTGCCAACTACGCCAGAACCGCTTGGCGGACACTGCGGAAACACCTTTCGGGCCGGCTGGAACCGCATCTCAGACGTGCCAGAAACGTGTTCATGAGATGCTGGAACCACACCCCGAACAGACGGATACCACCTGCCAGAACCGCCTGAACCACCTGCTGAGCACGCCGGAACCACCTGCTCGACTCACCGGTACCACCTCCCTGACACGCCAAAATCACCTGCTGGGTATGCCAGAACCACTTGGCGGACACTCCGGAATCATCTGCCGGACATGCCGGAACCAGCTCTCAGACACACCAGAACCAAGTGCCGGAGACGTTGGAAGCACCTGCCGAGCATGCCGGAGCCACCTGCTCGACTCGCCAGAAACACCTGCCGGACACGCCAAAATCACCTGCCGGGTATGCCAGAACCACCTGGCGGACACTACGGAATCACCTGCCGCGCATGCTGCAACCACCTCTCAGACGTGCCTGAAGCACGTGCCAGACACGCCGGAAACACCTACCGGACAGACCGGAACCACCTGCCAAGAACGCCGATGCCACCTGTTCGACTCGCTGGAACCACCTGCCGGACAGGCCAATATCAACTGCTGGCTATGCCAGAACCACCTGGGGGACAGTCCGGGATCACCTGCCAGCCATGGCGGAACCACCTCTCAGACTTACCAGAACCACCTGCCGGAGAAGCTGGAAACACGTCCTGGACAGACTGGAACCACGTGACGGCCATGCCTGAACCACCTGCTGAGCACGGCGGAACCACCTGCTGGACACGCCAAAATCACCTGCGGGCTACGCCAGAACCACTTGGATGACTCTCCGAAATGACCTGCCGGGCATGGTGGAACCACCTCTCAGACGTGCCAGAAGCACGTGGCAGACACTCCGGAATCACCTGTTGGGCATACACAACCACCTCTGACACGTACCAGAACCACGTGCCGTGCACGCCGGAACCACCTACCGGACAGACCGGAATCAACTTTTGGGCATGCCGGAACCACCAGACAGATGTGCCAGAAACATGTGCCGGAGACGCCGGAAGCACCTGCCGAGCACGTCGCAACCACCTGCTCAACTCGCCTGAACCACCTGCCGGACACGCCAAAATCACCTGCCCGCTACACCAGCACCACTTCGGGGACAAGCCGGAACGACGTGAGGGGCATGCCGGCACAGCCTCTTAGACTGAACGTCGTGCCGGACACCACAGAACCACCTGCTGGACAGACCGGAACCACCTGCCGGACACGTCGGAACCACCGGCTCGACCCGCTGGAACGACCGCTGGACATGCAAAATCACCTGCCGGCTACGCCGCAAACACTTGGCGAACACTCCGGAACCACCTGCCGAGCACGCCGGAGCCACCTGTTCGACTCGCTGGAACCACCTGCCGGACAGGCCAATATCAACTTCTGGCTATGCCAGAACCACCTGGGGGACGGTCCGGAATCACCTGCCAGCCATGGCGGAGCCACCTCTCAGACGTACCAGAACCACCTGCCGGAGAAGCTGGAAACACGTCCTGGACAGTCTGGAACCACCTGCCGGCCAAGCCTGAACCACCTGCCAAGCACAACGGAACAACCTGCCAGACACGCCAAAATCACCTGCGTGTTATGCCAGAACCACTGGGAGGACTCTCTGGGATGACCTGACGGGCATGCCGGAACCACGTCCCAGACGTGCCAGAAGCACTTGGCGGATAGTCCGGAATCACCTGTTGGGCATACGCAACCACCTCTGAGACGTACCAGAACCACGTGCCGTGCACGCCGGAACCACCTACCGGACAGACCGGAATCAACTTTTGGGCATGCCGGAACCACCAGTCAGATGTGCCAGAAACACGTGCCGGAGACGCAAGAAGCACCTGCCGAGCACGTCGCAACCACCTGCTCAACTCGCCTGAACCACCTGCCGGACACGCCAAAATCACCTGCCCGCTACACCAGCACCACTTTAGGGACAAGCCGCAATCACGTGAGGGGCATGCCGGCACAGCCTCTCAGACTGAACCTCGTGCCGGACACCACAGAACCACCTGCCGGACAGACCGGAACCACCTGCCGGACACGCGGGTACCACCGGCTCGACCCGCCGGAATGACCGCTGGACATGAAAAATCACCTGCCGGCTATGCCAGAAACTCTTGGCGAACACTCCGGAATCACCTGCCGGGCATGCCGGAACCACCTCTCAGATATGCCAGAACCACGTGCCAATGACCCCGGAAGCACCTGCCGAGCACGCCGGAACCACCTGCTCGACTCGCCAGAACCACCTGCCGGACACGCAGAAATCACCTGCCGGCTACGCCACAACCAGTTGGGGAACACTTCGGAATCACCTGCCGGGCTTGCTGGAACCACCTGCCGGTCATGCCAAAATCACCTGCCAACTATGCCAGTACCACTTGGCGGACACCGTGGAAACACCTGTCGGGCCGGCCGGAACCACATCTCTGAGGTGCCAGAACCATGTGCATGAGATGCTGGAACCACACCCCGAACAGACGGAAAACACCTGCCAGACCCGTCTGAACAACCTGCCGAGCACGCCGGAGCCACCTGTTCGACTCGCCGGAACCACCTGCCTGACATGCCCAAATCACCAGCCGGGTATGCCAGAGCCATTTGGCGGACACTCCGGAATCATCTGCCAGACATGCCGGAACCAGCTCTCAGACACACCACAACCATGTGCCAGAGACGCCGGAAGCACCTGCCGAGCATGCCGGAGCCACCTGCTCGACTCGCCAGAAACACCTGCCGGACACGCCAAAATCACCTGCCGGGTATGCCAGAACCACCTGGCGGACACTCCGAAATCACCTGTCGCGCAGGCCGGAACCACCTCTCAGACGTGCCGGAAGCACGTGCCAGACACGCCGGAAACACCTACCGGACAGACCGGAACCACCTGCCAAGAACGCCGGAGCCACCTGTTCGACTCGCTGGAACCACCTGCCGGACAGGCCAATATCAACTGCTGGCTATGCCAGAACCACTTGGGGGACAGTCCGGGATCACCTGCCAGCCATGGCGGAACCACCTCTCAGACCTACCAGAACCACCTGCCGGAGAAGCTGGAAACACGTCCTGGACAGACTGGAACCACGTGACGGCCATGCCTGAACCACCTGCCGAGCACGGCGGAACCACCTGCCGGACACGCCAAAATCACCTGCGGGTTACGCCAGAACCACTTGGACGACTCTCTGAAGTGACCTGCCGGGCATGTTGGAACCACCTCTCAGACGTGCCAGAAGCACGTGGCGGACAGTCCGGAATCACCTGTTGGGCATACGCAACCACCTCTGAGACGTACCAGAACCACGTGCCGTGCACGCCGGAACCACCTACCGGACAGACCGGAATCAAATTATGGGCATGCCGGAACCACCAGTCAGATATGCCAGAAACACGTGCCGGAGACGCCGGAAGCACCTGCCGAGCACGTCGCAACCACCTGCTCAACTCGCCTGAACCACCTGCCGGACACGCCAAAATCACCTGCCCGCTACACCAGCACCACTTCGGGGACAAGCCGGAATCACGTGAGGGGCATGCCGGCACAGCCTCTCAGACTGAACCTCGTGCCGGAAACCACAGAACCACCTGCCGGACAGACCGGAACCACCTGCCGGACACGCCGGAACCACCGGCTCGACCCGCCGGAACGACCGCTGGACATACAAAATCACCTGCCGGCTACGCCGGAAACACTTGGCAAACAATCCGGAATCACCTGCCGGGCATTCCGGAACCACCTCTCAGATATGCCAGAACCACGTGCCAATGACCCCGGAAGCACCTGCCGAGCACGCCGGAACCACCTGCACGACTCGCCAGAACCACCTGCCGGACACGCAAAAATCACCTGCCGGCTACGCCACAACCAGTTGGGGAACACGTCGGAATCACCTGCCGGGCTTGCTGGAACCACCTGCCGGTCATGCCAAAATCACCTGCCAACTACGCCAGTACCACTTGGCGGACACTGTGGAAACACCTGTCGGGCCGGCCGGAACCACATCTCAGACGTGCCAGAACCATGTGCATGAGATGCTGGAACCACACCCCGAACAGACGGAAAACACCTGCCAGACCCGTCTGAACAACCTGCCGAGCACGCCGGAGCCACCTGCTCGACTCGCCGGAACCACCTACCTGACATGCCCAAATCACCAGCCGGGTATGCCAGAACTACTTGGCGGACACTCCGGAATCATCAGCCGGACATGCCGGAACCAGCTCTCAGACACACCAGAACCACGCGCCGGAGACGCCGGAAGCACCTGCCGAGCATGCCGGAGCCACCTGCTCGACTCGCCAGAAACACCTGCCGGACACGCCAAAATCACCTGCCGGGTACGCCAGAACCACCTGGCCGACACTACGAAATCACCTGTCGCGCATTCCGGAACCACCTCACAGACGTGCCGGAAGCACCTGCCGGAGAAGCTGGAAACACGTCCTGGACAGTCTGGAACCACCTGCCGGCCAAGCCTGAACCACCTGCCAAGCACAACGGAACAACCTGCCAGACACGCCAAAATCACCTGCGTGTTATGCCAGAACCACTTGGAGGACTCTCTGGGATGGCCTGCCGGGCATGCTGGAACCACCTCTCAGACGTGCCAGAACCATGTGGCGGACAGTCCGGAATCACCTGTTGGGCATGCGCAACCACCTCTGAGACGTACCAGAACCACATGCCGTGCAGGCTGGAACCACCTACCGGACAGACTGGAATCACCTTTTGGGCATGCCGGAACCACCTGTCAGATGTGCCAGAAACACGTGCCGGAGACGCCGGAAGCACCTGCCAAGCACGTCGGAACCACCTGCTCAACTCGCCCGAACCACCTGCCGATCACGCAAAAATCACCTGCCGGCTACGCCACAACCAGTTGGGGAACACTTTGGAATCACCTGCCAGGCTTGCTGGAACCACCTGCCAGTCATGCCAAAATCACCTGCCAACTACGCCAGAACCGCTTGGCGGACACTGCGGAAACACCTGTCGGGCCGGCTGGAACCACATCTCAGACGTGCCAGAAACGTGTTCATGAGATGCTGGAACCACACCCCGAACAGACGGATACCACCTGCCAGAACCGCCTGAACCACCTGCTGAGCACGCCGGAACCACCTGCTCGACTCACCGGTACCACCTCCCTGACACGCCAAAATCACCTGCTGGGTATGCCAGAACCACTTGGCGGACACTCCGGAATCATCTGCCGGACATGCCGGAACCAGCTCTCAGACACAGCAGAACGAAGTGCTGGAGACGCCGGAAGCACCTGCCGAGCATGCCGGAGCCACCTGCTCGACTCGCCAGAAACACCTGCCGGACACGCCAAAATCACCTGCCGGGTATGCCAGAACCACCTGCCGCACACTACGGAATCACCTGCCGCGCATGCCGGAACCACCTCTCAGACGTGCCGGAAGCACGTGCCAGACACGCCGGAAACACCTACCGGACAGACCGGAACCACCTGCCAAGAACGCCGGAGCCACCTGTTCGACTCGCTGGAACCACCTGCCGGACAGGCCAATATCAACTGCTGGCTATGCCAGAACCACCTGGGGGACAGTCCGGGATCACCTGCCAGCGATGGCGGAACCACCTCTCAGACGTACCAGAACCACCTGCCGGAGAAGCTGGAAACACGTCCTGGACAGACTGGAACCACGTGACGGCCATGCCTGAACCACCCGCCGAGCACGGCGGAACCACCTGCCGGACACGCCAAAATCACCTGCGTGCTACGTCAGAACCACTTGGACGACTCTCCGAAATGAACTGCCGGGCATGTTGGAACCACCTCTCAGACGTGCCAGAAGCACGTGGCGGACAGTCCGGAATCACCTGTTGGGCATACGCAACCACCTCTGAGACGTACCAGAACCACGTGCCGTGCACGCCGGAACCACCTACCGGACAGACCGGAATCAACTTTTGGGCATGCCGGAACCACCAGTCAGATGTGCCAGAAACACGTGCCGGAGACGCCGGAAGCACCTGCCGAGCACGTCGCAACCACCTGCTCAACTCGCCTGAACCACCTGCCGGACACGCCAAAATCACCTGCCCGCTACACCAGCACCACTTCGGGGACAAGCCGGAATCACGTGAGGGGCATGCCGGCACAGCCTCTCAGACTGAACCTCGTGCCGGACACCACAGAACCACCTGCCGGACAGACCGGAACCACCTGCCGGACACGCCGGAACCACCGGCTCGACCCGCCGGAACGACCGCTGGACATGCAAAATCACCTGCCGGCTACGCCAGAAACACTTGGAGAACACTCCGGAATCACCTGCCGGGCATGCCGGAACCACCTCTCAGATATGCTAGAACCACGTGCCTATGACCCCGGAAGCACCTGCCAAGCACGCCGGAACCACCTGCTCGACTCGCCAGAACCACCTGCCGGACATGCAAAAATCACCTGCCGGCTACGCCACAACCAGTTTGGGAACACTTTGGAATCACCTGCCGGGCTTGCTGGAACTACCTGTCCGTCATGCCAAAATCACCTGCCAACAACGCCAGTACCACTTGGCGGACACTGTGGAAACACCTGTCGGGCCGGCCGGAACCACATCTCAGACGTGCCAGAACCATGTGCATGAGATGCTGGAACCACACCCCGAACAGACGGAAAACACCTGCCAGACCCGTCTGAACAAGCTGCCGAGCACGCCGGAGCCACCTGCTCGACTCGCCGGAACCACCTACCTGACATGCCCAAATCACCAGCCGGGTATGCCAGAACCACTTGGCGGACACTCCGGAATCATCTGCCGGACATGCCGGAACCAGCTCTCAGACACACCAGAACCACGTGCCGGAGACGCCGGAAGCACCTGCCGAGCATGCCGGAGCCACCTGCTCGACTCGCCAGAAACACCTGCCGGACACGCCAAAATCACCTGCCGGGTACGCCAGAACCACCTGGCCGACACTCCGAAATCACCTGTCGCGCATGCCGGAACCACCTCTCAGACGTGCCGCAAGAACATGCCGAACATGCCGGAATCACCTACCGGACAGACCGGAACCACCTGACGAGCACGCCGGAGCCACCTGTTCGACTCGCTGGAACCACCTGCCGGACAGGCCAATATCAACTGCTGGCTAGGCCAGAACCACCTGGGGGATGGTCCGGAATCACCTGCCAGCCATGGCGGAACCACCTCTCAGACGTACCAGAACCACCTGCCGGAGAAGCTGGAAACACGTCCTGGACAGTCTGGAACCACCTGCCGGCCAAGCCTGAACCACCTGCCAAGCACAACGGAACAACCTGCCAGACACGCCAAAATCACCTGCGTGTTATGCCAGAACCACTTGGAGGACTCTCTGGGATGACCTGCCGGGCATGCCGGAACCACCTCTCAGACGTGCCAGAACCATGTGGCGGACAGTCCGGAATCACCTGTTGGGCATGCGCAACCACCTCTGAGACGTACCAGAACCACATGCCGTGCAGGCTGGAACCACCTACCGGACAGACCGGAATCACCTTTCGGGCATGCCGGAACCACCTGTCAGATGTGCCAGAAACACGTGCCGGAGACGCCGGAAGCACCTGCCAAGCACGTTGGAACCACCTGCTCAACTCGCCTGAACCACCTGCCGGACATGCCAAAATCACCTGCCGACTATGCCAGAACCACTTGGCGAACACTCCGGAATCACTTGCCGGGCATGCAGGAACCACCTCTCAGACATGCCAGAACCCCGTGCCAATGACCCCGGAAGCACCAGCCGAGCACGCCGGAACCACCTGCTCGACTCGCCAGAACCACCTGCCGATCACGCAAAAATCACCTGCCGGCTACGCCACAACCAGTTGGGGAACACTTTGGAATCACCTGCCAGGCTTGCTGGAACCACCTGCCAGTCATGCCAAAATCACCTGCCAACTACGCCAGAACCGCTTGGCGGACACTGCGGAAACACCTGTCGGGCCGGCTGGAACCACATCTCAGACGTGCCAGAAACGTGTTCATGAGATGCTGGAACCACACCCCGAACAGACGGATACCACCTGCCAGAACCGCCTGAACCACCTGCTGAGCACGCCGGAACCACCTGCTCGACTCACCGGTACCACCTCCCTGACACGCCAAAATCATCTGCTGGGTATGCCAGAACCACTTGGCGGACACTCCGGAATCATCTGCCGGACATGCCGGAACCAGCTCTCAGACACAGCAGAACGAAGTGCTGGAGACGCCGGAAGCACCTGCCGAGCATGCCGGAGCCACCTGCTCGACTCGCCAGAAACACCTGCCGGACACGCCAAAATCACCTGCCGGGTATGCCAGAACCACCTGCAGCACACTACGGAATCACCTGCTGCGCATGCCGGAACCACCTCTCAGACGTGCCGGAAGCACGTGCCAGACACGCCGGAAACACCTACCGGACAGACCGGAACCACCTGCCAAGAACGCCGGAGCCACCTGTTCGACTCGCTGGAACCACCTGCCGGACAGGCCAATATCAACTGCTGGCTATGCCAGAACCACCTGGGGGACAGTCCGGGATCACCTGCCAGCGATGGCGGAACCACCTCTCAGACGTACCAGAACCACCTGCCGGAGAAGCTGGAAACACGTCCTGGACAGACTGGAACCACGTGACGGCCATGCCTGAACCACCCGCCGAGCACGGCGGAACCACCTGCCGGACACGCCAAAATCACCTGCGTGCTACGTCAGAACCACTTGGACGACTCTCCGAAATGAACTGCCGGGCATGTTGGAACCACCTCTCAGACGTGCCAGAAGCACGTGGCGGACAGTCCGGAATCACCTGTTTGGCATACGGAACCACCTCTGAGACGTACCAGAACCACGTGCCGTGCACGCCGGAACCACCTACCGGACAGACCGGAATCAACTTTTGGGCATGCCGGAACCACCAGTCAGATGTGCCAGAAACACGTGCCGGAGACGCCGGAAGCACCTGCCGAGCACGTCGCAACCACCTGCTCAACTCGCCTGAACCACCTGCCGGACACGCCAAAATCACCTGCCCGCTACACCAGCACCACTTCGGGGACAAGCCGGAATCACGTGAGGGGCATGCCGGCACAGCCTCTCAGACTGAACCTCGTGCCGGACACCACAGAACCACCTGCCGGACAGACCGGAACCACCTGCCGGACACGCCGGAACCACCGGCTCGACCCGCCGGAACGACCGCTGGACATGCAAAATCACCTGCCGGCTACGCCAGAAACACTTGGAGAACACTCCGGAATCACCTGCCGGGCATGCCGGAACCACCTCTCAGATATGCTAGAACCACGTGCCTATGACCCCGGAAGCACCTGCCAAGCACGCCGGAACCACCTGCTCGACTCGCCAGAACCACCTGCCGGACATGCAAAAATCACCTGCCGGCTACGCCACAACCAGTTTGGGAACACTTTGGAATCACCTGCCGGGCTTGCTGGAACTACCTGTCTGTCATGCCAAAATCACCTGCCAACAACGCCAGTACCACTTGGCGGACACTGTGGAAACACCTGTCGGGCCGGCCGGAACCACATCTCAGACGTGCCAGAACCATGTGCATGAGATGCTGGAACCACACCCCGAACAGACGGAAAACACCTGCCAGACCCGTCTGAACAAGCTGCCGAGCACGCCGGAGCCACCTGCTCGACTCGCCGGAACCACCTACCTGACATGCCCAAATCACCAGCCGGGTATGCCAGAACCACTTGGCGGACACTCCGGAATCATCTGCCGGACATGCCGGAACCAGCTCTCAGACACACCAGAACCACGTGCCGGAGACGCCGGAAGCACCTGCCGAGCATGCCGGAGCCACCTGCTCGACTCGCCAGAAACACCTGCCGGACACGCCAAAATCACCTGCCGGGTACGCCAGAACCACCTGGCCGACACTCCGAAATCACCTGTCGCGCATGCCGGAACCACCTCTCAGACGTGCCGCAAGAACATGCCGAACATGCCGGAATCACCTACCGGACAGACCGGAACCACCTGACGAGCACGCCGGAGCCACCTGTTCGACTCGCTGGAACCACCTGCCGGACAGGCCAATATCAACTGCTGGCTAGGCCAGAACCACCTGGGGGATGGTCCGGAATCACCTGCCAGCCATGGCGGAACCACCTCTCAGACGTACCAGAACCACCTGCCGGAGAAGCTGGAAACACGTCCTGGACAGTCTGGAACCACCTGCCGGCCAAGCCTGAACCACCTGCCAAGCACAACGGAACAACCTGCCAGACACGCCAAAATCACCTGCGTGTTATGCCAGAACCACTTGGAGGACTCTCTGGGATGACCTGCCGGGCATGCCGGAACCACCTCTCAGACGTGCCAGAACCATGTGGCGGACAGTCCGGAATCACCTGTTGGGCATGCGCAACCACCTCTGAGACGTACCAGAACCACATGCCGTGCAGGCTGGAACCACCTACCGGACAGACCGGAATCACCTTTCGGGCATGCCGGAACCACCTGTCAGATGTGCCAGAAACACGTGCCGGAGACGCCGGAAGCACCTGCCAAGCACGTTGGAACCACCTGCTCAACTCGCCTGAACCACCTGCCGGACATGCCAAAATCACCTGCCGACTATGCCAGAACCACTTGGCGAACACTCCGGAATCACTTGCCGGGCATGCAGGAACCACCTCTCAGACATGCCAGAACCCCGTGCCAATGACCCCGGAAGCACCAGCCGAGCACGCCGGAACCACCTGCTCGACTCGCCAGAACCACCTGCCGATCACGCAAAAATCACCTGCCGGCTACGCCACAACCAGTTGGGGAACACTTTGGAATCACCTGCCAGGCTTGCTGGAACCACCTGCCAGTCATGCCAAAATCACCTGCCAACTACGCCAGAACCGCTTGGCGGACACTGCGGAAACACCTGTCGGGCCGGCTGGAACCACATCTCAGACGTGCCAGAAACGTGTTCATGAGATGCTGGAACCACACCCCGAACAGACGGATACCACCTGCCAGAACCGCCTGAACCACCTGCTGAGCACGCCGGAACCACCTGCTCGACTCACCGGTACCACCTCCCTGACACGCCAAAATCACCTGCTGGCTATGCCAGAACCACTTGGCGGACACTCCGGAATCATCTGCCGGACATGCCGGAACCAGCTCTCAGACACAGCAGAACGAAGTGCTGGAGACGCCGGAAGCACCTGCCGAGCATGCCGGAGCCACCTGCTCGACTCGCCAGAAACACCTGCCGGACACGCCAAAATCACCTGCCGGGTATGCCAGAACCACCTGCCGCACACTACGGAATCACCTGCTGCGCATGCCGGAACCACCTCTCAGACGTGCCGGAAGCACGTGCCAGACACGCCGGAAACACCTACCGGACAGACCGGAACCACCTGCCAAGAACGCCGGAGCCACCTGTTCGACTCGCTGGAACCACCTGCCGGACAGGCCAATATCAACTGCTGGCTATGCCAGAACCACCTGGGGGACAGTCCGGGATCACCTGCCAGCGATGGCGGAACCACCTCTCAGACGTACCAGAACCACCTGCCGGAGAAGCTGGAAACACCTCCTGGACAGACTGGAACCACGTGACGGCCATGCCTGAACCACCCGCCGAGCACGGCGGAACCACCTGCCGGACACGCCAAAATCACCTGCGTGCTACGTCAGAACCACTTGGACGACTCTCCGAAATGAACTGCCGGGCATGTTGGAACCACCTCTCAGACGTGCCAGAAGCACGTGGCGGACAGTCCGGAATCACCTGTTTGGCATACGGAACCACCTCTGAGACGTACCAGAACCACGTGCCGTGCACGCCGGAACCACCTACCGGACAGACCGGAATCAACTTTTGGGCATGCCGGAACCACCAGTCAGATGTGCCAGAAACACGTGCCGGAGACGCCGGAAGCACCTGCCGAGCACGTCGCAACCACCTGCTCAACTCGCCTGAACCACCTGCCGGACACGCCAAAATCACCTGCCCGCTACACCAGCACCACTTCGGGGACAAGCCGGAATCACGTGAGGGGCATGCCGGCACAGCCTCTCAGACTGAACCTCGTGCCGGACACCACAGAACCACCTGCCGGACAGACCGGAACCACCTGCCGGACACGCCGGAACCACCGGCTCGACCCGCCGGAACGACCGCTGGACATGCAAAATCACCTGCCGGCTACGCCAGAAACACTTGGAGAACACTCCGGAATCACCTGCCGGGCATGCCGGAACCACCTCTCAGATATGCTAGAACCACGTGCCTATGACCCCGGAAGCACCTGCCAAGCACGCCGGAACCACCTGCTCGACTCGCCAGAACCACCTGCCGGACATGCAAAAATCACCTGCCGGCTACGCCACAACCAGTTTGGGAACACTTTGGAATCACCTGCCGGGCTTGCTGGAACTACCTGTCTGTCATGCCAAAATCACCTGCCAACAACGCCAGTACCACTTGGCGGACACTGTGGAAACACCTGTCGGGCCGGCCGGAACCACATCTCAGACGTGCCAGAACCATGTGCATGAGATGCTGGAACCACACCCCGAACAGACGGAAAACACCTGCCAGACCCGTCTGAACAAGCTGCCGAGCACGCCGGAGCCACCTGCTCGACTCGCCGGAACCACCTACCTGACATGCCCAAATCACCAGCCGGGTATGCCAGAACCACTTGGCGGACACTCCGGAATCATCTGCCGGACATGCCGGAACCAGCTCTCAGACACACCAGAACCACGTGCCGGAGACGCCGGAAGCACCTGCCGAGCATGCCGGAGCCACCTGCTCGACTCGCCAGAAACACCTGCCGGACACGCCAAAATCACCTGCCGGGTACGCCAGAACCACCTGGCCGACACTCCGAAATCACCTGTCGCGCATGCCGGAACCACCTCTCAGACGTGCCGCAAGAACATGCCGAACATGCCGGAATCACCTACCGGACAGACCGGAACCACCTGACGAGCACGCCGGAGCCACCTGTTCGACTCGCTGGAACCACCTGCCGGACAGGCCAATATCAACTGCTGGCTAGGCCAGAACCACCTGGGGGATGGTCCGGAATCACCTGCCAGCCATGGCGGAACCACCTCTCAGACGTACCAGAACCACCTGCCGGAGAAGCTGGAAACACGTCCTGGACAGTCTGGAACCACCTGCCGGCCAAGCCTGAACCACCTGCCAAGCACAACGGAACAACCTGCCAGACACGCCAAAATCACCTGCGTGTTATGCCAGAACCACTTGGAGGACTCTCTGGGATGACCTGCCGGGCATGCCGGAACCACCTCTCAGACGTGCCAGAACCATGTGGCGGACAGTCCGGAATCACCTGTTGGGCATGCGCAACCACCTCTGAGACGTACCAGAACCACATGCCGTGCAGGCTGGAACCACCTACCGGACAGACCGGAATCACCTTTCGGGCATGCCGGAACCACCTGTCAGATGTGCCAGAAACACGTGCCGGAGACGCCGGAAGCACCTGCCAAGCACGTTGGAACCACCTGCTCAACTCGCCTGAACCACCTGCCGGACATGCCAAAATCACCTGCCGACTATGCCAGAACCACTTGGCGAACACTCCGGAATCACTTGCCGGGCATGCAGGAACCACCTCTCAGACATGCCAGAACCCCGTGCCAATGACCCCGGAAGCACCAGCCGAGCACGCCGGAACCACCTGCTCGACTCGCCAGAACCACCTGCCGATCACGCAAAAATCACCTGCCGGCTACGCCACAACCAGTTGGGGAACACTTTGGAATCACCTGCCAGGCTTGCTGGAACCACCTGCCAGTCATGCCAAAATCACCTGCCAACTACGCCAGAACCGCTTGGCGGACACTGCGGAAACACCTGTCGGGCCGGCTGGAACCACATCTCAGACGTGCCAGAAACGTGTTCATGAGATGCTGGAACCACACCCCGAACAGACGGATACCACCTGCCAGAACCGCCTGAACCACCTGCTGAGCACGCCGGAACCACCTGCTCGACTCACCGGTACCACCTCCCTGACACGCCAAAATCACCTGCTGGCTATGCCAGAACCACTTGGCGGACACTCCGGAATCATCTGCCGGACATGCCGGAACCAGCTCTCAGACACAGCAGAACGAAGTGCTGGAGACGCCGGAAGCACCTGCCGAGCATGCCGGAGCCACCTGCTCGACTCGCCAGAAACACCTGCCGGACACGCCAAAATCACCTGCCGGGTATGCCAGAACCACCTGCCGCACACTACGGAATCACCTGCTGCGCATGCCGGAACCACCTCTCAGACGTGCCGGAAGCACGTGCCAGACACGCCGGAAACACCTACCGGACAGACCGGAACCACCTGCCAAGAACGCCGGAGCCACCTGTTCGACTCGCTGGAACCACCTGCCGGACAGGCCAATATCAACTGCTGGCTATGCCAGAACCACCTGGGGGACAGTCCGGGATCACCTGCCAGCGATGGCGGAACCACCTCTCAGACGTACCAGAACCACCTGCCGGAGAAGCTGGAAACACGTCCTGGACAGACTGGAACCACGTGACGGCCATGCCTGAAACACCCGCCGAGCACGGCGGAACCACCTGCCGGACACGCCAAAATCACCTGCGGGCTACGTCAGAACCACTTGGACGACTCTCCGAAATGAACTGCCGGGCATGTTGGAACCACCTCTCAGACGTGCCAGAAGCACGTGGCGGACTGTCCGGAATCACCTGTTGGGCATACGCAACCACCTCTGAGACGTACCAGAACCACGTGCCGTGCACGCCGGAACCACCTACCGGACAGACCGGAATCAACTTTTGGGCATGCCGGAACCACCAGTCAGATGTGCCAGAAACACGTGCCGGAGACGCCGGAAGCACCTGCCGAGCACGTCGCAACCACTTGCTCAACACGCCTGAACCACCTGCCGGACACGCCAAAATCACCTGCCCGCTACACCAGCACCACTTCGGGGACAAGCCGGAATCACGTGAGGGGCATGCCGGCACAGCCTCTCAGACTGAACCTCGTGCCGGACACCACAGAACCACCTGCCGGACAGACCGGAACCACCTGCCGGACACGCCAGAACCACCGGCTCGACCCGCCGGAACGACCACTGGACATGCAAAATCAGCTGCCGGCGACGCCGCAAACACTTGGCGAACACTCTGGAATCACCTGCCGGGCATGCCGGAACCACCTCTCAGATATGCCAGAACCACGTGCCAATGACCCCGGAAGCACCTGCCGAGCACGCCGGAACCACCTGCTCGACTCGCCAGAACCACCTGCCGGACACGCAAAAATCACCTGCCGGCTACGCCACAACCAGTTGGGGAACACTTCGGAATCACCTGCCGGGCTTGCTGGAACCACCTGCCGGTCATGCCAAAATCACCTCCCAACTACGCCAGTACCACTTGGCGGACAGTGTGGAAACACCTGTCGGGCCGGCCGGAACCACATCTCAGACGTGCCAGAACCATGTGCATGAGATGCTGGAACCACACCCCGAACAGACGGAAAACACCTGCCAGACCCGTCTGAACAAGCTGCCGAGCACGCCGGAGCCACCTGCTCGACTCGCCGGAACCACCTACCTGACATGCCCAAATCACCAGCCGGGTATGCCAGAACCACTTGGCGGACACTCCGGAATCATCTGCCGGACATGCCGGAACCAGCTCTCAGACACACCAGAACCACGTGCCGGAGACGCCGGAAGCACCTGCCGAGCATGCCGCAGCCACCTGCTCGACTCGCCAGAAACACCTGCCGGACACGCCAAAATCACCTGCCGGGTCTGCCAGAACCACCTGGCGGACACTCCGAAATCACCTGTCGCGCATGCCGGAACCACCTCTCAGACGTGCAGGAAGCACGTGCCGGACACGCCGGAATCACCTACCGGACAGACCGGAACCACCTGCCGAGCACGCCGGAGCCACCTGTTCGACTAGCTGGAACCACCTGCCGGACAGGCCAATATCAACTGCTGGCTATGCCAGAACCACCTGGGGGATGGTCCGGAATCACCTGCCAGCCATGGCGGAACCACCTCTCAGACGTACCAGAACCACCTGCCGGAGAAGCTGGAAACACGTCCTGGACAGTCTGGAACCACCTGCCGGCCAAGCCTGAACCACCTGCCAAGCACAACGGAACAACCTGCCAGACACGCCAAAATCACCTGCGGGCTACGCCAGAACCACTTGGACGACTCTCCGAAATGACCTGCCGGGCATGTTGGAGCCACCTCTCAGACGTGCCAGAAGCACGTGGCGGACAGTCCGGAATCACCTGTTGGGCATACGCAACCACCTCTGAGACGTACCAGAACCACGTGCCGTGCACGCCGGAACCACCTACCGGACAGACCGGAATCAACTTTTGGGCATGCCGGAACCACCAGTCAGATGAGCCAGAAACACGTGCAGGAGACGCCGGAAGCACCTGCCGAGCACGTCGCAACCACCTGCTCAACTCGCCTGAACCACCTGCCGGACACGCCAAAATCACCTGCCCGCTACACCAGCACCACTTCGGGGACAAGCCGGAATCACGTGAGGGGCATGCCGGCACAGCCTCTCAGACTGAACCTCGTGCCGGACACCACAGAACCACCTGCCGGACAGACCGGAACCACCTGCCGGACACGCCGGAACAACCGGCTCGACCCGACGGAACGACCGCTGGACATGCAAAATCACCTGCCGGCTACGCCAGAAACACTTGGCGAACACTCCGGAATAACCTGCCGGGCATGCCGGAACCACCTGCTCGACACGCCAGAACCACCTGCCGGACATGCCAAAATCACCTGCCGACTATGCCAGAACCACTTGGCGAAAACTCCGGAATCACTTGCCGGGCATGCAGGAACCACCTCTCAGACATGCCAGAACCCCGTGCCAATGACCCCGGAAGCACCAGCCGAGCACGCCGGAACCACGTGCTCGACTCGCCCGAACCACCTGCCAATCACGCAAAAATCACCTGCCGGCTACGCCACAATCAGTTGGTGAACACTTTGGAATCACCTGCCAGGCTTGCTGGAACCACCTGCCAGTCATGCCAAAATCACCTGCCAACTACGCCAGAACCGCTTGGCGGACACTGCGGAAACACCTGTCGGGCCGGCTGGAACCACATCTCAGACGTGCCAGAAACGTGTTCATGAGATGCTGGAACCACACCCCGAACAGACGGATACCACCTGCCAGAACCGCCTGAACCACCTGCTGAGCACGCCGGAACCACCTGCTCGACTCACCGGTACCACCTCCCTGACACGCCAAACTCACCTGCTGGGTATGCCAGAACCACTTGGCGGACACTCCGGAATCATCTGACGGACATGCCGGAACCAGCTCTCAGACACACCAGAACCACGTGCCGGAGACGCCGGAAGCACCTGCCGAGCATGCCGGAGCCACCTGCTCGACTCGCCAGAACCACCTGCCGGACAGGCCAATATCAACTGCTGGCTATGCCAGAACCACCTGGGGGACTGTCCGGGATAACCTGCCAGCCATGGCGGAACCACCTCTCAGACGTACCAGAACCACCTGCCGGAGAAGCTGGAAACACGTCCTGGACAGACTGGAACCACGTGACGGCCATGCCTGAACCACCTGCCGAGCACGGCGGAACCACCTGCCGGACACGCCAAAATCACCTGCGGGCTACGCCAGAACCACTTGGACGACTCTCCGAAATGACCTGCCGGGCATGTTGGAACCACCTCTCAGACGTGCCAGAAGCACGTGGCGGACAGTCCGGAATCACCTGTTGGGCATACGCAACCACCTCTGAGACGTACCAGAACCACGTGCCGTGCACGCCGGAACCACCTACCGGACAGACCGGAATCAACTTTTGGTCATGCCGGAACCACCAGTCAGATGTGCCAGAAACACGTGCCGGAGTCGCCGGAATCACCAGCCGAGCACGTCGCAACCACCTGCTCAACTCGCCTGAACCACCTGCCGGACACGCCAAAATCAGCTCCCCGCTACACCAGCACCACTTCGGGGACAAGCCGGAATCACGTGAGGGGCATGCCGGCACAGCCTCTCAGACTGAACCTCATGCCGGACACCACAGAACCACCTGCCGGACAGACCGGAACCACCTGCCGGACACGCCGGAACCACCGGCTCGACCCGCCGGAACGACCGCTGGACATGCAAACTCACCTGCCGGCTACGCCGGAAACACTTGGCGAACACTCCGGAATCACCTGCCGGGCATGCCGGAACCACCTCTCAGATATGCCAGAACCACGTGCCAATGACCCCGGAAGCACCTGCCGAGCACGCCGGAAACACCTGCTCGACTCGCCAGAACCACCTGCCGGACACGCAAAAATCACCTGCCGGCTACGCCACAACCAGTTGGGGAACACTTCGGAATCACCTGCCGGGCTTGCTGGAACCACCTGCCGGTCATGCCAAAATCACCTGCCAACTACGCCAGTACCACTTGGCGGACACTGTGGAAACACCTGTCGGGCCGGCCGGAACCACATCTCAGACGTGCCAGAACCATGTGCATGAGATGCTGGAACCACACCCCGAACAGACGGAAAACACCTGCCAGACCCGTCTGAACAACCTGCCGAGCACGCCGGAGCCACCTGCTCGACTCGCCGGAACCACCTACCTGACATGCCCAAATCACCAGCCGGGAATGCCAGAACCACTTGGCGGACACTCCGGAATCATCTGCCGGACATGCCGGAACCAGCTCTCAGACACACCAGAACCACGTGCCGGAGACGCCGGAAGCACCTGCCGAGCATGCCGGAGCCACCTGCTCGACTCGCCAGAAACACCTGCCGGACACGCCAAAATCACCTGCCGGGTATGCCAGAACCACCTGGCCGACACTCCGAAATCACCTGTCGCGCATGCCGGAACCACCTCTCAGACGTGCAGGAAGCACGTGCCGGACACGCCGGAATCACCTACCGGACAGACCGGAACCACCTGCCGAGCACGCCGGAGCCACCTGTTCGACTCGCTGGAACCACCTGCCGGACACGCCAAAATCACCAGCCCGCTACACCAGCACCACTTCGGGGACAAGCCGCAATCACGTGAGGGGCATGCCGGCACAGCCTCTCAGACTGAACCTCGTGCCGGACACCACAGAACCACCTGCCGGACACGCAAAAATCACCTGCCGGCTACGCCACAACCAGTTTGGGAACACTTCGGAATCACCTGCCGGGCTTGCTGGAACCACCTGCCGGACATGCCAAAATCACCTGCCGACTATGCCAGAACCACTTGGCGAACACTCCGGAATCACTTGCCGGGCATGCAGGAACCACCTCTCAGACATGCCAGAACCCCGTGACAATGACCCCGGAAGCACCAGCCGAGCACGCCGGAACCACCTGCTCGACTCGCCAGAACCACCTGCCGATCACGCAAAAATCACCTGCCGGCTACGCCACAACCAGTTGGGGAACACTTTGGAATCACCTGCCAGGCTTGCTGGAACCACCTGCCAGTCATGCCAAAATCACCTGCCAACTACGCGAGAACCGCTTGGCGGACACTGCGGAAACACCTGTCGGGCCGGCTGGAACCACATCTCAGACGTGCCAGAAACGTGTTCATGAGATGCTGGAACCACACCCCGAACAGACGGATACCACCTGCCAGAACCGCCTGAACCACCTGCTGAGCACGCCGGGACCACCTGCTCGACTCACCGGTACCACCTCCCTGACACGCCAAAATCACCTGCTGGGTATGCCAGAACCACTTGGCGGACACTCCGGAATCATCTGCCGGACATGCCGGGACCAGCTCTCAGATACACCAGAACCAAGTGCCGGAGACGCCGGAAGCACCTGCCGAGCATGCCGGAGCCACCTGCTCGACTCGCCAGAAACACCTGCCAGACACGCCAAAATCACCTGCCGGGTATGCCAGAACCACCTGGCGGACACTACGGAGTCACCTGCCGCGCATGCCGGAACCACCTCTCAGACGTGCCGGAAGCACGTGCCGGAAAAGCCGGAACCACCTACCGGACAGACCGGAACCACCTGCCAAGAACGCCGGAGCCACCTGTTCGACTCGCTGGAACCACCTGCCGGACAGGCCAATATCAACTGCTGGCTATGCCAGAACCACCTGGGGGACAGTCCGGGATCACCTGCCAGCCATGGCGGAACCACCTCTCAGACGTACCAGAACCACCTGCCGGAGAAGCTGGAAACACGTCCTGGACAGACTGGAACCACGTGACGGCCATGCCTGAACCACCTGCCGAGCACGGCGGAACCACCTGCCGGACACGCCAAAATCACCTGCGGGCTACGCCAGAACCACTTGGACGACTCTCCGAAATGACCTGCCGGGCATGTTGGAACCACCTCTCAGACGTGCCAGAAGCACGTGGCGGACTGTCCGGAATCACCTGTTGGGCATACGCAACCACCTCTGAGACGTACCAGAACCACGTGCCGTGCACGCCGGAACCACCTACTGGACAGACCGGAATCAACTTTTGGGCATGCCGGAACCACCAGTCAGATGTGCCAGAAACACGTGCCGGAGACGCCGGAAGCACCTGCCGAGCACGTCGCAACCACCTGCTCAACTCGCCTGAACCACCTGCCGGACACGCCAAAATCACCTGCCCGCTACACCAGCACCACTTCGGGGACAAGCCGGAATCACGTGAGGGGCATGCCGGCACAGCCTCTCAGACTGAACCTCGTGCCGGACACCACAGAACCACCTGCCGGACAGACCGGAACCACCTGCCGGACACGCCGGAACCACCGGCTCGACCCGCCGGAACGACCGCTGGACATGCAAAATCAGCTGCCGGCTACGCCGCAAACACTTGGCGAACACTCTGGAATCACCTGCCGGGCATGCCGGAACCACCTCTCACATATGCCAGAACCACGTGCCAATTACCCCGGAAGCACCTGCCGAGCACGCCGGAACCACCTGCTCGACTCGCCAGAACCACCTGCCGGACACGCAAAAATCACCTGCCGGCTACGCCACAACCAGTTGGGGAACACGTCGGAATCACCTGCCGGGCTTGCTGGAACCACCTGCCGGTCATGCCAAAATCACCTGCCAACTACGCCAGTACCACTTGGCGGACACTGTGGAAACACCTGTCGGGCCGGCCGGAACCACATCTCAGACGTGCCAGAACCATGTGCATGAGATGCTGGAACCACACCCCGAACAGACGGAAAACACCTGCCAGACCCGTCTGAACAAGCTGCCGAGCACGCCGGAGCCACCTGCTCGACTCGCCGGAACCACCTACCTGACATGCCCAAATCACCAGCCGGGTATGCCAGAACCACTTGGCGGAAACTCCGGAATCATCTGCCGGACATGCCGGAACCAGCTCTCAGACACACCAGAACCACGTGCCGGAGACACCGGAAGCACCTGCCGAGCATGCCGGAGCCACCTGCTCGACTCGCCAGAAACACCTGCCGGACACGCCAAAATCACCTGCCGGGTACGCCAGAACCACCTGGCGGACACTCCGAAATCACCTGTCGCGCATGCCGGAACCAACTCTCAGACGTGCAGGAAGAACGTGCCGGACACGCCGGAATCACCTACCGGACAGACCGGAACCACCTGCCGAGCACGCCGGAGCCACCTGTTCGACTCGCTGGAACCACCTGCCGGACAGGCCAATATCAACTGCTGGCTATGCCAGAACCACCTGGGGGACGGTCCGGAATCACCTGCCAGCCATGGCGGAACCACCTCTCAGACGTACCAGAACCACCTGCCGGAGAAGCTGGAAACACGTCCTGGACAGTCTGGAACCACCTGCCGGCCAAGCCTGAACCACCTGCCAAGCACAACGGAACAACCTGCCAGACACGCCAAAATCACCTGCGGGCTACGCCAGAACCACTTGGACGACTCTCCGAAATGACCTGCCGGGCATGTTCAACCACCTCTCAGACGTGCCAGAAGCACGTGGCGGACAGTCCGGAATCACCTGTTGGGCATACGCAACCACCTCTGAGACGTACCAGAACCACGTGCCGTGCACGCCGGAACCACCTACCGGACAGACCGGAATCACCTTTCGGGCATGCCGGAACCACCTGTCAGATGTGCCAGAAACACGTGCCGGAGACGCCGGAAGCACCTGCCAAGCACGTTGGAACCACTTGCTCAACTCGCCTGAACCACCTGCCGGACATGCCAAAATCACCTGCCGACTATGCCAGAACCACTTGGCGAACACTCCGGAATCACTTGCCGGGCATGCAGGAACCACCTCTCAGACATGCCAGAACCCCGTGCCAATGACCCCGGAAGCACCAGCCGAGCACGCCGGAACCACCTGCTCGACTCGCCAGAACCACCTGCCGATCACGCAAAAATCACCTGTCGGCTACGCCACAACCAGTTGGTGAACACTTTGGAATCACCTGCCAGGCTTGCTGCAACCACCTGCCAGTCATGCCAAAATCACCTGCCAACTACGCCAGAACCGCTTGGTGGACACTGCGGAAACACCTGTCGGGCCAGCTGGAACCACATCTCAGACGTGCCAGAAACGAGTTCATGAGATGCTGGAACCACACCCCGAACAGACGGATACCACCTGCCAGAACCGCCTGAACCACCTGCTAAGCACGCCGGAACCACCTGCTCGACTCACTGGTACCACCTCCCTGACACGCCAAAATCACCTGCTGGGTATGCCAGAACCACTTGGCGGACACTCCGGAATCATCTGCCGGACATGCCGGAACCAGCTCTCAGACACACCAGAACCAAGGGCCGGAGACGCCGGAAGCACCTGCCGAGCATGCCGGAGCCACCTGCTCGACTTGCCAGAAACACCTGCCGGACACGCCAAAATCACCTGCCGGGTACGCCAGAGCCACCTGGCCGACACTCCGAAATCAAGTGTCGCGCATGCCGGAACCACCTCTCAGACGTGCCGGAAGCACGTGCCGGACACGCCGGAATCACCTACCGGACAGACCGGAACCACCTGCCGAGCACGCCGGAGCCACCTGTTCGACTCGCTGGAACCACCTGCCGGACAGGCCAATATCAACTGCTGGGTATGCCAGAACCACCTGGGGGACGGTCCGGAATCACCTGCCAGCCATGGCGGAACCACCTCTCAGACGTACCAGAACCACCTGCCGGAGAAGCTGGAAACACGTCCTGGACAGTCTGGAACCACCTGCCGGCCAAGCCTGAACCACCTGCCAAGCACAACGGAACAACCTGCCAGACACGCCAAAATCACCTGCGTGTTATGCCAGAACCACGTGGAGGACTCTCGGGGATTACCTGCCGGGCATGCCGGAACCACCTCTCAGACGTGCCAGAACCATGTGGCGGACAGTCCGGAATCACCTGTTGGGCATGCGCAGCCACCTCTGAGACGTACCAGAACCACATGCCGTGCAGGCTGGAACCACCTACCGGACAGACCGGAATCACCTTTCGGGCATGCCGGAACCACCTGTCAGATGTGCCAGAAACACGTGCCGGAGACGCCGGAAGCACCTGCCAAGCACGTTGGAATCACCTGCTCAACTCGCCTGAACCACCTGCCGGACATGCCAAAATCACATGCCGACTATGCCAGAACCACTTGGCGAACACTCCGGAATCACTTGCCGGGCATGCAGGAACCACCTCTCAGACGTGCCAGAAACGTGTTCATGACATTCTGGAACCACACCCCGAACAGACGGATACCACCTGCCAGAACCGCCTGAACCACCTGCTGAGCACGCCGGAACAACCTGCTCGACTCACCGGTACCACCTCCCTGAGACGCCAAAATCACCTGCTGGCTATGCCAGAACCGCTTGGCGGACACTCCGGAATCATCTGCCGGACATGCCGGAACCAGCTCTCAGACACACCAGAACCAAGTGCCGGAGACGCCGGAAGCACCTGCCGAGCATGCCGGAGCCACCTGCTCGACTCGCCAGAAACACCTGCCGGACACGCCAAAATCACCTGCCGGGTACGCCAGAACCACCTGGCGGACAATCCGGAATCACCTGTCGCGCATGACGGAACCACCTCTCAGACGTGCCGGAAGCACGTGCCAGACACGCCGGAAACACCTACTGGACAGACCGGAACCACCTGCCAAGAACGCCGGAGCCACCTGTTCGACTCGCTGGAACCACCTGCTGGACAGGCCAATATCAACTGCTGGCTATGCCAGAACCACCTGGGGGACAGTCCTGGATCACCTGCCAGCCATGGCGGAACCACCTCTCAGACGTACCAGAACCACCTGCCGGAGAAGCTGGAAACACGTCCTGGACAGACTGGAACCACGTGACGGCCATGCCTGAACAACCTGCCGAGCACGGCGGAACCACTTGCCGGACACGCCAAAATCACCTGCGGGCTACGCCAGAACCACTTGGACGACTCTCCGAAATGACCTGCCGGGCATGTTGGAACCACCTCTCAGACGTGCCAGAAGCACGTGGCGGACAGTCCGGAATCACCTCTGGGGCATACGCAACCACCTCTGAGACGTACCAGAACCACGTGCCGTGCACGCCGGAACCACCTACCGGACAGACCGGAATCAACTTTTGGGCATGCCGGAACCACCAGTCAGATGTGCCAGAAACACGTGCCGGAGACGCCGGAAGCACCTGCCGAGCACGTCGCAACCACCTGCTCAACTCGCCTGAACCACCTGCCGGACACGCCAAAATCACCTGCCCGCTACACCAGCACCACTTCGGGGACAAGCCGGAATCACGTGAGGGGCATGCCGGCACAGCCTCTCAGACTGAACCTCGTGCCGGACACCACAGAACCACCTGCCGGACAGACCGGAACCACCTGCCGGACACGCCGGAACCACCGGCTCGACCCGCCGGAACGA
The DNA here is from genome assembly GCF_041296265.1 of Equus caballus. Taxonomy (NCBI): domain Eukaryota; kingdom Metazoa; phylum Chordata; class Mammalia; order Perissodactyla; family Equidae; genus Equus; species Equus caballus. Next base: position 7,435,369 of record NC_091697.1, read on the forward strand.
CCGCTGGACATGCAAAATCACCTGCCGGCTACGCCGGAAACACTTGGCGAACACTCCGGAATCACCTGCCGGGCATGCCGGAACCACCTCTCAGATATGCCAGAACCACGTGCCAATGACCCCGGAAGCACCTGCCGAGCACGCCGGAACCACCTGCTCGACTCGCCAGAACCAACTGCCGGACACGCAAAAATCACATGCCGGCTACGCCACAACCAGTTGGGGAACACTTCGGAATCACCTGCCGGGCTTGCTGGAACCACCTGCCGGTCATGCCAAAATCACCTGCCAACTACGCCAGTACCACTTGGCGGACAGTGTGGAAACACCTGTCGGGCCGGCCGGAACCACATCTCAGACGTGCCAGAACCATGTGCATGAGATGCTGGAACCACACCCCGAACAGACGGAAAACACCTGCCAGACCCGTCTGAACAAGCTGCCGAGCACGCCGGAGCCACCTGCTCGACTCGCCGGAACCACCTACCTGACATGCCCAAATCACCAGCCGGGTATGCCAGAACCACTTGGCGGACACTCCGGAATCATCTGCCGGACATGCCGGAACCAGCTCTCAGACACACCAGAACCACGTGCCGGAGACGCCGGAAGCACCTGCCGAGCATGCCGGAGCCACCTGCTCGACTCGCCAGAAACACCTGCCGGACACACCAAAATCACCTGCCGGGTACGCCGGAAACACTTGGCGAACACTCCGGAATCACCTGCCGGGCATGCCAGAACCACCTGCTCGACACGCCAGAACCACCTGCCGGACATGCCAAAATCACCTGCCGACTATGCCAGAACCACTTGGCGAACACTCCGGAATCACTTGCCGGGCATGCAGGAACCACCTCTCAGACATGCCAGAACCCCGTGCCAATGACCCCGGAAGCACCAGCCGAGCAGGCCGGAACCACGTGCTCGACTCGCCAGAACCACCTGCCGATCACGCAAAAATCACCTGCCGGCTACGCCACAATCAGTTGGTGAACACTTTGGAATCACCTGCCAGGCTTGCTGGAACCACCTGCCAGTCATGCCAAAATCACCTGCCAACTACGCCAGAACCGCTTGGCGGACACTGCGGAAACACCTGTCGGGCCGGCTGGAACCACATCTCAGACGTGCCAGAAACGTGTACATGAGATGCTGGAACCACACCCCGAACAGACGGATACCACCTGCCAGAACCGCCTGAACCACCTGCTGAGCACGCCGGAACCACCTGCTCGACTCACCGGTACCACCTCCCTGACACGCCAAACTCACCTGCTGGGTATGCCAGAACCACTTGGCGGACACTCCGGAATCATCTGACGGACATGCCGGAACCAGCTCTCAGACACACCAGAACCACGTGCCGGAGACGCCGGAAGCACCTGCCGAGCATGCCGGAGCCACCTGCTCGACTCGCCAGAAACACCTGCCGGACACGCCAAAATCACCTGCCGGGTATGCCAGAACCACCTGGCCGACACTCCGAAATCACCTGTCGCGCATGCCGGAACCACCTCTCAGACGTGCCAGAACCATGTGGCGGACTGTCCGGAATCACCTGTTGGGCATGCGCAAACACCTCTGAGACGTTCCAGAACCACATGCCGTGCAGGCTGGAACCACCTACCGGACAGACCGGAATCACCTTTTGGGCATACCGGAACCACCTGTCAGATGTGCCAGAAACACGTGCCGGAGACGCCGGAAGCACCTGCCAAGCACGTTGGAACCACCTGCTCAACTCGCCTGAACCACCTGCCGGACATGCCAAAATCACCTGCCGACTATGCCAGAAGCACTTGGCGAACACTCCGGTATCACTTGCCGGGCATGCAGGAACCACCTCTCAGACATGCCAGAACCCCGTGCCAATGACCCCGGAAGCACCAGCCGAGCACGCCGGAACCACCTGCTCGACTCGACAGAACCACCTGCCGATCACGCAAAAATCACCTGCCGGCTACGCCACAACCAGTTGTGGAACACTTTGGAATCACCTGCCAGGCTTGCTGGAACCACCTGCCAGTCATGCCAAAATCACCTGCCAACTACGCCAGAACCGCTTGGCGGACACTGCGGAAACACCTGTCGGGCCGGCTGGAACCACATCTCAGACGTGCCAGAAACGTGTTCATGAGATGCTGGAACCACACCCCGAACAGACGGATACCACCTGCCAGAACGGCCTGAACCACCTGCGGAGCACGCCGGAACCACCTGCTCGACTCACCGGTACCACGTAGCTGACACGCCAAAATCACCTGCTGGGTATAACAGAATCACTTGGCGACACTCCGGAATCATCTGCCAGACATGCCGGAACCAGGTCTCAGACACACCAGAACCAAGTGCCGGAGACGCCGGAAGCACCTGCCGAGCATGCCGGAGCCACCTGCTCGACTCGCCAGAAACACCTGCCGGACACGCAAAAATCACCTGCCGGGTACGCCAGAACCACATGGCGGACACTCCGAAATCACCTGTCGCGCATGCCGGAACCACCTCTCAGACGTGCCGGAAGCACGTGCCGGACACGCCGGAATCACCTACCGGACAGACCGGAACCACCTGCCGAGCACGCCGGAGCCACCTGTTCGACTCGCTGGAACCACCTGCCGGACAGGCCAATATCAACTGCTGGCTATGCCAGAACCACCTGGGGGACGGTCCGGAATCACCTGCCAGCCATGGCGGAACCACCTCTCAGACGTACCAGAACCACCTGCCGGAGAAGCTGGAAACACGTCCTGGACAGTCTGGAACCACCCGCCGGCCAAGCCTGAACCACCTGCCAAGCACAACGGAACAACCTGCCAGACATGCCAAAATCACCTGCGTGTTATGCCAGAACCAATTGGAGGACTCTCTGGGATGACCTGCCGGGCATGCCGGAACCACCTCTCAGACGTGCCAGAACCATGTGGCGGACAGTCCGGAATCACCTGTTGGGCATGCGCAACCACCTCTGAGACGTACCAGAACCACATGCTGTGCAGGCTGGAACCACCTACCGGACAGACCGGAATCACCTTTCGGGCATGCCGGAACCACCTGTCAGATGTGCCAGAAACACGTGCCGGAGACGCCGGAAGCACCTGCCAAGCACGTTGGAACCACCTGCTCAACTTGCCTGAACCACCTGCCGGACATGCCAAAATCACCTGCCGACTATGCCAGAACCACTTGGCGAACACTCCGGAATCACTTGCCGGGCATGCAGGAACCACCTCTCAGACATGCCAGAACCCCGTGCCAATGACCCCGGAAGCACCAGCCGAGCACGCCGGAACCACCTGCTCGACTCGCCAGAACCACCTGCCGATCACGCAAAAATCACCTGCCGGATACGCCACAACCAGTTGGTGCACACTTTGGAATCACCTGCCAGGCTTGCTGGAACCACCTGCCGGTCATGCCAAAATCACCTGCCAACTACGCCAGAACCGCTTGGCGGACACTGCGGAAACACCTGTCGGGCCGGCTGGAACCGCATCTCAGACGTGCCAGAAACGTGTTCATGAGATTCTGGAAACACACCCCGAACAGACGGATACCACCTGCCAGAACCGCCTGAACCACCTGCTGAGCACGCCGGAACCACCTGCTCGACTCACCGGTACCACCTCCCTGACACGCCAAAATCACCTGATGGGTATGCCAGAACCACTTGGCGGACACTCCGGAATCATCTGCCGGACACGCCGGAACCGGCTCTCAGACACACCAGAACCAAGTGCCTGAGACGCCGGAAGCACCTGCCGAGCATGCCGGAGCCACCTGCTCGACTCGCCAGTAACACCTGCCGGACACGCCAAAATCACCTGCCGGGTATGCCAGAACCACCTGGCGGACACTACGGAATCACCTGCCGCGCATGCCGGAACCACCTCTCAGACGTGCCGGAAGCACGTGCCAGACACGGCGGAAACATCTACCGGACAGACCGGAACCACCTGCCAAGAACGAAAGAGCCACCTGTTCGACTCGCTGGAACCACCTGCCGGACAGGCCAATATCAACTGCTGGCTATGCCAGAACCACCTGGGGGACTGTCCGGGATAACCTGCCAGCCATGGCGGAACCACCTCTCAGACGTACCAGAACCACCTGCCGGAGAAGCTGGAAACACGTCCTGGACAGACTGGAACCACGTGACGGCCATGCCTGAACCACCTGCCGAGCACGGCGGAACCACCTGCCGGACACGCCAAAATCACCTGCGGGCTACGCCAGAACCACTTGGACGACTCTCCGAAATGACCTGCCGGGCATGTTGGAACCACCTCTCAGATGTGCCAGAAGCACGTGGCGGACAGTCCGGAATCACCTGTTGGGCATACGCAACCACCTCTGACACGTACCAGAACCACGTGCCGTGCACGCCGGAACCACCTACCAGACAGACCGGAATCAACTTTTGGTCATGGCGAACCACCAGTCAGATGTGCCAGAAACACATGCCGGAGTCGCCGGAATCACCTGCCGAGCACGTCGCAACCACCTGCTCAACTCGCCTGAACCACCTGCCGGACACGCCAAAATCAGCTCCCCGCTACACCATCACCACTTCGGGGACAAGCCGGAATCACGTGAGGGGCATGCCGGCACAGCCTCTCAGACTGAACCTCGTGCCGGACACCACAGAACCACCTGCCGGACAGACCGGAACCACCTGCCGGACACGCCGGAACCACCGGCTCGACCCGCCGGAACGACCGCTGGACATGCAAAATCACCTGCCGGCTACGCCGGAAACACTTGGCGAACACTCCGGAATCACCTGCCGGGCATGCCGGAACCACCTCTCAGATATGCCAGAACCACGTGCCAATGACCCCGGAAGCACCTGCCGAGCACGCCGGAACCACCTGCTCGACTCGCCAGAACCACCTGCCGGACACGCAAAAGTCACCTGCCGGCTACGCCACAACCAGTTGGGGAACACTTCGGAATCACCTGCCGGGCTTGCTGGAACCACCTGCCGGTCATGCCAAAATCACCTGCCAACTACGCCAGTACCACTTGGCGGACAGTGTGGAAACACCTGTCGGGCCGGCCGGAACCACATCTCAGACGTGCCAGAACCATGTGCATGAGATGCTGGAACCACACCCCGAACAGACGGAAAACACCTGCCAGACCCGTCTGAACAAGCTGCCGAGCACGCCGGAGCCACCTGCTCGACTCGCCGGAACCACCTACCTGACATGCCCAAATCACCAGCCGGGTATGCCAGAACCACTTGGCGGACACTCCGGAATCATCTGCCGGACATGCCGGAACCAGCTCTCAGACACACCAGAACCACGTGCCGGAGACGCCGGAAGCACCTGCCGAGCATGCCGGAGCCACCTGCTCGACTCGCCAGAAACACCTGCCGGACACGCCAAAATCACCTGCCAGGTACGCCAGAACCACCTGGCGGACACTCCGAAATCACCTGTCGCGCATGCCGGAACCACCTCACAGACGTGCCGGAAGCGGGTGCCGGATACGCCGGAATCACCTACCGGACAGACCGGAACCACCTGCCGAGCACGCCGGAGCCACCTGTTCGACTCGCTGGAACCACCTGCCGGACAGGCCAATATCAACTGCTGGCTATGCCAGAACCACCTGGGGGACGGTCCGGAATCACCTGCCAGCCATGGCGGAACCACCTCTCAGACGTACCAGAACCACCTGCCGGAGAAGCTGGAAACACGTCCTGGACAGTCTGGAACCACCCGCCGGCCAAGCCTGAACCACCTGCCAAGCACAACAGAACAACCTGCCAGACACGCCAAAATCACCTGCGTGTTATGCCAGAACCACTGGGAGGACTCTCTGGGATGACCTGCTGGGCATGCCGGAACCACCTCTCAGACGTGCCAGAACCATGTGGCGGTCAGTCCGGAATCACCTGTTGGGCACGCGCAACCACCTCTGAGACGTACCAGAACCACATGCCGTGCAGGCTGGAACCACCTACCGGACAGACTGGAATCACCTTTCGGGCATGCCGGAACCACCTGTCAGATGTGCCAGAAACATGTGCCGGAGACGCCGGAAGCACCTGCCAAGCACGTTGGAACCACCTGCTCAACTCGCCTGAACCACCTGCCGGACATGCCAAAATCACCTGCCGACTATGCCAGAACCACTTGGCGAACACTCCGGAATCACTTGCCAGGCATGCAGCAACCACCTCTCAGACATGCCAGAACCCCGTGCCAATGACCCCGGAAGCACCAGCCGAGCACGCCGGAACCACCTGCTCGACTCGCCAGTACCACCTCCCTGACACGCCAAAATCACCTGCTGGGTATGCCAGAACCACTTGGCGGAGACTCCGGAATCATCTGCCGGACATGCCGGAACCAGCTGTCAGACACACCAGAACCACCTGCCGGAGAAGCTGGAAACACGTCCTGGACAGTCTGGAACCACCTGCCGGACAAGCCTGAACCACCTGCCAAGCACAACGGAACAACCTGCCAGACACGCCAAAATCACCTGCGTGTTATGCCAGAACCACTTGGAGGACTCTCTGGGATGACCTGCCGGGCATGCCGGAACCACCTCTCAGACGTGCCAGAACCATGTGGCGGACAGTCCGGAATCACCTGTTGGGCATGCGCAACCACCTCTGAGACGTACCAGAACCACATGCCGTGCCGGCTGGAACCACCTACCGGACAGACCGGAATCACCTTTCGGGCATGCCGGAACCACCTGTCAGATGTGCCAGAAACACGTGCCGGAGACGCCGGAAGCACCTGCCAAGCACGTTGGAACCACCTGCTCAACTCGCCTGAACCACCTGCCGGACATGCCAAAATCACCTGCCGACTATGCCAGAACCACTTGGCGAACACTCCGGAATCACTTGCCGGGCATGCAGGAACCACCTCTCAGACATGCCAGAACCCCGTGCCAATGACCCCGGAAGCACCAGCCGAGCACGCCGGAACCACCTGCTCGACTCGCCAGAACCACCTGCCGATCACGCAAAAATCACCTGCCGGCTACGCCACAACCAGTTGGTGAACACTTTGGAATCACCTGCCAGGCTTGCTGGAACCACCTGCCGGTCATGCCAAAATCACCTGCCAACTACGCCAGAACCGCTTGGCGTACACTGCGGAAACACCTGTCGGGCCGGCTGGAACCACATCTCAGACGTGCCAGAAACGTGTTCATGAGATGCTGGAACCACACCCCGAACAGACGGATACCACCTGCCAGAACGGCCTGAACCACCTGCTGAGCACGCCGGAACCACCTGCTCGACTCACCGGTACCACGTAGCTGACACGCCAAAATCACCTGCTGGGTATGACAGAATCACTTGGCGACACTCCGGAATCATCTGCCAGACATGCCGGAACCAGCTCTCAGACACACCAGAACCAAGTGCCGGAGACGCCGGAAGCACCTGCCGAGCATGCCGGAGCCACCTGCTCGACTCGCCAGAAACACCTGCCGGACACGCAAAAATCACCTGCCGGGTACGCCAGAACCACCTGGCGGACACTCCGAAATCACCTGTCGCCCATGCCGGAACCACCTCTCAGACGTGCCGGAAGCACGTGCCGGACACGCCGGAATCACCTACCGGACAGACCGGAACCACCTGCCGAGCACGCCGGAGCCACCTGTTCGACTCGCTGGAACCACCTGCCAGACAGGCCAATATCAACTGCTGGCTATGCGAGAACCACCTGGGGGACGGTCCGGAATCACCTGCCAGCCATGGCGGAACCACCTCTCAGACGTACCAGAACCACCTGCCGGAGAAGCTGGAAACACGTCCTGGACAGTGTGGAACCACCCGCCGGCCAAGCCTGAACCACCTGCCAAGCACAACGGAACAACCTGCCATACATGCCAAAATCACCTGCGTGTTATGCCAGAACCAATTGGAGGACTCTCTGGGATGACCTGCCGGGCATGCCGGAACCACCTCTCAGACGTGCCAGAACCATGTGGCGGACAGTCCGGAATCACCTGTTGGGCATGCGCAACCACCTCTGAGACGTACCAGAACCACATGCTGTGCAGGCTGGAACCACCTACCGGACAGACCGGAATCACCTTTCGGGCATGCCGGAACCACCTGTCAGATGTGCCAGAAACACGTGCCGGAGACGCCGGAAGCACCTGCCAAGCACGTTGGAACCACCTGCTCAACTCGCCTGAACCACCTGCCGGACATGCCAAAATCACCTGCCGACTATGCCAGAACCACTTGGCGAACACTCCGGAATCACTTGCCGGGCATGCAGGAACCACCTCTCAGACATGCCAGAACCCCGTGCCAATGACCCCGGAAGCACCAGCCGAGCACGCCGGAACCACCTGCTCGACTCGCCAGAACCACCTGCCGATCACGCAAAAATCACCTGCCGGATACGCCACAACCAGTTGGTGCACACTTTGGAATCACCTGCCAGGCTTGCTGGAACCACCTGCCGGTCATGCCAAAATCACCTGCCAACTACGCCAGAACCGCTTGGCGGACACTGCGGAAACACCTGTCGGGCCGGCTGGAACCACATCTCAGACGTGCCAGAAACGTGTTCATGAGATTCTGGAAACACACCCCGAACAGACGGATACCACCTGCCAGAACCGCCTGAACCACCTGCTGAGCACGCCGGAACCACCTGCTCGACTCACCGGTACCACCTCCCTGAGACGCCAAAATCACCTGCTGGGTATGCCAGAACCACTTGGCGGACACTCCGGAATCGTCTGCCGGACATGCCGGAACCAGCTCTCAGACACACCAGAACCAAGTGCCGGAGACGCCGGAAGCACCTGCCGAGCATGCCGGAGCCACCTGCTCGACTCGCCAGTAACACCTGCCGGACACGCCAAAATCACCTGCCGGGTATGCCAGAACCACCTGGCGGACACTACGGAATCACCTGCCGCGCATGCCGGAACCACCTCTCAGACGTGCCGGAAGCACGTGCCAGACACGGCGGAAACATCTACCGGACAGACCGGAACCACCTGCCAAGAACGAAAGAGCCACCTGTTCGACTCGCTGGAACCACCTGCCGGACAGGCCAATATCAACTGCTGGCTATGCCAGAACCACCTGGGGGACTGTCCGGGATAACCTGCCAGCCATGGCGGAACCACCTCTCAGACGTACCAGAACCACCTGCCGGAGAAGCTGGAAACACGTCCTGGACAGACTGGAACCACGTGACGGCCATGCCTGAACCACCTGCCGAGCACGGCGGAACCACCTGCCGGACACGCCAAAATCACCTGCGGGCTACGCCAGAACCACTTGGACGACTCTCCGAAATGACCTGCCGGGCATGTTGGAACCACCTCTCAGATGTGCCAGAAGCACGTGGCGGACAGTCCGGAATCACCTGTTGGGCATACGCAACCACCTCTGACACGTACCAGAACCACGTGCCGTGCACGCCGGAACCACCTACCAGACAGACCGGAATCAACTTTTGGTCATGCCGGAACCACCAGTCAGATGTGCCAGAAACACATGCCGGAGTCGCCGGAATCACCTGCCGAGCACGTCGTAACCACCTGCTCAACTCGCCTGAACCACCTGCCGGACACGCCAAAATCAGCTCCCCGCTACACCATCACCACTTCGGGGACAAGCCGGAATCACGTGAGGGGCATGCCGGCACAGCCTCTCAGACTGAACCTCGTGCCGGACACCACAGAACCACCTGCCGGACAGACCGGAACCACCTGCCGGACACGCCGGAACCACCGGCTCGACCCGCCGGAACGACCGCTGGACATGCAAAATCACCTGCCGGCTACGCCGGAAACACTTGGCGAACACTCCGGAATCACCTGCCGGGCATGCCGGAACCACCTCTCAGATATGCCAGAACCACGTGCCAATGACCCCGGAAGCACCTGCCGAGCACGCCGGAACCACCTGCTCGACTCGCCAGAACCACCTGCCGGACACGCAAAAGTCACCTGCCGGCTACGCCACAACCAGTTGGGGAACACTTCGGAATCACCTGCCGGGCTTGCTGGAACCACCTGCCGGTCATGCCAAAATCACCTGCCAACTACGCCAGTACCACTTGGCGGACAGTGTGGAAACACCTGTCGGGCCGGCCGGAACCACATCTCAGACGTGCCAGAACCATGTGCATGAGATGCTGGAACCACACCCCGAACAGACGGAAAACACCTGCCAGACCCGTCTGAACAAGCTGCCGAGCACGCCGGAGCCACCTGCTCGACTCGCCGGAACCACCTACCTGACATGCCCAAATCACCAGCCGGGTATGCCAGAACCACTTGGCGGACACTCCGGAATCATCTGCCGGACATGCCGGAACCAGCTCTCAGACACACCAGAACCACGTGCCGGAGACGCCGGAAGCACCTGCCGAGCATGCCGGAGCCACCTGCTCGACTCGCCAGAAACACCTGCCGGACACGCCAAAATCACCTGCCGGGTATGCCAGAACCACCTGGCCGACACTCCGAAATCACCTGTCGCGCATGCCGGAACCACCTCTCAGACGTGCAGGAAGCACGTGCCGGACACGCCGGAATCACCTACCGGACAGACCGGAACCACCTGCCGAGCACGCCGGAGCCACCTGTTCGACTCGCTGGAACCACCTGCCGGACAGGCCAATATCAACTGCTGGCTATGCCAGAACCACCTGGGGGATGGTCCAGAATCACCTGCCAGCCATGGCGGAACCACCTCTCAGACGTACCAGAACCACCTGCCGGAGAAGCTGGAAACACGTCCTGGACAGTCTGGAACCACCTGCCGGCCAAGCCTGAACCACCTGCCAAGCACAACGGAACAACCTGCCAGACACGCCAAAATCACCTGCGGGCTACGCCAGAACCACTTGGACGACTCTCCGAAATGACCTGCCGGGCATGTTGGAACCACCTCTCAGACGTGCCAGAAGCACGTGGCGGACAGTCTGGAATCACCTGTTGGGCATACGCAACCACCTCTGAGACGTACCAGAACCACGTGCCGTGCACGCCGGAACCACCTACCGGACAGACCGGAATCAACTTTTGGGCATGCCGGAACCACCAGTCAGATGAGCCAGAAACACGTGCCGGAGACGCCGGAAGCACCTGCCGAGCACGTCGCAACCACCTGCTCAACTCGCCTGAACCACCTGCCGGACATGCCAAAATCATCTGCCCGCTACACCAGCACCACTTCGGGGACAAGCCGGAATCACGTGAGGGGCATGCCGGCACAGCCTCTCAAACTGAACCTCGTGCCGGACACCACAGAACCACCTGCCGGACAGACCGGAACCACCTGCCGGACACACCGGAACAACCGGCTCGACCCGCCGGAACGACCGCTGGACATGCAAAATCACCTGCCGGCTACGCCGGAAACACTTGGCGAACACTCCGGAATCACCTGCCGGGCATGCCGGAACCACCTGCTCGACACGCCAGAACCACCTGCCGGACATGCCAAAATCACCTGCCGACTATGCCAGAACCACTTGGCGAACACTCCGGAATCACTTGCCGGGCATGCAGGAACCACCTCTCAGACATGCCAGAACCCCATGCCAATGACCCCGGAAGCACCAGCCGAGCACGCCGGAACCACGTGCTCGACTCGCCAGGACCACCTGCCGATCACGCAAAAATCACCTGCCGGCTACGCCACAATCAGTTGGTGAACACTTTGGAATCACCTGCCAGGCTTGCTGGAACCACCTGCCAGTCATGCCAAAATCACCTGCCAACTACGCCAGAACCGCTTGGCGGACACTGCGGAAACACCTGTCGGGCCGGCTGGAACCACATCTCAGACGTGCCAGAAACGTGTTCATGAGATGCTGGAACCACACCCCGAACAGACGGATACCACCTGCCAGAACCGCCTGAACCACCTGCTGAGCACGCCGGAACCACCTGCTCGACTCACCGGTACCACCTCCCTGACACGCCAAACTCACCTGCTGGGTATGCCAGAACCACTTGGCGGACACTCCGGAATCATCTGACGGACATGCCGGAACCAGCTCTCAGACACACCAGAACCACGTGCCGGAGACGCCGGAAGCACCTGCCGAGCATGCCGGAGCCACCTGCTCGACTCGCCAGAAACACCTGCCGGACACGCCAAAATCACCTGCCGGGTATGCCAGAACCACCTGGCCGACACTCCGAAATCACCTGTCGCGCATGCCGGAACCACCTCTCAGACGTGCCGGAAGCACGTGCCGGACTCGCCGGAATCACCTACCGGACAGACCGGAACCACCTGCCGAGCACGCCGGATCCACCTGTTCGACTCGCTGGAACCACCTGCCGGACAGGCCAATATCAACTGCTGGCTATGCCAGAACCACCTGGGGGACGGTCCGGAATCACCTGCCCGCCATGGCGGAACCACCTCTCAGACGTACCAGAACCACCTGCCGGAGAAGCTGGAAACACGTCCTGGACAGCCTGGAACCACCTGCCGGCCAAGCCTGAACCACCTGCCAAGCACAACGGAACAACCTGCCAGACACGCCAAAATCACCTGCGTGTTATGCCAGAACCACTTGGAGGACTCTCTGGGATGACCTGCCGGGCATGCCGGAACCACCTCTCAGACGTGCCAGAACCATGTGGCGGACAGTCCGGAATCACCTGTTGGGCATGCGCAACCACCTCTGAGACGTACCAGAACCACATGCCGTGCAGGCTGGAACCACCTACCGGACAGACCGGAATCACCTTTCGGGCATGCCGGAACCACCTGTCAGATGTGCCAGAAACACGTGCCGGAGACGCCGGAAGCACCTGCCAAGCACGTTGGAACCACCTGCTCAACTCGCCTGAACCACCTGCCGGACATGCCAAAATCACCTGCCGACTATGCCAGAACCACTTGGCGAACACTCCGGAATCACTTGCCGGGCATGCAGGAACGATCTCTCAGACATGCCAGAACCCCGTGCCAATGACCCCGGAAGCACCAGCCGAGCATGCCGGAACCACCTGCTCGACTCGCCAGAACCACCTGCCGATCACGCAAAAATCATCTGCCGGCTACGCCACAACCAGTTGGTGAGCACTTCGGAATCACCTGCCGAGCATTGTGGAAACACCTGCCGGTCATGCCAAAATCACCTGCCAACTACGCCAGAACCGCTTGGCGGACACTGCGGAAACACCTGTCGGGCCGGCTGGAACCGCATCTCAGACGTGCCAGAAACGTGTTCATGAGATTCTGGAAACACACCCCGAACAGACGGATACCACCTGCCAGAACCGCCTGAACCACCTGCTGAGCACGCCGGAACCACCTGCTCGACTCACCGGTACCACCTCCCTGACACGCCAAAATCACCTGCTGGGTATGCCAGAACCACTTGGCGGACACTCCGGAATCGTCTGCCGGACATGCCGGAACCAGCTCTCAGACACACCAGAACCAAGTGCCGGAGACGCCGGAAGCACCTGCCGAGCATGCCGGAGCCACCTGCTCGACTCGCCAGTAACACCTGCCGGACACGCCAAAATCACCTGCCGGGTATGCCAGAACCACCTGGCGGACACTACGGAATCACCTGCCGCGCATGCCGGAACCACCTCTCAGACGTGCCGGAAGCACGTGCCAGACACGGCGGAAACATCTACCGGACAGACCGGAACCACCTGCCAAGAACGAAAGAGCCACCTGTTCGACTCGCTGGAACCACCTGCCGGACAGGCCAATATCAACTGCTGGCTATGCCAGAACCACCTGGGGGACTGTCCGGGATAACCTGCCAGCCATGGCGGAACCACCTCTCAGACGTACCAGAACCACCTGCCGGAGAAGCTGGAAACACGTCCTGGACAGACTGGAACCACGTGACGGCCATGCCTGAACCACCTGCCGAGCACGGCGGAACCACCTGCCGGACACGCCAAAATCACCTGCGGGCTACGCCAGAACCACTTGGACGACTCTCCGAAATGACCTGCCGGGCATGTTGGAACCACCTCTCAGATGTGCCAGAAGCACGTGGCGGACAGTCCGGAATCACCTGTTGGGCATACGCAACCACCTCTGACACGTACCAGAACCACGTGCCGTGCACGCCGGAACCACCTACCAGACAGACCGGAATCAACTTTTGGTCATGCCGGAACCACCAGTCAGATGTGCCAGAAACACATGCCGGAGTCGCCGGAATCACCTGCCGAGCACGTCGTAACCACCTGCTCAACTCGCCTGAACCACCTGCCGGACACGCCAAAATCAGCTCCCCGCTACACCATCACCACTTCGGGGACAAGCCGGAATCACGTGAGGGGCATGCCGGCACAGCCTCTCAGACTGAACCTCGTGCCGGACACCACAGAACCACCTGCCGGACAGACCGGAACCACCTGCCGGACACGCCGGAACCACCGGCTCGACCCGCCGGAACGACCGCTGGACATGCAAAATCACCTGCCGGCTACGCCGGAAACACTTGGCGAACACTCCGGAATCACCTGCCGGGCATGCCGGAACCACCTCTCAGATATGCCAGAACCACGTGCCAATGACCCCGGAAGCACCTGCCGAGCACGCCGGAACCACCTGCTCGACTCGCCAGAACCACCTGCCGGACACGCAAAAGTCACCTGCCGGCTACGCCACAACCAGTTGGGGAACACTTCGGAATCACCTGCCGGGCTTGCTGGAACCACCTGCCGGTCATGCCAAAATCACCTGCCAACTACGCCAGTACCACTTGGCGGACAGTGTGGAAACACCTGTCGGGCCGGCCGGAACCACATCTCAGACGTGCCAGAACCATGTGCATGAGATGCTGGAACCACACCCCGAACAGACGGAAAACACCTGCCAGACCCGTCTGAACAAGCTGCCGAGCACGCCGGAGCCACCTGCTCGACTCGCCGGAACCACCTACCTGACATGCCCAAATCACCAGCCGGGTATGCCAGAACCACTTGGCGGACACTCCGGAATCATCTGCCGGACATGCCGGAACCAGCTCTCAGACACACCAGAACCACGTGCCGGAGACGCCGGAAGCACCTGCCGAGCATGCCGGAGCCACCTGCTCGACTCGCCAGAAACACCTGCCGGACACGCCAAAATCACCTGCCGGGTATGCCAGAACCACCTGGCCGACACTCCGAAATCACCTGTCGCGCATGCCGGAACCACCTCTCAGACGTGCAGGAAGCACGTGCCGGACACGCCGGAATCACCTACCGGACAGACCGGAACCACCTGCCGAGCACGCCGGAGCCACCTGTTCGACTCGCTGGAACCACCTGCCGGACAGGCCAATATCAACTGCTGGCTATGCCAGAACCACCTGGGGGATGGTCCAGAATCACCTGCCAGCCATGGCGGAACCACCTCTCAGACGTACCAGAACCACCTGCCGGAGAAGCTGGAAACACGTCCTGGACAGTCTGGAACCACCTGCCGGCCAAGCCTGAACCACCTGCCAAGCACAACGGAACAACCTGCCAGACACGCCAAAATCACCTGCGGGCTACGCCAGAACCACTTGGACGACTCTCCGAAATGACCTGCCGGGCATGTTGGAACCACCTCTCAGACGTGCCAGAAGCACGTGGCGGACAGTCTGGAATCACCTGTTGGGCATACGCAACCACCTCTGAGACGTACCAGAACCACGTGCCGTGCACGCCGGAACCACCTACCGGACAGACCGGAATCAACTTTTGGGCATGCCGGAACCACCAGTCAGATGAGCCAGAAACACGTGCCGGAGACGCCGGAAGCACCTGCCGAGCACGTCGCAACCACCTGCTCAACTCGCCTGAACCACCTGCCGGACATGCCAAAATCATCTGCCCGCTACACCAGCACCACTTCGGGGACAAGCCGGAATCACGTGAGGGGCATGCCGGCACAGCCTCTCAGACTGAACCTCGTGCCGGACACCACAGAACCACCTGCCGGACAGACCGGAACCACCTGCCGGACACACCGGAACAACCGGCTCGACCCGCCGGAACGACCGCTGGACATGCAAAATCACCTGCCGGCTACGCCGGAAACACTTGGCGAACACTCCGGAATCACCTGCCGGGCATGCCGGAACCACCTGCTCGACACGCCAGAACCACCTGCCGGACATGCCAAAATCACCTGCCGACTATGCCAGAACCACTTGGCGAACACTCCGGAATCACCTGCCGGGCATGCCGGAACCACCTGCTCGACACGCCAGAACCACCTGCCGGAAAGGCCAATATCAACTGCTGGCTATGCCAGAACCACCTGGGGGACGGTCCGGAATCACCTGCCAGCCATGGCGGAACCACCTCTCAGACGTACCAGAACCACCTGCCGGAGAAGCTGGAAACACGTCCTGGACAGTCTGGAACCACCCGCCGGCCAAGCCTGAACCACCTGCCAAGCACAACGGAACAACCTGCCAGACATGCCAAAATCACCTGCGTGTTATGCCAGAACCAATTGGAGGACTCTCTGGGATGACCTGCCGGGCATGCCGGAACCACCTCTCAGACGTGCCAGAACCATGTGGCGGACAGTCCGGAATCACCTGTTGGGCATGCGCAACCACCTCTGAGACGTACCAGAACCACATGCTGTGCAGGCTGGAACCACCTACCGGACAGACCGGAATCACCTTTCGGGCATGCCGGAACCACCTGTCAGATGTGCCAGAAACACGTGCCGGAGACGCCGGAAGCACCTGCCAAGCACGTTGGAACCACCTGCTCAACTTGCCTGAACCACCTGCCGGACATGCCAAAATCACCTGCCGACTATGCCAGAACCACTTGGCGAACACTCCGGAATCACTTGCCGGGCATGCAGGAACCACCTCTCAGACATGCCAGAACCCCGTGCCAATGACCCCGGAAGCACCAGCCGAGCACGCCGGAACCACCTGCTCGACTCGCCAGAACCACCTGCCGATCACGCAAAAATCACCTGCCGGATACGCCACAACCAGTTGGTGCACACTTTGGAATCACCTGCCAGGCTTGCTGGAACCACCTGCCGGTCATGCCAAAATCACCTGCCAACTACGCCAGAACCGCTTGGCGGACACTGCGGAAACACCTGTCGGGCCGGCTGGAACCGCATCTCAGACGTGCCAGAAACGTGTTCATGAGATTCTGGAAACACACCCCGAACAGACGGATACCACCTGCCAGAACCGCCTGAACCACCTGCTGAGCACGCCGGAACCACCTGCTCGACTCACCGGTACCACCTCCCTGACACGCCAAAATCACCTGATGGGTATGCCAGAACCACTTGGCGGACACTCCGGAATCATCTGCCGGACACGCCGGAACCGGCTCTCAGACACACCAGAACCAAGTGCCTGAGACGCCGGAAGCACCTGCCGAGCATGCCGGAGCCACCTGCTCGACTCGCCAGTAACACCTGCCGGACACGCCAAAATCACCTGCCGGGTATGCCAGAACCACCTGGCGGACACTACGGAATCACCTGCCGCGCATGCCGGAACCACCTCTCAGACGTGCCGGAAGCACGTGCCAGACACGGCGGAAACATCTACCGGACAGACCGGAACCACCTGCCAAGAACGAAAGAGCCACCTGTTCGACTCGCTGGAACCACCTGCCGGACAGGCCAATATCAACTGCTGGCTATGCCAGAACCACCTGGGGGACTGTCCGGGATAACCTGCCAGCCATGGCGGAACCACCTCTCAGACGTACCAGAACCACCTGCCGGAGAAGCTGGAAACACGTCCTGGACAGACTGGAACCACGTGACGGCCATGCCTGAACCACCTGCCGAGCACGGCGGAACCACCTGCCGGACACGCCAAAATCACCTGCGGGCTACGCCAGAACCACTTGGACGACTCTCCGAAATGACCTGCCGGGCATGTTGGAACCACCTCTCAGATGTGCCAGAAGCACGTGGCGGACAGTCCGGAATCACCTGTTGGGCATACGCAACCACCTCTGACACGTACCAGAACCACGTGCCGTGCACGCCGGAACCACCTACCAGACAGACCGGAATCAACTTTTGGTCATGGCGAACCACCAGTCAGATGTGCCAGAAACACATGCCGGAGTCGCCGGAATCACCTGCCGAGCACGTCGCAACCACCTGCTCAACTCGCCTGAACCACCTGCCGGACACGCCAAAATCAGCTCCCCGCTACACCATCACCACTTCGGGGACAAGCCGGAATCACGTGAGGGGCATGCCGGCACAGCCTCTCAGACTGAACCTCGTGCCGGACACCACAGAACCACCTGCCGGACAGACCGGAACCACCTGCCGGACACGCCGGAACCACCGGCTCGACCCGCCGGAACGACCGCTGGACATGCAAAATCACCTGCCGGCTACGCCGGAAACACTTGGCGAACACTCCGGAATCACCTGCCGGGCATGCCGGAACCACCTCTCAGATATGCCAGAACCACGTGCCAATGACCCCGGAAGCACCTGCCGAGCACGCCGGAACCACCTGCTCGACTCGCCAGAACCACCTGCCGGACACGCAAAAGTCACCTGCCGGCTACGCCACAACCAGTTGGGGAACACTTCGGAATCACCTGCCGGGCTTGCTGGAACCACCTGCCGGTCATGCCAAAATCACCTGCCAACTACGCCAGTACCACTTGGCGGACAGTGTGGAAACACCTGTCGGGCCGGCCGGAACCACATCTCAGACGTGCCAGAACCATGTGCATGAGATGCTGGAACCACACCCCGAACAGACGGAAAACACCTGCCAGACCCGTCTGAACAAGCTGCCGAGCACGCCGGAGCCACCTGCTCGACTCGCCGGAACCACCTACCTGACATGCCCAAATCACCAGCCGGGTATGCCAGAACCACTTGGCGGACACTCCGGAATCATCTGCCGGACATGCCGGAACCAGCTCTCAGACACACCAGAACCACGTGCCGGAGACGCCGGAAGCACCTGCCGAGCATGCCGGAGCCACCTGCTCGACTCGCCAGAAACACCTGCCGGACACGCCAAAATCACCTGCCGGGTACGCCAGAACCACCTGGCGGACACTCCGAAATCACCTGTCCCGCATGCCGGAACCACCTCACAGACGTGCCGGAAGCGGGTGCCGGATACGCCGGAATCACCTACCGGACAGACCGGAACCACCTGCCGAGCACGCCGGAGCCACCTGTTCGACTCGCTGGAACCACCTGCCGGACAGGCCAATATCAACTGCTGGCTATGCCAGAACCACCTGGGGGACGGTCCGGAATCACCTGCCAGCCATGGCGGAACCACCTCTCAGACGTACCAGAACCACCTGCCGGAGAAGCTGGAAACACGTCCTGGACAGTCTGGAACCACCCGCCGGCCAAGCCTGAACCACCTGCCAAGCACAACAGAACAACCTGCCAGACACGCCAAAATCACCTGCGTGTTATGCCAGAACCACTGGGAGGACTCTCTGGGATGACCTGCTGGGCATGCCGGAACCACCTCTCAGACGTGCCAGAACCATGTGGCGGTCAGTCCGGAATCACCTGTTGGGCACGCGCAACCACCTCTGAGACGTACCAGAACCACATGCCGTGCAGGCTGGAACCACCTACCGGACAGACTGGAATCACCTTTCGGGCATGCCGGAACCACCTGTCAGATGTGCCAGAAACATGTGCCGGAGACGCCGGAAGCACCTGCCAAGCACGTTGGAACCACCTGCTCAACTCGCCTGAACCACCTGCCGGACATGCCAAAATCACCTGCCGACTATGCCAGAACCACTTGGCGAACACTCCGGAATCACTTGCCAGGCATGCAGCAACCACCTCTCAGACATGCCAGAACCCCGTGCCAATGACCCCGGAAGCACCAGCCGAGCACGCCGGAACCACCTGCTCGACTCGCCAGAACCACCTCCCTGACACGCCAAAATCACCTGCTGGGTATGCCAGAACCACTTGGCGGAGACTCCGGAATCATCTGCCGGACATGCCGGAACCAGCTGTCAGACACACCAGAACCACCTGCCGGAGAAGCTGGAAACACGTCCTGGACAGTCTGGAACCACCTGCCGGACAAGCCTGAACCACCTGCCAAGCACAACGGAACAACCTGCCAGACACGCCAAAATCACCTGCGTGTTATGCCAGAACCACTTGGAGGACTCTCTGGGATGACCTGCCGGGCATGCCGGAACCACCTCTCAGACGTGCCAGAACCATGTGGCGGACAGTCCGGAATCACCTGTTGGGCATGCGCAACCACCTCTGAGACGTACCAGAACCACATGCCGTGCCGGCTGGAACCACCTACCGGACAGACCGGAATCACCTTTCGGGCATGCCGGAACCACCTGTCAGATGTGCCAGAAACACGTGCCGGAGACGCCGGAAGCACCTGCCAAGCACGTTGGAACCACCTGCTCAACTCGCCTGAACCACCTGCCGGACATGCCAAAATCACCTGCCGACTATGCCAGAACCACTTGGCGAACACTCCGGAATCACTTGCCGGGCATGCAGGAACCACCTCTCAGACATGCCAGAACCCCGTGCCAATGACCCCGGAAGCACCAGCCGAGCACGCCGGAACCACCTGCTCGACTCGCCAGAACCACCTGCCGATCACGCAAAAATCACCTGCCGGCTACGCCACAACCAGTTGGTGAACACTTTGGAATCACCTGCCAGGCTTGCTGGAACCACCTGCCGGTCATGCCAAAATCACCTGCCAACTACGCCAGAACCGCTTGGCGTACACTGCGGAAACACCTGTCGGGCCGGCTGGAACCACATCTCAGACGTGCCAGAAACGTGTTCATGAGATGCTGGAACCACACCCCGAACAGACGGATACCACCTGCCAGAACGGCCTGAACCACCTGCTGAGCACGCCGGAACCACCTGCTCGACTCACCGGTACCACGTAGCTGACACGCCAAAATCACCTGCTGGGTATGACAGAATCACTTGGCGACACTCCGGAATCATCTGCCAGACATGCCGGAACCAGCTCTCAGACACACCAGAACCAAGTGCCGGAGACGCCGGAAGCACCTGCCGAGCATGCCGGAGCCACCTGCTCGACTCGCCAGAAACACCTGCCGGACACGCAAAAATCACCTGCCGGGTACGCCAGAACCACCTGGCGGACACTCCGAAATCACCTGTCGCCCATGCCGGAACCACCTCTCAGACGTGCCGGAAGCACGTGCCGGACACGCCGGAATCACCTACCGGACAGACCGGAACCACCTGCCGAGCACGCCGGAGCCACCTGTTCGACTCGCTGGAACCACCTGCCAGACAGGCCAATATCAACTGCTGGCTATGCGAGAACCACCTGGGGGACGGTCCGGAATCACCTGCCAGCCATGGCGGAACCACCTCTCAGACGTACCAGAACCACCTGCCGGAGAAGCTGGAAACACGTCCTGGACAGTGTGGAACCACCCGCCGGCCAAGCCTGAACCACCTGCCAAGCACAACGGAACAACCTGCCATACATGCCAAAATCACCTGCGTGTTATGCCAGAACCAATTGGAGGACTCTCTGGGATGACCTGCCGGGCATGCCGGAACCACCTCTCAGACGTGCCAGAACCATGTGGCGGACAGTCCGGAATCACCTGTTGGGCATGCGCAACCACCTCTGAGACGTACCAGAACCACATGCTGTGCAGGCTGGAACCACCTACCGGACAGACCGGAATCACCTTTCGGGCATGCCGGAACCACCTGTCAGATGTGCCAGAAACACGTGCCGGAGACGCCGGAAGCACCTGCCAAGCACGTTGGAACCACCTGCTCAACTCGCCTGAACCACCTGCCGGACATGCCAAAATCACCTGCCGACTATGCCAGAACCACTTGGCGAACACTCCGGAATCACTTGCCGGGCATGCAGGAACCACCTCTCAGACATGCCAGAACCCCGTGCCAATGACCCCGGAAGCACCAGCCGAGCACGCCGGAACCACCTGCTCGACTCGCCAGAACCACCTGCCGATCACGCAAAAATCACCTGCCGGATACGCCACAACCAGTTGGTGCACACTTTGGAATCACCTGCCAGGCTTGCTGGAACCACCTGCCGGTCATGCCAAAATCACCTGCCAACTACGCCAGAACCGCTTGGCGGACACTGCGGAAACACCTGTCGGGCCGGCTGGAACCACATCTCAGACGTGCCAGAAACGTGTTCATGAGATTCTGGAAACACACCCCGAACAGACGGATACCACCTGCCAGAACCGCCTGAACCACCTGCTGAGCACGCCGGAACCACCTGCTCGACTCACCGGTACCACCTCCCTGACACGCCAAAATCACCTGCTGGGTATGCCAGAACCACTTGGCGGACACTCCGGAATCGTCTGCCGGACATGCCGGAACCAGCTCTCAGACACACCAGAACCAAGTGCCGGAGACGCCGGAAGCACCTGCCGAGCATGCCGGAGCCACCTGCTCGACTCGCCAGTAACACCTGCCGGACACGCCAAAATCACCTGCCGGGTATGCCAGAACCACCTGGCGGACACTACGGAATCACCTGCCGCGCATGCCGGAACCACCTCTCAGACGTGCCGGAAGCACGTGCCAGACACGGCGGAAACATCTACCGGACAGACCGGAACCACCTGCCAAGAACGAAAGAGCCACCTGTTCGACTCGCTGGAACCACCTGCCGGACAGGCCAATATCAACTGCTGGCTATGCCAGAACCACCTGGGGGACTGTCCGGGATAACCTGCCAGCCATGGCGGAACCACCTCTCAGACGTACCAGAACCACCTGCCGGAGAAGCTGGAAACACGTCCTGGACAGACTGGAACCACGTGACGGCCATGCCTGAACCACCTGCCGAGCACGGCGGAACCACCTGCCGGACACGCCAAAATCACCTGCGGGCTACGCCAGAACCACTTGGACGACTCTCCGAAATGACCTGCCGGGCATGTTGGAACCACCTCTCAGATGTGCCAGAAGCACGTGGCGGACAGTCCGGAATCACCTGTTGGGCATACGCAACCACCTCTGACACGTACCAGAACCACGTGCCGTGCACGCCGGAACCACCTACCAGACAGACCGGAATCAACTTTTGGTCATGCCGGAACCACCAGTCAGATGTGCCAGAAACACATGCCGGAGTCGCCGGAATCACCTGCCGAGCACGTCGTAACCACCTGCTCAACTCGCCTGAACCACCTGCCGGACACGCCAAAATCAGCTCCCCGCTACACCATCACCACTTCGGGGACAAGCCGGAATCACGTGAGGGGCATGCCGGCACAGCCTCTCAGACTGAACCTCGTGCCGGACACCACAGAACCACCTGCCGGACAGACCGGAACCACCTGCCGGACACGCCGGAACCACCGGCTCGACCCGCCGGAACGACCGCTGGACATGCAAAATCACCTGCCGGCTACGCCGGAAACACTTGGCGAACACTCCGGAATCACCTGCCGGGCATGCCGGAACCACCTCTCAGATATGCCAGAACCACGTGCCAATGACCCCGGAAGCACCTGCCGAGCACGCCGGAACCACCTGCTCGACTCGCCAGAACCACCTGCCGGACACGCAAAAGTCACCTGCCGGCTACGCCACAACCAGTTGGGGAACACTTCGGAATCACCTGCCGGGCTTGCTGGAACCACCTGCCGGTCATGCCAAAATCACCTGCCAACTACGCCAGTACCACTTGGCGGACAGTGTGGAAACACCTGTCGGGCCGGCCGGAACCACATCTCAGACGTGCCAGAACCATGTGCATGAGATGCTGGAACCACACCCCGAACAGACGGAAAACACCTGCCAGACCCGTCTGAACAAGCTGCCGAGCACGCCGGAGCCACCTGCTCGACTCGCCGGAACCACCTACCTGACATGCCCAAATCACCAGCCGGGTATGCCAGAACCACTTGGCGGACACTCCGGAATCATCTGCCGGACATGCCGGAACCAGCTCTCAGACACACCAGAACCACGTGCCGGAGACGCCGGAAGCACCTGCCGAGCATGCCGGAGCCACCTGCTCGACTCGCCAGAAACACCTGCCGGACACGCCAAAATCACCTGCCGGGTATGCCAGAACCACCTGGCCGACACTCCGAAATCACCTGTCGCGCATGCCGGAACCACCTCTCAGACGTGCAGGAAGCACGTGCCGGACACGCCGGAATCACCTACCGGACAGACCGGAACCACCTGCCGAGCACGCCGGAGCCACCTGTTCGACTCGCTGGAACCACCTGCCGGACAGGCCAATATCAACTGCTGGCTATGCCAGAACCACCTGGGGGATGGTCCAGAATCACCTGCCAGCCATGGCGGAACCACCTCTCAGACGTACCAGAACCACCTGCCGGAGAAGCTGGAAACACGTCCTGGACAGTCTGGAACCACCTGCCGGCCAAGCCTGAACCACCTGCCAAGCACAACGGAACAACCTGCCAGACACGCCAAAATCACCTGCGGGCTACGCCAGAACCACTTGGACGACTCTCCGAAATGACCTGCCGGGCATGTTGGAACCACCTCTCAGACGTGCCAGAAGCACGTGGCGGACAGTCTGGAATCACCTGTTGGGCATACGCAACCACCTCTGAGACGTACCAGAACCACGTGCCGTGCACGCCGGAACCACCTACCGGACAGACCGGAATCAACTTTTGGGCATGCCGGAACCACCAGTCAGATGAGCCAGAAACACGTGCCGGAGACGCCGGAAGCACCTGCCGAGCACGTCGCAACCACCTGCTCAACTCGCCTGAACCACCTGCCGGACATGCCAAAATCATCTGCCCGCTACACCAGCACCACTTCGGGGACAAGCCGGAATCACGTGAGGGGCATGCCGGCACAGCCTCTCAAACTGAACCTCGTGCCGGACACCACAGAACCACCTGCCGGACAGACCGGAACCACCTGCCGGACACACCGGAACAACCGGCTCGACCCGCCGGAACGACCGCTGGACATGCAAAATCACCTGCCGGCTACGCCGGAAACACTTGGCGAACACTCCGGAATCACCTGCCGGGCATGCCGGAACCACCTGCTCGACACGCCAGAACCACCTGCCGGACATGCCAAAATCACCTGCCGACTATGCCAGAACCACTTGGCGAACACTCCGGAATCACTTGCCGGGCATGCAGGAACCACCTCTCAGACATGCCAGAACCCCATGCCAATGACCCCGGAAGCACCAGCCGAGCACGCCGGAACCACGTGCTCGACTCGCCAGGACCACCTGCCGATCACGCAAAAATCACCTGCCGGCTACGCCACAATCAGTTGGTGAACACTTTGGAATCACCTGCCAGGCTTGCTGGAACCACCTGCCAGTCATGCCAAAATCACCT
The DNA here is from genome assembly GCF_041296265.1 of Equus caballus. Lineage (NCBI taxonomy): Eukaryota > Metazoa > Chordata > Mammalia > Perissodactyla > Equidae > Equus > Equus caballus. The sequence goes on from NC_091697.1 coordinate 7,460,701, forward strand.
GCCAACTACGCCAGAACCGCTTGGCGGACACTGCGGAAACACCTGTCGGGCCGGCTGGAACCACATCTCAGACGTGCCAGAAACGTGTTCATGAGATGCTGGAACCACACCCCGAACAGACGGATACCACCTGCCAGAACCGCCTGAACCACCTGCTGAGCACGCCGGAACCACCTGCTCGACTCACCGGTACCACCTCCCTGACACGCCAAACTCACCTGCTGGGTATGCCAGAACCACTTGGCGGACACTCCGGAATCATCTGACGGACATGCCGGAACCAGCTCTCAGACACACCAGAACCACGTGCCGGAGACGCCGGAAGCACCTGCCGAGCATGCCGGAGCCACCTGCTCGACTCGCCAGAAACACCTGCCGGACACGCCAAAATCACCTGCCGGGTATGCCAGAACCACCTGGCCGACACTCCGAAATCACCTGTCGCGCATGCCGGAACCACCTCTCAGACGTGCCGGAAGCACGTGCCGGACTCGCCGGAATCACCTACCGGACAGACCGGAACCACCTGCCGAGCACGCCGGATCCACCTGTTCGACTCGCTGGAACCACCTGCCGGACAGGCCAATATCAACTGCTGGCTATGCCAGAACCACCTGGGGGACGGTCCGGAATCACCTGCCCGCCATGGCGGAACCACCTCTCAGACGTACCAGAACCACCTGCCGGAGAAGCTGGAAACACGTCCTGGACAGCCTGGAACCACCTGCCGGCCAAGCCTGAACCACCTGCCAAGCACAACGGAACAACCTGCCAGACACGCCAAAATCACCTGCGTGTTATGCCAGAACCACTTGGAGGACTCTCTGGGATGACCTGCCGGGCATGCCGGAACCACCTCTCAGACGTGCCAGAACCATGTGGCGGACAGTCCGGAATCACCTGTTGGGCATGCGCAACCACCTCTGAGACGTACCAGAACCACATGCCGTGCAGGCTGGAACCACCTACCGGACAGACCGGAATCACCTTTCGGGCATGCCGGAACCACCTGTCAGATGTGCCAGAAACACGTGCCGGAGACGCCGGAAGCACCTGCCAAGCACGTTGGAACCACCTGCTCAACTCGCCTGAACCACCTGCCGGACATGCCAAAATCACCTGCCGACTATGCCAGAACCACTTGGCGAACACTCCGGAATCACTTGCCGGGCATGCAGGAACGATCTCTCAGACATGCCAGAACCCCGTGCCAATGACCCCGGAAGCACCAGCCGAGCATGCCGGAACCACCTGCTCGACTCGCCAGAACCACCTGCCGATCACGCAAAAATCATCTGCCGGCTACGCCACAACCAGTTGGTGAGCACTTCGGAATCACCTGCCGAGCATTGTGGAAACACCTGCCGGTCATGCCAAAATCACCTGCCAACTACGCCAGAACCGCTTGGCGGACACTGCGGAAACACCTGTCGGGCCGGCTGGAACCGCATCTCAGACGTGCCAGAAACGTGTTCATGAGATTCTGGAAACACACCCCGAACAGACGGATACCACCTGCCAGAACCGCCTGAACCACCTGCTGAGCACGCCGGAACCACCTGCTCGACTCACCGGTACCACCTCCCTGACACGCCAAAATCACCTGCTGGGTATGCCAGAACCACTTGGCGGACACTCCGGAATCGTCTGCCGGACATGCCGGAACCAGCTCTCAGACACACCAGAACCAAGTGCCGGAGACGCCGGAAGCACCTGCCGAGCATGCCGGAGCCACCTGCTCGACTCGCCAGTAACACCTGCCGGACACGCCAAAATCACCTGCCGGGTATGCCAGAACCACCTGGCGGACACTACGGAATCACCTGCCGCGCATGCCGGAACCACCTCTCAGACGTGCCGGAAGCACGTGCCAGACACGGCGGAAACATCTACCGGACAGACCGGAACCACCTGCCAAGAACGAAAGAGCCACCTGTTCGACTCGCTGGAACCACCTGCCGGACAGGCCAATATCAACTGCTGGCTATGCCAGAACCACCTGGGGGACTGTCCGGGATAACCTGCCAGCCATGGCGGAACCACCTCTCAGACGTACCAGAACCACCTGCCGGAGAAGCTGGAAACACGTCCTGGACAGACTGGAACCACGTGACGGCCATGCCTGAACCACCTGCCGAGCACGGCGGAACCACCTGCCGGACACGCCAAAATCACCTGCGGGCTACGCCAGAACCACTTGGACGACTCTCCGAAATGACCTGCCGGGCATGTTGGAACCACCTCTCAGATGTGCCAGAAGCACGTGGCGGACAGTCCGGAATCACCTGTTGGGCATACGCAACCACCTCTGACACGTACCAGAACCACGTGCCGTGCACGCCGGAACCACCTACCAGACAGACCGGAATCAACTTTTGGTCATGCCGGAACCACCAGTCAGATGTGCCAGAAACACATGCCGGAGTCGCCGGAATCACCTGCCGAGCACGTCGTAACCACCTGCTCAACTCGCCTGAACCACCTGCCGGACACGCCAAAATCAGCTCCCCGCTACACCATCACCACTTCGGGGACAAGCCGGAATCACGTGAGGGGCATGCCGGCACAGCCTCTCAGACTGAACCTCGTGCCGGACACCACAGAACCACCTGCCGGACAGACCGGAACCACCTGCCGGACACGCCGGAACCACCGGCTCGACCCGCCGGAACGACCGCTGGACATGCAAAATCACCTGCCGGCTACGCCGGAAACACTTGGCGAACACTCCGGAATCACCTGCCGGGCATGCCGGAACCACCTCTCAGATATGCCAGAACCACGTGCCAATGACCCCGGAAGCACCTGCCGAGCACGCCGGAACCACCTGCTCGACTCGCCAGAACCACCTGCCGGACACGCAAAAGTCACCTGCCGGCTACGCCACAACCAGTTGGGGAACACTTCGGAATCACCTGCCGGGCTTGCTGGAACCACCTGCCGGTCATGCCAAAATCACCTGCCAACTACGCCAGTACCACTTGGCGGACAGTGTGGAAACACCTGTCGGGCCGGCCGGAACCACATCTCAGACGTGCCAGAACCATGTGCATGAGATGCTGGAACCACACCCCGAACAGACGGAAAACACCTGCCAGACCCGTCTGAACAAGCTGCCGAGCACGCCGGAGCCACCTGCTCGACTCGCCGGAACCACCTACCTGACATGCCCAAATCACCAGCCGGGTATGCCAGAACCACTTGGCGGACACTCCGGAATCATCTGCCGGACATGCCGGAACCAGCTCTCAGACACACCAGAACCACGTGCCGGAGACGCCGGAAGCACCTGCCGAGCATGCCGGAGCCACCTGCTCGACTCGCCAGAAACACCTGCCGGACACGCCAAAATCACCTGCCGGGTATGCCAGAACCACCTGGCCGACACTCCGAAATCACCTGTCGCGCATGCCGGAACCACCTCTCAGACGTGCAGGAAGCACGTGCCGGACACGCCGGAATCACCTACCGGACAGACCGGAACCACCTGCCGAGCACGCCGGAGCCACCTGTTCGACTCGCTGGAACCACCTGCCGGACAGGCCAATATCAACTGCTGGCTATGCCAGAACCACCTGGGGGATGGTCCAGAATCACCTGCCAGCCATGGCGGAACCACCTCTCAGACGTACCAGAACCACCTGCCGGAGAAGCTGGAAACACGTCCTGGACAGTCTGGAACCACCTGCCGGCCAAGCCTGAACCACCTGCCAAGCACAACGGAACAACCTGCCAGACACGCCAAAATCACCTGCGGGCTACGCCAGAACCACTTGGACGACTCTCCGAAATGACCTGCCGGGCATGTTGGAACCACCTCTCAGACGTGCCAGAAGCACGTGGCGGACAGTCTGGAATCACCTGTTGGGCATACGCAACCACCTCTGAGACGTACCAGAACCACGTGCCGTGCACGCCGGAACCACCTACCGGACAGACCGGAATCAACTTTTGGGCATGCCGGAACCACCAGTCAGATGAGCCAGAAACACGTGCCGGAGACGCCGGAAGCACCTGCCGAGCACGTCGCAACCACCTGCTCAACTCGCCTGAACCACCTGCCGGACATGCCAAAATCATCTGCCCGCTACACCAGCACCACTTCGGGGACAAGCCGGAATCACGTGAGGGGCATGCCGGCACAGCCTCTCAGACTGAACCTCGTGCCGGACACCACAGAACCACCTGCCGGACAGACCGGAACCACCTGCCGGACACACCGGAACAACCGGCTCGACCCGCCGGAACGACCGCTGGACATGCAAAATCACCTGCCGGCTACGCCGGAAACACTTGGCGAACACTCCGGAATCACCTGCCGGGCATGCCGGAACCACCTGCTCGACACGCCAGAACCACCTGCCGGACATGCCAAAATCACCTGCCGACTATGCCAAAACCACTTGGCGAACACTCCGGAATCACTTGCCGGGCATGCAGGAACCACCTCTCAGACATGCCAGAACCCCGTGCCAATGACCCCGGAAGCACCAGCCGAGCACGCCGGAACCACGTGCTCGACTCGCCAGGACCACCTGCCGATCACGCAAAAATCACCTGCCGGCTACGCCACAATCAGTTGGTGAACACTTTGGAATCACCTGCCAGGCTTGCTGGAACCACCTGCCAGTCATGCCAAAATCACCTGCCAACTACGCCAGAACCGCTTGGCGGACACTGCGGAAACACCTGTCGGGCCGGCTGGAACCACATCTCAGACGTGCCAGAAACGTGTTCATGAGATGCTGGAACCACACCCCGAACAGACGGATACCACCTGCCAGAACCGCCTGAACCACCTGCTGAGCACGCCGGAACCACCTGCTCGACTCACCGGTACCACCTCCCTGACACGCCAAACTCACCTGCTGGGTATGCCAGAACCACTTGGCGGACACTCCGGAATCATCTGACGGACATGCCGGAACCAGCTCTCAGACACACCAGAACCACGTGCCGGAGACGCCGGAAGCACCTGCCGAGCATGCCGGAGCCACCTGCTCGACTCGCCAGAAACACCTGCCGGACACGCCAAAATCACCTGCCGGGTATGCCAGAACCACCTGGCCGACACTCCGAAATCACCTGTCGCGCATGCCGGAACCACCTCTCAGACGTGCCGGAAGCACGTGCCGGACTCGCCGGAATCACCTACCGGACAGACCGGAACCACCTGCCGAGCACGCCGGATCCACCTGTTCGACTCGCTGGAACCACCTGCCGGACAGGCCAATATCAACTGCTGGCTATGCCAGAACCACCTGGGGGACGGTCCGGAATCACCTGCCCGCCATGGCGGAACCACCTCTCAGACGTACCAGAACCACCTGCCGGAGAAGCTGGAAACACGTCCTGGACAGCCTGGAACCACCTGCCGGCCAAGCCTGAACCACCTGCCAAGCACAACGGAACAACCTGCCAGACACGCCAAAATCACCTGCGTGTTATGCCAGAACCACTTGGAGGACTCTCTGGGATGACCTGCCGGGCATGCCGGAACCACCTCTCAGACGTGCCAGAACCATGTGGCGGACAGTCCGGAATCACCTGTTGGGCATGCGCAACCACCTCTGAGACGTACCAGAACCACATGCCGTGCAGGCTGGAACCACCTACCGGACAGACCGGAATCACCTTTCGGGCATGCCGGAACCACCTGTCAGATGTGCCAGAAACACGTGCCGGAGACGCCGGAAGCACCTGCCAAGCACGTTGGAACCACCTGCTCAACTCGCCTGAACCACCTGCCGGACATGCCAAAATCACCTGCCGACTATGCCAGAACCACTTGGCGAACACTCCGGAATCACTTGCCGGGCATGCAGGAACGATCTCTCAGACATGCCAGAACCCCGTGCCAATGACCCCGGAAGCACCAGCCGAGCATGCCGGAACCACCTGCTCGACTCGCCAGAACCACCTGCCGATCACGCAAAAATCATCTGCCGGCTACGCCACAACCAGTTGGTGAGCACTTCGGAATCACCTGCCGAGCATTGTGGAAACACCTGCCGGTCATGCCAAAATCACCTGCCAACTACGCCAGAACCGCTTGGCGGACACTGCGGAAACACCTGTCGGGCCGGCTGGAACCACATCTCAGACGTGCCAGAGACGTGTTCATGAGATGCTGGAACCACACCCCGAACAGACGGATACCACCTGCCAGAACCGCCTGAACCACCTGCTGAGCACGCCGGAACCACCTGCTCGACTCACCGGTACCACTTCCCTGACACGCCAAAATCACCTGCTGGGTATGCCAGAACCACTTGGCGGACACTCCGGAATCAACTGCCGGACATGCAGGAACCAGCTCTCAGACACACCAGAACCACATGCCGGAGACGCCGGAAGCACCTGCCGAGCATGCCGGAGCCACCTGCTCGACTCGCCAGAAACACCTGCCGGACATGCCAAAATCACCTGCCGGGTACGCCAGAACCACCTGGCGGACACTCCGAAATCACCTGTCGCGCATGCCGGAACCACCTCACAGACGTGCCGGAAGCGCATGCCGGATACGCCGGAATCACCTACCGGACAGACCGGAACCACCTGCCGAGCACGCCGGAGCCACCTGTTCGACTCGCTGGAACCACCTGCCGGACAGGCCAATATCAACTGCTGGCTATGCCAGAACCACCTGGGGGACGGTCCGGAATCACCTGCCAGCCATGGCGGAACCACCTCTCAGACGTACCAGAACCACCTGCCGGAGAAGCTGGAAACACGTCCTGGACAGTCTGGAACCACCCGCCGGCCAAGCCTGAACCACCTGCCAAGCACAACGGAACAACCTGCCAGACACGCCAAAATCACCTGCGTGTTATGCCAGAACCACTGGGAGGACTCTCTGGGATGACCTGCCGGGCATGCCGGAACCACCTCTCAGACGTGCCAGAACCATGTGGCGGACAGTCCGGAATCACCTGTTGGGCATGCGCAACCACCTCTGAGACGTACCAGAACCACATGCCGTGCAGGCTGGAACCACCTCTCAGACGTGCCGGAAGCACGTGCCAGACACGGCGGAAACATCTACCGGACAGACCGGAACCACCTGCCAAGAACGAAAGAGCCACCTGTTCGACTCGCTGGAACCACCTGCCGGACAGGCCAATATCAACTGCTGGCTATGCCAGAACCACCTGGGGGACTGTCCGGGATAACCTGCCAGCCATGGCGGAACCACCTCTCAGACGTACCAGAACCACCTGCCGGAGAAGCTGGAAACACGTCCTGGACAGACTGGAACCACGTGACGGCCATGCCTGAACCACCTGCCGAGCACGGCGGAACCACCTGCCGGACACGCCAAAATCACCTGCGGGCTACGCCAGAACCACTTGGACGACTCTCCGAAATGACCAGCCGGGCATGTTGGAACCACCTCTCAGATGTGCCAGAAGCACGTGGCGGACAGTCCGGAATCACCTGTTGGGCATACGCAACCACCTCTGACACGTACCAGAACCACGTGCCGTGCACGCCGGAACCACCTACCAGACAGACCGGAATCAACTTTTGGTCATGCCGGAACCACCAGTCAGATGTGCCAGAAACACGTGCCGGAGTCGCCGGAATCACCTGCCGAGCACGTCGCAACCACCTGCTCAACTCGCCTGAACCACCTGCCGGACACGCCAAAATCAGCTCCCCGCTACACCAGCACCACTTCGGGGACAAGCCGGAATCACGTGAGGGGCATGCCGGCACAGCCTCTCAGACTGAACCTCGTGCCGGACACCACAGAACCACCTGCCCGACAGACCGGAACCACCTGCCGGACACGCCGGAACCACCGGCTCGACCCGCCGGAACGACCGCTGGACATGCAAAATCACCTGCCGGCTACGCCGGAAACACTTGGCGAACACTCCGGAATCACCTGCCGGGCATGCCGGAACCACCTCTCAGATATGCCAGAACCACGTGCCAATGACCCCGGAAGCACCTGCTGAGCACGCCGGAACCACCTGCTCGACTCGCCAGAACCACCTGCCGGACACGCAAAAGTCACCTGCCGGCTACGCCACAACCAGTTGGGGAACACTTCGGAATCACCTGCCGGGCTTGCTGGAACCACCTGCCGGTCATGCCAAAATCACCTGCCAACTACGCCAGTACCACTTGGCGGACACTGTGGAAACACCTGTAGGGCCGGCCGGAACCACATCTAAGACGTGCCAGAACCATGTGCATGAGATGCTGGAACCACAGCCCGAAAGGACGGAAAACACCTGCCAGACCCGTCTGAACAAACTGCCGAGCACGCCGGAGCCACCTGCTCGACTCGCCGGAACCACCTACCTGACATGCCCAAATCAACACCCGGGTATGCCAGAACCACTTGGCGGACACTCCAGAATCATCTGCCGGACATGCCGGAACCATCTCTCAGACACACCAGAACCACGTGCCGGAGACGCCGGAAGCACCTGCCGAGCATGCCGGAGCCACCTGCTCGACTCGCCAGAAACACCTGCCGGACACGCCAAAATCACCTGCCGGGTACGCCAGAACCACCTGGCGGACACTCCGAAATCAAGTGTCGCGCATGCCGGAACCACCTCTCAGACGTGCCTGAAGCACGTGCCGGACACGCCGGAATCACCTACCGGACAGACCGGAACCACCTGCCGAGCACGCCGGATCCACCTGTTCGACTCGCTGGAACCACCTGCCGGACAGGCCAATATCAACTGCTGGCTATGCTAGAAACACCTGGGGGACGGTCCGGAATCACCTGCCAGCCATGGCGGAACCACCTCTCAGACGTACCAGAACCACCTGCCGGAGAAGCTGGAAACACGTCCTGGACAGTCTGGAACCACCTGCCGGCCAAGCCTGAACCACCTGCCAAGCACCACGGAACAACCTGTCAGACACGCCAAAATCACCTGCGTGTTATGCCAGAACCACTTGGAGGACTCTCTGGGATGACCTGCCGGGCATGCCGGAACCACCTCTCAGACGTGCCAGAACCATGTGGCGGACAGTCCGGAATCACCTGTTGGGCATGCGCAAACACCTCTGAGACGTACCAGAACCACATGCCGTGCAGGCCGGAACCACCTACCGGACAGACCGGAATCACCTTTCGGGCATGCCGGAACCACCTGTCAGATGTGCCAGAAACACGTGCCGGAGACGCCGGAAGCACCTGCCAAGCACGTTGGAACCACTTGCTCAACTCGCCTGAACCACCTGCCGGACATGCCAAAATCACCTGCCGACTATGCCAGAACCACTTGGCGAACACTCCGGAATCACTTGCCGGGCATGCAGGAACCACCTCTCAGACATGCCAGAACCCCGTGACAATGACCCCGGAAGCACCAGCCGAGCACGCCGGAACCACCTGCTCGACTCGCCAGAACCACCTGCCGATCACACAAAAATCACCTGCCGGCTACGCCACAACCAGTTGGTGAACACTTTGGAATCACCTGCCAGGCTTGCTGCAACCGCCTGCCAGTCATGCCAAAATCACCTGCCAACTACGCCAGAACCGCTTGGTGGACACTGCGGAAACACCTGTCGGGCCGGCCGGAACCACATCTCAGACGTGCCTGAACCATGAGCATGAGATGCTGGAACCACACCCCGAACAGACGGAAAACACCCGCCAGACCCGTCTGAACAACCTGCCGAGCACGCCGGAGCCACCTGCTCGACTCGCAGGAACCACCTACCTGACATGCCCAAATCACGAGCCGGGTATGCCAGAACCACTTGGCGGACACTCCGGAATCATCTGCCAGACATGCCGGAACCAGCTCTCAGACACACCAGAACCACGTACCGGAGACGCCGGAAGCACCTGCCGAGCATGCCGGAGCCTCCTGCTCGACTCGCCAGAAACACCTGCCGGACACGCCAAAATGACCTGCCGGGTACGCCAGAACCACCTGGCGGACACTCCAAAACCACCTGTCGCGCATGCCGGAACCACCTCTCAGACGAGCCGGAAGCACGTGCCGGACACACCGGAATAACCTACCGGACGGACCGGAACCACCTGCCGAGCACGCCGGAGCCACCTGTTCGACTCGCTGGAACCACCTGCCGGACAGGCCAATATCAACTGCTGGCTATGCCAGAACCACCTGGCGGACGGTCCGGAATCGCCTGCCAGCCATGGCGGAACCACCTCTCAGATGTACCAGAACCACCTGCCGGAGAAGCTGGAAACACGTCCTGGACAGTCTGGAACCACCTGCCGGCCAAGCCTGAACCACCTGCCAAGCACAACGGAACAACCTGCCAGACACGCCAAAATCACCTGCGTGTTATGCCAGAACCACTTGGAGGACTCGCTGGGATGACCTGCCGGGCATGCCGGAACCACCTCTCAGACGTGCCAGAACCATGTGGCGGACAGTCCGGAATCACCTGTTGGGCATGCGCAACCACCTCTGAGACGTACCAGAACCACATGCCGTGCAGGCTGGAACCACCTACCGGACAGACCGGAATCACCTTTCGGGCATGCCGGAACCACCTGTCAGATGTGCCAGAAACACGTGCCGGAGACGCCGGAAGCACCTGCCAAGCACGTTGGAACCACCTGCTCAACTCGCTTGAACCACCTGCCGGACATGCCAAAATCACCTGCCGACTATGCCAGAACCACTTGGCGAACACTCCGGAATCACTTGCCGGGCATGCAGGAACCACCTCTCAGACATGCCAGAACCCCGTGACAATGACCCCGGAAGCACCAGCCGAGCACGCCGGAACCACCTGCTCGACTCGCCAGAACCACCTGCCGATCACGCAAAAATCACCTGCCGGCTACGCCACAACCAGTTGGTGAACACTTCGGAATCACCTGCCAGGCTTGCTGGAACCACCTGCCGGTCATGCCAAAATCACCTGCCAACTACGCGAGAACCGCTTGGCGGACACTGCGGAAACACCTGTCGAGCCGGCTGGAACCACATCTCAGACGTGCCAGAAACGTGTTCATGAGATGCTGGAACCACACCCCGAACAGACGGATACCACCTGCCAGAACCGCCTGAACCACCTGCTGAGCACGCCGGAACCACCTGCTCGACTCACCGGTACCACCTCCCTGACACGCCAAAATCACCTGCTGGGTATGCCAGAACCACTTGGCGGACACTCCGGAATCGTCTGCCGGACATGCCTGAACCAGCTCTCAGACACACCAGAACCAAGTGCCGGAGACGCCGGAAGCACCTGCCGAGCATGCCGGAGCCTCCTGCTCGACTCGCCAGAAACACCTGCCGGACACGCCAAAATCACCTGCCGGGTACGCCAGAACCACCTGGCGGACACTCCAAAATCACCTGTCGCGCATGCCGGAACCACCTCTCAGACGTGCTGGAAGCACGTCCTGGACATACCGGAATCACCTACCGGACAGACCGGAACCACCTGCCGAGCACGCCGGAGCCACCTGTTCGACTCGCTGGAACCACCTGCCGGACAGGCCAATATCAACTGCTGGCTATGCCAGAACCACCTGGGGGACAGTCCGGGATCACCTGCCAGCCATGGCGGAACCACCTCTCAGACGTACCAGAACCACCTGCCGGAGAAGCTGGAAACACGTCCTGGACAGACTGGAACCACGTGACGGCCATGCCTGAACCACCTGCCGAGCACGGCGGAACCACCTGCCGGACACGCCAAAATCACCTGCGGGCTACGCCAGAACCACTTGGACGACTCTCCGAAATGACCTGCCGGGCATGTTGGAACCACCTCTCAGACGTGCCAGAAGCACGTGGCGGACAGTCCGGAATCACCTGTTGGGCATACGCAACCACCTCTGACACGTACCAGAACGACATGCCGTGCACGCCGGAACCACCTACCGGACAGACCGGAATCAACTTTTGGGCATGCCGGAACCACCAGTCAGATGTGCCAGAAACACGTGCCGGAGACGCCGGAAGCACCTGCCGAGCACGTCGCAACCACCTGTTCAACTCGCCTGAACCACCTGCCAGACACGCCAAAATCACCTGCGTGTTATGCCAGAACCACTTGGAGGACTCTCTGGGATGACCTGCCGGGCATGCCGGAACCACCTCTCAGACATGCCAGAACCATGTGGCGGACAGTCCAGAATCACCTGTTGGGCATGCGCAACCACCTCTGAGACGTACCAGAACCACATGCCGTGCCGGCTGGAACCACCTACCGGACAGACCGGAATCACCTTTCGGGCATGCCGGAACCACCTGTCAGATGTGCCAGAAACACGTGCCGGAGACGCCGGAAGCACCTGCCATGCACGTTGGAACCACCTGCTCAACTCGCCTGAACCACCTGCCGGACATGCCAAAATCACCTGCCGACTATGCCAGAACCACTTGGCGAACACTCCGGAATCACTTGCCGGGCATGCAGGAACCACCTCTCAGACATGCCAGAACCCCGTGCCAATGACCCCGGAAGCACCAGCCGAGCACGCCGGAACCACCTGCTCGACTCGCCAGAACCACCTGCCGATCACGCAAAAATCACCTGCCGGCTACGCCACAACCAGTTGTGGAACACTTTGGAATCACCTGCCAGGCTTGCTGGAACCACCTGCCAGTCATGCCAAAATCACCTGCCAACTACGCCAGAACTGCTTGGCGGACACTGCGGAAACACCTGTCGGGCCGGCTGGAACCACATCTCAGACGTGCCAGAAACGTGTTCATGAGATGCTGGAACCACACCCCGAACAGACGGATACCACCTGCCAGAACCGCCTGAACCACCTGCTGAGCACGCCGGAACCACCTGCTCGACTCACCGGTACCACCTCCCTGACACGCCAAAATCACCTGCTGGCTATGCCAGAACCACTTGGCGGACACTCCGGAATCATCTGCCGGACATGCCGGACCCGCTCTCAGACACACCAGAACCAAGTGCCGGAGACGCCGGAAGCACCTGCCGAGCATGCCGGAGCCACCTGCTCGACTCGCCAGAAACACGTGCCGGAGACGCCGGAAGCACCTGCCGAGCACGTCGCAACCACCTGTTCGACTCGCTGGAACCACCTGCCGGACAGGCCAATATCAACTGCTGGCTATGCCAGAACCACCTGGGGGACAGTCCGCGATCACCTGCCAGCCATGGCGGAACCACCTCTCAGACGTACCGGAACCACCTGCCGGAGAAGCTGGAAACACGTCCTGGACAGACTGGAACCACGTGACGGCCATGCCTGAACCACCTGCCGAGCACGGCGGAACCACCTGCCGGAAACGCCATAATCACCTGCCCGCTACACCAGCACCACTTCGGGGACCAGCCGGAATCACGTGAGGGGCATGCCGGCACAGCCTCTCAGACTGAACCTCGTTCCGGACACCACAGAACCACCTGCCGGACAGACCGGAACCACCTGCCGGACACGCCGGAACCACCGGCTCGACCCGCCGGAACGACCGCTGGACATGCAAACTCACCTGCCGGCTACGCCGGAAACACTTGGCGAACACTCCGGAATCACCTGCCGGGCATGCCGGAACCACCTCTCAGATATGCCAGAACCACGTGCCAATGACCCCGGAAGCACCTGCCGAGCACGCCGGAAACACCTGCTCGACTCGCCAGAACCACCTGCCGGACACGCAAAAATCACCTGCCGGCTACGCCACAACCAGTTGGGGAACACTTCGGAATCACCTGCCGGGCTTGCTGGAACCACCTGCCGGTCATGCCAAAATCACCTGCCAACTACGCCAGTACCACTTGGCGGACACTGTGGAAACACCTGTCGGGCCGGCCGGAACCACATCTCAGACGTGCCAGAACCATGTGCATGAGATGCTGGAACCACACCCTGAACAGATGGAACACACCTGCCAGACCCGTCTGAACAACCTGCCGAGCACGCAGGAGCCACCTGTTCGACTCGCTGGAACCACCTGAGAGTCATGCCAAAATCACCTGCCAACTACGCCAGAACCGCTTGGCAGACACTGCGGAAACACCTGTCGGGCCGGCCGGAACCACATCTCAGACGTGCCAGAACCACGTGCATGAGATGCAGGAACCACAACCCGATAAGACGGAAAACACCTGCCAGACCCGTCTGAACAACCTGCCGAGCACGCCGGAGCCACCTGCTCGACTCGCCGGAACCACCTACCTGACATGCCCAAATCACCAGCCGGGTATGCCAGAACCACTTGGCGGACACTCCGGAATCATCTGCCGGACATGGCGGAACCAGCTCTCAGACACACCAGAACCAAGTGCCGGAGACGCCGGAAGCACCTGCCGATCATGCCAGAGCCACCTGCTCGACTCGCCAGAAACACCTGCCGGACACGCCAAAATCACCTGCAGGGTACGCCAGAACCACCTGGCGGACACTACGGAATCACCTGCCGCGCATGCCGGAACCACCTCTCAGACCTGCCGGAAGCACGTGCCAGACACGCCGGAAACACCTACCGGACAGACCGGAACCACCTGCCAAGAACGCCGGAGCCACCTGTTCGACTCGCTGGAACCACCTGCCGGACAGGCCAATATCAACTGCTGGCTATGCCAGAACCACCTGGGGGACAGTCCGCGATCACCTGCCAGCCATGGCGGAACCACCTCTCAGACGTACCAGAACCACCTGCCGGAGAAGCTGGAAACACGTCCTGGACAGACTGGAACCACGTGACGGCCATGCCTGAACCACCTGCCGGACATGCTAAAATCACCTGCGGGCTACGCCAGAACCACTTGGACGACTCTCCGAAATGACCTGCCGGGCATGTTGGAACCACCTCTCAGACGTGCCAGAAGCACGTGGCTGACAGTCCGGAATCACCTGTTGGGCATACGCAACCACCTCTGAGACGTACCAGAACCACGTGCTGTGCACGCCGGAACCACCTACCGGACAGACCGGAATCAACTTTTGGGCATGCCGGAACCACCAGTCAGATGTGCCAGAAACACGTGCCGGAGACGCCGGAAGCACCTGCCGAGCACGTCGCAACCACCTGCTCAACTCGCCTGAACCACCTGCCGGACACGCCAAAATCACCTGCCCGCTACACCAGCACCACTTCGGGGACAAGCCGGAATCACGTGAGGGGCATGCCGGCACAGCCTCTCAGACTGAACCTCGTGCCGGACACCACAGAACCACTTGCCGGACAGACCGGAACCACCTGCCGGATACGCCGGAACCACCGGCTCGACCCGACTGAACGACCGCTGGACATGCAATATCACCTGCCGGCTACGCCGCAAACACTTTGCGAACACTCCGGAATCACCTGCCGGGCATGCCGGAACCACCTCTCCGATATGCCAGAACCACGTGCCAATGACCCCGGAAGCACCTGCCGAGCACGCCGGAACCACCTGCCGCACACGCAAAAATCACCTGCTGGCTACGCCACAACCAGTTGGGGAACACTTCGGAATCACCTGCCGGGCTTGCTGGAACCACCTGCCGGGCATGCCAAAATCACCTACCAACTACGCCAGTACCACTTGGCGGACACTGTGGAAACACCTGTCGGGCCGGCCGGAACAACATCTCAGACGTGCCAGAACCATGTGCATGAGATGCTGGAACCACACCCCGAACAGACGGAAAACACCTGCCAGACCCGTCTGAACAACCTGCCGAGCACGCCGGAGCCACCTGATCGACTCGCCAGAAACACCTACCTGACATGCCAAAATCACCAGCCGGGTATGCCAGAACCACTTGGCGGACACTCCGGAATCATCTGCCGGACATGCCGGAACCAGCTCTCAGACACACCAGAACCACGGGCCGGAGACGCCGGAAGCACCTTCCGAGCATGCCGGAGCCTCCTGCTCGACTCGCCAGAAACACCTGCCGGACACGCCAAAATCACCTGCCGGGTACGCCAGAACCACCTGGCGGACACTCCGAAATCACCTGTCGCGCATGCCGGAACCACCTCTCAGACGTGCCGGAAGCACGTGCCGGACGTGCCGGAATCACCTACCGGACAGACCGGAACCACCTGCCGAGCACGCCGGAGCCACCTGTTCGACTCGCTGGAACCACCTGCCGGACAGGCCAATATCAACTGCTGGCTATGCCAGAACCACCTGGGGGACGGTCCGGAATCGCCTGCAAACCATGGCGGAACCACCTCTCAGACGTACCAGAACCACCTGCCGGAGAAGCTGGAAACACGTCCTGGACAGTCTGGAACCACCTGCCGGCCAAGCCTGAACCACCTGCCAAGCACAACGGAACAACCTGCCAGACACGCCAAAATCACCTGCGTGTTATGCCAGAACCACTTGGAGGACTCTCTGGGATGACCTGCCGGGCATGCCGGAACCACCTCTCAGACGTGCCAGAACCATGTGGCGGACAGTCCGGAATCACCTGTTGGGCATGCGCAACCACCTCTGAGACGTACCAGAACCACATGCCGTGCAGGCTGGAACCACCTACCGGACAGACCGGAATCACCTTTCGGGCATGCCGGAACCACCTGTCAGATGTGCCAGAAACACGTGCCGGAGACGCCGGAAGCACCTGCCAAGCACGTTGGAACCACCTGCTCAACTCGCCTGAACCACCTGCCGGACATGCCAAAATCACCTGCCGACTATGCCAGAACCACTTGGCGAACACTCCGGAATCACTTGCCGGGCATGCAGGAACCACCTCTCAGACATGCCAGAACCCCGTGCAAATGACCCCGGAAGCACCAGCCGAGCACGCCGGAACCACCTGCTTGACTCACCGGTACCACCTCCCTGACACTCCAAAATCACCTGCAGGGTATGCCAGAACCACTTGGCGGACACTCCGGAATCATCTGCCGGACATGCCGGAACCAGCTCTCAGACACACCAGAACCAAGTGCCGGAGACGCCGGAAGCACCTGCCGAGCATGCCGGAGCCACCTGCTCGACTCGCCAGAAACACGTGGCGGAGACGCCGGAAGCACCTGCCGAGCACGTCGCAACCACTTGCTCAACTCGCCTGAACCACCTGCCGGACACGCCAAAATAACCTGCACGCTACACCAGCACCACTTCGGGGACAAGCCGGAATCACGTGAGGGGCAAGCCGGCACAGCCTCTCAGACTGAACCTCGTGCCGGACACCACAGAACCACCTGCCGGAGAGACCGGAACCACCTGCCGGACACGCCGGAACCACCGGCTCGACTCGCCGGAACGACCGCTGGACATGCAAAATCACCTGCCGGCTACGCAGGAAACACTTGGCGAACACTCCGGAATCACCTGCAGGGCACGCCGGAACCACCTCTCAGATATGCCAGAACCACGTGCCAATGACCCCGGAAGCACCTGCCGAGCACGCCGGAACAACCTGCTCGACTCGCCAGAACCAATTGCCGGACACGCAAAAATCACCTGCCAGCTACGCCACAACCAGTTGGGGAACACTTCGGAATCACCTGCCGGGCTTGCTGGAACCACCTGCCGGTCATGCCAAAATCGCCTGCCAACTACGCCAGTACCACTTGGCGGACACTGTGGAAACACCTGTCGGGCCGGCCGGAACCACATCTCAGACGTGCCAGAACCACGTGCATGAGAGGCAGGAACCACAACCCGAAAAGACGGAAAACACATGCCAGACCCGTCTGAACAAGCTGCCGAGCACGCCGGAGCCACCTGCTCGACTCGCCGGAACCACCTACCTGACATGCCCAAATCAACAGCCGGGTATGCCAGAACCACAAGGCGGACACTCCGGAATCATCTGCCGGACATGCCGGAACCAGCTCTCAGACACACCAGAACCACGTGCCGGAGACGCCGGAAGCACCTGCCGAGCATGCCGGAGCCACCTGCTCGACTCGCCAGAAACACCTGCCAGACACGCCAAAATCACCTGCGGGGTACGCCAGAACCACCTGGCGGACACTCCGAAAACACCTGTCGCGCATGCCGGAACCACCTCTCAGACGTGCCGGAAGCACGTGCCGGACACGCCGGAATCACCCACCGGACAGACCGGAACCACCTGCCCAGCACGCCGGAGCCACCTGTTCGACTCGCTGGAACCACCTGCCGATCACGAAAAAATCACCTGCCGGCTACGCCACAACCAGTTGGTGAACACTTTGGAATCACCTGCCAGGCTTGCTGGAACCACCTGCCAGTCATGCCAAAATCACCTGCCAACTACGCCAGAACCGCTTGGCGGACACTGTGGAAACACCTGTCGGGCCGGCCGGAACCACATCTCAGACGTGCCAGAACCATGTGCATGAGATGCTGGAACCACACCTCGAACAGACGGAACACACCTGCCAGACCCGTCTGAACAACCTGCCGAGCACGCCGGACCCACCTGCTCGACTCGCCGGAACCACCTACCTGACATGCCCAAATCACCAGCCGGGTATGCAAGAACCACTTGGCGGACACTCCGGAATCATCTGCCGGACATGCCGGAACCAGCTCTCAGACACACCAGAACCACGTGACGGAGACGCCGGAAGCACCTGCCGAGCATGCCGGAGCCACCTGCTCGGCTCGCCAGAAATACCTGCCGGACACGCCAAAATCACCTGCCGGGTATGCCAGAACCACCTGGCGGACACTCCGAAATCACCTGTCGCGCATGCCGGAACCACCTCTCAGACGTGCCGGAAGCACGTGCCGGACACGCCGGAATCACCTACCGGACAGACCGGAACCACCTGCCGAGCACGCCGGAGCCACCTGTTCGACTCGCTGGAACCACCTGCCGGACAGGCCAATATCAACTGCTGGCTATGCCAGAACCACCTGGGGGATGGTCCGGAATCACCTGCCAGCCATGGCGGAACCACCTCTCAGACGTACCAGAAGCACGTGGCGGATAGTCCGGAATCACCTCTTGGGCATAGGCAACCACCTCTGACACGTACCAGAACCACG
Source organism: Equus caballus (assembly GCF_041296265.1). Lineage (NCBI taxonomy): Eukaryota > Metazoa > Chordata > Mammalia > Perissodactyla > Equidae > Equus > Equus caballus. The sequence continues at coordinate 7,479,586 of NC_091697.1, forward strand.
TGCCGTGCACGCCGGAACCACCTACCGGACAGACCGGAATCAACTTTTGGGCATGCCGGAACCACCAGTCAGATGTGCCAGAAACACGTGCCGGAGACGCCGGAAGCACCTGCCGAGCACGTCGCAACCACCTGCTCAACTCACCTGAACCACCTGCCGGACACGCCAAAATCACCTGCCCGCTACACCAGCACCACTTCGGGGACAACCCAGAATGACGTGAGGGGCATGCCGGCACAGCCTCTCAGACTGAACGTCGTGCCGGACACCACAGAACCACCTGCCGGACAGACCGGAACCACCTGCCGGAAACGCCGGAACCACCGGCTCGACCCGCTGGAACGACCGCTGGACATGCAAAATCACCTGCCGGCTACGGCGCAAACACTTGGCGAACACTCCGGAACCACCTGCCGAGCACGCCGGAGCCACGTGTTCGACTCGCTGGAACCACCTGCCGGACAGGCCAATATCAACTGCTGGCTATGCCAGAACCACCTGGGGGACGGTCCGGAATCACCTGCCAGCCATGGCGGAACCACCTCTCAGACATACCAGAACCACCTGCCGGAGAAGCTGGAAACACGTCCTGGACAGTCTGGAACCACCTGCCGGCCAAGCCTGAACCACCTGCCAAGCACAACGGAACAACCTGCCAGACACGCCAAAATCACCTGCGTGTTATGCCAGAACCACTGGGAGGACTCTCTGGGATGACCTGCCGGGCATGCCGGAACCACGTCCCAGACGTGCCAGAAGCACGTGGCGGACAGTCCGGAATCACCTGTTGGGCATACGCAACCACCTCTGAGACGTACCAGAACCACGTGCCGTGCACGCCGGAACCACCTACCGGACAGACCGGAATCAACTTTTGGGCATGCCGGAACCACCAGTCAGATGTGCCAGAAACACGTGCCGGAGACGCCGGAAGCACCTGCCGAGCACGTCGCAACCACTTGCTCAACTCGCCTGAACAACCTGCCGGACACGCAAAAATCACCTGCCCGCTACACCAGCACCAATTCGGGGACAAGCCGGAATGACGTGAGGGGCATGCCAGCACAGCCTCTCATACTGAACCTCGTGCCGGACAACACAGAACCACCTGCCGGACAGACCGGAACCACCTGCCGGACACGCCGGTACCACCGACTCGACCCGCCGGAATGACGGCTGGACATGAAAAATCACCTGCCGGCTATGCCGGAAAAACTTGGCGAACACTCCGGAATCACCTGCCGGGCATGCCGGAACCACCTCTCAGATATGCCAGAACCACGTGCCAATGACCCCGGAAGCACCTGCCGAGCACGCCGGAACAACCTGCTCGACTCGCCAGAACCACCTGCCGGACACGCAGAAATCACCTGCCGGCTACGCCACAACCAGTTGGGGAACAATTCGGAATCACCTGCCAGGCTTGCTGGAACCACCTGCCGGTCATGCCAAAATCACCTGCCAACTATGCCAGTACCACTTGGCGGACACTGTGAAAACACCTGTCGGGCCGGCCGGAACCACATCTCAGACGTGCCAGAACCATGTGCATGAGATGCTGGAACCACACCCCGAACAGACGGAAAACACCTGCCAGACCCGTCTGAACAACCTGCCGAGCACGCCGGAGCCACCTGTTCGACTCGCCGGAACCACCTGCCGGACACGCCAAAATCACCTGCTGGGTACGCCAGAACCACCTGGCGGACACTCCGAAATCACCTGTCGCACATGCCGGAACCACCTCTCAGACGTGCCGGAAGCACGTGCCGGACACGCCGGCATCACCTACCGGACAGACCGGAACCACCTGCCGAGCACGCCGAAGCCACCTGTTCGACTCGCTGGAACCACCTGCCGGACAGGCCAATATCAACTGCTGGCTATGCCAGAACCACCTGGGGGACGGTCCGGAATCACCTGCCAGCCATGGCGGAACCACCTCTCAGACGTACCAGAACCACCTGCCGGAGAAGCTGGAAACACGTCCTGGACAGTCTGGAACCACCTGCCGGCCAAGCCTGAACCACCTGCCAAGCACAACGGGACAACCTGCCAGACATGCCAAAATCACCTGCGTGTTATGCCAGAACCACTTGGAGGACTCTCTGGGATGACCTGCCGGGCATGCCGGAACCAGCTCTCAGACGTGCCAGAACCATGTGGCGGACAGTCCGGAATCACCTGTTGGGCATGGCCAACCACCTCTGAGACGTACCAGAACCACATGCCGTGCAGGCTGGAACCACCTAACGGACTGACCGGAATCACCTTTCGGGCATGCCGGAACCACCTGTCAGATGTGCCAGAAACACGTGCCGGAGACGCCGGAAGCACCTGCCAAGCACGTTGGAACCACCTGCTCAAATCGCCTGAACCACCTGCCGGACATGCCAAAATCACCTGCCGACTATGCCAGAACCACTTGGCGAACACTCCGGAATCACTTGCCGGGCATGCAGGAACCACCTCTCAGACATGCCAGAAACCCGTGCCAATGACCCCGGAAGCACCAGCCGAGCACGCCGGAACCACCTGCTCGACTCGCCAGAACCACCTGCCGATCACGCAAAAATCACCTGCCGGCTACGCCACAACCAGTTGGTGAACACTTTGGAATCACCTGCCAGGCTTGCTAGAACCTCCTGCCAGTCATGCCAAAATCACCTGCCAACAACGCCAGAACCGCTTGGCGGACACTGCGGAAACACCTGTCGGGCCGGCTGGAACCACATCTCAGACGTGCCAGAAACATGTTCATGAGATGCTGGAACCACACCCCGAACAGACGGATACCACCTGCCAGAACCGCCTGAACCACCTGCTGAGCACGCCGGAACCACCTGCTCGACTCACCGGTACCACCTCCCTGACATGCCAAAATCACCTGCTGGATATGCCAGAACCACTTGGCGGACACTCCGGAATCATCTGCCGGACATGCCGGAACCAGCTCTCAGACACACCAGAACCAAGTGCCGGAGATGCCGGAAGCACCTGCCGAGCATGCCGGAGCCACCTGCTCGACTCGCCAGAAACACCTGCCGGACACGCCAAAATCACCTGCCGGGTATGCCAGAACCACCTGTCGGACACTCCGAAATCACCTGTCGCGCATGCCGGAACCACCTCTCAGACGTGCCGGAAGCACGTGCCAGACATGCCGGAAACACCTACCGGACAGACCGGAACCACCTGCCAAGAACGCCGGAGCCACCTGTTCGACTCGCTGGAACCACCTGCCGGACAGGCCAATATCAACTGCTGGCTATGCCAGAACCACCTGGGGGACAGTCCGGGATCACCTGCCAGCCATGGCGGAACCACCTCTCAGACGTACCAGAACCACCTGCCGGAGAAGCTGGAAACACGTCCTGGACAGACTGGAACCACGTGACGGCCATGCCTGAACCACCTGCCCAGCACGGCGGAACCACCTGCCGGACACGCCAAAATCACCTGCGGGCTACGCCAGAACCACTTGGACGACTCTCTGAAGTGACCTGCCGGGCATGTTGGAACCACCTCTCAGACGCGCCAGAAGCACGTGGCGGACAGTCCGGGATCACCTGTTGGGCATACGCAACCACCTCTGAGATGTACCAGAACCACGTGCCGTGCACGCCGGAACCACCTACGAGACAGACCGGAATCAAATTATGGGCATGCCGGAACCACCAGTCAGATGTGCCAGAAACACGTGCCGGAGACGCCGGAAGCACCTGCCGAGCACGTCGCAACCACCTGCTCAACTCGCCTGAACCACCTGCCGGACACGCCAAAATCACCTGCCCGCTACACCAGCACCACTTCGGGGACAAGCCGGAATCACGTGAGGGGCATGCCGGCACAGCCTCTCAGACTGAACCTCGTGCCGGACACCACAGAACCACCTGCCGGACAGACCGGAACCACCTGCCGCACACGCCGGAACCACCGGCTCGACCCGCCGGAACGACCGCTGGACATGCAAAATCACCTGCCGGCTACGCCGGAAACACTTGGCGAACACTCCGGAATCACCTGCCGGGCATGCCGGAACCACCTCTCAGATATGCCAGAACCACGTGCCAATGACCCCGGAAGCACCTGCCGAGAACGCCGGAACCACCTGCTCGACTCGCCAGAACCACCTGCCGGACACGCAAAAATCACCTGCCGGCTATGCCACAACCAGTTGGGGAACACTTCGGAATCACCTGCCGGGCTTGCTGGAACTACCTGCCGGTCATGCCAAAATCACCTGCCAACTACACCAGTACCACTTGGCGGACACTGTGGAAACACCTGTCGGGCCGGCCGGAACCACATAACAGACGTGCCAGAACCATGTGCATGAGATGCTGGAACCACACCCCGAACAGACGGAAAACACATGCCAGACGCGTCTGAACAACCTGCCGAGCACGCCGGAGCCACCTGCTCGACTCGCCGGAACCACCTACCTGACATGCCCAAATCACCAGCCGGGTATGCCAGAACCACTTGGCGGACACTCCGGAATCATCAGCCGGACATGCCGGAACCAGCTCTCAGACACACCAGAACCACGTGCCGGAGACGCCGGAAGCACCTGCCGAGCATGCCGGAGCCACCTGCTCTACTCGCCAGAAACACCTGCCGGACACGCCAAAATCACCTGCCGGGTACGCCAGAACCACCTGGCCGACACTCCGAAATCACCTGTCGCGCATGCCGGAACCACCTCTCAGACGTGCCGGAAGCACGTGCCGGAGAAGCTGGAAACACGTCCTGGACAGTCTGGAACCACCTGCCGGCCAAGCCTGAACCACCTGCCAAGCACAACGGAACAACCTGCCAGACACGCCAAAATCACCTGCGTGTTCTGCCAGAACCACTTGGCGAACACTCCGGAATCACTTGCCGGGCATGCAGGAACCACCTCTCAGACATGCCAGAACCCCGTGCCAATGACCCGGGAAGCACCAGCCGAGCACGCTGGAACCACCCGCTCGACTCGCCAGAACCACCTGCCGATCACGCAAAAATCACCTGCCGGCTACGCCACAACCAGTTGGGGAACACTTTGGAATCACCTGCCAGGCTTGCTGGAACCACCTGCCCGTCATGCCAAAATCACCTGCCAACTACGCCAGAACCGCTTGGCGGACACTGCGGAAACACCTGTCGGGCCGGCTGGAACCACATCTCAGACGTGCCAGAAACGTGTTCATGAGATGCTGGAACCACACCCCGAACAGACGGATACCACCTGCCAGAACCGCCTGAACCACCTGCTGAGCACGCCGGAACCACCTGCTCGACTCACCGGTACCACCTCCCTGACACGCCAAAATCACCTGCTGGGTATGCCAGAACCACTTGGCGGACACTCCGGAATCATCTGCCGGACATGCCGGAACCAGCTCTCAGACACACCAGAACCAAGTGCCAGAGACGCCGGAAGCACCTGACGAGCATGCCGGAGCCACCTGCTCGACTCGCCAGAAACACCTGCCGGACACGCCAAAATCACCTGCCGGGTACGCCAGAACCACCTGGCGGACACTACGGAATCACCTGCCGCGCATGCCGGAACCACCTCTCAGACGTGCCGGAAGCACGTGCCAGACACGCCGGAAACACCTACCGGACAGACCGGAACCACCTGCCAAGAACGCCGGAGCCACCTGTTCGACTCGCTGGAACCACCTGCCGGACAGGCCAATATCAACTGCTGGCTATGCCAGAACCACCTGGGGGACAGTCCGGGATCACCTGCCAGCCATGGCGGAACCACCTCTCAGACGTACCAGAATCACCTGCCGGAGAAGCTGGAAACACGTCCTGGACAGACTGGAACCACGTGACGGCCATGCCTGAACCACCTGCCGGACATGCGAAAATCACCTGCGGGCTACGCCAGAACCACTTGGACGACTCTCCGAAATGACCTGCCGGGCATGTTGGAACCACCTCTCAGACGTGCCAGAAGCACGTGGCTGACAGTCCGGAATCACCTGTTGGGCATACGCAACCACCTCTGAGACGTACCAGAACCACGTGCCGTGCACGCCGGAACCACCTAACAGACAGACCGGAATCAACTTTTGGGCATGCCGGAACCACCAGTCAGATGTGCCAGAAACACGTGCCGGAGACGCCGGAAGCACCTGCCGAGCATGCCGGAGCCACCTGCTCTACTCGCCAGAAACACCTGCCGGACACGCCAAAATCACCTGCCGGGTACGCCAGAACCACCTGGCGGACACTCCGAAATCACCTGTCTCGCATGCCGGAACCACCTCTCAGACGTGCCGGAAGCACGTGCCGGACACGCCGGATTCACCTACCGGACAGACCGGAACCACCTGCCGAGCACGCCGGAGGCACCTGTTCGACTCGCTGGAAAAACCTGCCGGACAGGGCAATATCAACTGCTGGCTATGCCAGAACCACCTGGGGGACAGTCCGGGATCACCTGCCAGCCATGGCGGAACCACCTCTCAGACGTACCAGAACCACCTGCCGGAGAAGCTGGAAACACGTCCTGGACAGACTGGAACCACGTGACGGCCATGCCTGAACCACCTGCCGAGCACGGCGGAACCACCTGCCGGACACGCCAAAATCACCTGCGGGCTACGCCAGAACCACTTGGACGACTCTCCGAAATGACCTGCCGGGCATGTTGGAACCACCTCTCAGACGTGCCAGAAGCACGTGGCGGACAGTCCGGAATCACCTGTTGGGCATACGCAACCACCTCTGAGACGTACCAGAACCACGTGCCGTGCACGCTGGAACCACCTACCGGACAGACCGGAATCAACTTCTGGGCATGCCGGAACCACCAGTCAGATGTGCCAGAAAGTCGTGCCGGAGACGCCGGAAGCACCTGCCGAGCACGTCGCAACCACCTGCTCAACTCGCCTGAACCACCTGCCGGACACGCCAAAATCACCTGCCCGCTACACCAGCACCACTTCGGGGACAAGCCGGAATCACGTGAGGGGCATGCCGGCACAGCCTCTCAGACTGAACCTCGTGCCGGACACCACAGAACCACCTGCCGGACAGACCGGAACCACCTGCCGCACACGCCGGAAACACAGGCTCGACCCGCCGGAACGACCGCTGGACATGCAAACTCACCTGCCGGCTACGCCGGAAGCACTTGGCGAACACTCTGGAATCACCTGCCGGGCATGCCGGAACCACCTCTCAGATATGCCAGAACCACGTGCCAATGACCCCGGAAGCACCTGCCGAGCACGCCGGAACCACCTGCTCGACTCGCCAGAACCACCTGCCGGACACGCCAAAAACACCTGCCGGGTAAGCCAGAACCACCTGGTGGACACTCCGAAATCACCTGTCGCGCATGCCGGAACCACCTCTCAGACGTGCCGGAAGCACGTGCCGGACACGCCGGGATCACCTACCGGACAGACCGGAACCACCTGCCGAGCACGCCGGAGCCACCTGTTCGACTCGCTGGAACCACCTGCCGGACAGGCCAATATCAACTGCTGGCTATGCCAGAACCACCTGGCGGATGGTCCGGAATCACCTGCCAGCCATGACGGAACCACCTCTCAGACGTACCAGAACCACCTGCCGGAGAAGCTGGAAACACGTCCTGGACAGTCTGGAACCACCTGCCGGCCAAGCCTGAACCACCTGCCAAGCACAACGGAACAACCTGCCAGACACGCCAAAATCACCTGCGTGTTATGCCAGAACCACTTGGAGGACTCTCTGGGATGACCTGCCGGGCATGCCGGAACCACCTCTCAGACGTGCCAGAACCATGTGGCGGACAGTCCGGAATCACCTGTTGGGCATGCGCAACCACCTCAGAGACGTACCAGAACCACATGCCGTGCAGGCTGGAACCACCTACCGGACAGACCGGAATCACCTTTCGGGCATGCCGGAACCACCTGTCAGATGTGCCAGAAACACGTGCCGGAGACGCCGGAAGCACCTGCCAAGCACGTTGGAACCACCTGCTCAACTCGCCTGAACCACCTGCCGGACATGCCAAAATCACCTGCCGACTATGCCAGAACCACTTGGCGAACACTCCGGAATCACTTGCCGGGTATGCAGGAACCACCTCTCAGACATGCCAGAACCCCGTGCCAATGACCCCGGAAGCACCAGCCGAGCACGCCGGAACCACCTGCTCGACTCGCCAGAACCACCTGCCGATCACGCAAAAATCACCTGCCGGCTACGCCACAACCAGTTGGTGAACACTTTGGAATCACCTGCCAGGCTTGCTGGAACCACCTGCCAGTCATGCCAAAATCACCTGCCAACTACGCCAGAACCGCTTGGCGGACACTGCGGAAACACCTGTCGGGCCGGCTGGAACCACATCTCAGATGTGCCAGAAACGTGTTCATGAGATGCTGGAACCACACCCCGAACAGACGGATACCACCTGCCAGAACCGCCTGAACCACCTGCTGAGCACGCCGGAACCACCTGCTCGACTCACCGGTACCACCTCCCTGACACGCCAAAATCACCTGCTGGGTATGCCAGAACCACTTTGCGGACACTCCGGAATCATCTGCCGGACATGCCGGAACCAGCTCTCAGACACACCAGAACCAAGTGCTGGAGACGCCGGAAGCACCTGCCGAGCATGCCGGAGCCACCTGCTCGACTCGCCAGAAACACCTGCCGGACACGCCAACATCACCTGCCGGGTATGCCAGAACCACCTGGCGGACACTACGGAATCACCTGCCGCGCATGCCGGAACCACCTCTCAGACGTGCCGGAAGCACGTGCCAGACACGCCGGAAACATCTACCGGACAGACCGGAACCACCTGCCAAGAACGAAAGAGCCACCTGTTCGACTCGCTGGAACCACCTGCCGGACAGGCCAATATCAACTGCTGGTTATGCCAGAACCACCTGGGGGACAGTCCGGGATCACCTGCCAGCCATGGCGGTACCACCTCTCAGACGTACCAGAACCACCAGCCGGAGAAGCTGGAAACACGTCCTGGACAGACTGGAACCACGTGACGGCCAAGCCTGAACCACCTGCCGAGCACGGCGGAACCACCTGCCGGACACGCCAAAATCACCTGCGGGCTACGCCAGAACCACTTGGACGACTCTCCGAAATGACCTGCCGGGCATGTTGGAACCACCTCTCAGACGTGCCAGAAGCACGTGGCGGACAGTCCGGAATCACCTGTTGGGCATACGCAACCACCTCTGAGACGTACCAGAACCACGTGCCATGCACGCCGGAACCACCTACCGGACAGACCGGAATCAACTTTTGGGCATGCCGGAACCACCAGTCAGATGTGCCAGAAACACGTGCCGGAGACGCCGGAAGCACCTGCCGAGCACGTCGCAACCACCTGCTCAACTCGCCTGAACCACCTGCCGGACACGCCAAAATCACCTGCCCGCTACACCAGCACCACTTCGGGGACAAGCCGGAATCACGTGAGGGGCATGCCGGCACAGCCTCTCAGACTGAACCTCGTGCCGGACACCACAGAACCACCTGCCGGACAGACCGGAACCACCTGCCGCACACGCCGGAAACACAGGCTCGACCCGCCGGAACGACCGCTGGACATGCAAACTCACCTGCCGGCTACGCCGGAAACACTTGGTGAACACTCTGGAATCACCTGCCGGGCATGCGGGACCACCTCTCAGATATGCCAGAACCACGTGCCAATGACCCCGGAAGCACCTGCCGAGCACGCCGGAACCACCTGCTCGACTCGCAGGAACCACCTACCTGACATGCCCAAATCCCCAGCCGGGTATGCCAGAACCACTTGGCGGACACTCCGGAATCATCTGCCGGACATGCCGGAACCAGCTCTCAGACACACCAGAACCAAGTGCCGAAGACGCCGGAAGCACCTGCCGAGCATGCCGGAGCCACCTGCTCGACTCGCCAGAAACACCTGCCGGACACGCCAAAATCACCTGCCGGGTACGCCAGAACCACCTGGCGGACACTCCAGAAATCATCTGTCGCGCATGCCGGAACCACCTCTCAGACGTGCCGGAAGCACGTGCCGGACACGCCGGAATCACCTACCGGACAGACCGGAACCACCTGCCGAGCACGCTGGAGCCACTTGTTCGACTCGCTGGAACCACCTGCCGGACAGGCCAATATCAACTGCTGGCTATGCCAGAACCACCTGGGGAACGGTCCGGAATCACCTGCCAGCCATGGCGGAACCACCTCTCAGACGTACCAGAACCACCTGCCGGAGAAGCTGGAAACACGTCCTGGACAGTCTGGAACCACCTGCCGGCCAAGCCTGAACCACCTGCCAAGCACAACGGAACATCCTGCCAGACACGCCAAAATCACCTGCGTGTTGTGCCAGAACCACTTGGAGGACTCTCTGGGATGACCTGCCGGGCATGCCGGAACCACCTCTCAGACGTGCCAGAACCATGTGGCGGACAGTCCGGAATCACCTGTTGGGCATGCGCAACCACCTCTGAGAGGTACCAGAACCACATGCCGTGCAGGCTGGAACCACCTACCGGACAGACCGGAATCACCTTTCGGGCATGCCGGAACCACCTGTCAGATGTGCCAGAAACACGTGCCGGAGACGCCGGAAGCACCTGCCAAGCACGTTGGAACCCCCTGCTCAACTCGCCTGAACCACCTGCCGGACATGCCAAAATCACCTGCCGACTATGCCAGAACCACTTGGCGAACATTCCGGAATCACTTGCCGGGCATGCAGGAACCACCTCTCAGACATGCCGGAACCCCGTGCAAATGACCCCGGAAGCACCAGCCGAGCACGCCGGAACCACCTGCTCGACTCGCCAGAACCACCTGCCGATCACGCAAAAATCACCTGCCGGCTATGCCACAACCAGTTGGGGAACACTTTGGAATCACCTGCCAGGCTTGCTGGAACCACCTGCCAGTCATGCCAAAATCACCTGCCAACTACGCCAGAACCGCTTGGCGGACACTGCGGAAACACCTGTCGGGCCGGCTGGAACCACATCTCAGACGTGCCAGAAACGTGTTCATGAGATGCTGGAACCACACCCCGAACAGACGGATACCACCTGCCAGAACCGCCTGAACCACCTGCTGAGCACGCCGGAACCACCTGCTCGACTCACCGGTACCACCTCCCTGACACGCCAAAATCACCTGCTGGGTATGCCAGAACCACTTGGCGGACACTCCGGAATCATCTGCCAGACATGCCGGAACCAGCTCTCAGACACACCAGAACCAAGTGCCGGAGACGCCGGAAGCACCTGCCGAGCATGCCGCAGCCACCTGCTCAACTCGCCAGAAACACCTGCCGGACACGCCAAAATCACCTGCCGGGTACGCAAGAACCACCTGGCCGACACTCCGGAATCACATGTCGCGCATGCCGGAACCACCTCTCAGACGTGCCAGAAGCACGTGCCGGACACGCCGGAATCACCTACCGGACAGACCGGAACCACCTGCCGAGCACGCCGGAGCCACCTGTTCGACTCGCTGGAACCACCTGCCGGACAGGCCAATATCAACTGCTGGCTATGCCAGAACCACCTGGGGAACGGTCCGGAATCACCTGCCAGCCATGGCGGAACCACCTCTCAGACGTACCAGAACCACCTGCCGGAGAAGCTGGAAACACGTCCTGGACAGACTGGAACCACGTGACGGCCATGCCTGAACCACCTGCCGAGCACGGCGGAACCACCTGCCGGACACGCCAAAATCACCTGCGGGCTACGCCAGAACCACTTGGACGACTCTCCGAAATGACCTGCCGGGCATGTTGGAACCACCTCTCACACGTGCCAGAAGCACGTGGCAGACAGTCCGGAATCACCTGTTGGGCATACGCAACAACCTCTGAGACGTACAAGAACCACGTGCCGGGCACGCCGGAACCACCTACCGGACAGACCGGAATCAACTTTTGGGCATGCCGGAACCACCAGTTAGATGTGCCAGAAACACGTGCCGGAGACTCCGGAAGCCCCTGCCGAGCACGTCGCAACAACCTGCTCAACTCGCCTGAACCACCTGCCGGACACGCCAAAATCACCTGCCCCCTACACCAGCACCACTTAGGGGACATTCCGGAATCACGTGAGGGGCATGCCGGCACAGCATCTCACACTGAACCTCGTGCCGGACACCACAGAACCACCTGCCGGACAGACCGGAACCACCTGCCGGACACGCCGGGACCACCGGCTCGACCCGCCGGAATGACGGCTGTACATGCAAAATCACCTGCTGGCTACGCCGGAAACACTTGGCGAACACTCCGGAATCACCTGCCCGGCATTCCGGAACCACCTCTCAGATATGCCAGAACCACGTGCCAATGACCCCGGAAGCACCTGCCGAGCACGCCGGAACCACATGCTCGACTCGCCAGAACCACCTGCTGCACACGCAAAAATCACCTTCCGGCTACGCCACAACCAGTTGGGGAACACTTCGGAATCACCTGCCGGGCTTGCTGGAACCACCTGCCGGTCATGCCAAAATCACCTGCCAACTACGCCAGTACCACTTGGCGGACACTGTGGAAACACCTGTCGGGCCGGCCGGAACCACATCTCAGAAGTGCCAGAACCATGTGCATGAGATGCTGGAACCACACCCCGAACAGATGGAAAACACCTGCCAGACCCGTCTGAACAACCTGCCGAGCACGCCGGAGCCACCTGCTCAACTCGCCGGAACCACCTACCTGACATGCCCAAATCACCATCCGGGTATGCCAGAACCACTTGGCGGACACTCCGGAATCATCTGCCGGACATGCCGGAACCAGCTCTCAGACACACCAGAACCAAGTGCCGGAGACGCCGGAAGCACCTGCCGAGCATGCCGGAGCCACCTGCTCGACTCGCCAGAAACACCTGCCGGACACGCCAAAATCACCTGCCGGGTACGCCAGAACCACCTGGCGGACACTCCAGAAATCATCTGTCGCGCATGCCGGAACCACCTCTCAGACGTGCCGGAAGCACGTGCCGGACACGCCGGAATCACCTACCGGACAGACTGGAACCACCTGCCGAGCACGCCGGAGCCACATGTTCGATTCGCTGGAACCACCTGCCGGACAGGCCAATATCAACTGCTGGCTATGCCAGAACCACCTGGGGGATGGTCCGGAATCACCTCCCAGCCATGGCGGAACCACCTCTCAGCCGTACCAGAACCACCTGCCGGAGAACCTGGAAACACGTCCTGGACAGTCTGGAACCACCTGCCGGCCAAGCCTGAACCACCTGCCAAGCACAACGGAACATCCTGCCAGACACGCCAAAATCACCAGCGTGTTGTGCCAGAACCCCTTGGAGGACTCTCTGGGATGACCTGCCGGGCATGCCGGAACCACCTCTCAGACGTGCCAGAACCATGTGGCGGACAGTCCGGAATCACCTGTTGGGCATGCGCAACCACCTCTGAGACGTACCAGAACCACATGCCGTGCAGGCTGGAACCACCTACCGGACAGACCGGAATCACCTTTCGGGCATGCCGGAACCACCTGTCAGATGTGCCAGAAACACGTGCCGGAGACGCCGGAAGCACCTGCCAAGCACGTTGGAACCCCCTGCTCAACTCGCCTGAACCACCTGCCGGACATGCCAAAATCACCTGCCGACTATGCCAGAACCACTTGGCGAACACTCCGGAATCACTTGCCGGGCATGCAGGAACCACCTCTCAGACATGCCGGAACCCCGTGCAAATGACCCCGGAAGCACCAGCCGAGCACGCCGGAACCACCTGCTCGACTCGCCAGAACCACCTGCCGATCACGCAAAAATCACCTGCCGGCTACGCCACAACCAGTTGGGGAACACTTTGGAATCACCTGCCAGGCTTGCTGGAACCACCTGCCAGTCATGCCAAAATCACCTGCCAACTACGCCAGAACCGCTTGGCGGACACTGCGGAAACACCTGTCGGGCCGGCTGGAACCACATCTCAGACGTGCCAGAAACGTGTTCATGAGATGCTGGAACCACACCCCGAACAGACGGATACCACCTGCCAGAACCGCCTGAACCACCTGCTGAGCACGCTGGAACCACCTGCTCGACTCACCGGTACCACCTCCCTGCCACGCCAAAATCACCTGCTGGGAATGCCAGAACCACTTGGCGGACACTCCGGAATCATCTGCCGGACATGCCGGAACCAGCTCTCAGACACACCAGAACCAAGTGCCGGAGACGCCGGAAGCACCTGCCGAGCATGCCGCAGCCACCTGCTCAACTCGCCAGAAACACCTGCCGGACACGCCAAAATCACCTGCCCGCTACACCAGCACCACTTCGGGGACAAGCCGGAATCACGTGAGGGGCATGCCGGCACAGCCTCTCAGACTGAACCTCGTGCCGGACACCACAGAACCACCTGCCGGACAGACCGGAACCACCTGCCGGACACGCAGGAACCACTGGCTCGACCCGCCGGATTGACCGCTGGACATGCAAATTCACCTGCCGGCTACGCCGGAAACACTTGGCGAACACTCCGGAATCACCTGCCGGGCATGCCGGAACCACCTCTCAGATATGCCAGAACCACGTGCCAATGACCCCGGAAGCACCTGCCGAGCACGCCGGAACCACCTGCTCGACTCGCCAGATCCACCTGCCGGACACTCAGAAATCACCTGCCGGCTACGCCACAACCAGTTGTGGAACACTTCGGAATGACCTGCCGGGCTTGCTGGAACCACCTGCCCGTCATGCCAAAATCACCTGCCAACTAGGCCAGTACCACTTGGCGGAAACTGTGGAAACACCTGTCGGGCCGGCCGGAACCACATCTCAGACGTGCCAGAACCATGTGCATGAGATGCTGGAACCACACCCCGAACAGACGGAAAACACCTGCCAGACCCGTCTGAACAACCTGCCGAGCACGCCGGAGCCACCTGCTCGACTCGCCGGAACCACCTACCTGACATGCCCAAATCACCAGCCGGGTATGCCAGAACCACTTGGCGGACACTCCGGAATCATCTGCCGGACATGCCGGAACCAGCTCTCAGACACACCAGAACCAAGTGCCGGAGACGCCGGAAGCACCTGCCGAGCATACCGGAGCCTCCTGCTCGACTCGCCAGAAACACCTGCCGGACACGCCAAAATCACCTGCCGGGTACGCCAGAACCACCTTGCGGACACTCCGAAATCACCTTCCGCGCATGCCGGAACCACCTCTCATACGTGCCGGAAGCACGTGCCGGACACGCCGGAATCACCTACCGGACAGACCGGAACCACCTGCCGAGCACGCCGGAGCCACCTTTTCGACTCGCTGGAACCACCTGCCGGACAGGCCAATATCAACTGCTGGCTATGCCAGAACCACCTGGGGGACGGTCCGGAATCACCTGCCAGCCATGGCGGAACCACCTCTCAGACCTACCAGAAACACCTGCCGGAGAAGCTGGAAACACGTCCTGGACAATCTGGAACCACCTGCCGGCCAAGCCTGAACCACCTGCCAAGCACAACGGAACAACCTGCCAGACACGCCAAAATCACCTGCGTGTTATGCCAGAACCACTTGGTGGACTCTCTGGGATGACCGGCCGGGCATGCCGGAACCACCTCTCAGACGTGCCAGAACCATGTGGCGGACTGTCCGGAATCACCTGTTGGGCATGCGCAACCACCTCTGAGACGTTCCAGAACCACATGCCGTGCAGGCTGGAACCACCTACCGGACAGACCGGAATCACCTTTCGGGCATGCTGGAACCACCTGTCAGATGTGCCAGAAACACGTGCCGGAGACGCCGGAAGCACCTGCCAAGCACGTTGGAACCACCTGCTCAACTCGCTTGAACCACCTGCCGGACATGCCAAAATCACCTGCCGACTATGCCAGAACCACTTGGCGAACACTCCGGAATCACATGCCGGGCATGCAGGAACCACCTCTCAGACATGCCAGAACCCCGTGCCAATGACCCCGGAAGCACCAGCCGAGCACGCCGGAACCACCTGCTCGACTCGCCAGAACCACCTGCCGATCACGCAAAAATCACCTGCCGGCTACGCCACAACCAGTTGGGGAACACTTTGGAATCACCTGCCAAGCTTGCTGGAACCACCTGCCAGTCATGCCAAAATCACCTGCCAACTACGCCAGAACCGCTTGGCGTACACTGCGGAAACACCTGTCGGGCCGGCTGGAACCACATCTCAGACGTGCCAGAAACGTGTTCATGAGATGCTGGAACCACACCCCGAACAGACGGATACCACCTGCCAGAACCGCCTGAACCACCTGCTGAGCACGCCGGAACCACCTGCTCGACTCATCGGTACCACCTCCCTGACACGCCAAAATCACCTGCTGGCTATGCCAGAACCACTTGGCGGACATTCCGGAATCATCTGCCGGACATGCCGGAACCAGCTCTCAGACACACCAGAACCAAGTGCCGGAGACGCCGGAAGCACCCGCTCGACTCGCCAGAACCACCTGCCGGACACGCAAAAATCACCTGCCGGCTACGCCACAACCAGTTGGGGAACACTTCGGAATCACCTGCCGGGCTTGCTGGAACCACCTGCCCGTCATGCCAAAATCACCTGCCAACTAGGCCAGTACCACTTGGCGGACACTGTGGAAACACCTGTCGGGCCGGCCGGAACCACATCTCAGACGTGCCAGAACCATGTGCATGACATGCTGGAACCACACCCCGAACAGACGGAAAACACCTGCCAGACCCGTCTGAACAACCTGCCGAGCACGCCGGAGCAACCTGCTCGACTCGCCGGAACCACCTACCTGACATGCCCAAATCACCAGCCGGGAATCCCAGAACCACTTGGCGGACACTCCGGAATCATCTGCCGGACATGCCGGAACCAGCTCTCAGACACACCAGAACCACGTGCCGGAGACGCCGGAAGCACCTGCCGAGCATGCCGGAGCCACCTGCTCGACTCGCCAGAAACACCTGCCGGACACGCCAAAATCACCTGCCGGGTATGCCAGAACCACCTGCCGGACACTACGGAATCACCTGCCGCGCATGCCGGAACCACCTCTCAGACGTGCCGGAAGCACGTGCCAGACACGCCGGAAACACCTACCGGACAGACCGGAACCACCTGCCAAGAACGCCGGAGCCACCTGTTCGACTCGCTGGAACCACCTGCCGGACAGGCCAATATCAACTGCTGGCTATGCCAGAACCACCTGGGGGACAGTCCGCGATCACCTGACAGCCATGGCGGAACCACCTCTCAGACGTACCAGAACCACCTGCCGGAGAAGCTGGAAACACGTCCTGGACAGACTGGAACCACGTGACGGCCATGCCTGAACCACCTGCCGAGCACGGCGGAACCACCTGCCGGACATGCCAAAATCACCTGCGGACTACGCCAGAACCACTTGGCCGACGCTCCGAAATGACCTGCCGGGCATGTTGGAACCACCTCTCAGACGTGCCAGAAGCACGTGGCGGACAGTCCGGAATCACCTGTTAGGCATACGCAACCACCTCCGAGACGTACCAGAACCACGTGCCGTGCACGCCGGAACCACCTATCGGACAGACCGCAGTCAACTTTTGGGCATGCCGGAACCACCAGTCTGATGTGCCAGAAACACGTGCCGGAGACGCCGGAAGCACCTGCCGAGCATGCCGGAGCCACCTGCTCGACTCGCCAGAAACACCTGCCGGACATGCCAAAATCAACTGCCGGGTATGCCAGAACCACATGGCGGACACTACGGAATCACCTGCCGCGCATGCCGGAACCACCTCTCAGACGTGCCGGAAGCACGTGCCAGACACGCCGGAAACACCTACCGGACAGACCGGAACCACATGCCAAGAACGCCTGAGCCACCTGTTCGACTCGCTGGAACCACCTGCCGGACACGCCAAAATCACCTGCCCGCTACACCAGCACCACTTCGGGGACAAGCCGGAATCACATGAGGGGCACGGCGGCACAGCCTCTCAGACTGAACCTCGTGCCGGACACCACAGAACCACCTGCCGGACAGACCGGAACCACCTGCCGGACACGCCGGAACCACCGGCTCGACCCGCTGGAACGACAGCTGGACATGCAAAATCACCTGCCGGCTACGCCGGAAACGCTTGGCGAACACTCCGGAATCACCCGCAGGGCATGCCGGAACCACCTCTCAGATATGCCAGAACCACGTGCCAATGACCCCGGAAGCACCTGCCGAGCACGCCGGAACCACCTGCTCGACTCGCCAGAACCACCTGCCGGACACGCAGAAATCACCTGCCGGCTACGCCACAACCAGTTGGGGAACACTTCGGAATCACCTGCCGGGCTTGCTGGAACCACCTGCCGGTCATGCCAAAATCACCTGCCAACTACGCCAGTACCACTTGGCGGACACTGTGGAAACACCTGTCGGGCCGGCCGGAACCACATCTCAGACGTGCCAGAACCATGTGCATGAGATGCTGGAACCACACCCCGAACAGACGGAAAACACCTGCCAGACCCGTCTGAACAACCTGCCGAGCACGCCGGAGCCACCTGCTCGACTCGCCGGAACCACCTACCTGACATGCCCAAATCACCAGCCGGGTATGCCAGAACCACATGGCGGACACTCCGGAATCATCTGCCGGACATGCCGGAACCAGCTCTCAGACACACCAGAACCACGTGCCGGAGACGCCGGAAGCACCTGCCGAGCATGCCGGAGCCACCTGCTCGACTCGCCAGAAACACCTGCCGGACACGCCAAAATCACCTGCCGGGTACGCCAGAACCACCTGGCGGACACTCCGAAATCACCTGTCGCGCATGCCGGAACCACCTCTCAGACGTGCCGGAAGCACGTGCCGGACACGCCGGAATCACCTACCGGACAGACCAGAACCACCTGCCGAGCACGCCGGAGCCACCTGTTCGACTCGCTGGAACCACCTGACGGACAGGCCAATATGAACTGCTGGGTATGCCAGAACCACCTGGGGGACGGTCCGGAATCACCTGCCAGCCATGGCGGAAGCACCTCTCAGACGTACCAGAACCACCTGCCGGAGAAGCTGGAAACACGTCCTGGACAGTCTGGAACCACCTGCCGGCCAAGCCTGAACCACCTGCCAAGCACAACTGAACAACCTGCCAGACACGCCAAAATCACCTGCGTGTTATGCCAGAACCACTTGGAGGACTCTCTGGGATGACCTGCCGGGCATGCCGGAACCACCTCTCAGACGTGCCAGAACCATGTGGCGGACAGTCCGGAATCACCTGTTGGGCATGCGCAACCACCTCTGAGACGTACCAGAACCACATGCCGTGCAGGCTGGAACCACCTACCGGACAGACCGGAATCACCTTTCGGGCATGCCGGAACCACCTGTCAGATGTGCCAGAAACACGTGCCGGAGACGCCGGAAGCACCTGCCAAGCACGTTGGAACCCCCTGCTCAACTCGCCTGAACCACCTGCCGGACATGCCAAAATCACCTGCCGACTATGCCAGAACCACTTGGCGAACACTCCGGAATCACTTGCCGGGCATGCAGGAACCACCTCTCAGACATGCCGGAACCCCGTGCAAATGACCCCGGAAGCACCAGCCGAGCACGCCGGAACCACCTGCTCGACTCGCCAGAACCACCTGCCGATCACGCAAAAATCACCTGCCGGCTACGCCACAACCAGTTGGGGAACACTTTGGAATCACCTGCCAGGCTTGCTGGAACCACCTGCCAGTCATGCCAAAATCACCTGCCAACTACGCCAGAACCGCTTGGCGGACACTGCGGAAACACCTGTCGGGCCGGCTGGAACCACATCTCAGACGTGCCAGAAACGTGTTCATGAGATGCTGGAACCACACCCCGAACAGACGGATACCACCTGCCAGAACCGCCTGAACCACCTGCTGAGCACGCTGGAACCACCTGCTCGACTCACCGGTACCACCTCCCTGACACGCCAAAATCACCTGCTGGCTATGCCAGAACCACTTGGCGGACACTCCGGAATCATCTGCCGGACATGCCGGAACCAGCTCTCAGACACACCAGAACCAAGTGCCGGAGACGCCGGAAGCACCTGCCGAGCATGCCGGAGCCACCTGCTCGACTCGCCAGAAACACGTGCCGGAGACGCCGGAAGCACCTGCCGAGCACGTCGCAACCACCTGTTCGACTCGCTGGAACCACCTGCCGGACAGGGCAATATCAACTGCTGGCTATGCCAGAACCACCTGGGGGACAGTCCGCGATCACCTGCCAGCCATGGCGGAACCACCTCTCAGACGTACCAGAACCACCTACCGGAGAAGCTGGAAACACGTCCTGGACAGACTGGAACCACGTGACGGCCATGCCTGAACCACCTGCCGAGCACGGCGGAACCACCTGCCGGACACGCCAAAATCACCTGCGGGCTACGCCAGAACCACTTGGACGACTCTCCGAAATGACCTGCCGGGCATGTTGGAACCACCTCTCAGATGTGCCAGAAGCACGTGGCGGACAGTCCGGAATCACCTGTTGGGCATACGCAACCACCTCTGACACGTACCAGAACCACGTGCCGTGCACGCCGGAACCACCTACAGGACAGACCGGAATCAACTTTTGGGCATGCCGGAACCACCTGTCAGATGTGCCAGAAACATGTGCCGGAGATGCCGGAAGCACCTGCCGAGCACGTCACAACTACCTGCTCAACTCGCCTGAACCATCTGCCGGACACGCCAAAATCACCTGCCCGCTACACCAGCACCACTTCGGGGACCAGCCGGAATCACGTGAGGGGCATGCCGGCACAGCCTCTCAGACTGAACCTCGTGCCGGACACCACAGAACCACCTGCCGGACAGACCGGAACCACCTGCCGGACACGCCGGAACCACCGGCTCGACCCGCCGGAACGACCGCTGGACATGCAAACTCACCTGCCGGCTACGCCGCAAACACTTGGCGAACACTCCGGAATCACCTGCCGGGCATGCCAGAACCACCTCTCAGATATGCCAGAACCACGTGCCAATGACCCCGGAAGCACCTGCCGAGCACGCCGGAAACACCTGCTCGACTCGCCAGAACCACCTGCCGGACACGCAAAAATCACCTGCCGGCTACGCCACAACCAGTTGGGGAACACTTCGGAATCACCTGCCGGGCTTGCTGGAACCACCTGCCGGTCATGCCAAAATCACCTGCCAACTACGCCAGTACCACTTGGCGGACACTGTGGAAACACCTGTCGGGCCGGCCGGAACCACATCTCAGACGTGCCAGAACCATGTGCATGAGATGCTGGAACCACACCCCGAACAGACGGAACACACCTGCCAGACCCGTCTGAACAACCTGCCGAGCACGCCGGAGCCACCTGTTCGACTCGCGGGAACCACCTGAGAGTCATGCCAAAATCGCCTGCCAACTACGCCAGAACCGCTTGGCAGACACTGCGGAAACACCTGTCGGGCCGGCTGGAACCACATCTCAGACGTGCCAGAAACGTGTTCATGAGATGCTGGAACCGCACACCGATCAGACGGATACCACCTTCCAGAACCGCCTGAACCACCTGCTGAGCACGCCGGAACCACCTGCTCGACTCACCGGTACCACCTCCCTGACACGCCAAAATCACCTGCTGGGTATGCCGGAACCACTTGGCGGACACTCCGGAATCATCTGCCGGACATGCCGGAACCGGCTCTCAGACACACCAGAACCAAGTGCCGGAGACGCCGCAAGCACCTGCCGAGCATGCCGGAGCCACCTGCTCGACTCGCCAGAACCACCTGCCGATCACGCAAAAATCACCTGCCGGCTACGCCACAACCAGTTGTGGAACACTTTGGAATCACCTGCCAGGCTTGCTGGAACCACCTGCCAGTCATGCCAAAATCACCTGCCAACTACGCCAGAACCGCTTGGCGGACACTGCGGAAACACCTGTCGGGCCGGCTGGAACCACATCTCAGACGTGCCAGAAACGTGTTCATGAGATGCTGGAACCACACCCCGAACAGACGGATACCACCTGCCAGAACCGCCTGAACCACCTGCTGAGCACGCCGGAACCACCTGCTCGACTCACTGGTACCACCTCCCTGACACGCCAAAATCACCTGCTGGGTATGCCAGAACCACTTGGCGGACACTCCGGAATCATCTGCCGGACATGCCGGAACCAGCTCTCAGACACACCAGAACCACGTGCCGGAGACGCCGGAAGCACCTGCCGAGCATGCCGGAGCCACCTGCTCGACTCGCCAGAAACACCTGCCGGACACGCCAAAATCACCTGCCAGGTATGCCAGAACCACCTGCCGCACACTACGGAATCACCTGCCGCGCATGCCGGAACGACCTCTCAGACGTGCCGGAAGCACGTGCCAGACACGCCGGAAACACCTACCGGACAGACCGGAACCACCTGCCGAGCACGCCGGAGGCACCTGTTCGACTCGCTGGAACCACCTGCCGGACAGGCCAATATCAACTGCTGGCTATGCCAGAACCACCTGGGGCACGGTCCGGAATCACCTGCCAGCAATGGCGGAACCACCTCTCAGACGTACCAGAACCACCTGCCGGAGAAGCTGGAAACACGTCCTGGACAGTCTGGAACCACCTGCCGGCCAAGCCTGAACCACCTGCCAAGCACAACGGAACAACCTGCCAGACACGCCAAAATCACCTGCGTGTTATGCCAGAACCACTTGGAGGACTCTCTGGGATGACCTGCCGGGCATGCCGGAACCACCTCTCAGACGTGCCAGAACCATGTGGCGGACAGTCCGGAATCACCTGTTGGGCATGCGCAACCACCTCTGAGACGTACCAGAACCACATGCCGTGCAGGCTGGAACCACCTACCGGACAGACCGGAATCACCTTTCGGGCATGCCGGAACCACCTGTCAGATGTGCCAGAAACACGTGCCGGAGACGCCGGAAGCACCTGCCAAGCACGTTGGAACCACCGGCTCAACTCGCCTGAACCACCTGCCGGACATGCCAAAATCACCTGCCGACTATGCCAGAACCACTTGGCGAACACTCCGGAATCACTTGCCGGGCATGCAGGAACCACCTCTCAGACATGCCAGAACCCCGTGCCAATGACCCCGGAAGCACCAGCCGAGCACGCCGGAACCACCTGCTCGACTCGCCAGAACCACCTGCCGATCACGCAAAAATCACCTGCCGGCTACGCCACAACCAGTTGCTGTAAACTTTGGAATCACCTGCCAGGCTTGCTGGAACCACCTGCCGGTCATGCCAAAATCACCTGCCAACTACGCCAGAACCGCTTGGCGGACACTGCGGAAACACCTGTCGGGCCGGCTGGAACCACATCTCAGACGTGCCAGAAACGTGTTCATGAGATGCTGGAACCACAGTCCGAACAGACGGATACCACCTGCCAGAACCGCCTGAACCACCTGCTGAGCACGCTGGAACCACCTGCTCGACTCACCGGTACCACCTCCCTGACACTCCAAAATCACCTGCTGGGTATGCCAGAACCACTTGGCGGACACTCCGGAATCATCTGCCGGACATGCCGGAACCAGCTCTCAGACACACCAGAACCAAGTGCCGGAGACGCCGGAAGCACCTGCCGAGCATGCCGGAGCCACCTGCTCGACTCGCCAGAAACACGTGGCGGAGACTCCGGAAGCACCTGCCGAGCACGTCGCAACCACCTGCTCAACTCGCCTGAACCACCTGCCGGACACGCCAAAATCACCTTCACGCTACAACAGCACCACTTCGGGGACAAGCCGGAATCACGTGAGGGGCAAGCCGGCACAGCCTCTCAGACTGAACCTCGTGCCGGACACCACAGAACCACCTGCCGGACAGACCGGAACCACCTGCCGGACACGCCGGAACCACCGGCTCGACCCGCCGGAACGACCGCTGGACATGCAAAATCACCTGCCGGCTACGCCGCAAACACTTGGCGAACACTCCGGAATCACCTGCCGGGCATGCCGGAACCACCTCTCAGATATGCCAGAACCACGTGCCAATGACGCCGGAAGCACCTGCCGAGCACGCCGGAACCACCTGCTCGACTCGCCAGAACCAACTGCCGGACACGCAAAAATCACCTGCCAGCTACGCCACAACCATTTGAGGAACACTTCGGAATCACCTGCCGGGCTTGCTGGAACCACCTGCCGGTCATGCCAAAATCACCTGCCAACTACGCCAGTACCACTTGGTGGACACTGTGGAAACACCTGTCGGGCCGGCCGGAACCACCTCTCAGACGTGCCAGAACCATGTGCCTGAGATGCCGGAACCACACCCCGAAGAGACCGAAACAACCTGCCAGACCCCGTTGAACCACCTGCCGAGCACGCTGGAACCACCTACTCGACTCGCTGGAACCACCTACCTGACACGCTAAAATCACTTGCCGGGTATGCCACAACCACTTTGTGGACACTCCGGAAAAATCTGCCGGACATGCCAGAACCAGCTCTCAGACACACCAGAACCACGTGCCAGACACGCCGGAAGCACCTGCTGAGCATGCCTGAGCCAAATGCTCGACTTGCAAGAAACACCTGCCAGACACGCCAAAATCACCTGCCAGGTACGCCAGAACCACGTGGCGGACACTCCGGAATCACCTGTCGGGCATGCCGGAACCAACTCTCAGACGTGCCAGAACCTCGTGCCGGTCACGCCAGAACCACCTGCCGGACAGACCGGAAACACTTGCTGGACACGCCGGAACCACCGGCTCGACTCGCCGGAACCACCGCCGGACATGCAAAATGATCTGCCGGCTACGCCAGAACCACTTGGCGAACACTCCGGAATCACCTGTCGGGCATGCCGGAACCACCTCTCAGACTTGCCAGAACCAAGTTCCGGACACGCCGGTACCACCTGCCGAGTATGCCGGAACCACCTGATCCACTCCCCAAAACCACCTGCTGGATACGCCAGAATCACCTGCCGGCTACGCCAGAACCACTCGGCAGACACTCCATAACCAACTGCCGGGCATGCCGGAACCACCTCTCAGAGGTGCCAGAACCACATGACGGACACTCCGGAATCACCTGCCGGGCATGCCGGAACCATCTCTCAGACGTGCCAGAACCATGTCCCGGACATGCCGGAACCACCTGCCGAGCTCGCCGGAACCACCTGCTGGACACGCCAAAATCACCTGCCGGCTACGCCAGAACCACTCGGCAGACACTCCGGAATCACATGCCAGGCATTCCGGAACCACCTCTCACAGGTGCCAGAACCAAATGGGGGACACTCCGGAATCACCTGCCGAGCATGCCGGAACCACCTGCTGGACATGCCGGAACCACCGGCTCGACTAGCCGTAACCATTGCCGGACATGCAAAATCACCTGCCGGCTATGCCAGAACCACTTGGCGAACACTCCGGAATCACCTGCCGGGCATGGCGGAACCACCTCTCAGACATGCCGGAACCACATGCCAATGACACCGGAAACACCTGCCAAGCACGCCAGAACCACCTGCTCGACTCGCCAAAACCACCTGCTGGACACGCCAAAATCACCTGCCAGCTACGCCACAACCATTTGGTGAACTCTTCGGAATCACCTGCCGGGGTTGCTGGAACCACCTGCCGGTCACGCCAATATCACCTGCCAGCTATGCCAGAACCACTTGGCGGACACCATGGAATCACCTGTCGGGCATGGCGGAACCGCCTCTCAGACTTGCCAGAACCATGTTCCTTACACGCCGGTACCACCTGCCGAGTATGCCGGAACCAACTGATCCACTCCCCAGAACCACCTGCTGGACACGCCAGAATCACCTGCCGACTACGCCAGAACCACTCGGCAGAGAATCCGGAACCACCTGCCGGGCATGCCGGAACCAGCTCTCAGAGGTTCCGGAACCACTTGCCGAACACTCCAGAATCACCTGCCTGGCATGCCGGAACCACCTCTCAGAGGTGCCAGAACCACATGCCGGACACTCCCGAATCACCTGCCGGTCATGCCGGAACCATCTCTCAGACGTGCCAGAACCATGTTCCGGACACGCTGGTACCACCTGCCAAGCTCGCCGGAACCACCTGCTGGACACGGAAAATCACCTGCTAGCTACGCCAGAACCACACGGCAGACACTCCGGAATCACCTGCCGTGCTGGCTGGAACCACCTGCCGGTCACGCCAATATCACCTGCCAGCTGTGCCAGAACCACTTGGCGGACACCATGGAAACACCTGTCGGGCCGGCCGGAACCACCTCTCAGACGTGCCAGAACCATGAGCCTGAGATGCCGGAACCACTCCCCGAACAGACCGAAACCACATGCCAGACCCGCCTGAAGCCCCTGGCAAGCACGCCTGATCCACCTGCTCAACTAGCCGGAACCAACTTCCTGACACGCCAAAATCACCTGCCAGGTATACCAGAACCACTCTGTGGACACTCCGGAATCATCTGCCGGACATGCCAGAACCAGCTCTCAGACACACCAGAACCACGTGCCAGAGACGCCGGAAGCACCAGCTGAGCATGCCTGAGCCACCTGCTCGACTCGCAAGATACACCTGTCGGACATGCCAAAATCACCTTCCGGGTACGCCAGAAACACTGGGCGGACGCTCCGGAATCACCTGTCGGGCGTGCCGGAACCACCTCTCAGACTTGCCAGAACCATGTTCTGGACACGCCGGTACCACCTGCCGAGTATGCCGGAACCAGCTGATCCACTCCCCACAACCATCTAGTGGACACGCGAAAATCAACTGCCGGCTACGCCAGAACCACTTGGCAGACACTCCGGAATCACATGCCAGGCATTCCGGAACCACCTCTCAGAGGTGCCAGAACCGCATGCCAGACACTCTGGAATCACCTGCCGGGCATGCCGGAACCACCTCTCAGAGGTGCCAGAACCACATGCCGGACACTCCCGAATCACCTGCCGGGCATGCCGGAACCATCTGTCAGACGTGCCACAACCATGTGCCTGAGATGCCGGAACCACACCCCGAACAGACGAAACCACCTGCCAGACCCGCCTGAACCACCTTCCGAGCACGCCGGAACCACCTTCTCGACTCGCTGGAAACACCTACCTGACACGCTAAAATCACCTGCCGGGTATGCCACAACCACTTGGTGGACACTCCGGAATCATCTGCCGGACATGCCAGAACCAGCTCTCAGACACACCAGAACCACGTGCCAGACATGCCGGAAGCACCTGCTGAGCATGCCTGAGCCAAATGCTCGACTTGCAAGAAGCACCTGCCAGACACACCAAAATCACCTGCCGGGTACGACAGAACCACGTGGCGGACACTCCGGAATGCACTGTCGGGCATGCCGGAACCAACTCTCAGACGTGCCAGAACCTCGTGCCGGTCACGCCAGAACCACCTGCCAAGTATGCTGGAACCACCTGATCCTCTCCCCAGAACCACCTGCTGGACACGCCAGAATCACCTGCCGGCTACGCCAGAACCACTCGGCAGACACTCCGGAACCACCTGCCGAGCATGCCGGAACCACCTCTCAGAGGTGCCAGAACCACATGCCGGACACTCCGGAATCAGCTGCCGGGCATGCCGGAACCATCTCTCAGATGTGCCAGAACCATGTTCCGGACACGCCGGTACCACCTGCCGAGCTCGCCGGAACCACCTGCTGGACACGCCAAAATCATGTGCCGGCTACGCCAGAACCACTCGGCAGACACTCCGGAATCACCTGCCGGGCTGGCTGGAACCACCTGCCGGTCACGCCAACATCACCTTTCAGCCACGCCAGAAACACTTGGCGGACACTCCGGAATCACCTGTCGGGCCGGCCACAACCTCATCTCAGACGTGCCAGAACCATGTGCCTGAGATGCCGGAACCACTCCCCAAACAGACCGAAACCACCTGCCAGACCCTCCTGAACCCCCTGGCGAGCACGCCTGATCCACCTGCTCGACTAGCCGGAACCACCTTCCTGACACGCCAAAATCGCCTGCCAGGTATACCAGAACCACTTGGTGGACACTCCGGAATCATCTGCCGGACATGCCAGAACCAGCTCTCAGACACACCACAACCACGTGCCAGAGACGCCGGAAGCACCAGCTGAGCATGCCTGAGCCACCTGATCGACTTGCAAGGAACACCTGTCGGACATGCCAAAATCACCTGCCGGGTACGCCAGAAACACTTGGCGGACGCTCCGGAATCCCCTGTCGGGCGTGACGGAACCACCTCTCAGACTTGCCAGAACCATGTTCTGGACACGCCGGTACAACCTGCCGAGTATGCCGGAACCAGCTGATCCACTCCCCACAACCACCTAGTGGGCACGGCAAAATCAACTGCCGGCTACGCCAGAACCACTCGGCAGACACTCCGGAATCACCTGCCAGGTATTCCGGAACCACCTCTCAGAGGTGCCAGAGCCAAATGCCGGAGACTCAGGTATCACCTGCCGGGCATGCCGGAACCACCTCTCAGAGGTGCCAGAACCACATGCCGGACACTCCGGAATCACCTGCCGGGCATGCTGGACCCACATGCCGGACACTCCGGAATCACCTGCCGGGCATGCCGGAACCACCCGCCGGACATGCCGGAACCAGCTCTCAGACACACCAGAACCACGTGCCAGACATGCCGGAAGCACCTGCTGAGCATGCCTGAGCCAAATGCTCGACTTGCAAGAAACACCTGGCAGACACGCCAAAATCACCTGCCGGCTACGCCAGAACCACGTGGCGGACACTCCGGAATCACCTGTCGGGCATGCCGGAACCACCTCTCAGACTTGCCAGAACCAAGTTCCGGACACGCCGGTACCACCTGCCGAGTATGCCGGAACCACCTGATCCACTCCCCAAAACCACCTGCTGGATACGCCAGAATCACCTGTCGACTACGCCAGAACCACTCGGCAGACACTCCATAACCAACTGCCGGGCATGCCGGAACCACCTCTCAGAGGTGCCAGAACCACATGACGGACACTCCGGAATCACCTGCCGGGCATGCCGGAACCACCTGCTGGACATCCCGGAACCACCGGCTCGACTAGCCGTAACCATTCCCGGACATGCAAAATCACCTGCCGGCTACGCCAGAACCACTTGGCGAACACTCCGGAATCACCTGCCGGGCATGGCGGAACCACCTCTCAGACATGCCGGAACCACATGCCAATGACACCGGAAGCACCTGCCAAGCACGCCAGAACCACCTGCTCGACTCGCCAAAACCACCTGCTGGACACGCCAAAATCACCTGCCGGCTACGCCACAACCATTTGGTGAACTCTTCGGAATCACCTGCCGGGCTTGCTGGAACCACCTGCCGGTCACGCCAATTTCACCTGCCAGCTATGCCAGAACCACTTGGCGGACATCATGGAATCACCTGTCGGGCATGGCGGAACCGCCTCTCACACTTGCCAGAACCATGTTCCTTACACGCCGGTACCACCTGCCGAGTATGCCGGAACCAACTGATCCACTCCCCAGAACCACCTGCTGGACACGCCAGAATCACATGCCGACTACGCCAGAACCACTCGGCAGACACTCCGGAACCACCTGCCGGGCATGCCGGAACCAGCTCTCAGAGGTTCCGGAACCACTTGCCGAACACTCCAGAATCACCTGCCTGGCATGCCGGAACCACCTCTCAGAGGTGCCAGAACCACATGCCGGACACTCCCGAATAACCTGCCGG
This sequence comes from Equus caballus, assembly GCF_041296265.1. Taxonomy (NCBI): domain Eukaryota; kingdom Metazoa; phylum Chordata; class Mammalia; order Perissodactyla; family Equidae; genus Equus; species Equus caballus. The sequence goes on from NC_091697.1 coordinate 7,509,310, forward strand.
GCATGCCGGAACCATCTCTCAGACGTGCCAGAACCATGTTCCGGACACGCTGGTACCACCTGCCGAGCTCGCCGGAACCACCTGCTGGACACGCCAAAATCACCTGCCAGCTACGCCAGAACCACACGGCAGACACTCCGGAATCACCTGCCGGGCTGGCTGGAACCACCTGCTGGTGACGCCAACATGACCTTTCAGCTACGCCAGAACCACTTGGCGGACACTCCGGAAACACCTCTCCGGCCGGCCGGAACCACCCCTCTGATGTGCCAGAACCAAGTGCCTGAGATGCCGGAACCACTCCCCGAACAGACCGAAACAACCTGCCAGACCCGCCTGAACCCCATGGCGAGCACGCCTGATCCACCTGCTCAACTAGCCGGAACCAACTTCCTGACACGCCAAAATCACCTGCCAGGTATACCAGAACCACTTGGTGGACACTCCGGAATCATCTGCCGGACATGCCAGAACCAGCTCTCAGACACTCCACAACCACGTGCCAGAGACGCCAGAAGCACCAGCTGAGCATGCCTGAGAAACCTGCTCGACTCGCAAGATACACCTGTCGGACATGCCAAAATCACCTGCCGGGTACGCCAGAAACACTGGGCGGACGCTCCGGAATCACCTGTCGGGCGTGCCGGAACCACCTCTCAGACTTGCCAGAACCATGTTCTGGACATGCCGGTACCACCTGCCGAGTATGCCGGAACCAGCTGATCCACACCCCACAACCACCTAGTGGACACGCGAAAATCAACTGCCGGCTACGCCAGAACCACTTGGCAGACACTCCGGAATCACATGCCAGGCATTCCGGAACCACCTCTCAGAGGTGCCAGAACCAAATGCCGGAGACTCCGGTACACCTGCCGGGCATGCCGGAACAACCTCTCAGAGGTGCCAGAACCACATGCCGGACACTCCGGAATCACCTGCAGGGCATGCTGGAACCACGTGCTGGACATGCCGGAACCACCTGCCGGACATGCCGGAACTACCTGCCGGACATTCCGGAATCACCGGCTCGACTCGCCGGAACCATTGCCGGACATGCAAAATCACCTGCCGTCTACGCCAGAACCACTTGGAGAACACTCCGGAATCACCTGCCGGGCATGGCGGAACCACCTCTCAGACATGCCGGAACCACATGCCAATGACACCGGAAGCACCTGCCTAGCACGCCAGAACCACCTGCTCGACTCGCCAAATCCACCTGCTGGACACGCCAAAATCACCTGCCGGCTACGCCACAACCATTTGGTGAACGCTTCGGAATCACCTGCCAGGCTGGCTGGAACCACCTGCCGGTCACGCCAACATCACCTGCCAGCTATGCGAGAACCACTTGGCGGACACCATGGAAACACCTGTCGGGCCAGCCGGAACCACCTCTCAGACGTGCCAGAACCATGTGCCTGAGATGCCGGAACCACACCCCGAACAGACCGAAACCACCTGCCAGACCCGCCTGAACCACCTGCCGAGCACGCCGGAACCGCCTACTCGACTCGCCGGAACCACCTACCTGACACGCTAAAATCACCTGCCGGGTATGCCACAACCACTTGGTGGACACTCCGGAATCATCTGCCGGACATGCCAGAACCAGCTCTCAGACACACCAGAACCACGTGCCAGACACGCCGGAAGCACCTGCTGAGCATGCCTGAGCCAAATGCTCGACTTGCAAGAAACACCTGCCTGACACGCCAAAATCACCTGCCGGGTACGCCAGAACCACGTGGCGCACACTCCGGAATGACCTGTCGGGCATGCCGGAACCAACTCTCAGACTTGACAGAACCTCGCGCCGGTCACGCCAGAACCACCTGCCGGAAAGACCGGAAACACCTGATCCTCTCCCCAGAACCACCTGCTGGACACGCCAGAATCACCTGCCGGCTACGCCAGAACCACTCGGCAGACACTCCGGAACCACCTGCCGAGCATGCCGGAACCACCTCTCAGAGGTGCCAGAACCACATGCCGGACACTCCGGAATCACCTGCCGGGCATGCCGGAACCATCTCTCAGATGTGCCAGAACCATGTTCCGGACACGCCGGTACCACCTGCCGAGCTCGCCGGAACCACCTGCTGGACACGCCAAAATCACGTGCCGGCTACGCCAGAACCACTCGGCAGACACTGCGGAATCACCTGCCGGGCTGGCTGGAACCACCTGCCGGTCACGCCAACATCACCTTTCAGCTACGCCAGAACCACTTGGCGGACACTCCGGAATCACCTGTTGGGCCGGCCACAACCACCTCTCAGACGTGCCAGAACCATGTGCCTGAGATGCCGGAACCACTCCCCGAACAGACCGAAACCACCTGCCAGACCCGCCTGAACCACCTGCCGAGCACGCCGGAACCACCTACTCGACTCGCTGGAACCACCTACCTGACACGCTAAAATCACCTGCCGGGTATGCCACAACCACTTGGTGGACACTCCGGAATCATCTGCCGGACATGCCAGAACCAGCTCTCAGACACACCAGAACCACGTGTCAGACACGCCGGAATCACCTGCTGAGAATGCAAGAGCCAAATGCTCGACTTGCAAGAAACACCTGCCAGACACGCCAAAATCACCTGCCGGGTACGCCAGAACCACGTGGCGGACACTCCGGAATCACCTGTCGGGCATGCCGGATACAACTCTCAGACGTGCCAGAACCTCGTGCCGGTCACGCCAGAAGCACCTGCCGGACACGCCGGAACCACCGGCTCGACTCGCCGGAACCACCGCCGGACATGCAGAATGACCAGCCGGCTACGCCAGAACCACTTGCGAACACTCCGGAATCACCTGTCAGGTGTGCTGGAACCACCCATCAGACTTGCCAGAACCATGTTCTGGACACACCGGTACCACCTGCCGAGTTGCCGGAACCACCTTGTCCACTCCCCAGAACCACCTAGTGGACACGCCAGAATCACCTGCCGACTACACCAGAACCACTCGGCAGACACTCCGGAACCACCTGCCGGGCATGCCGGAACCACCTCTCAGAGGTGCCAGAATTACATGCTGGAGACTCCGGTATCACCTGCCGGGCATGCCGGAACCTCCTCTCAGAGGTGCCAGAACCACATGCCGGACACTCCCGAATCACCTGCCTGGCATGACGGAACCATCTCTCAGACGTGCCAGAACCATGTTCCGGACACGCCGGTACCACCTGCCGAGCTCGCCGGAACCACCTGCTGGACACGCCAAAATCACCTGCCAGCTACGCCAGAACCACACGGCAGACACTCCGGAATCACCTGCCGGGCTGTCTGGAACCACCTGCTGGTCTCGCCAACATCACCTTTCAGCCACGCCAGAACCACTTGGCGGAAACTCTGGAAACACCTCTACGGCCGGCGGTAACCACCTCTCAGACGTGCCAGACACATGTGCCTGAGATGCCGGAACCACTACCCGAACAGACCGAAACCACCTGCCACACCCGCCTGAACCCCCTGGCGAGCACGCCTGATCCACCTGCTCAACTAGCCGAAACCAACTTCCTGACACGCCAAAATCAGCTGCCGGCTACGCAACAACCATTTGGTGAAGTCTTCGGAATCACCTGCCGGGCTGGCTCCAGAACCACTCGGCAGACTCTCCAGAACCACCTGCCGGGCATGCCGGAACCACCTCTCAGACATGCCGGAACCACATGCCAATGACACCGGAAGCACCTGCCAAGCACGCAAGAACCACCTGCTCGACTCGCCAAAACCACCTGCTGGACACGCCAAAATCGCCTGCCGGCAATGCCACAACCATTTGGTGAAATCTTCGGAATCACCTGCCGGGCTTGCTGGAACCACCTGCCGGTCACGCCAACATCACCTGCCAGCTATGCCAGAACCACTTGGCGGACACCATGGAAACACCCGTCGGGCCGGCCGGAACCACCTCTCAGACGTGCCAGAACCATGAGCCTGAGATGACGGAACCACTCCCCGAACAGACCGAAACCACCTGCCAGACCCGCCTGAACCCCCTGGCGAGCACGCCTGATCCACCTGCTCAACTAGCCGGAACCAACTTCCTGACACGCCAAAATCACCTGCCAGGTATACAAGAACCACTTGGTGGACACTCCGGAATCATCTGCCGGAGATGCCAGAACCAGCTCTCAGACACACCAGAACCACGTGCCAGACACGCCGGAAGCACCTGCTGAGCATGCCTCAGCCAAATGCTCGACTGGCAAGAAGCACCTGCCAGACACGCCAAAATCACCTGCCGGGTACGCCAGAACCACGTGGCGGACACTCCGGAATCACCTGTCGGGCCTGCCGGAACCAACTCTCAGACGTGCCAGAGCCTCGTGCCGGTCACGCCAGAACCACCTTCCGGACACGCCGGAACAACAGGCTCGAGTCGTCGGAACCACCGCTGGACATGCAAAATGACCTGCCGGCTACGCCAGAACCACTTGGCGAACACTCCGGAATCACCTGTCGGGCATGCCGGAACCGCCTCTCAGACTTGCCAGAACCATGTTCCGGACACGCTGGTACCACCTGCCGAGTATGCCGGAACCACCTGATCCACTCCCCACAACGACCTGCTGGACACGCCAGAATCACCTGCCGACTACGCCAGAACCACTCGGCAGACACTCCGGAACCACCTGCCGGGCATGCCGGAACCGCCTCTCAGAGGTGCCAGAACCACATGCCGGACACTCCGGAATCACCTGCCGGGCATACCGGTACCACCTCTCATAGGCGTCAGAACCACATGCCGGACACTCCGGAAATCACCTGCCTGGCATGACGGAACCATCTCTCAGACGTGCCAGAACCATGTTCCGGACACGCTGGTACCACCTGCCGAGCTCGCCGGAACCACCTGCTGGACACGCCAAAATCACATGACAGCTACGCCAGAAGCACACGGCAGACACTCCGGAATCACCTGCCGGGCTAGCTGGAACAACATGCTGGTGACGACAACATCACCTTTCAGCTACGCAAGAACCACTTGGCGGACACTCCGGAAACACCTCTCCGGCCGGCCGGAACCACCTCTCAGACGTGCCAGGACCATGTGCCTGAGATGCCGGAACCACTACCCGAACAGACCGAAACCACCTGCCAGACCCGCCTGAACCCCCTGGCGAGCACGCCTGATCCACCTGCTCAACTAGCCGGAACCAACTTCCTGACACGCCAAAATCACCTGCCAGGTATACAAGAACCACTTGGTGGAAAATCCGAAATCATCTGCCGGAGATGCCAGAACCAGCTCTCAGACACACCAGAACCACGTGCCAGAGAAGGCGGAAGCACCAGCTGGGCATGCCTCAGCCACCTGCTCGACTCGCAAGATACACCTGTCGGACAGGCGTAAATCACCTGCCGGGTACGCCAAAAACACTGGCCGGACGCTCCGGAATCACCTGTCGGGCATGCCGGAACCATCTCTCAGACGTGCCAGAACCATGTTCCGGACACGCTGGTACCACCTGCCGAGTATGCCCGACCCACCTGATCCACTCCAAAGAACCACCAGCTGGATACGCCAGAATCACCTGCCGGCTATTCCAGAACCACTCGGCAGACACTCCGTAACCAACTGCCGGGGATGCCGGAACCATCTCTCAGACGTGCCAGAACAATGTTCCGGACATGCCGGAACCACCTGCCGAGCTCGCCGGAACCACCTGTTGCACACCCCAAAATCACCTGCCGGCTACGCCAGAACCACTCGGCAGACACTCTGGAATCACATGCCAGGCATTCCGGAACCACCTCTCAGAGGTGCCAGAACCAAATGCCGGACACTCCGGTATCACCTGCATGGCATCCCGGAACCACCTCTCAGAGGTGCCAGAACCACATGCCGGACACTCCGGAATCACCTGCCGGGCATGCCGGAACCACCTGCCGGACATGCCGGAACCACCGTCTCGACTCCCCGGAACCATTGCCGGACATGCAAAATCACCTGCCGGCTACGCCAGAACCACTTGGCGAACACTCCGGAATCACCTGCCGGGCATGCCGGAACCACCTCTCAGACTTGCCAGAACCATGTTCCGGACACGCCGGTACGACCTGCCGAGTATGCCAGAACCACCTGATCCACTCCCCAGAACCACCTGCTGGATACGCCTGAATCACCTGCCGGCTACTCCAGAACCACTCGGCAGACACTCCGTAACCAACTGCCGGGCATGCCGGAACCACCTCTCAGAGGTGCCAGAACCACATGACGAACACTCCAGAATCACCTGCCGGGCATGCCGGAACCATCTCTCAGACGTGCCAGAACCATGATCCAGACACGCTGCTACCACCTGCGGAGCTCGCCGGAACCACCTGCTGGACACCCCAAAATCACCTGCCAGCTACGCCAGAACCACACGGCAGACACTCCGGAATCACCTGCCGGGCTGGCTGGAACCACCTGCCGGTCACGACAATATCACCTGCCAGCTATGCCAGAACCACTTGGCAGACACCATGGAAACACCTGTCGGGCCGGTCGGAACCACCTCTCAGACGTGCCAGAACCATGAGCCTGAGATGCCGGAACCACTCCCCGAACAGACCGAAACCACCTGCCAGACCCGCCTGAACCCCCTGGCGAGCACGCCTGATCCACCTGCTCAACTAGCCGGAACCAACTTCCTGACACGCCAAAATCACCTGCCAGGTATACAAGAACCACTTGGTGGGCACTCCGGAATCACCTGCCGGAGATGCCAGAACCAGCTCTCAGACACACCAGAACCACGTGCCAGAGACGCCGGAAGTACCAGCTGAGCATGCCTCAGCCACCTGCTCGACTCGCAAGATACACCTGTCGGACAGGCGAAAATCACCTGCCGGGTACGCCAGAAATACTTGGCGGACGCTCCGGAATCACCTGTCGGACATGCTGGAACCAACTCTCAGACGTGCCAGAACCTCGTGCCGGTCACGCCAGAACCACCTGCCGGACACGCCGGAACCACTGGCTCGACTCGCCGGAACCACCGCTGCACATGCAAAATGACCTGCCGGCTACACCAGAACCACTTGGCGAACACTCCGGAATCACCTGTCGGGCATGCCGGAACTGCCTCTCAGACTTGCCAGAACCATGTTCCGGACACGCCGGTACTACCTGCCGAGTATGCTGCAACCACCTGATCCACTCCCCACAACCACCAGCTGGACACGCCAGAAACACCTGCCGACTACGCCAGAACCACTCGGCAGACACTCCGGAACCACCTGCCGGGCATGCCGGAACCACCTCACAGAGGTGCCAGAACCACAGGCCGGACACTCCGGAATCACCTGCCGGGCATGCCGGAACCACCTCTCAGAGGTGCCAGAACCACATGCCGGACACTCCGGAATCACCTGCCTGGCATGACGGAACCATTTCTCAGATGTGCCAGAACCATGTTCCGGACACGCTGGTACCACCTGTCGAGCTCCCCGGAAGCACCTGCTGGACACTCCAAAATCACCTGCCAGCTACGCCAGAACCACACGGCAGACACTCCGGAATCACCTGCCGGGCTCACTGGAACCACCTGCTGGTCACGCCAACATCACCTTTCAGCTACACCAGAACCACTTCGCGGACACTCCGGAATCACCTCTCAGACGTGCCAGAACCATGTGCCTGAGATGCCGGAACCACTCCCCGAAAAGACCGAAACCACCTGCCAGACCCGCCTGAACCTCCTGGCGAGCACGCCTGATCCACCTGCTCAACTAGCCGGAACCAACTTCCTGACACGCCAAAATCACCTGCCGGCTACGCCACAACCACTTGGTGAAATCTTCGGAATCACCTGCCGGGCTGCCTCCAGATCCACTCGGCAGACACTCCGGAACCACCTGCCGTGCATGCCGGAACCACCTCTCAGACATGCCGGAACCACATGCCAATGACACCGGAAGCACCTGCCGAGCACGCCAGAACCACCTGCTCGACTCGCCAAAACCACCTGCTGGACACGCCAAAATCACCTGCCGGCTACGCCACAGCCATTTGGTGAACACTTCGGAATCACCTGTCGGGCTGGCTGGAACCACCTGCCGGTCACTCCAACATCACCTGCCAGCTGTGCCAGAACCACTTGGCGGAAACCATGGAAACACCTGTCGGGCCGGCCGGAACCAGCTCTCAGACAGACCAGAAACACGTGTCAGAGACGCCGGAAGCAC